>NC_064410.1:11590000-12790000 GCF_023375975.1 Astyanax mexicanus | reverse complement strand
CTGAAATATTTTTAGTTTATACTCTATAAAAACATCAATAAAATGAAACTACAGGGAAATTCTATAAACAAAAAATTGTCTTTTTAAAGACTGTCACAACTTTTTCTGATTTGGGTTTGTACATTTTTGTCCAGTTTTGTTTACCAGAGACCTTCCAATGTGTCCAAACTCCCTACAACGGCCAGACTGCTTCTCCACTTTTCACATCACCTGTATCAGCTAATGAAGCATTGCCTGTATACCACAACACTGAGGAACAAGAGGTACATCAAAATACATCAATATACATTATACATCATGAGACCACTTTTTATCACTGTTTAATTGTTCTTAGTATATCAAATTAACATAATGATAACAAATAAGTGATCCTATTGGCAAATGCCATTTATACTGTCTACAAATAGTACTTCCCTCTTCCCCATACAACACTATGCTGAGTCTACACTAGAGCTGGGCGATATGGTGCAAAAAAATTCTTTGATATTAAAAAAAAAAATCAGATTTTCGATTTAAATCGTTTTTTTCCCCTACTAAAAATCAGATTAAAGATGATAAAGAAATGGTTAAAAACTAGTTTTTATTTATTTCGTTTTCACTTAAATGTCCCCTTTGTGGTTAAAGTTCAACCAGAAACAAGCAAAGGTACAAGTTTAGGTACTGACCCAAGACCCAATACACCCTTAAACTTAAAAAAAAAAATAAATAAACCCACCCTCAGAAAACATATAGAAAGAAATTAAATGGTGCCCTTTTTGATAAAACTTACAAAATAGAAAACAAGTTAAATTTAATATAAAGACTTTTCCCCATTGGGCTTGAATTGCAAAACAAAGCTTTTAAATAAGTGCCAGTGTTCTATAAAATGAGATGATCTTTTCTCATGAATATGAAAAAAATCATAAACTGTAGTGCATACAGAACCTGGTACCCGGTTGGAAGATGTGTCAGGGACAGTTGCTTGTTTGGATGGTGTGCTAGTGCTGCTGTGTTTATTCCTTTGGGAGCAGCACTTTTCCCACTCTGCTTCAGTTTAAGGTGTAGAGATAAATTTGAACTAAAAACTGAACCAACTCACGGATCTATTTGCTCAGTTTTGGGCACAAGATCCGCCGTCATGTTGTGTGTGTGGGGGAGGGGGGTGCGCGTGGGAGAGAGGGAGGGAGAGAGGGGCGGGGGGTGCGGCGAAAGAGAGGGGCGGGGTGCGCGCTGGAGAGAGGGGCGGGGCTAAGCTCAGTCTGAAGTACAGGAGCCCACAGGGGAGTGTCGGTTGTGAAAATTAAAACTCAGAGAAAATAGATTTTTATAAAAACACATCGTCCTTAATTGTAAATTCGAATTCAACGATAAAATCGATTAATCGACCAGCTCTATTTTACACTACTGTTTTAAGTCCAATCTTATGCCAAATTTGCATTTCTCCTCTGACAAATGCAATACATGGCATGGCTGTAGTGTGAGTGGAGCTGGGAGTCAAATTTTAAAGACCCACCAATGTTTTTAAGCATGTTTTTATTACTTCAAATGTTCGTAAGACCCTTTTTATGAGATTATGAGATGGCCAGCGAAGTAAAAACAAGGAATTCTGTGTGAAGCCAGTGAGCAGCATAAGAGACAAGAAGAGACAGCATGTGTTTAGTGGAACTTATTGGTGTATGACCTGACAATGCTCCAAAAATATATGTCAAGAGACTCTTAGTCCATACAGTGATTAGAGATTATGTAATTTTAGTCAGCTGTCAATTCATAGAAACGTCCAGCTCCCACTGTAAAACAAACAGTGAATGATATGTTTTTTTTAAGTGGCCTGACAAGCTGATGTACAGATAAGCTAAAAAAAAAAGTGTTCATTTACCAAATGATGGTAGCTTTTGTCTGACTTTAGCCTGTCTTTCTGTCTTACTTCAGAGAGACGATGGATGGAATAAATTGCAGAGATCTGTCGAAAGTCACAGAATCATGTCAGGGCTGGATCCTCTGCAGTGTCTCAGTCCCGAGACGGTGAGCAGGTACTACACTCACTGCCTTCGATCAACATACAGTACATAACTACCACAACACACTGCTGTACAACACCAGTGTTAATATCTATGTACAATGGGCAAGCAGGAACTACCAGAATCAGTTTTATTATATTTGAAAACAGTATTTGTATTTATGAAAAACATACACAACATTTTGTTCTTTAATAATTAAGCCCTTCCAACAAATAACCATATACAGTGAAGAAAATCATTATTTGATCCCTTGCTGATTTTGTAGGTTTGTCCACTGACACAGACATGAATAGTCTATCAGAATATAAAAAAATAAATACAGAAAATCACATTTTTTACATAATATATGTTTATTTGCATTTACCTAAAATAAATAATTATTTGATTCCTCTGGCAAACATGACTTTAATACTTGGTGGCAAAAACCTTGTTGGAAAGTACAACAGTCAGACGTTTTTATAGTGGATGATGTGGTTTGCGCACATGTCAGAAGGAATTTTAGTCCACTCCTCTTTGCAGATAATTTCTAAACCAGGGTTCTTGCACCATTTTACTTGATAAATATAATTTAAGACCCCAAAATGTAGTCATAATTTATTTGGGAGAAAATTATTTATTTTTTATATTCATTTTGTTCCATTGTGATGCAAAACAGAGCCAACATAACATGTAATTTGCATGAGCTCTTTTGTAGCTTCCTGGACATATGGAAATAAGAGGAAATGATCAATTAAATTGTCGTAATGATGTTTATAATACTAATACTACCAATAAAACCACTGCTGCTTCTACTACTAATAATAATAAGAAGAAGAAGAAAAAGAAAAAACTCGTTGGGAAGGTCAGTATGTTAGCTAGCTTGCCGCTAACCTTAGTTTGTTTCCCAGTAGCTTAGCTAACTTATTTATGGTCTTTGCAGCCCATTCCAGCTTTGTGCATGTCTATGAGATTGTCCCTAAGATCCTTTGGTCTTGCCCAGGTTGTAGAGGTTAAAGTCTGACTGATTAATTGCCTTTTATACAGGTGACAATTTAAGACAATCTTTAATGCAGGTAACAAGTTGATAGAAGCGTCTAACTGGCCTGTAGGTCTGTAGGGATAAAATACTTATTTCTCTCTGTAAAATGCAAATAAATGCATATATATATATATACATGTATTGTAATATATACAATTTCATTTTTAGATTCTTAGTTTTGATATCTCTCACTGTTAAAATGACCTTAATCTACCCTTGGACTGTTTATGTATTTCTCAATGAGCAAACCTACAAAATCAGAAAGTGATTTGGGAAGAAATCAATTATTCTATAATTTTTTGTTTTAAAAAAAAAATGAAATGTGATATATATTAGATTGAATAAAAATAATAACTTACAAAAAACTGATTTCCCAATATTGTTAATTCTAGATAAGGCTCAAATATTTTAGATAACTGTGCTCTCCCCAAGAATAAAAGTCTTTTTATCTGGAACAATCTCGTAACACTGCTGTTTTCCTTGTGCTGCTCCAGGTATTTGACCAACTTAGCAATACAAATGCGCCTGGCTCTGTGCTTTTTCCACTCTATGATGCTGATCAGTGGCGAGAAGTTGCGCTCAAACATCACTGAGCTTCACAGCATCGCAGACAACCTGGACAAGGTGCAGAAGAGTACTGGGCTGGGTGCAAGAGCAGCCGTCAAAAAAAATAAAAGCGACAAAGTGGACCGTAAGAGGCTGGAGAGAGTGGTTCAGGAGTACCAGACAAATATAACAGAAGTGGAAAAACATCTGTGTTTTATCCTGTCTGGCATGGTGCAGATTCATAGTTACGATGTGATGAGGCTGCCAAGTTTGGATGCTGAGGCAGCATGGTTGGTCAGGCTGGTGGATAAGGTGTACCAGGAAAATGCAAGCCTAAGCTCAGGCACATTTCAGAACCAGGTGTTGAATATGAGTGTCCTGAAGGCATTTGAATTGTGGCTGGATATTTTTTTTACAGATAATGGACAAAAAGTTAAAAAAGGCTTGAAGTCAAAGTTTGGTGAAAACATCAGGACGATGGCACGGCAGCTACAGGAAGGACTGGATCAAGTATATAAAATGTGGGAGCTGTTCACACAATTTGCCCCCATGGTTTGATGGTGTTTTTACACCTGAAAGTACAGACCTTGTCCGTGATTCTCTTTATTACATTGTGTTTGTTACATTATGCACATTTTGTCCGATTAGTTTTGGATTCTCACTGCAGTTTAGTGACTGAGTGGCCTAAAGAATTTTACTACATTTTGTCATCCTTGTACTTCACAATGATTATGTCGAATTTTGTCAGTTCGACAAGTTGCTTTTTATGTGTTGTGCCTACAGCTTCCAGAATTTGACACCCTTTATTGGCAATAGCTTGCATCAACTTCCCGTAAATGGTCTAAAACCAATTGGTAAAACCATCTAGAAAAGCACTTTCGACAAAAACAAACCATATCAGGATGCAGGAAGTCCAGACTGTTACCAACACTTTTGGACTGACCAAATTTTGTCTCTTTGGTCAGGACTTGGGGTGGGTGATATGGTCTTAAAGATCTCATTCTGCTAAAATCCACTTTCTCTTGTACTTTGTGAAATACTATCTCTCTGAGTTGTAAAAGGATGCTGCATATGAATCTCTTTCTCAGCCTCCCTTGTTTGAAGTAGCTAGTAAAAGAAAAGCCTCAGAAAAACGAGTTGATCAGAGGGACGTTAGGGTGTCTACGTCAACCAGTGAGTTCATCGCCTCGTCCACCTCGGCTCAGGACCACCCACAGGCAGCGCTGAACCCAGGCTACAGCATTAGGAGCTATAGCTAACAGCTCCTCCTTTGCACGATTTAACAAGGCAGCTAAACTTCGACAGAACACCAGTCAAAGGAGTCGATGGATTTTATGTTATAGAGTGGACTCTAGGGCTTCGACGTGGTGACACTGTCCAAGCACCGAACCACCAAGAAGGGGTACAATTTGTGGCTTTGTGGCCACTCTTTGTGGCCGGGAGGCTGGCGTCGCGTGATACATATTTTAATTTAGATGGTAGATGATAACATTATTTATGAACGATGTCACAAACAATTACAGTTCAGTGCAATCCCATGCCCACTTAACAGCAGAGATGTATAAAGTACTAGAGACCCAGAGTTAAGTAAAAGTACAAATACTCTGTTCTTTTGGCATCATACTTAGGTAGAAGTACTAAAGTATTCAACATTTTTGGTACCTAAGTATTGCAAGTTGTTTATTTAAAAAAGGTATACTCAAGTACTAAAAGTAAATGTACAATTATTGTGTTGTGTAGTTTTATAGAAACAAGTCAACATTTTGAATATCATATTGTTTATATTGTTTTTTAGACGTTTAGACTGAATGACACCCAATTCATCTGGCTGTAGCCACAGCACAAGAACAGGAATGTACAGGATAGAGTACATAAAGTCTTAAATTAACTCTCTAAACAAACTTACCCAAAAGAGAGGCTAAACAGTAAGCCATTAGGATCCTTTAACAAATTTAGCATAAAAGGTCACTATATGGTCTATCACAGTTGTATAATCAACTAAAGCTGTCAAATGCAAAGGGATTAGAGCACCTTCATCATGGATTTAAAATGATTCCTAACATTTTTATAATTATAACTAGCAGATACAAAGAAAAATAGACTTAAAAGTGGAAAAGCTACTCACAACTCAGTATGGATATATATATATATTTTTACCTTTTTTTCACATGAATCTGAATATGACCTCATATTTTGTGTATCAGATGGGGGACATCATGTCTGACAACAACAGAATAAAGAGCACTTTTAAATATTGTGTGCTTCCTCAGCAGAGAGAGTATAGATAATCATTTGCGGTGCCTGAATCCCTAAAAGGACTGGTGACGCCCCTGGTAATGAGTAACAATGAAGCGCGTAAAAAATGTAAAAAAAATGTAAAAAATTGTAGTAAAAGTATTAAACTCAGTAAAAATATGCAGTGAAGTTAAAGTGTGAGTAGAAGACAAAGAAATATTTCAGTAAAGTACAGATACAGCATTTTATTACTTAAGTACAGTAGTGAAATAGTTCTTCTTCGTTACTGTACATCTCTGCTTAACAGGTTATCTGCAATGTCACAGAACAGCACCACATCTCAGGTCAGATATAGCTGCAGAGAAATCTGGCAGAAGGCACAAAAATGTGCTAAATTATTGTCCAGTAAAATTAAAGATGACGGGCTAAAACAACACATACTATCCAGACTGGGGGCTCAACAAGTCAGTCTAAACAACACAGTCAGACTAAACAACTATGAGAACCTCTGGACTTCCAAATAAAAGACTGCACTGCCCTCTGTTGGGCTAGTTTAGACATGTTATGGTTTTTCAATAAAAGAAATTTGAGGGGAAGCCTACATTGAAGTTAAAGTTCCCTAAATACTAAATGTGTGTTTAGTGTAATAATAAATACAAAAACTAATTTGCATAAGCTTATTCTTATTTACTGTTATATTTGTTTTGACTTTCATGAATATTCCATTATTTGGCGGATCTTTAACCTAAAGGATTTTAGAAATATTTGTACACAAGCTGTAGCTCTGTTAATGCGTACCAAGTATTTTACATTCATAAAACTCCTCCCTCTTTCACTGACTTTACAAAAATAAATAATAAAATGAAACAAAAAAATAATGTATATTTTTATTTATGTGTACATGCTACTGCTGTATTTGTCCTTCTGTTCAAACTAGTGGTGGGCAATATTATATTGTATACAATATATCGTGACACAGAAATATCATGATATTAAAAATCCATATCGTGATAATAGGGCTGTTCTGTCTTAAAACTAGTCTATTATTTACTGTGAAGCTTTAGGTGTATTAATTGTATAATTGTTTAGTTTGCAGTTTATATGCATGCACTAAATATTCTGCAATATTTTTGCTGCATTATATTATTTTATGCTATATTATTTATGTTGCCACATTATGATTATACTGTTAAACTATTATACTATATTCCTGAAATTAACAAATTATTTTTCTGTTTTCCTATATCGCCAAGTATATCGATATCGCAAAAATACCCTGAAATATTGTGATATTGTTTTAGAGCCATATCGTCCACCCTTAGTTCACACTGTTTATTAAGTATTAAAAAACATAAAGTAAGAGTGTTTACAATATGTATTACTGCATATTGCATAAATGTGACCCATTTGTTGTTATTTGTGACAGTGCAATAGAGTGTCACCATAGAGAACATGTACATTTAAAATGGTTTGGGATCTTATGATTGTGTAGTATGGAATATGTAATAGAATTGAACTGTTTTCCCCCAATCATTTGGTATTAAACTAACAATAATAAATGATGACCTAACAGTTACAATGCCTTTACTAATTAATAGTCTGTGATTATGAATAAAAAAATGAAATTTTATGTGGAAATTTTATTTTAAAAATAAAGGTATTTGAAAAGTCAGCCGTGTCTCTGTCTCTATTGCTCCACCCCTTTTCCTCTCGTTTCCTCTGACTTTCTTACATCGCTCTGCAAGTCAACTTCTTCACCACTGAGGAACCCCTCAGCAAGGTATGTATACATTTCTTCTTTAAATAAGCCAAACTCTGATTGAAAGATTATGAAGCTGTGATGTTTGGGTTAATCTAGTGTTAAATTCTTGTTAAAATGATAATATTTGTGCAATATCTTAAAACTACTAATAATTACCATATTTGTCACTATCATTATTATATCATAGAACTGTTATGTTTGAGAGTTTTTAACTCGCACTTAACTCATGTTCACTTATGTGCTGCATTAGCTGAAATAAAATGAAATGCATTTGAATTTTATTTGGTTGCTTTTGGGTAGTTAGTGTGAGACAAAAGCCCCTTGGTTCTGCTCAGCCTCATTCACTCTACTGAGAAATGTGTTACCCTGGTGTTACAACAGACAAGAAAAGTAATGCAGGGATTTTACTCAAACTCTGACCACCGTTTACACACAGTACACTAATAGTGCATTCTTATCACCATTTTTTTTCGAAGAATTGTTTAAAATTTGTGCTCTCACAGTTCATTTTTAAGGCACTTGATGTAAGTTTATTAGCTATATTAGCAATTTGACTTTGGCAAATTGGATAGCTAAATCTAAACAATTTGCATAATGGCTCTGGCAATAGCTTGATTATTTAACTGTAACCCTGCAAACAATTTTTGGTTAGTAGGTTGTTTTTTGAACATTCTTAGATATTTTTGTTTTTTAGATTAATCTGTTTCATTTTCTTGATGTTATTAAAATGTTTTTGTTTAACGGTTTTTAACTTTTTTATTTTCACTTGTCTCAGCATTTTCATTTTTAGTTTTGGGAATGTTACTGTTAACGTTTCAATAATGTTCGGTTCCATCTAGCTGTGAACATTATGCAAGAGATATTTTAATAACATTGTGATGGAAATCAGTATGTCATCACATTTTCAAAACCTTTCTGGAATTAATTTGGTAACTTTACTGGCTAACCTTTCTGTAACCTTTTCAAAACGTTAATAAACATTCTTATAACATTCTCTGTTAGCTGGGAATCCACCTTTGTATTAAAGCTTTTGCATTAAACTTTGTTTGCCACTTTGTCTAAAGTAAAATGTGATAGCAGAGCTCCAGTGAGGGGTTTGAGTAGGGCTGCAACTAATGACTAATTTAGTATTTGATTATTCTTGATGATTTTTTTTTTATTATTTGTTTAGTTACAATTCTTTTTTGTTTGGGTGTTTCCCTTTTAGTGAGGCTTCTGCTCCAATGCATGTTTTGCTGCATCTTAACAGTTAATCTTTTTTGATAGTGGACATTCCCATGTACCCAAATTACATACATTGAATATCATAGGAAACATTCACACATACGAGATGTGGTTACTTTCAGGAAATTCTATTTATGTCTTCAATTGCGATGCAAATATCACCATGTTTTGATCAAAAGTGTAATCAATCTCTTCTATTATGATGAGTTTTTTGTATTGATTTTACTAAGAGGGAAATGTATATGTAGTTTATGTTTTTTTGTATTCATGTAAATTGCCACTGAGTCAGTTAATTTCTATAGTATTTGTATTTACTTCTTTTAGTATTATTAATTCCATTTGTACTGCACCCTTTAATTTTGAGTTTGTTTGCAGAATTGCCAGGTTCACAATGTTCTTGACTGGGAGATATAACTGTTATAAAATTATTAATAAAACACTAATGTTACAATATTATTAATGGCTTTGAGGTATATAGCACTACTGATAATAAATCCCTTATAAACAAAATACCTCATATTTTCATACACTCACATTACTTGTATTTAATTCAGCAAAATTAAGCAATTTTACATTAAAATGCTTTACACATGCTTGCTTCACCTAAATTGCAAGCAATATAAACGGCTTACATGGTTAATATTTGCCCTTATGATACATTTCTTTCAGAATGCTACCCTTTTTTTTATTAGTTTTGTAATAAAATGTAAAAGAAAATGAATAAAACTCAAGATATGAGTAGAAATTATGTTTAGTTTCAAATTTACAAATGAAGCAATGTTTATTAGCCCTTGGGCCAAACATACTGTATGTAATATAAATGTGTGTGTGTGGGGGGGGGTGTACAGAGTGTGTTTATCGAAAATATGTGTTGATATATGTTTTTTCACAAAAAATGAGCCAATGCCAATGAGTTTGAGTTAGAAAAAAAAAAATTTTTGTATCATTTGATGAAAAATTAAAACTGGTCCCACAGACCCGAACACAACACAAGGGTTAAAACGTGTGACATAATTTTTGTCTAGTTAAGCTTCTGAAGGGCGGGTTTTAGACTGACTTTGGACTGGCTGTTTTTGTTGGACCTGGCAACCCTGTTTAATAGTTGCAGGTGGAAATTCAAAGGACGAGATGCGTTTTTAATTACTTTTATATTTATCGCAGCAGCAAAACAGCCTTAATTACAAACCTTTCAAAATAAAAATGTGCTGTGTTGTGAATTTCTGTGGCAATCTTGGATTTTAGGATAGTTTAAGCCTCTGAGGGGATATTTTTTGGAGATCCGGAGCGCGAGCTGCGAGTGTGAGCCCATTACTGCAGTCATGAGGTAAACTGCAAAGAACCGAGTCAAAAGACTCTTCGTCGACTTTCGATTCTTAAACGAATTGAATCAGAGAATCGACTCTTCTAAGAATTGACTCCTTTCTCCTGGTCGTAGTAAGCAGTGGAAGAGCAGAACCATGATAGAATTAATGTCAAGTTTGCCACAAAACTGTAGTTAACGTTACCTTGCTCTCGAGTTTTTAACCATCTATCTTTCCCTCGTTTCGTTTCTACACCGTCCCCAAACTTTTTCCCTCATCTGGGAGAAGACCACGCTGAACATCTACCTCAAAAGCTGTAGGTATAGAAAAAGTTAACAGCATTGTTTAGGTGGAATGAAAGGTATGAATCTACAGTATATTAGTAAAATAATATCATACGTTTGTCTTGTTTGTATTAAACTTTATTTACATTGGCATTATTCAATGTCTTTTCTTTCTTTTTATGATTTTTTACATTGTAAATTTAATATTTTAATAAAATTTAATATTTTATTAAAGCTATACGGGAACACTTGCAGAATTATATTGTAAACAAGAAGAGATAAATAAACCAGAATATGTTTTATACTTTCGATTATTCTAAGTAGCTTTTATGGCAGATTTCCACACTCTTGGTATTTAATTTTAATGTAGAAAAATAAGAAAACATTAAATGATTGTCAAAACGTTTGTCTGGTACTGTATATTTTATTTGAATTCAATGTTTGAAGCTTGTACTGTGTTCTTGCAGTGTTAAAAGGGACATGGATATTATTATTATTATTACTTTTAACCATTTAAATCCTTAAATGAATGTTGATTCAGTGTCTAAGTAAAGATTATTTAAGGGTTGTTTTTCCATCAACACAAGTAAATGATGTAATTCAACTAAAAATGAATGTTTATTCAATGTTTTTGTGGTCCTTCCACAGTCCAGAAGCTTACTAAAGGCCGTATCAATGCAGTGATACACTTCATAAAGTCCAAAGAAAACTGAATTTACATATATAAATTCAGTTCACTTAATGCTTTTATTTATAATTTTCTGGGTTGTAGATGTGGTTTGCCACCCTCCTGTCACTGGCCTGGGTGGTGCTGATGTTTCCTTCCCTTGCCCAATCTGGGAAATGCCCTCGGGTCTGCAGCTGTGATGCTAAAACTCTGACTGTAGCGTGCACAGGGAAGAACCTCACCAGTGTCCCACCCACCATCAACGAGGTTCACCCACCATTCACTTCATCAGTTGTACAGAGAGTCTGTTATAAAATTAAGCAGTTTGGGGCTACATTTTAATAGTATAGGCTGTTCAGTTTATAGTATTCTTTACATTCTTTTGTCAGTAAAATATTCCAGATGCTAATCACTTTCCCCACTGTATTGCACTGTGGAACAATATCACAAGCACACTTGAAAACAGACCAGTTCTAAATATGCTTTGTGTTTTTTTTATTATACTCTACATTGATACAGTTGGAACAATATTCTATATTACATACTTAAAAATTAGTATTACTTAGTTGTACACAGTTGGAATGCACCTTTGGAATGCAGCTTTGTTATGAACCCATACCAAAGTGATGTTCAGGTATCTACATACAGTTTATCATGAATCATTCTTTGAGTCTAATAAATCTCTGAATCTGACTGTAGATCACGGTGAAGTTGGACCTGAAGAGGAATAACCTGGGCGAGCTGGAGAGGGGAACGTTCTCACACACGCTATACCTCACACACCTGGGTCTGCAGGGCTGCAGAATACACACTGTACGGGAGGGGGCCTTCAGGGGGCTCACACGGCTGGTTCAGCTCGACCTCGCCTACAACAACATTGAGATCCTTCACCAGGTGTGTGGGTGTGTGTTTGTTTGTCTGTGTTTGAGGGTGTATAAAGTATAAGGTTACAGTGATCCATACATTTATAGATGTATGTTAGTTGTCCTGGAAGTTGTCCTGGAAGGCTCCTAATTTTCTAACATTTACAAATGTCTTACAGTGGCTTGCAAAAGTTTGGTTTCATCCCAGGTGAAAATGACTGTGAACAGTCTTTTTAAGATTTAAAGCAATATCTGTGTCGTATTTTGGTGACACATTATAGGAACTGTAGGACTTTAGATCATTTTTGATCAAGGTTTCAGGCCTAAATTAACCTGTTATGGTTCTGGTTTGTTCCTCATTAGGAAAAGTGAGGTGATGCAAATTTTACAGATTTATAAATATAAAGGCAGCTCTATCCTTGTTCCAAAAAACAGTAGCCATGGTTTCCTCTGAGCACCTGACAATGAAAATAGTTGAGCCCGCAAAGCTGCAAAAGGCTTTAATATGATAGCAAAGCATTGTTAGATTGCTGTTTCCTCAGTTTGAAATATATTGTATTTTTTACACTATAAGGCGCACTGGATTATAAGGCACTCTTTCAATAAACGTCTATTTTCTGGTATATTTTCATACATAAGGTGCCAGATTATAAGGCCCACTATGCGATACTAGTAAGGAAAAGGGGTGTCGCCATGTTTTTTGTAAGTAAATACAACTGTAATTCTTAAATTTCCTTTTAAAGTTAAACAAGCGCTAAATGTTAAACCTCTCTTCTTCTTTTTAATTGGGTGAGTAAAGCACTTCCATTTATTTACAGTTAGCTTAGAATTCCAGATATCCACTAAGGCTAGGTGCAGCAGCATTAGCATTAGCATTGGCATTAGCTAATGCCGCCCAACAGCCCTTCACTGAGGAACCCTGAGAGTTCCAGTATGCCAGGTCGATATTAGCTAGCAGTTTGTCACACATAGTTTGTTTTAACATGGTAAACGTGCAGGCTACAGGCTGATAATATTTACCTTTAAATGGCAGAAGAGCTTGCGCTGCGGTTAGCAGCTAATGCTAATACTGCTCCAGTCTCGGTGCTGGGGACACTAAACTGAAACTCTTTTATAACACAGTCCTTCACCAACATGGCTATACTACTCCTTACAACCTGACTGGTAAAATTCATACATAAGGCGCACTGATGATCTCTGGGAAAATAAAAGGATTTATGTGCACTTTATACTGCAGAAAATATGGTAAGTAAGAAATGGTAGTTAACAGTAACAGTGCAGTTCACGAGAAGTCCTTTTAAATTTTATTTTAACTTCAACTTGCTTAACTTTAACTTGTTCTTTGCCAATCAGAATGTTTCTCTCTCTTCCTCTTTCTCTTTTTAGGAGTCATTTGATGGGCTGACATCGCTGAAGCAGTTACTGTTGGATAGGAATCGTATTGAAGACATTAGACCTGGGGCTTTTTCTCAGCTGGGTTCACTGAACCTGCTGTCTCTCCCTCATAACCAGCTCACTTACATCCCCAACATGGCCTTCCAAGTATGAAACTCAACATTTCCACAAATCCTTCAGTGAACTTACTCAAAACCTCTGTAGATACTGAAAATGGTACATCTTTATAATATCTCTACAATACAGCCCATCATCAGTGCTGATTTCTAGGAAATTGTAGTGGCTAAAATTATTTGGCGGGCAGTTCAATCCTAGCTTTCATAATAAAAAAAGCAGACAAGGACCAGAAGATCACAGACACAACCTTTTATTGAAGAATATTTTAGAGTCAGTTCCAAATACTCAATTTTTATAATAATAATAATAACAAAAATAAATAAATAAAAATAAAATAATTGTTTAAGAATCAAGGAATAACATTTCTACCATGGATGCAATTTTCCGATAATAAAATAAATTAACACAGAACTTAATTTATATTTTTCACATTACACCCACAAACTGAAATGTGTGCCGTGCATTGTTTTGTGCCCCCTGTACTTTGGTTCCCCTTACATTAAATCCAGTGTGACCATTTGACTTCAGGAGTCACACAATTAGTAAATAGAGTCCACCTGTGTATAATTTATTCCTATGATAACTACAGCTGTTCCAAAAAAGCCTCAGTGGTTTGTAAGAAAACACTAGGGAACAAAGCATCATGAAGACCAAGGAACTCACCAGACAAGTCAGAGATAAAATTGTGGAGAAGTGTAAAGCAGGGCTAGGTTGTGATAAAATATCTCAAGCTATGTGTAAGGGCTGGTGGCCGACCGAGGCACCCTCCGGGGCAACAGAGGGCGCGCCAGGCCAGCGCCAAGGGTTAATTGGCTAATTGCCAACACCTGCTTTCAGGGCCAATCAGCCACTCGGCGCTGGATCTTTGAAGCTCGGGAGAGCGAATCTATGCCGGTTTTCCGAGCGAGCCCCGGCTCTTTATCTCTATCTCTTTTTCCCTTCGAGTTTGGTGGAGCTGTGTAGAGCAGTGAGCTCCACAGCCGCCATCTCCCTGTCTTTAGTCTGGTGGAGCAGAGCAGTGTGCTCTCCTCTGCCGCCCCTCTCGAGTCTCCCGCGCTGTTCCTCTCCTCTCTGGTGGAGCAGCGTTTAAATCCACAAGCACCTCAGTTCAGTGTAAGGGCTGGTGGAAGCCCCTTTTGTTTAGTTAATCCTTCACCTCGTCTCATAAGAGGTAGCCGCTTCCAGGCAAGCATTTTCTCCCCCTCACTCTAACGCACGCTAGGCGTGGCTTTTTGTTTTCCACCCATTTTTACTCTCCGCCCGTTTTCGTTGCTCCGCCCCTTACGGCGGAGGCTCTTTAAGTGGCGATTAAAGCGGCCGCGTCCCGATCCGCTCGCTGGTGCAGCGGTTAGAGCATTGGACTGCGACCGCGACAGCCTGGGTTCAATCCCCGTGTGGAGCGGGGTATTAATAATAAGAATTATATATTTATAATATTATTATATATATATATTACTATATATCCTATTAATATATATTAACAATTATATATTATTATTATTATTATTATTATTATTTTCCTTTTTTCTTGGGTTTACCTGCTTTGAGATCTACTGCTCTGCACTTGGGTTCTAAAACCTTCTGGGCTGGAGAGCTACTGCTCCCAACCCATTACACTATGAACCTCTCACAGTGCACTGTTCAATCATTCATCCAAAAATGGAAGGAGTACAGCACAACTGCAAACCTACCAAAACATGGTTGTCCACCTACACTGACAGTCCAGGCAAAGAGAGCACTAATTTAATAAGCAGTCAACAGGCCCATAGTCACTATGGAGGAACTGCAGAAATCCACAGCTCAAGTGAAAGAATCTGTCCACAGGACAACTATAAGTTGTGTACTTCACAAATCTGGCCTTTATGGAAGAGTGGCAAGCCATAAGAAGTCAATTTAGGGGAACAGAGCAAACATGTGGAAGAAGGTGCTTTGATCAGATGAGGCCAAAGTTAAATAGTTTGGCCTAAATGCAAAACAGTATTTGAGGTGGAAAACTAACATCTAAATACACCATCACCACTGTGAAACATGGGGGTGGCAGCATCATGCTGCAAGGCTACTTTTCTTCAGCAGAAACAGGAAAACCTGTTGCAGGCTGCAAAAAACTTGAGACTATTGACTTAATACTTGGCTGAATACCAGAGGTGAAAAGTAACTAATTACATTTACTCACATTACTGTAATTGAGTAGATTTTATGAGTAATTTGTAATTTTTAAAGTAGTTTTTAAAAGAGGTAATTTTACTTTTTCTCAAGTACATTTTTACACAAGTAATTTTCTTCACTACATTGGAAAACTCCAAATCAGATAAAAAAAATAAAATGCTGGGAAAAAAAACTGTCTGAATTTTAAAAAAATGAGTTTTGTTCTCCATGGCAGCGCAGCTGAACTTTCCCTAGCAGTGTTTATTATGGTTACGCTGTGTAAATTAGCTGTGTAGTCTGGGGTCTGTGTGCACGGATCGGGGGAACCAGTGTTCTGTCGAGGTATGCTACCCATTGATATGTGCTTTTTTGCGGCATGATAATTCCTTAAGTTTTTATTTGGAAAGTAAAAAGTAAAAAAATAATAGTGAACTGTAAATCTATAAAAATACAGTTTATAAAAAAGTAACTATGTAACTTTAACTCAAAGTACATTTTAAATTGAGTACTTTATTACTTTTACTCAAGTAGATTTTTAGATGGGTACTTTTACTTTTACTTGAGTAGAATTTTAGCAAAGTAAAAGTACTTTTATTTTATTACAATTTTTCAGTACTTTTTCAACCTCTGCTCAATATAAATCACGCCACACTTTTCACATTTTTATGGGATGGTTTAATAAAACAAATAATTTGTGAGTGTAACCTGAAAATGAATACTAAATGAATACTTTTTAAAGCACTTTATACAAACACACTCAGAAAAGGGGATTCCAGGGCCTACCATCTGTAGTACAAATCTATGCATTGTTTTATTGATTATAAACACATTTATGTGTTGGAAAATTCAATAAACTTAACCAATTAATACACGCAGAACAGAAATTCTCCCTACAAACTTTTAATCAAATCAAAGGGAATATGAGATTCAGAAGAAAAAAGCTTTCAGGATCCTCAGGTTCTAGGTATTATTAATTACACAAATTAATCTAATTTGTAAATTTTGTACTCATTCATATATTTAATCTGTTTTTCAGGGCCTCTTGACTCTGCAGACGTTGCGTCTAAATCATAACTCCCTGAATCATCTGGAAACTGAAGCGTTTGCCAGCCTCCTGTCTCTCACACACCTCAGCCTCAGTCACAATGAGCTGCAGTTCTTCCCCACCGCCACTATGACCAGGTAACCCCTCCCATCATGTATTTTCCTTTTTTAAAGTTGTGTTATCCTTCCTAGAACAGAAAGCAGCCAAAGAACAAGTTTACAAGCTAATGAGACTGTAGCTTAGCCCCGCCCACTGCACTGGATAAAAAACAGCAAGTCAGACATTAGTGCATGGCAGCACTAGAGCCGAAAATGCATGATAACCTTTTTTAGTGATATGTTTATTTTACTGTTTAGGGATGGCCTGTGAAATAAAAAGGTAAATATCTAGTATAGAACAAAAAATGGTAAATACAGGCTTCCAGTGCAATGGACATTAGAAAACTATTTAAATATTGTAATTAATTTAATTGGACTTCTAATATATTAGAATATTAATCTTCTCTTGTGTCAAACAGAAATCAGTTTGCATCACTGGAACATAATTCAGACCTGAAAGAGTACAATTTCCCTATTATTACCAGAAAGCTCCTTTCACAATGACTATTCATTTCTACTACATCGATCAAGACATAAAGCTTAAACATGAAACACATTTTAACCAATATCAACAAAATAATGCCAAATTCACAGTTTTATAAAGACCCAGACTCTTATAAAACTTAATTGTGTCACAAAACAGCACTTTTTTGAAAACGTATAACTAACATGTGAGCTTTCTCCTCCCCCATTATGCCGATACTGGTGCAAAATGCATTGCCGCGAAGAAGCAGTGGCTGACTTCACATGTATCGAAGGAAGCATGTGTTAGTCTTCACCCTCCTGGTGTGTTGGGGCATCATTAGTGATAGGGGGAGTCCTAATGAGTGGGTTGGGTAATTGGCCGTGTAAATTAGGGGGAAAATGGAAAAAATTAGAAATAAAATTATATAAAAAAAGAATATTCAGAGATATCAGACTGTATTAAGTTCACACAAATCAACACATATCTGGGTATTTGCAGTGTACAATTTTTTGTAAGGAACCCATATCCCAGCCGCCATCAGTCAGAAGGCAGTATACACCCTAGACAGGCTGCCAATGCATCGCAGGCGAGACAGACACATTCACGCACATACACCTAGGGGCAATTTTAACCAATACCCACGTGCCATCTTTGGATTGTGGGAGGAAGTGGGAGAAAACTGAAGCACCTGGAGGAAACCCATGCAGACACGGGAAGAAAGTGCAAACTCCACACAGAAAGACCCGGGTCACCCCATCCAGGATTCGAACCCAGGCCGCCTTGCTGTAAGGCGCTACCCACTGCGCTACCGTGCTGCTGCAGCTCTTTTCAGTTACCAGTAACTGCTTTCGCTGTTGACTCATCTTACCATTAGGATGTGACTCCTCTAACAGTGGCCATTAACTCTTCCTCTCCCTCTTTATTTTCTTTCTTCTCTCTCTCTCTCTCTCTCTCCCTCTCTCTCCCTCTCTCTCTCTCTTTCTAAGGCTGGTGGCTCTGACTCACCTGGATCTGGGTTTTAACCCCATGACGTTTTTGGGTGAGAAGAGTGTGTCGATGCCCAGACTCACACACCTGTCTGCGGCGCACATGGCCCTGCAGGACGTGTCTGCGGCTGCGCTGGCTCTCTCTCCCCTCCTCTCTCGCCTGGACCTTAGTCATAATCAGCTTCACTATCTCCAGCCACTCACAGGACCCGTCCAGCTACAGAGCATCAACCTCGCCGGTAACACACGCCCACACACTGCGTACAGCAGCAAGGAGAAATCTGATGTGAATGAACAGAGCTTTTAGCCCATGCAATGCTAATGATAGGGGCATAGTGTTACCTATGCAAAACATTACTATATTTACACCATTAACATAATTAAAGTAGCCTTAAATTAAGTCACAATAAGTCAACTAACAAAAACGAAAATTATGGTAAGATAGAAGAATAAATTTAATTCAGTAAAAAAGTGGTGCCTGATCTGTAATCAACTTCTAAAATTCAAAACAGCGAATCCGGTGTGGTGTACATGTGTGCTGCTGGAACTGCGAGCCTGGGCACGGAAAGGTGGGGTCAGACTGATGGGAGACTGCGCCGGACCACCACACCTTTCAGAAGAGCCACTAGAGGCCGTGCTGGAGAAGGACCTGCGCTGCAGGAGACAGAATGGAGGGATAAAGGAGGAGGTGGAGGAGGAAGAGCGACTAGTGGTTGTGACCCAGGCTGAGCCAAAGAAAACGGAAAACTGTCCTGAGAACTGCCTTTGTGAGGTGTGTGTGTGAGTGTTCATGTGTGTGTGAAGAGAGAGAGAAAGAAAGAAAGAAAGAAAAAAGAAAGGAAGAAAGAACAGGCAGGCAATCAGGTCAGACTAATGTGTAAGGTTTGCTTTCTTTGAGCAACGATGCTAAAAAAAGCTATGTAAGTAATGAAAGATTATTTATTTTTAAATAATTATGTGCGTTTGTAAATCTCTAAAATATTTGTTTATTTGGTTTCTGACACTGTATGTTGCACTTTTATCTACAAACCAAATCTGATAAAGGATATGGAAAATGCAAAGAATAGAAGTTTCTTACACTTACTTTGAGATTATTTGATTGCAGACAGTATGAACCCATGTTTTGTTAGCTAAACATCATACTTTTATTAATATACATTTATTACTGCATTTCAGACCTGTATAACATTCTAAAAATAGTTGGGAGAAGCTTTTCATCCTTTATATTGTGGCCATTTCTTCTCCCAACTCATTTAGGCACTGAGAACACCAGACAATGTGTTTCAGGCATTTATTTGTCCAGTTCTTTCAGCAAAAACATCCTAAGATGTACAACATTGCAGGGTTATCATTTTATTTTTTTTATTTTTAAATGATTTACACATTCTTTATTGGAGACAGGTCTATTTTTTACAGACATGTCTTTTTAAGGTGCACAGCATGTGGTTTTGCGTTGTCTTGTTGAAAGAGGGTAAAATGTGTGATCTTAAAGACAACGTATGTTTCTCTGAGATCTTCAGCTGTGATTGGTCCAAGGGGCCTTACGCCCCCTCCCACACATTCCCGTCTTTGCAGTTTGAACAACAGAGCGACGCAGAGCTGCTGCGCAGAAGTATAAACGCGCTCCAATGTGCACACCCTGCATAAGCTACGGCGTAGGTTCGACGCAGAAGTATAAATTGGGCTTAACTCTGTATTGGAAAGCTTGACTTGAAGTTGTGCCGTCTGAGGGATTGGAGCTTTAACCCGCGAATACTTTTTGAAATACTTGTTATTCAGTTTTTATATCTCATCAATCACCCTGAATTTAGTCCGCCTCCCGCCTCCACATTTTTGTGCATGTGTTGCAGCCCTAAGATGCAGGGACGGCTATATATTAACAAATAATTAAATTTGAGTTAAGCAGACAAAACATAAAATATTATCATACAGTTTGCAGTCAAATAAAGGTTAAAATGGACAAAACAATGCGTTTTAAATTTTTTTTTACATTGATTTGCGAGTTGTATTTGTATCAGAGTTGTGTTTAACCAAAATATGGACAATGTCGGGTTTTAAGATTACTTAATAGTGTTTTTAGCCAGACATCGAATTTATGTTTTCAATAAAATAGTAACAAGAATCTCTACCACATCCTTCTTCGCTCTCTGTATCTATACCCATGTCTCTCTCTCTCTCTCTCTCTCTGTTAGCCTGAGGCTCAGCATGTGTCGTGTGAAAATCGAGGCCACACCAAAGTCCCCCGCGTTTTCCCAAACAACACCCACTTGTTGGACCTCCGTGGCAACCACTTCCACTATCTCCCCGGCAACAGTTTCCGTGGTGTCCCCGAGGTGGTATCCCTGCACCTGGATGGCTGTAAGATCCACGAGGTTGAGGCTGGAGCTTTCCGAGGTTTAAAGGGGCTGATGTACCTTTACCTGTCCAACAACCAGCTTTCTTCTCTGGACCTGGACGCCTTCGCTGGAGCCCTGCAGCTCATGTACCTCCACCTGGACGGAAACAGACTCACCCACTTCCCATCCGCAGCCACACTATCACACACCCCAAACCTGCTGGAGCTGCACCTGGAGAGAAACCTCATCTCTAAGCTGGAGCCTGCAGGTCTTCTCCAGCCGGTCCCAATGCTCAGAGGACTCTACCTGACCAACAACAACATCTCCACTGTCGCAGCAAATGCTTTAGACCCCGCCCCAAACCTCGAGATCCTACATCTGGGAGACAATCAGCTAACAGATGTGCAGAGTGATGCACTAGGCCACGTCCCACTGTTAGAAGAGCTCCGGCTCTCAGGGAATCCGATTCACTGGATCAGGCCAAAGATGTTTCAGGTAGTGGGAGGAAGTCTGAAGCACCTGTACCTGGATCGACTGGGCCTAAAGAAGGTGGGGGTCAATCATAGCACAGCAACACAGCAAAATTATTGTCATTTTGGATTTAGAATCACATGCAAAAAGTAGACCAAATGACTTTTATTGCTCATGTTGTGAATCTAAGTAAGTCACATCCTCTATATCCTCTTACTATGCAATTACTTATTATTTACTTAAAGGTCTCCTTCTGCTAAAATCCACTTTTTATTATTCTTTGTGAAATACTATAGGTCTCTGAGTTGTATTTGCATGCTGCATATGACACTGTTTCTCAGCCTCCATTGTCTGCAGTAGCTAAGAAAATAAAAGCCTCAGAAATACAAATTGATCAGAGAGAGTTCATGGCCTCGCCCACCTGATCTGAGGTGGAGCTTACAGCTTCTGTTTACAGAGCCAGTTAGCATTGGCTATCTTGTGTAAGTAACTGTAGGTTTAAATCGTATCTCCAGCTCATTCCGTGTTTTTCCAAAACCTCAAATATACACTAGGAAGTATGGTTTGACAAGGTAGCACAACTCGACAGAGCACATTTCAAAGCAGGCGCCATTCACGTTGGATTTTATGATATAGAGCGGACTCTGGAACTTCAACGTGGCACATTATCAATGCTGTGTTATCAAATCTCAACCGCGGGGAGGGGGCCACCGGGGCGCTGCGCACTGAAAGTCTGACATTAAGTGAAGTTTAAGGGTTAACTTTAGCGAGCACTCGGTGTTATATATTTATAACTAAGGCTGTATCTCTGAAAGCATTTTGTCATTTTTTAGAGCTGTAAAAGACTGTGGGCTGAAGACAGGTAGGCGTTCTCTGCTGCCACGCTGTTAGCCAATCAGAAGTAATATGTATGCATGTATGAATATTCATAAGCAAGAGCCAAAACCTGTGTTTCTTTAGAGACCCCTAATTCAGTGATCTAAAGCAGGGCTAAATAGAAACAAAAAAAACAAAAAAACAGCTCACATGGCATTCATTTATATAAGAGACCACAACTAGACTGTTTAAAATGAAAGAACGATGGAATGAGACCATTAATTATTTAATGTATCATCACTGTCCAAAGAAAAACAACTTTTTTGTTACATAATTTGAATGCACAAACTGAACTGTCCCTTAGACTGTATCTTGATCAATGGACTAATAGAAATTCTCAAAAACAACCTGAAATAAACTGTTCTTAATCCTAGTTAATAAAGCTTTACCTCTCTATTGTAAAGTTGCTGTTTTGTAAATACTTGTTTTTCATTGAGAAAGAAGACATTTCTATGTCCTCTATTGCTAATATACAGAATTATTTGTAAGTCTCTTTGGATAAAAGCGTCAGCTGAATGTAGTGTAATGTAATGTAATGTAATTTAGTGGTTGGTCTCATGAAATATCATTCGTTGGTGCTGTAATGATTCCACTAATGAGAAGGACTGTCTGAATACTTTAGGACCTGCTTACCACATCATAATAAAGCCTAGATTTACACTATTTGGATGGTAATGGCAATTTTTTGAACCGTAAAACCACGGCCACATTAAGTAAATAATACTGATGACCTGGTTCAGGTGGCACTGGTTCAAGTTGGAGCAGGAAAATGAGTGAGCATACGAATCTGAGACACTTAACCAATAAACCAAATGGGGTGTTTGTGATAAGTTGTTTAGAACATCTTCAGAACATCAGGCAGCTCTTGTTGGTTGTTCCAGGTATACAATGATCAGTACCTGCATACCAAGAGTGCTTCAGAAAAGGCAGAAGTGGTGAACAGGTAGAACTGAGATGTTCTCAGATGGCTCCGCCTTTCAATTTACAGGATTACAGAGCCAAAATAACACAGCACAACCTGAGACATCTTGGCATGAGGGGGACCTACTGATTGTTATATATTGCACCAAAAGCATTTTGACCACAGGGATCAAGAATACACTTGATAGTTCTGCTGCTACTAACAACACCTCTATCCACTGAAATCTAAGCTTTATACAGATTAAAAGCCAGTAAAACTGTGTGTGATGTGTGTCTTTACACCTTTCTCCATGTACAGATGGATCATGACGCTCTGGCTGGTTTGGGTTCAACTCTACTGTCTCTTTCTTTGGAGGACAATCAGCTGGAGCATCTGCCTGATCTTTTTCATCTGACTGGACTACAGCACCTCAAACTAGGCAACAACCCTCTGATATGTGACTGCAGTCTTCTACCCTTCCGCAGGTTAGACTCATACAGACCCGTTTCTGAATATTTTAAGGCTTGCCCCCTTATATATTAAGGCTTAAATAAACACTGATCAGCAGTGATGGCATAGTTATTTGGAAAAAGTAATCTGATTACTGATTTACCCCTTAAAATGTAACTTAGTTATTCTATGGATTACTTGATTTTAAAAGTAAGATTACATGTTACACACATATGCAAACACACACAAACACCTGCCACCTTAACAGTTTTGCTAAAACTCAGTTTTGGGACTTGTTCTGTAAGTGTGCCACTGCGACTCCAAACGTTACTTCAAATTTGACATTGTGTAGCATGTAGATAGCACGCAAGATTCGCAAGAAGAAAGTAAAATATACTGCAGAAAATCTGCAGTAATGTTTTGTGTTTAATGTCTTAAAAATGCGCTGTTGTGTTTAAGGTTAAAGCGTGTGATATAGCTCTCTCTCTATTTCAGATGGATGGAGCAGGCCAGTGTGAACGTGTCTGCAGTGTGTGTTTACCCTGCTGAGCTCCACGGTCAGAGTGTACAAGAGGTGGACATCATTAAGAACTGTGGTGCTGAGAACCTTCACATCACCACCAACTCCACCAGCCAGCCGAAGCCCTTAAAGTCCTCCAAACCCAAACTCAAATCCACACTGATTAGTGAAGCCTTGGCCGAACATTCCAGCACCAAACCCAGGAGTAAATCTAAACCCACCAAGACCAAGCCAGCCAGGAAACCATTAACAGATGAACCCAAACCAAATCAGAAATCAGCTCAGAAATCTGCACAGAGAAGAAAGAACAAGAAGAACAAAAAGAAGAAAGTGTGATAAAATAATAATGTATTATTTTATCTAGGGAATGCATACGTATAGAATTATGTAAGGTATGAAATAGTAAGCAATACATTTGTATCACTTGTGTAAGAGAAGAAGAGAAGACTTATTTTCCAGCATTGAGAACAATTGCGTAAATAGTGATTTAAAAATGTCTGTAAATGTCTGTTGAATTGAATTATTAAAACATAATTAAAGAAAATAAAGAAAATGCAGATTTTTTTAGGTACTGATTTTATTTAGAGCTGGTTTTACTCATCAACAGGTTTATTTAGATACATTTAGGACTGCAGTTTTGTCTAATAAGCCTAATCCATGTCCAATTAATATGCTTTTCTTTAGTTTAAATAAACCATTCTCATCTAAACTGATAGATCAGACTTGTCAGTTCAGATTCAACAGTTTAGTTTTGCATTTTGCTTTTCTAACGTTTTCATTCAGTTACTTCTGTTTAAGAGCGGCTTAAAGGCAGGACTAACTACAATAGCACATAAATGTGTTTAAACTGTTAATATAGTATTTTGTAAAAAAAAAAAAAAAAAAGAAATACGTGTAACCGGTAGCACCGCAGTTTCCGCCTTCTTTTGTCAGATCTGTTAAGGTGATTGGCTTCAGTAAAAAATGATGGACAGCTAAGTCTGTCTGATGATTGGCTTAATAAAAAGTGATTGACAACGAAAGTGTAGTATCTGATTGGCTGCAGTCAAAAATGATTGCCACATGCTCCGCCCTTTAGCCACGCCCACTGGGGGCTCCGGTCTGCAGCTTTACCCTTCTCAAAGCAGCGGCTATATTGACGCAGTTACACTAGTTCCACCTTAAAATCTGTCGCTATATTCAAACAATCACAGTAGTTTTACCTTAAAAACTGTCTCTGTAATTATACAATGAACTTACACATATTTTACACTGATTTATATGACGCTTTCGTAATAGTGTTTCAAATAAAGGTCCATATTTTTCCCTCAGCGTCCAGGTGGTTCCATGGTGTAATGGTTAGCACTCTGGACTCTGAATCCAGCGATCCGAGTTCAAATCTCGGTGGAACCTGTCTTTTTATTCTCACAGTATTTTTACAGCTCTTTCGTTTTCTACGGAATCAACACGCTAAATGTCGAAAGTCGAAGGTAGTAATCAACTGAAATATGAATATATGTTTTTAAAAAATTATATACACCGGTATTCTGATAAAGGTCTTCTGACTTGTCCGAAGAAAGTGGGCCGGCGCACGCGCAGTGCCAGTAAGCAGGACGCATGTATGGGTAACACATCCATGCGTCCTGATTACTGGCACTGCGCATGCGCCGGACCACGTTCTTCGGCCAAGTGCATTATTTAATGCGCTTTGTTATTATTATTACTCAGTGTTACAAAAGTGTAAATTGCGAGAAGAGCAAAAAATATATATTCACAGCTGTTACCTTATATTCACCCTGCTACTGTGATTTCTACACATAAACATATCCTGCATTTCTTCAGCTGAAAACATTCATTCTCTGATATGTTATTTTCATCTTATCAAAATATTTTATCTATTGTTTTATATAGACACCAGATACCAAAGGTTTGTTGAAACAACTGCCATTTTTCAATCTCAAATGCAGAAAAAGGTAAAATAATAATAATAATAATAATTCTAAGTTTATTTTAATAAATTTAAGTTTAAATTAAATTTTGTTTAAGTTAAATTTTGTAGACTGTAATGTGTAATGTGCAGTGTACAAAGTAAACAATAACAAATTGATTATAATTAGAGCTGGACAATATAAAAATATTGTATTGTATCGTGTTGAATTTCTTATTGTATCAACAATATGTATACAAAGGACAACATCACTGCTTTATATATATATATATATATATATATATATATATATATATATATATATATATATATATATATATATATATAGGTTTATATATTGTTTTGCAAATTTTCATTTTTGAAATAAGAACACACAGTGGCAGTCTTCTATCATACAATAAATTTTAATAAATGTAATAAATTTTAAAGTATATAATACACTTACTTTGAGTGTGTGTACATGTTAATATAAGTTGGACAATGGTTGTGATATATTTTATATATATTTCTGTTGCAGGTGGGTATACTGACCACTCACAGGACTCCACCATTCCCCTGTCTTCTTGTGTAGGTTTTTTGACCCATCAGACTGTTACTGTTGCACAAATGATTAGTCCATATTACTGCTGCACAGCAGTAGAACACCAGGAAGTAGCATTGTATAGTATAGAATAGTATAGTATAGTATAGTGTAGTACAGTATCGTGTAATATAGTACAGTATATTAAAGTGTAGTATAGTATAGTATAGCATAGAACAGTACAGTATAGTACAGTGCAATATAGTATAGCGTAGTACATTACAGTATAGTATAGTAAAGCATGGGACTTTGGGTGCAGCCATAGACTGATGGCTTAATCTCTGTTAAAACCTCAAACCCTCAATAATAATAACATGTTCCTTGGTAGCAAAATTAAAAGCATTCCAAAAATCCCTCTCATCTTTTTATTTTGCCACTGTTAGTTATTGTTGTTGCTATAGCCATATTAGTGATGCTGCTTGGTTATAACTAGGTTTGGCTGCTTTGATTACAGTGTGTCTGTAGGAGTGACTGACTGTGAATCTTTAATGAAACTGACTCTTTTTTTGGACAGTACCAAAAGGTACAGGGGGAAGGCATGGTGCCCACCTCCCGCCCAGAGCCTGCAGCAGTTTCCCTCACCCCTGCAAGCCCCCGCAGCCATACCCCCACGGGGCACGCTCAAGCTGGACTTTGCTGGACCTGAGCCTGAGGTTATCCCAATTTCATGTTTAACATTTTGACATAATTTTGTGTTTCATATTCAATTATTTTTCCTAATTAAATAAGAACAACTAAGTACACATAAAATTAACATGATAATTTATTACTAACGTTATATATATTTATGCAGTCTAGGCTATTTTTCCTGAATAAAACAACAGGTGGTTACTAGAAAATTCTAACCCTGGTTTTTAATTACAGTTTTTATGCATCTTGGCATCATGTTCTCCTCCACCAGTCTTACACACTGCTTTTGGATAACTTTATGCCTTTACTCCTGGTGCACAAATTCAACCAGTTCAGCTTGGTTTGATGGCTTGTGATCATCCATATTCCTCTTGATTACATTTCAGAGGTTTTCAATTTGGTATAATCAAGGAAACTCATCTTTTTTAAGTGGTCTCTTAAAAATTGCCAATTTCCAGAGCTGTATACACTATGGTAGCACGGTTTGACTAGAGAGCAGAAATCGGCAGAACACCTGCATAAGCTCTATAAGTCGGGCACCGTCTGTCTCGCGAGATTTGTGGCTCAGCGGTGAATCATGGCGGCTGCTATGGATGTGGACACCCCGAGCGGGACTAACAGCGGGGCGAGTAAGAAGCGCTTCGAAGTGAAAAAGGTAAAAATAGAGAAAGAGGGAATAACCTGCTCTCTGTTAGCGGATATTAGGCTCTAATAGAGGGTAGTGGCGCTGAGCGCGGCGGCTGGGTCTTTCTTTTTTCCGGCCGCTCAGCGGGTTAGCATGAGTGTTAGCTTAGCATTTCCTCCTGTATAAGCCGGTGTGTTCGTCTTTAGGCTTTAGCAGCGTTAGCTTATCGGTTAGCGTGAGTTAGCGTTGTTATGTTTCTGAATTGGCCCGGGTTTAGAAACATTGCTGTAATATCGGTGAAGCTGCGGAGTTTTCCAGAACTGTGGGGATTAGTGTTCACCCAGCCGCTCGGCTAAATCCCATAATATTAACTAGAGAAGCGCTGCCTCAGTAATCCGTCTGCTCCCTCACTGTTTATACTCTAAACCCAGGCCTGGGCTGCTCCGGGTCTGTGAAGCGTTATTGAATCTTATGTTATGGGTACATTCTGCACTTTTGTGGTACATATTTGTTTTTACCTTATATTTTTTAATTGTTTTTTTTTATTTTGGTGTTTTTAAATTATTTTAAAGTGTTCTGCATGGTATATAAATATTAGTCGTCCAAACTCTGGTTAAAAGCATGTAATTATGCTTGACAACCTTTGTTGTAAAAAGCTCTATATAAATAAACATTGAATTGAATTGAATTGAATTATTTAGTTAAAAAAAAAACAATGTTTTTTTTGTAGATTCCTCAGAGTAGCACCTCTTGCTTAGACAGCTTTCCAGATTTTAGCTGGATTTTCTCTGTCAGCTTTATGAGGTAGAGTCACCTGAAATGGCTTTATAGTTAACAGCTATGCTGAGCTCTTCAAGAGTAAATTACTTGAATTTCTTGCCTTTTAATGTGTTTGAGATCATCAGTTGTAAAGTTATGAAGAGGTAGAGTTGGTATACAGTGAATAGCCCTACTTGAGTAATGTTCTAGTTCATATTATGACGAGTACCACTTAACGAAGTAAAGAACAATAAATACTTTAAGAAATGCTAAGTCAATCTGAAAAAAAAAATCTCCAACTGCAGTTGCAAATACCATAAAAATGTTATGATGAAACTGGCTCTCATCAGGAAAGGAAAGGAAAGGAAAGGAAGAGCATAAGCAAGAGCAAGAGTTCATCAGAGTTGCCAGCCTCAGAAACTGCAAGTTAACAGCTCCCCAGATAAGAGCACCTAAATGCTTCAGAGTATTTTGGTTTAACACTTTAGTTTGTTTGTTCATAGTTTGGATGACTTCAGTATTAATTTACAATCTAAGAGCGAGATAAGGAGAGAACATTTGAATGAGCAGGTGTATACAAACTTTTGACTGGTACTATAAAGTCCAAAATCCTGGTTTACATTGGTTTAATCACAGCTTACTCCTGCTCAGGGTTTGTGTGTGGTGCAACTTGTTTTGACTTAATATGTAAATATAAACTTAGTAAACATGTACAGTACAACTAGCCTACATTTTAAGTTTGTGCACAGCTAGTGCAACCGGGCCCAGGGGTATTGATGTGATTTGGTTTATTACATGAAAGGCTCCTTAGCTGTATAACTGTATCTGTTCCACGTAGTCAGGTTTTGGATATAATTCCAACTGTCCCTAATGTTTTTCTCTCCTTGCACACCTGTCCTTTTTTTGTACATTGCAAATTAGCTTGAATAAACTAGAACTGTCACAGTAACTAATGGTTTAGGCGATACATTGTCCAAGGAATTATTTCTATGAATGATTTTATCACTGTAAAATCATTTTATGTCAGTGATACAATAATAATATTAGAATTAGAATTGAAAAAAGTGAAAAATATATTGTTGCCAATATGTCAGTAGTGTAATTGTCATGCTGGGTCTAATAAAACCTAATAAAAGTTCAATCTTAATGTAAGTCCATTAATTCCTTCTTCAGAGTTTCTTTCCTCTACAGTCTGTTCACGATATTATCAGCCAGATCTTCTCTTATGTGTGTTTGTATGTAAAAAAATAAATACATTGACCTGTGGGTATGTCCAAATCATGAACACTTAAATCATGTCTGTCTTTGTGTTTTAGTGGAATGCCGTTGCTCTCTGGGCCTGGGACATAGTAGTGGATAACTGTGCCATCTGCAGAAATCACATTATGGATCTCTGTGAGTATTCCCCTGCTTCTCTTTTTGTTGTAAACTGATAGAGCTTAAAATGACTATCTGAAATTCCTGGAAGGAAGGTAAATAAATCTGAGATGTCTTAAGCAAACCTGTTTCGATAATGTCTCTTTTATGCGGGAGGCGTTGCTCAGAGAGTGCACGTTTGGCCCCAACATACCTGAACTCTACAATTAGAGACACTGAATACCAGTCCAGTGTATTAAAAGCTGAATCTGATCACAGATGGATGTGTGCCAACTGCTTTGTATGTTTTAATATTTGTATATCTGCATTTTAACATAAATATTATTAAAATTATAGATTCTAGAAAATAGAAAAGTTATTAGCAAACTATAAAACTGTGGAAGGTTCTTTTACATATGAAAGTTTATTTAGCTACAAAATGATTTACCTTTACATTTTTATAATTAATTAATCTCATTTGACTCCTGTATTTTGCGCTGATGAGTTTTGTGGGTGTGTTGCAGGTATAGAGTGCCAGGCCAACCAGGCTTCAGCTACATCAGAGGAGTGCACTGTAGCCTGGGGAGTGTGCAATGTAAGATTAACTGATGACACACACACTTTCACTCACCAGAGTCAATAAAACGGGACTGTTCAACTGTTGGGATTTACTTGCTTATATATATATATATATATATATATATATATATATATATATATATATATATATATATATATATATATATAATTTTTTTTTTTTTTTTACTTCTACACTTTAACCAATGTATTTCACACATTTACTGTGATTTTTAGTCAAATTATTGTTTGTTCAATATAATCACTTATAATTTTGGTCGTAAATCACGTAAAATAAAGCTCTTAAATTTAGCTTGAGGTAGCTATTATGTATTTGATGTTATGTCTGCTGACAGAAGTACAGCCATTTAATTTAATGAATGCAGTGTTCAGTATTCAGCCAGACATCCCATTTTGTTTGATTTCGGAAAGATTATTTATTTCTGTTTGTTTAAAATATTGTTGAAATTGCTTTGTTTGCATTAGTGGCCTTTATTTTCACAGTCTGTGTGTGATGTTTTCACATTTGCCTGCGTCCATGTTAGAGAATTATTACTGTTAAAAGCAACAGTAAAAGTGTGCTTAGTAGTGTTATGGATAAACTAAGTCAAAAGCCATTGCACCCCTAATGTTAAGAGTACTGTCAAATGAAGCGTGTTTTGTTAAGAGTTTTCTGTTTAAAATAACCTTTACATATTTTAACAGTATTGTTTGCACTGTTGCAAAAAATAAATAAATAAATAAATAAATAAACGTCAAATTCCGAATTTGCGATTTGTTCTCTTTCAGCATGCTTTTCATTTCCACTGTATTTCCCGTTGGCTGAAGACAAGGCAGGTGTGCCCTCTGGATAACAGGGAGTGGGAGTTCCAAAAGTGAGTGTCCTTTTTTCTTTACTGTCCACATTTCTGGACACATTATTTTTTTTTAATTGAAAAGAATCGTACATTTTTAGGAATCAGTACATCCTTAGACACTTTCACAGAAAGCACATTATCAGTCGTAAATTACTGATGTTCCTTCCTGCTTGAACAACCCTACTGCTCAACCCTACCTGGGGCAGTTGTTTGCTGGATCCCAGGCCATTCTAGTCTCCCGGGCAATTAAAAGTGCAAGCCATGCAGCGAGGACTGGGATAATTCCTGCTGTCTGCAAGCCCCACAAAACTAAACCATCAGCTACATTTAACAAACAGAGTGGAACAGACGACTAACAATTAAATGCATAAGGCAAACCCCAATATAGAGAGACAGAGTGATGGCCTACTGCAAAAATAGGAATAGCTCACATGCACTAGATAATATATTGGACATACAGGGTTAAAGCATTCCTTTTAAATATCAGCAATGGTTTCCCACACTTGCCAAACTTGCCAAACTCTCCTCTCATTAAAGCCTTTACCAGAATTAATAATTTTGCCACGCCCACTTTAAGAAGTTTGCATATGCATATGTGTAACAATTTCAACTCGGCTCACGTGAAGTGGATTACAGTCGTATTGTATTTAAAGTACCATATTATTCGCACTATAAGGCACACCGGATTATAAAGTGTACTATCAATAAATGGCTTTTTTCATACACAAGGTGCACTGGCTTATAAGGCGCCTTTCTACAAGCGGCACTTGTTAGGAACAGGGGTGTCTGTTTCCATTCTAATTCAGCAGGACTCACCTCTGGGGGGGTAATGCTAATGCTGCTCCAGCAGTGCTAGCTAGGGTTAGCACTACAGTCAGACTACAGGCCAATAGGCTATTTAACCTTATTTACAGCATATGTGGGAATACAACATAGCAAGCTACATAAATTCCACTGTCCACCATCTTCCAGTGAAGAGAAGCTGCATCTCTCGTTGAAGGCGCTAAATTTAAAACATCCAACAAAACGTCTGTACATCTGCTCGTATCATTGTGTTGAGGGGAATCTCTTATAAAGCTAACATACTTTGTTGGGTGCTGTGAGGCTGTCTGAGACACTACTTGATACCTACTCAGATTGACCACAAGTGTGTCTGCTGTAACTGAGCTTCAGAACCTAGCCTTTTTTCTCAGTAAGGTTGTTCTGGTGTTGGTTACCCCCCACAGAATGGTAAGAGCAAACATATGGGCGTTTGGGTGAATGTGTTATATTTGGCTCCTTTTAATCACAGATGCAGCTTGTTTTTGTGAAAAATAGTGGATACAAGTTAATTGCCTTGTGTTCAAAACTCTGATGTTCAAGCAAACGTTTCTTCTTCAAATGACTGTAGCTCTCTGTACTAGTTCTGTATATTGTATTACTGTGATAAGCTGCATCAATGGATCTGCTGTGCACCAGAAGTTCTAATACAAAGTAAACGAACTTCGCCCCATCCTGGTTCTTATGGAGAATAAGGTGGATAGCACCTGATTGAGTTCCTATAAATTACTAGATTAAAAGCACATATCTAAACTCCCATAACAGCATCCAATGAACTGCTCCTGCCAGGAAAATGGCATCTAAGCTGATGTTAAACTCCTGTTATCTAACCTATGTTCTTTTCTGCTTGTGATTTTCAGGTATGGACACTGAACACCAGGATCAGCTTGAGTTTTCTTTCCTGATTGGCTGCTTCAGAAATCACCACATGTTTAAGCATCTGTTTAGTCACCGGTGTGTCCTTTCTGCTGAGCATAAGCCTGTATGTTCCCCATACAATAGTTTTTAGTTGGCTTAGAAAGTCGTTTTGATTTAACAAGAATTGATGTAAATTATAAATAAACGTGTGTCCCACATTCCTGTTCAATCGAGTGTTTGCAGCCAGTGCTTTTTATTGGAGTACTGTTTTTAACTGTCTGAAATGAATCCCATCACACATTCAGGATGATGCTACACCAGCAATGCTAACAGTAATGAGCTCCAATACCATCTACTAATAATGCAAAAAATATATCTATAGTTCTAAAGAGTGCATTGCCATGCAAGTGATTTAATGTATTTTCATATAAACAATAGAAAACCTGCACATTCATGGTTTCAAATCAAAGTGTATTAAATAAGAGTAGATTGTTTTTTTTTTTTTTTACATAACTGTCTCCAACATCTAGTGAAGACTTTCTACTAGATTTTGGGGGATCATTGCTGTAAGGATTTGATTCCATTTGACAAGAGCACTAGTGAGGTCAAGATGTTTGATCACCTCATCCCCAAAGTATTGGGTAGAGCACAATTATTCAAGAGAATACTGTGGGCTGGTGGGCTTTTTTTCCCTCTGGAGCCCACACCTGGTGTTGGATATGATGCCAGGAGGTTCATTTAATTTTTATCTGCCTCAGATAGTCCTATTCTTTCAGGAGTACTTTTCTATGAGACGTACCAAGCTGTGTGTGCATTTGCAGGTACAGTTTCCCAGAAAGGGATTAAGCCTAGTCTTGAACCACACAACATTTTAAATGGAGTTTTTTTGCACAGAAAGGAGAGTATAGTCTACCATTAGGTTGTGAAACTGACACATAGTAGAAGGTTGGAATCCAACCTAACGGAGATAAAAAAAATATATTAAAAAAACGTATAACTGGCTGTTAACTCAACGTGAATAACTAAACTAACGCTGTATCTTTTTAAATCAGTGGGCAAATGTATGAAGTTTGTTTTCTGTCAGCTTTTATTAGAAGTATGAGCAGGGAACTTTCTAGAGAGGAGAAAGCTCATTAGAAAATTTGCTCCAGGTTTGTCAGGCACTAGAGGGCGCTCCCGAGTTTAGCCCAAAATGAACGGGTTTATGTGGAGCAAGTGTATCTATAAGGTAATCATGTAACAAATAATCACGTGTGGCCATGTTTAAGTAGTGGGGACAATTTATTAAAGCATGGGAACAAGAAAGTGTAAGTAGTGTGGACTAATTAAGGCAACAAGATAATTAAGTACTTGCCATGACTTAAGGCAGGCATGGAACTGAGATAATTAAGTAATGGAGATGACTTATTAAGAAGTGAGAAACAAGATTATTAGGTTGTGGATATGACTTGGGGCATTGTAACAAGATAGTTAAGTAGTTGGGACAATGTATTATGGTGTGGGAACGATAAAACAATGTAGTGGGGTTGACTTATTAAGGAATATGAATAGTGAGGATGACATTTATGTGTAGGAACAAGATGGTGTGGGATCCAGATTATTAGTAGTAGGAAAGACAGCTTATTAAAACATGGGAACAGGTTAAGTAGTGCGGATGGCTTATTAAGGCGTAGGAAAAAGATAATTAAGTAGTAGGGAAAACTTATTAAGGTGTGGGAAATTAGACAATTAAGTAGTGGAGATGACTTGGGGCATTGTAACACGATGATTAAGTAGTGGGGATGACTTATTAAGGTGTGGAAATGAGATAATTATGTAGTGGGAATAACTTATTAAAGCATATAAACAGAATGAATAGTGGGGATGACATTCAGGTTTAGGAACAAGATCATTCAGTGGGGGGGGGGGGGGGGGGGCAACTTATTAAGGCATGGGAAAGAGGATAATTAGTGGAGACAACTTATTAAGGTGTAGGAGCAGTGTTGGGCACGTTACTTTGAAAAAGTAATTAGTTACAACCCCTGGCAAAAAGTATGGAATCACCAGTCTTGGATGAGCACTCCTTCAGACATTTCATTCTGTAAAACAAACTCTGATCAAAAACATGATACAATAATAAGGTCATTCCAAAGTGCAACTTGTTGGCTTTCAGGAACACTCAAAGAAATGAAGAAAAAACATTGTGGAAGTCAGTGAATGTTACTTTTATTGACCAACCACAGGGAAAAAAAATATGGAATCACTCAATTCTGAGGAAAAAAGTATGGAATCATGAAAAACAGATAAACAAAAGATGATTCAAAATACATCACTAGTATTTAGTTGCACCACCTTTGGCTTTTATAACGGCTTTCAGTCTCTGAGGCATGGACTTGATGAGTGACAAACAGTATTCTGCATCAATTTGGTGCCAACTCTCTTTGATAGCAGTTGCCAGATCAGCTTTGCAGGTCGGAGCCTTCTTGTGGACCATTTTTTTCAATTTCCACCACAGGTTTTCAATTGGGTTGAGATCTGGACTATTTGCAGGCCATGACATCGACTGAATGTGTCTTTCTCCAAGGAATGCCTTCACTGTTTTTGCCCTATGGCACGATGCATTGTCATCTTGGAAAATTATTTAATTATCTCCAAACATCTGTTCAATTGAAGGGATGAGAAAACTGTCCAAAATGTCAATGTAAACTTGTGCATTGATAGAAGAATTAACCACAGTCATCTCCCCAGTGCCTTTGCCTGACATGCAGCCCCATATCATCAAGGACTGTGGAAATTTGGTTGTTTTCTTCAGGCAGGCCTCTTCATAAATCTCACTGGAACGGCACCAAACAAAAGTTCCAGCATCATCACCTTGTCCAATGCAGATTCTTGACTCATCACTGAAGATAACTTTCATCCAGTCATCCACAGTCCATGATTGCCTCTCCTTAGCCCACTGCAGTCTTGTTCTTTTATGTTTAGGTGTCAATGATGGTTTTCTTTTAGCTTTCCTGTATTGAAATCCCATTTCCTTTAGGTGATTTCTTACGGTTCGGTCACATACATTGGCTCCAGCTTCTTCCCATGTATGCTTCATCTGTTTAGTTGTACTTTTTCGGTTTTCAAGACAAATGGCCTTAAGTTGCTTGTCTTGACGCTTTGATGTCTTTCTCGGTCTACCAGTACGCTTGGCTTTAACAACCATTCCATGCTGTTTGTATTTGGTCCATATCTTGGATACAGCTGACTGTGAACAGCCCACATCTTTAGCAACCATGCGTGAAGAGTTACCTTCTTCAAGAAGTTTCACAATCCTCTCTTTTGTTTCAAGAGACATTTCTCTTGTTGGAGCCATGGTTCTTGCCACTCTAATTCGTCCAGCAGCCCTCCAAGGTGTCATGACTGCAGGTGTTTTTAACTGCAGACTAACGAGCAGATCTAATCTGAGGCAGGTGTCCATTTAGGGAAAGGAAATTGACTGGGTGTGTCCTTATTTTCTACCTTCAATTTGAGTGATTCCATACTTTTTTCCTCAGAATTGAGTGATTCCATATTTTTTTCCCTGTGGTTGGTCAATAAAAGTAACATTCACTGACTTCCACAATGTTTTTTCTTCATTTCTTTGAGTGTTCCTGAAAGCCAACAAGTTGCACTTTGGAATGACCTTATTATTGTATCATGTTTTTGATCAGAGTTTGTTTTACAGAATGAAATGTCTGAAGGAGTGCTCATCCAAGACTGGTGATTCCATACTTTTTGCCAGGGGTTGTATAGTTACTCGTTACTTCTCCAAAAAAGTAACTGAGTTACTAACAGAGTTACTCCACTATAAAAGTAACTAGTTACCAGTAAAAGTAACTATTGCGTTACTTTTATTATTCGCCCTCCAAAAAAAGGAAATCAATTATGTATTTACTATTATTATTAGAAAAATAACAAACGAAAATAAACCCAAAATGTTGGCAAAAATATAATCTAACGAATTTCAAAAAAAAAAAAAAAAACGAAATTCTCCACACAACCAAAGAAAATTACTAAAACTTGTAATACTGAAAAAAACGGAAAAAACGGAAAAACGCATCTGGGGATGAAATTAAACAAACCAAGCCACACTCAAAGGAAATATGTATATATAAACTAAACAAAATAATGGACAAAAACAACAATCTAATGACCATTAAAATGGTATTAATATAACAGCTTCACCAAAAGAGAATAGAGCTTAGATCGGGCCCAAAAAATCTGACCTGACCCGACCCAGCCGGAGCCGTGCACGTTCTGCCCGAGCCCGACCAAACCCGAACCATAAACTGTCTGTTATCGGGCTGATTGAATGAGCGAAATATAATCAGAATTATGTTAATTAACACTGCAACATAGAAGCATATCTATTATTTAATTAACATGATTTTTAAGAACAGCTACACACAATGCTGCAAGTCAAACGGAGGCGTTCACGTGCGCCCAGAGCTACGTGATTACATTTTTCATTTTATTATAGTTTAATTTTATTTTGTTTTACTTTTTTCTGTTCAGTAAGTTTTAATTTGTTTTTAGGCTTGCTAGTTTTTATTATTTACACATCTCATCAGAGAGATCAATCTAATAAACGGGAGAGAAAGACAGAGAGAGAGAGAAAGAGAGAGAGAGATTTCTGGAATGAGCTACTCACAGGTAAATGTTCTCACACACTGTATCTCCTGTTTCTCTTTCATCTGCCTCGCGCTCATATTGTAATCCCATACATAATTCTGCAGTTTCAGTGTTTTCTGTCGTATTTTGCGGCTAGCGCGAGCGCTTTACACAAGAACTAACGCCACGGACCACGAGGTGCCGCGCGCTCGGCACAACACCCCCCGCTGTACAACTCTGCTGTACAACAGCGCTTATAAATAAGTTAAACACGAAAACGAGGGTATTCTATCAGTAATTTCAGTTCGTTTTAGTTAGCTTTAAGAACACAAAATACAGTTCGAGGTAGTTTTTTCCTTTTAATTACCGTTTTTATTAGATTCAGTTAAAAAATGTTTTTTCACTTTCAGTTTTCGCTATTTCCTTCGCTTTAGTGAACAATAATAATTAGTTACTTAGCAACATTGTGATTATCACACCAGAGCTTTATGTAAAATAAAAATAGGAGCCCGATTTCGGGTCGGTCCTCGGGTCAGGTCAGGTTCTGGCAGAGAATCTAAGCTCTAAAAGAGAAAGCAGCAGCACCACAAAAACCGGAGCAGCTAAAAAGAGCTTAACGTCCTTAATTCGGAACTTGGGCTGTCCACGGCAATCACTGAATTAATTAGAGCACGCAAATCGTCACAATTGTGCCTCACTTCACCACGCCAAACCACAGGCACAGCGGCCAGAAGCTCAAGTTCACCGGACAGAGGAGGGGTTAACCAGGGCAAAGCGAAGTTAAAACAAAAAAGTTCATAAAGCAGCTAAAGTAACGTGCAGTAACGGGGTGTCGGAAATGGTAACGGTGTTATAGTTACAGTCATAGTAATTAGTTAGATTACTCGTTACTGAAAAAAAAGTAAGTTTTAACGCCGTTACTCCCAACACTGTGTAGGAGTGAGATAAATAAGTAGTGGGAACGACTTATATAGGTGTGAAAACAAGATAATAAAGTAGTGAGGACGATTTGACCAGGATATGGCCAGGATTCTATATCCTCCCCACACTTTAATAATTTAATAATTCATGCCATAGGGTGTCACCTTAAGGACTCTGTACAATAAAGCAAAATCTAACGTTTATAAATGTTTTATAGTTTTAATACTAAATATAAACTTTCTTTGCTTTGTTTAAGCAAATTCTTAATTTTAATAAAAATCATTTATTAAATATCCTGGACACATACCATGGACACATAGTTTGTTATTTTTAATATAAGTGTTTAGCTTCATTAAAAACTCACAAGCTGTCTCCATCTTGTATTTTAGTCATTTCCTGATATAACCAGCTCTGGTATAGCCACAATAAAATGAAAAACACCTTATTTGTCAACAACCAAAACTTTTATTGACTGAAATCATCATTCCTATCCATTTGTGATGCACATCCTCTTCAATTAGAAGACGAAACATGTTTATCTTTTGATTCTCTTCTTATTTTTTTGCTTGTAGGAGAGAGCAAGAGAGGAAACAGAACTTTTTATTTCAGCGAAGGTGAAGAAGAGAAAGACCTGAGGATTAAAAAAAAAATACAAATCTAAAAGGAATCATTATGGCCACCTTAGCATAGAAGAGGACAGGAGAGCAGAGAGTCACACACTGAAATAATGTCCTCCTTGTGGAGCTTAGTCAGCTTTGAGAGCAGAAAATATTAGGAGTCCTAATATCAGTATTCAACATGTTTATTAGTTATATAATGTAATTAGTGACCGGTGCACATTTTAGATATGCTTATCACAGGCTTTCTTGCTATCTTAAACTCAGAATACGATCAGTTCTGGGGTTAAATTTTACTTCAGTTTATCCTGGGTCCCCAGGATGTTCAACCAAGGAGCAGCAACTGTTGCTAGTTCAGACAAGCTTTCATTAATCCCACTGAAAAACTTCTTAGTTAAGATAATACCTACATTTAGAGTGTGTTTAATGTCAAATGATGTTTATTTTGCATGTAAGCAAGATTTTTCAAAGCATACCTTCTTAGATAGCCAATTAACTTGAGGACAATCCAATAGCATTGTGCCTCATCTCCTTTCCCTGCTGGACAGGCTATAAATTATCTGTAAAAAAAAATCGAGAAATCCTGCTGTGGAGGATCCCACAGCTCTGCAGAACAAAAACTGAATCTAAGGGGGATTTTGGAAAGCAGGATTTCTCAAATCAGATGAATAACATAAGCTTCTTTTAGACAGCTTTGACTTTGGGCTCAAGTTATCCGGTTAACTGAGATCTTGAGGTATATTCCTAAATGAGGATTAGCTAGATAACACCAGCCCATAGTTAGCTGGTCCAACAGAGACAGGGTAAGGGATGTTAGCATCTGGCTATCATACATTTTTAGCCTTAAAGGATGTAGCTAAGACAACGTGTTAAAGATAAGTCTCAGATATCTTCAATATGCTCAAAGTCAGGATTGTCCAATAGGAAGTCAGGTCAGTGCTAATGTGTTATATTGGGTGCCATTTCTACGGGACAATGCTCTCTTTGGGCTGAAGTTAAGATTCTAAAGAAACTCCTGAGGATTTTTAACAGATTAAAATGTCAGTTTTAGCCAGATGATCTGAACTAAATTAATAACTGTCCAAAAAAAGAATTAAGTGCTGTTTCTGTTGAACAATGTTTTTGAAAGTGGACTAAGGTTTTCCTGCCCTTCAGTGCTCAAGGAGGTAATCATATCAAGATCTTTTTCAGGGTCAGTTAAGATGGACCACAGCTGTCTCTCCTAGTGTCATTCCAGAGCTCTCTAGTTCAACACCTCCACTGGTCTCGGCAATATGGCAGAAACTCCATCCGGACCAGATCTCCCATATCCGGCCTCTTAGATCAAAAACGAAGGAAGAAAATAAGCAGAGGGGAGGGTGAGCTATCTCAGAGAACTGCAAACATACCCTCAACCACACCACTCACTCATTCACAACACCCCACCCATTCATCCATCCCCACCCCGCCCACCCCCCCTAACACACACGCGTCCACGCTGGCCGCTCTAAGGCTGGGGGCCGCTGAACTTGGAGCTGAGTTTGTTGATGAGGGCCATGATCTTGGGGTTGCTCTGGTACTTGGAGATGTTGGCCGGGTTCTGAGCCACATCCTGGAATGCTGCCATCACTTCAGGGTCCTGAAAACACACAAAAAAGATGGGCATTTCATTTAGTGTCTGATGAGGAATGCTATAAACAAAGACCCAGAAAGTGCCTGTAGTTACATTGTCATTAAAATGCCCATATGTTACATAAGCTTGCAACATTGTGCAGATTTGCTTTCTGAAAACACAAATCTATTTAGATTTTAGGCAGTTTCCTGCCTCTCTTTATCACTTAAATTTATAAACGCTGTTTAGATTTCTGTGCATTTAAGATTATAGGGCTCTAGATTAACTTTTTGCACTGGTGCACGTAACGTCTTTTCTTAGGTGCTTCCAAATAGGCATTATTTGAAAAAAGTTGCAATATTATATTTTTTCCCCAAGTGGGTTTCAGAACCTGCCATCAACAGACATTATGCATTTCTTCTTTTTTTTTTTTTATTAAAAAGACACACTAATCGAGGCCTGGCCAAAGAACCAGCCAATCAAATTGTTTACGCCCACTTCACTAGAACAAATATAGTAATACAGACATTAGGCCATGGCAGCACTAGAGCCAACGAGGCAAATTAAGAGCTAAAATTATACAAATTTTATGTGATTTATGACAAAATAGTAATGGCTTATAAAAACAATGTATATATATGTGTGTGTGTATATATATATATATATATATATATTTATATATATATATTTTTTTTTTGTTATTTAATGTTTTATTGGTTTTAAAGTAATTACAATGTACAGGAAAATAGCACATTATTCAATCTCAACAAACAACCAACAAACTAACAAACAAACAAACGAAAAGATTTGCTAATAGCACACAAAAAAAAGAATAAGCACCAGTGTTATAAGCACTAAAAAGATTCTATAAAATAAAGCAATCAATACAGAAGTATAAGAAATGTTGCATAGCTGTATGTAAACTTAGCAAAGTAGTAGCTAAAATGATTTTATCTTCTGCATTAATAGGCAAAAAAACTATTTTACTTTCATGGAAAGAGCCACAGCCACCTTCTTTAACTATATGGAAAAACTATTTAATGGAAAACATTTTGATGGAACGGGTGTCCTATTCTTTTAACCCAAAATATAAACTATACTATGAAATGTGGGACAAGGCAGCAGAGTATTTAAATTCGATTGACTTATATATATATATATATATATATTAGTGGTGTCAAATTTAATCTGATTAATCACAGAAATAAATCTGTGATTAACTGCAACTAATCATTTGTTTTTCTTCAGACACGTTTTTTTATAGTGGATATTTAAATGTAAATAAAAGAATGAATGTATGAAATGTAAAATGCAATTATATGTATATAAGGGGTGTCAATTAAAATAATAGTATATACTTTTATGTTTGATGCGAGACAAAACCAACACAGGGTGCATGATAAATTGAATTGTAAAAAGCAGAAAATCAGGAAGCAGGAAAGCGCGGGTCTGCGTGTGTCCGTGCTTACGCCCGTGCATGTGCGTGAGTGCGAGAGAGAGAGAGAGGGAGAGGGAGAGAAAAGCTGGAAGTTCAGAGAGCATCATTCAATCATTCAGCCGGACGACAGATCAGTGCGTTTGGCGGGGGCGGGGCAGATTAAGTTGGTCACAACTTGGTATAATAATATAAAGTTTGAGTTTTTTTTACATTTCTGCTGAGAAATACTGTCTGAACATGTCTGAATCACGATCTTTGGGAGATAGATTTGAAATATTTTACATTAATAAATAAATTAATTTAAATGGAAATAATTGTTTAACAAACATTTTTGACTTTTTACAGATCTGCAGAAAGCCTAAAGTAAAGAAAAGTGGACTGACAACAGTAATCAGTAAAACCAAATGACCATATGATTAGACAGATCTGTAATCAGGGGATATTTTATTGTTATATAGTTATACTGATTTCATTTGATGACTGAATGTGACCACATGCTTCCAAAACTGAAGGGTGTGTGTGATTGGCTGGGAAGCTAATTACCTTCATGGCCATGAGGACCTCGGGGTCGTTAAAGAGCTCCTGCAGGCCGGGCATCCCGAACGGAGCGCCACCGGGGAAACCAGCGCCACCTACAGGACAATTCATACAGTGAGAGCCAATAACATACAGCAGTGAAAATTAAATGGTGTGAATAAAAAAAAAAGGTCCTACAAATGGTTTTTAGAGTGACGCCACAAAAGAAAAAAATGTCAAATTGCAAATGGTCAATCGGGGCACTGCAGAAAGAACAGGTTCAGCACCTTTATTTTTAAAAGTGTCAGTCAGTCTGAGACTGTGCTCACACAGCTAGTCTCTTAATGATCAATTTGTCCAATAGACAAGAGCTACAGTGCAGTTGCAGTGATAAGCATTAAACATACGCGAGTCTAGAGCTTTTTAGGGGTGTTCAAGCAACCCTACTTTGAGTCCCAGAACCTCTAAAAACTGTAAAAAGTGCTAAACGTGGTTATTTTCTGTTTTTATACACAGTACTAAACTAAATTTTGGACAATTCTTCTCATTCAATGTGTTTTCTTTTATTTTATGATTATTTTTTTTTACACTGAAAATTTTATATTTAAGACTATATTAAAGTTATACAGAAACACATTTGGAACAATTTAGTAAACAAAAAGTGTTAAAGCAGAATATGTTTTAGAATTTAGACTCTTCTAAGCAGCACATTTAGCTTTGAGGACAGATCTGCACACACTTGGTATTTTAATTTCAGTGTCTCAGGTAGAGTTAGGGGTGGGCGATATGGCCCTAAAATAGTATCATTATATTTCATGGTGTTATTGGTGAATTAAAAAAACATTTTAAGAGTACACTACTGCAAAAAAATGAAAATTAAATTTTATTATTACATACAATATTATATAGCACATAACTGAGACATTTAAAAAAATATACAATAATTTTATCAGATTTGTAACAGAGTAAATGATCCAAAATGTCATTATACTAATAATGCACTCCCAATATCTCCATATATCCAGGATTAAAGTAAAATAAATGATACTGGACAGATATAATCTGTCTCTAGTAGATATATAATGGGAAATGAGAACAGTGTGAATTTTTCTTTTGCTAAAAACAGCAAAAAAGTAGAAGCCTGATGTGATAATTGAGGGTGAGTGATATGGCACGATATTTCAGGGTATAATATCGTTCACGATATTCACAAATGTTGGCGATAATATTGCATACGATATATGACACACCCCTAGATAGTCACCTGGAATAGTTTTCTAAGCGTCTTGAAGGAGTTCCTGGAGGTGCTGAACAATAGCAGCTGCTTTCCCTTCACACTGTGAAGCTTCAGCTCAATCCCAAATCGCCTCAAATCGTCATCTCAGTTGATTAGGTTTAGGTCAGGGGATTGTGGAGGATAAACACTTTTTTGGTGACTACATAATTCCAAATGTGTTCCTTAATTGTTCTGATGTCTTTAATATAATCTACAATACTTGTAGAAAATAAATTAAAGAAAGAAAAACATTGAATGAGGTGGTGTCCAAACTTTTGACTGGTACGGTAAAAACTGTTTAACCATATACTTTAAGTGATCAATCATAGAATTTTAAGAACCCCATCAATCTCCCCCTTGTCTCACAAATGTTATGATCCAAGTCCTCTGTGCTGTCTCTAAAGAGTCTGCTTGCTTATTGTAGTCTACCTGATACGATAATAATCTGGGTTATGAGGACAGACATGGCTGTGTGTCTCCTTGCTCTTTTTTGCTGTGCTATTTAAGCATTGAGTAGTTTATCCTGAACTCTGTATAAACTCTGTATAAACTGATTTACCTATAGTTGTTATAGATGTGCAACCCCTGAAGCTTAAATCCTAGAATCATCCCAGTTTTAAAAATATATACCAAATTTCTCGCACTATAAGGCGCACTATCAATAAACGTCTATTTTCTGGTCTATTTTTATAAATGAGGCACACCGGACTATAAGGCGCATTATGCAACACTAGTAAGGAATAGGGGTGTTGCCATGTTTTCCTTATAATTCAGCAGAACTCGGCGCTGGGTGGTGGTGGAGGGTCAGGTAAGTTAAGTAAAGCTAAGAACAAACGAGTGCTGGATGTTAATCTACACAGATTTCTGCCTTTAAAACTGTGTATTTGGGTGAGTAAAGCGCATCAGTTCATTTACAGTAAGCTTAGATATCCAGATTTCCACTAAGGCTGGGTACAGAAGCATGAGCATTAACGGCTAACCGCTAGCGATAGCCATGGTTAGCGCTAGTAAATGCCACCTGACAGTTTGTCCCACATAGCTTGTTTTAACATGGTAAACACGCAGGCTAGAGTCTGATATTCTCGCCTCTGAACGCCGAAAGAGCTAGCACATAACGCGGTTAGTGGCTAATGGTAATGCTGATCCAGCAGTGCTAGCCGGGGTTAGCAGCAGGCTACAGGCCGACAATACTTGCCTCTGAACGTTGAAAGACCTAGCACCTAAGGCAGTTAGCGGCTAAAGCTGCTTCAGCAGTGCTAGCCAGGGCATTTGAACGGTGAAAGAGCTAGCACTTAACGCAGTTAGCAGCTAAAGATGCTTCAGCAGTGCTAGCTGGGGTTAGCAGCAGGCTACAGGCCGAAAATACCTGCCTCTAAACGGTAAAAGAGCTAGCACTTAACGCAGTTAGCGGCTAATGCTAATGCTGCTCCAGTCTCAGTGCTGGAGAATTAAACTGAAACTTCTGTATAACTCCGTATTTCAGCGGAGTGGCTTTACTGCTCCTTACAACCTGACTCATAAAATTCATTTATAAGACACACCGGATTATAAGGCACAATTTTGGGAAAATTTAAGGATTTTAAATGTGCCTTATAGTGCAAAAAAGATGGTATATGAGAGTTGTGAAAATCTGAATATCAACTAAACAATAAGTTGTTATATTATATTGTAGCTCTACAACCCTATAAAGTGAACACAGTCCACAGTCCAGTCATGCTCCAGAAACACACAGTACCTGGGAATCCTCCGTGTGCTCCGCCTGCCTGCTCCCGGGCTTCCTGCTCCTACACACAGACCAACATCAACATCAGTTCATCCATCAACTACACTAAACTTATTTTAAACCCATCCCTCCCTCCATTCCTCCACCTCTCACCCTCTGTGCTCTCTCGTGCTCCTCTCTCGCTTTCTTCACTCGCTCTTTCCTCTCTTTCAGCTCTCTCTCCTCACGTTTGCGCTCGTATTTACGCCGGTGCTCTATGATCTTGTTGGCCTTTGAGTAAGAAACACAGTAAGACATTTTCAGGAAAATAAAAAAATCCAGTTCCAACTGGAGAATCAACACAGTTAACCATATTAGTAATGTTTACTCTGGTGCCATGCTTCAGGTTTCTAAAACTGCGATTAATAAATAAATCAATAAAATGTAAAAACTAGTTCGTTTTGTAATTCTGCCCCGGCCATGCGGTCCTGTATTGCAGGAAGAAACCACGCCTCCACCCATCATTTTATGATTTTTTGCATAAATTTGTCATAAAATGGGATCTGGTCTTCATCTAATTCAACGGTATTGACAAGAATCATGCACCTAAAATAAACACAAAATGCATAGGATCTTGCAGGTCTTTACTAATTCAACACATTCATCCAAGTGGAAGTAGACAAAATAAGTACAAAATAACTTTTGTATTAAACAGCTTCACAGCAATAACCTCAACCATGCACTTACTGCATTCTTAAAACAGTTTAAAACTGACTAAAATTGATCATTTTATATATAAAAAAAAATCCCTTTTATTTTCTTCCTAATTTTCATGCCCAATTATCCAGCCCACTCATTAGGACCTTCCCCTATCACTAGTAACGCCCCAACACACCAGGAGGGTGAAGACTAACACATCGGAGGAAGCATGTGTTCGTCTTCACCCTCCTGGTGTGTTGGGGCGTTACTAGTGATAGGGGAAGGTCCTAATGACTTTCACGATAATGATACTTTTAACAATATGACAAAACACTGATTTAGAAAACATATTTAGAATTTTATTATTGCATGGGATATGATATGGCTAACTGAGATATTAAAAAAAGAATCTGACTTTAGCAAATAAATAATGGGAAATGAGAACAGTAAAAAAGTAGTACCCTTATGTGATAATTAGGGGTGGGTGATTTGGCACGATATTTCAGGGCATAATATCGTTCACAATATTCAACATTTTTGGCGATATTATCACATACGATACGGCACACCACTAGTGGGCAGAGAGTGTTATCTACCCAACCAGAGAGAGCAAAGTCAAGTGTGCTCTCTCAGGGCTCCGGTAGCTGATGGCAAGCTACATAAACAGGATTTGAACCGACGATCTCCTGATCATAGTGTAAAATTGAAAATTGACTAAAATATAACAAAATATCTGAATGTGTTTACTTACTCTGGGCTGAACCTCCTTCAGCATGGCTGAAGCATCTTCATCATAGTCCAGTTTACAGGCCATCGCCAGATCTTTAGCTGCCTCCTCCCAATGACCAAGCAATCTAAGACCGAGAGAGAGAGAAAGAGAGAAATTACTCCCTTCTTGTACAGTCTCAGTAATTGGTTAATCATGTTTTAGACACTCGAATATGTAAAATAATCAGCTGTGTGTGTGCTCTGTCTGACCGGTGGGCTTTTCCTCTCCACTTGTACGACTGTGCAGAGTCTGGGTTGATGTCGATGGCTCTGTCACAGTCTCGGATCGCAGCGTTCGGTTTCTGCATCTTAATGTATACACTGTGAAACACACACAGACACATGTACTGTCATCATAATGAACATAGTCACGATCCAGCTGTCGTGCTGGAGCACTGCACACTCCAGACAAGCTGCACTGTTTTAAAGGGTCTCATTCCATCATTTTTTCGTTTATTTTAAAATGTCTAGTTGTGGTCTCTAGTATGAATGAATGCCATGTGAGCTGTTTTTGTGAAAAAAGTGCTCAAGTGTTTCTATATAGCCCTGCTTTATTTCACTGAATTAGAGGTCTCTGAAGAAACACAGGATTTCATCTCTTGCTCATGAATATTCATACATGCAAACATATCGCATCTGATTGGCAAACAGAACTGCAGCAAAGAATGACTTCTTTGCCTTCCCTCACAGTCAATTTACAGCTCTAAAACTCAAAGCACAATTTTTTTTAGAGATACATCCTTAGTTATAAAGATACAGCACAACTCAGAGACCTATTGTATTTAACAAAGAACAAGAAAAAGTGGATTTTAGCGGAAGGAGACCTTTACTGGGTGGGGATGTAGGCAGGGCGGGGTTACCTGGCTCTCTTGGCGTAGAGGATGGCTGATTTGGGGTTCAGTTTGATGGCATCAGTGAACAAATCCAGAGCTTTCTGTAACTCCCCTGCACAAATTAGAAAATACCAACAAACACTATTAACAATGTTTCTGGTTAAACACAGTACAATCTATACATAATAATAACGTTTCATTATATGGGTTTATGATCTTCTATCTCTGCTTAGGTGCAATAGGTGATCTCTTATCAAACAGTCCAGCTAGTCATGTTCAGCATGATGGCTATTCTAACTGTCATATTTCCTGTTATTTCCTATCACACACTAACAGAATAATTACAATACAAAAACAATTATTAATATCATTTAAATGTATATAACTATATAAAATGTCAAACTTTAGCATGTTTCATTTTGCATGCTATCTCCAGAGGTAAAGTAATTGCCCACACAGTAAATGTACTAATACCACATTGTACACTGTGTTCTGCAATAAAAATGCTCAGTAAAATGTAGGGCTGGACCCGAATATTCGGGTATTCGGATATTCGTTCGTTGAGTAGGTATTCGGTTTTTAATTTTGGTATTCGGATATTCGTTTTTTTTCTCCTTTCCAGAGTTCCACCTCACTCTAACCACTTCTGTTTTCGCGGGTCCCGTCAGAATATCTTGCGCGCGGGACAGAACTGAACTGTTATTGGCTGGAGCGGGAGTTTAATCCAGACGATGCGGGAGCAAATTAATAAATAGTTAAGAAAACTGTAATAATTGTAAAAAAAAAAAAAAACCTAAAGAAAACTCTCAACGCGCAGGATGGACCGACACACACACGCACACACCGATGGTGTTTGGACTGGGGTAAGGAACGGGACCGCACTATGTGGCGGGCGGGCGCGGGATTAAAAGAAGCTATTTTTTTGCGGAGCGGTAACGAGACAGAAACGCGGGAGTGTGGAAGAGTGGGTTTAAAAATCAGTCTCGCGCAGACCTCTATTATACATGATAAAAAAAAATGCAGTCTCTTCGAAACTGATTTATATAATAAAACGTAAGGGGTAATGTGGCAACAGTAGGGGCTAAATCGGTTACAAAAGCCTGGCCTACAAAAATTATGTCTGAACGAATTTCCTCTTATCTAATATAATTTAAAATGGTTTAAAAATATAAAATAATTTCTAAGCAAACGAAATATTTAATATTGAGCTTATAGCCCAAGTGCAAAAATACAAAATCAGTAATACGGCTATGCCCTGCACAATCCTTAAACCGAAATAGACCAAGTACAATAACGTCATTAACAATGACTTTCCTCTACTCTAATATAATTTAACATGGTTTAAAAATATAAAATAATTTCTAAACAAACGAAATATTTAATATTGAGCTTATAGCCCAAGTGCAAAAATACAAAATCAGTAATATGCCCTGCACAATCCTTTAACCGAAATAGACCAAGTACAGTTTACAATGACTGTCCTCTAATATAATTAACAATGTTTAAGAATATAAAATACTTCCTGAACAAACGTTTTTTTTTGTTTGTTTTTTTTAAGCAAATAGCCTAAGTGTGAAAACACAAACAGCAATTTACTGGGCTGGCTTGCGCAGCGGAGAAACCGTGCAGCAGCAGCCTCCTAGCCTGCTTACGCAGCGGATAAGCCGCGTGTGGGGCAGCAGAAATTCCGGGATGAAAACACAAAGAAATCTGAGCTAAAAACACAGAAAAAATATGGGGGATAAAAACACCAAAAATCCGGGGTGAATATGTCTCGTCGGTCAGAGCAAATTGAACATTTTTCAGTGGATTAAAGGGGCCGTGATTTGCTTTTTTTTATTTATTTTTTTACCTCTTTTTTTAAAAACGAATATTCGAATATTCGCTTCGAATCAGTGCCGAATATTCGGAGCTCAAAAAACGCTATTCGGGCCAGCCCTAGTAAAATGATGTAGAAGGACTCAAAACATTAATTATATAGCACAAATACTGAGGGAAAAAAAAAAATCTTTTTTTTTTTTCATAATTTTATTTCAAAATTTTCCCATTTTCTGCCCAATTAACACGGCCAATTACCCAACCCACTCCTTAGGACTATCATTAGTGATGCCCCAACACACCAGGAGGGTGAAGACTAGCACATGCTTCCTCCGATACATGTGAAGTCAGCCACCGCTTCTTTTTGAGCTGCTGCTGATGCAGCATTGCAGAGCAGCCAGCACGCTCGGAGGAAAGTGCAGCGGCTCGGTTCTGATACATCAGCTCACAGACGTCCTTTGCTGCGAACATTACCCTAAGAGTGATGTGGGGAGAGAGCGCCATCTACCCACCCGGAGGGAGCAGGGCCAATATTGCTCCCTCTAAGCGCCGGCAGCTTGATGGCAAAGCTGCATGAGCGGGGGTTCGAACCTGCGACCTCCCAATCAAAGTGGCAGCGCTTTAGACTGTTGGACCACTCGGCGCCCCTTAATCTGCTCATTCTTAACAAGAGTCCCACCCGAACCCCAACCAGCATAAAACACCCGCTGAGCTGACAGTCTTTAGTCTCAGACCAGTGTACAAGTTCAAAATGCAAGATTAGCCACACCCACTGTTGACTCACCATCTCCTAGAGCTCCGATAGCCTCCCCCTTCTTCTCATTGGCCTGATCAATCATCTCCTCTGTCACCTGAAAGCAGCAGAACTCAGTCACCTTCAGTTCATCCAGATCCACTCTGCTCCATAAAGATGTATATTAATGAGATATGTAAAGCGGTTGATACACTCAGAGCATGTAGTCCTAATACCTCCAGGTTTTCATAATCTCCCATCTCCTGAGCTGCTTCTGTGTCTGGCTCGATCACTCCTTCCATGTCAATTTCTGCAAAAAATCAAATTAAAATTTAAATTGTTATATATTTTTGCAATTACCAATTAATAAACTAAATGCTAAGACCACTGGTAAAAAAAAACAAAAAAAACAAAACAAAAAAAAAACCAAACATAAAACCTCTTTGTTTATACACACACGTACACATTTTTCCAAACTAGCACTAAAAATTGGAAATAGATTCCGGGCTAGGCAACAGCAATTCATTTTAAATAATTTTAGCATTACTAGTTAGCCATTGTGGCTAATCCACTACTGTAGGCTTTATAATAAAGTCCTCAGGCCAGCTCTTATACTTAGACTTATACACAAAGAACAATAAAGAGAATCCAATTTCTAAACATTTTATTTGGACTTTAAGTAAACTTTTGATCAAAACATGGTAAACTATCTCAATCCTGTCAGTCCTACCATCATCAATGCAAGATCTTGGTGAAAAATTAATGCAAGACTGGATTCAGATAAATCTTGAGACATAGCAGAAGCAATCAAAGCTAAAGACAGTGCCCGTGTACAATATGGCAACAACACAGGCGGTGCCATTAATAATGCTCCTATCAATATCAAAATGATACTGTATCGACCGATATTAAGAAATGTATTGTGATAAAGGAACTTTGTCTATACTGCTCTAACTGCCAATAGTACATATATACATAAAGAAGCAGTAGATAGACTTGTGCTTCTGTTATAAACATGTGAATAACTATGTGACAGTTTTCATATTTTACACTTTTTCTGAAATACAAGGAAATTATGAAGAAGGCTGAAGGAAGCTGCTTACTATTCTCTAAAAATAGCTAAAATATACTTCAATTTCTATATTAGTTTCATAGAGGTTTTATTCTTATATATATACTGTTTTGATTCCCTGTAAAAGAAATATACATTTTCTAATATTTGGTAGCTCTAAATGATGCTTTTTGTTACTGTTTTGGCACATCTAAAATAAAACAAATGATGTAAGAAAATGATGATGTAAATTATGTAAAAAAAATGTAACCAAAAATTGATCATATACTTGAATATTGAGATTTTAACTCACAGCCCTAACAGCTAAAGACGCATGAAAGAGAACACCTAATCGATCATCATTATGATATTATTACATTATAAACAGACACAGATGGACTAATGACAGTGCCCTGGGTAAAAGAGGAGTGATCAGGTACCTAAATCACTCTCCTCACTCTCTGAAGGCGGGGCTGGTTCGGCCTTTGGGGGCGGGGCCGCTGTGAATCGTGGGCCGGCATCACACGGACAGCTTCCCTGTGCAAAATGAAACACACACACAAGTTCGTGCAAGGTCCTTTATACACACTCTGGATCCAAACATTTGTGGACAATGTAACGAGCAAGTGTCCAAATACTTTTGTCCATACTGTATAATATCAGAATAAACCCAAATAAACCGGGTGTTTTACAGATAAACACACTCACCTCTGAGATCTGACAGTTTAGACTGCAGTGTATTGTGTGTGTTTGTGTGTGTGTGTGTGTGTGTGTGTGTGTAGAGTGTGAGATACTCACCCCGCATGGAGAACTGTCATTTTTGGTCTGCGCTGGAATGGTGGCTCCCAAACTGAAAGTGAAAAAGATAGATGTATGTGTGTGCTGATGAGTCACTCTTACACACACACACACACACACACACACACACACACACGAGCGTGCTGAAATGCACAGCTGTCAGTGAACTCTACCAACAGATGGGCTGGACTGGAACTTTCTAGTTGGATGAGTTTACTGATGCAGAGGGAGGTGGGGGAGTGTCAACCCCCCCCACCACACACACACACACACACACACACACACACACATTACTGGGCAACATTTCACCTGACACTAACCTTATTATAAATAACTAATTAATTTCTTATAGTTCAAATACATTAAGCTGCATCTGAGGGGCTTGAAATGTCTACAGAATGTTCATTTTTCTCATATGAGGCAACTCGTTCCTGCAATGAGTGAATCATAAACATAAACGTGTAAATGTAATGTACACACATACACCCAAACGTCCTCGCAATGTCAAATCAGTCATTTTTTCACAAAGCTAAAGAGACAACGAGCTAAACACACAGCGCCACATCTACACACAAATGCTCACGACACCAAACCTATTATTTAGACAGACATTATTTTTGTACTGTGTCATGTGTGCACTCAGTATTTAACACATTATCAGACATGTATAACATACTAGACAGCCGGACATGCATACAATTATTTATTTAAACTGTCTTCAGTAAAGCTGAAGTATTTTTTTAAGCTTCAAACTTATTTAGAAATACTTAAGTATTACACATTTTTGTACTTAAGTATTGCTAGTAGTTTATTTTCTAATTTACCACTCAAGTACTGAAAGTAAAAGTGCAGTACTGTGTTTTTATTATTACAGGAAAGAGTGAAAGGCAGAACAGGAGCAGTGTGGTCTTCTTATAAAATCAGCTTGATTCACTCAATGATGAGCAGCTTCATCGAACCTGGTGACGGTGCAGAGCATCTACTGCTCTGGCTTTAGTAATAATGTGGGTTCAGAATGATTCCTGACATTTTTATAATTGTATTAGTAACAATACAGCACAAATGTATCTCGAGTAAAATTTTAAAAATCATCCAAATTATGTAGTAAAGTAAAAGTGGAAGATGATTCCATCTATCTATCTATCTATCTATCTATCTGCTTTAGTTATTTTAGTGGGAACACCATGCAATAAGTGTAAATTAAATAACTGTAGATATGACACAATATCTAAACTAATTATTTGACATTAGTTTAAACATTATTAATCATCAATAAGACATTTTACTAATGTCCAAATTCAATACTTTTTACAACATTTTATTACACTACAGTTAATGTATTAATGTTTAATAACAACATCTTAACTAGTCTTAATTAAAAACAAATTTAAAAACGTTGTGATTGGTAGATTAGTTATTTGTTGTGACCGTGCTTCTTGAAAATAAATCTTATACTGTTGGAATCGCTGTTCATTTCCCTTTTAAATTGAGCCACATTACTAATGAACATGCAATTGTGGGATGAGCAGCAGAAAATTAGAAAAAATTGAAAATGTAACCAATTTCTAAATCTTCTGTGGCAATGCCAAACAACTTATTCTACCACTGACTTGTTTGATGTGTGAGGATCTTCTTGATGTGTGTCTATACGGAACAAGTTATCTAGGACTTCGCCTTCAGAGATGGTACTAGGATTCACTCCAAATAATGCCCTAACACCAGTTTAACACCAGTTTGAAGTTACCCTATCGCACTCTTTACACATGGCATTTTGCTTCTGATTTTAAACTGTCCGTTCCACCTAAAAATGATGGGCACGTACAATGTAATCTAACTGAGCTGTAAGAATAGGGTTTAATTGAAATGCTGCGATATTTAAGGTGGAATTTAGAATTGTAATTGGAGGCACATATTTGAGCCTTTCGTTTCAGGAGGGCAGGCTAGTAAACCGTGTGTGTATATATGTGTGTGTGTGTGTGTGTGTGTACCCTTATTGTGAAGTTTTAGATACCGGTTTATTTAACTCAACAGCATCCAGATTAACTCGTAATCAATCTCACACGGTCACCCCATCTGTAAGAGTCACATGAAATTCTGCTTCTGAGCTGGAATCACTTCCACCTTAAATGCTGCGGCAGCTACATGTAATCTAACTGAGATGTAAGAATGGGTTTCAACTAAAATGCTGCGATATTTAAGGTGGAACGGACAAGTATAATTGTAGTCCTCTATTTGAAGCTCGTTCTAGAGAGAGCAGGGCAGTAAACTGTGTGTGTGTGTGTGTGTGTGTTTACCCGTGTAACCAGGTCCTAAAGAAGCCCATCTCGGGGAGGTGCAGCACGGCGGGATTATCTGTGCACAGCTGCACGAAAGCCTTCAGCTCGGATACCTTCTTCGGGTCCATAATCCCAACAGGAGCGCGCGCGGACGGCCTTTACACCTGCTGGAGGCACGAGGCACATCAGTCAGTGATTAGCATTAGCGTTAGCATTGTTTACGGTACTCCAATGCACAATATGCACTCTCACACACACACACACTCACTCACCCACTCATTCACACACTCACTCAGAGCTGCACGGGATTATAATCGCAGTGGAAGCTTCTGGAATAGCGAGTCACTCTCTCTGATCTCGCTCCAGCACGAGCGCGTGGGCTAAACCTGTGAAAGGAGCGGGTGCGCGCGCGCTGCTGTGCGGTACTGTGTGAGTTTAATCCCGAACTGGTACCTGGATTAAGGGTCGCAGTGTTTCTCAACGAGCAGATCTCACCAACAGCACCCCAACCAACTCCAGCGCTGTTTCAGACAGGCGAGTGCGAGGACCGCCCTACCACTGCGCTCACACTGAGGGCGCGCTTCATTACAGATTCAGTGCCCTACACCCTACGGCAGTGGCGGATCTAGGCCTTTTCAGAGTAAGGGGCCATCAAGGGGCCAAGTATTATTTCACCAGTCACACTATGTTCAAACACGTCAATTAACCAGAAGTTAATTCAAAAATATTTTTGTTTTTGTGAATTTTATGCGGATTTCTCTGCTAAAAAGTAATTTGCTTCTGAAGTCTCTCGTTTGCCTCTGTTTCTTTTTTTTGTTTATATGTGTATATAATCTACCATTTTCATTGCAGATTTTATATTTTGGTGTAAAAAAAATTAAACAAAATGATCTCAATAAAAATCTTTAGACACAGTTCTACACACTAACCTCTATACTCTATTCTCTATGCACTAACCTTTACATCTTAACATCAATGCCCTACACCCTAACCTCAGTACACCAACCTTTACACCTAACATCTACACTTTATTATCTATACTCTGGACCTTAACCTCTGTAGCCCAACCTTTACACCCAACATCTACACTTTAATATCTATGCAACAAATAAAAAAATTAAATCTATACAGTACAGGCCAAACACCTTCTCATTCAATGCGTTTTCTTTATTTTCATGACTCTTTACATTATAGATTCTCACTGAAGGCATCAAAACTATGAATGAACACATATGGAGTTTTGTACTTAACAAAAAAAAGGTGAAATAAGTAAAAACATGTTTTATATATTTCAGTTTCTTCAAAATAGCCTTTGCTCTGATTACTGCTTTGCACACTCTTGGCACTCTTGGAGGTGGTCACCTGAAATGGTTTTCCAACAGTCTTGAAGGAAGGAGTTCCCAGAGGTGTTTAGCACTTGTTGGCCCCTTTGCCTCCACTCTGGCTGCGTCCAGAAACCCCAAAAGTGTCTCCTTTTTCCTACCGATCCTCCTCCTCTCCTCCGTGACCCGGAAACTGATTTCGTGACGAAATCTTGCCGCCTGTCCGAATACCGTAGGAGACGAAAGAAGCCGCTTAAAATCCACCTGTAGTAGGCTTCCAACGGAGGTTACATCAGTGTATCCTACTCCGGAAGACTTTTAAGGATTTTCCAATGACATCACTGCATCCAGTAATAAAATTTATAGTTTAGATAAACTGTATGCTCAGTAAAACTATATTTATGACCCTATGTGTATCATGTTATACATATAAAAACATATATTATTTATAATATATATATATATAATTTTAATTAATTCATTTATTTACTTAGGGACTGATGAGGAAACCGAACCCCTAATAAGGCTGAGGTCAGACAGGGCTGCCAGGGTCACTGGCCAGAGATGCGGCCAAAAATGCGGCTGGGAGTAAACAGGATTTTATTGGAATATCTGAATTTTTAGCTGTGTGTGATAATAATGTTCTGAAACGTGCTGAAAGTGAGCGTTGTGATTGGCTCAGTTCAACGGTAGTCAAGTCCTATCTAAAAGGGATCAGCTGTCCCATTTCCCTAATTACAGCTCCTTCCCTCCATTCCTCCTCCTCTTCTCCTCTCCTCGATTCCTCCACCTTCTTACGGGGTAGGAGAGGAGGAGTAGGAAAGGAGGAGTAGGAGAGGAGAAGTAGCAAAAGTTTCTGGACGCAGCCTCTGTGGTCCAGCTCACCCCAAACCATGACTGTGGAGGCCAGGTCATCTGCTGCAGCACTCCATTACTCTCCTTCTTGGTCAAATAGCCCTTACACAGTCTGAAGGTGTGTTTGGGCTCATTGTCCTGTTGAAAAATAAATGATCGTCCAACTAAACACAAAGCAGATGGGATGGCATGTCGCTGCAGGATGCTGTGGTAGCAATGCTGGTTCCTTCAATTTTGAATAAATTGCCAACAGTGTCACCAGCAAAACACCCCCTCCACACACCATCACAGGTCACAGATTTCCACCGGTCTAATGTCCATTCCTTGTGTTTCTTGGCCCAAACAAATCACTCTGCTTGTTGCCTCTCCTTAGCATTGGTTTCCTAGCAGCTATTTGACCATGAAGGATTTGCGCAGTCTCCTCTTAACAGTTGTTCTAGAGATGGGTCTGCTGCTAGAACTCTGTGTGGCATTCAACTGGTCTCTGATCTGAGCTGCTGTTAACTTGCTGTGAAGCAGAGGTGACTCTTGGTCTTTCTTTCCTGGGTTGGTCTTTATGTGTTCCAGTTTCGTTGTAGCACTTGATGGTTTTTGTGACTCCACTTGGGGACCCATTTAATTGCAATTTTCCAGACTGACTGACCTTCATTTCTTAAAGTGATGATGGCCATTCATTTTTCTTTAGTTAGCTGATTGGGTCTTGTCATAATATGAATTTTAACAGTTGTCCAATAGGGCTGTCGGCTGTGTAGTACCCTGCCTTCTGCACAACACAACTGATGGTCCCAACCCCATTGATAAAGCAAGAAATTCCACTAATTAACCCTGATAAGCCACATTTCAGGTGACCACCTCTTGAAGCTCATTGAGAGAATGATGCCAAGAGTGTACAAAGCAGTAATCAGAGCAAAGGGTGGCTAATTTGAAGAAACTAGAATATAAAACATGTTTTCAGTTATTTAACTTTTTGTTCATTCATAGTTTTGATACCTTCAGTGAGAATCTACAATGTAAATAGTCATGAAAATAATAAAAATGCATTGAAAAAGAGAAGGAGTGTCCAAACTTTTGGCCTGTACTGTACATTATAAAACAAATGAATAAAAGGTCACAGTGGAAAAACAGCTTGTTTTACTTCTGTTTTCTGTTTCCAAAAGAGATCACGTGTTTACTGCAAACAAAACAAATCTATCTGCCTACAAAATGGCCACAAAGAGTATGCACCCTTCCTAGTGATCTACATTTTCTCCTATTGGAGCGGACCCAGAGGTCTTGCGTTAAATAGCGTCGCTCCCTGAATTCAGTCATAACTCAACTGGCCAATCAGAGCACGGAGAACGACCTCGATCGACCAATGGGAGGTTGAGCTGTGAGAGGGGCGGGTTGTGCTGTTCACCTCTGAGTGCTGAGCATGTGAGGAGAGCTGAGGGTGTCAGTCAGGCTGCTGTGGGGGTCCCTGAGGGTTTTTGAGGGTCTCGGAATGTTCAGGTGTAATCTGTTACTGTCTGTTCGCTCAGAGAAGCCCCTCCCCTCATGCTGACAGGTAGAGGAGATTATTACACACCTGCTGCTGCTGATAAGCATGCTGCACCCCTCCCACCTGCTGAGGACTGCTGCCCAGCTTCTTTCCAGATCAGGTAATTAACTGCTGTCTGTTTGTGCATGTTGGTGGTTATTATGTGGTTGGTGTTGTAGGTTTGAGGTATTCAAATATTTGCTCAGGTGTGTAAAATTCAGGTAAAATTCCTGGGTGTTTATGATGGATAAAAGATAATCATGGAGAATTTTCTTTCAATCATCCAGACTTCTGTATAAACTTCAGATCTCACACCATGTGATTAAAGGGCTGATATCCTACATTTTTCTAATCCTACATTTACTTAACATAACATACTAAAGCTTCAGTCATGATGCTTTTTGTGATTATGAACCAAAACCAGTCATCATTAATCTCTACATGACTAAACTACACTCTACAATTACAATTTGTTGATACAACACAAGTTAAAAGTTACAAATCTGGCCTCCTTAATCTAAAAACTAAAAAACTATAGATTGATACTAAAGTTAAGGAAAAACATAAGTGTTAAACAATCCAGAATGTTTTATATTTTAGATTCTTTAAAATTGGCAGCTCTTGCTTAGATGACCGCTTTGCACATCTTGGATTTTCTCAGTCAGCTTTATGAGGTAGAGTCACCTGGAATGGCTTTCAATTATTTATTTATAAATGAATAATTACTTGATTTTTTTGTGTCTTAATGTGTTTGAGAGCATCAGTTGTAAAGTTGTGAAGCGGTAGATTTGCTGAATACAGTGAATAACTCTATTTGAGTAATGTTCTAATCCATATTTTGGCAAGAACTACTCAACTAAGTAAAGAAAAAAATACGTTTAAGAAATGAAGGTCAGTCAATCTGAAAAAAGCAAGAATTTTGAAAGTATCATCAAGTGCAGTTGCCAAGACCATCAAAAAGTGTTATGATGAAACTGGCTCTCATCAGGACCGCCCCAGAAAAGGAAGACCAAGAGTTACCTCTGTTTTATAGGATAAGTTAATCATAGATAGTTACCATCCTCAGAAACCACAAGTTAACAGCACCCCAGAAAAAGCTAAACCTAAAAGCTTCACAGAGTATTTTGGTTTGTTACTACATGATCCTTTATGTGTTCCTTCATAGTCTGGATGACTTCAGTGTTCATTTACAATGTAGGAAAAAAAACATTGAGTAAGAAGGTGTTTCCAAACGTTTGACTGGTATTGTATATGACTGTATATTAATACAGTCCTTCACTACATAATATAAGATAACACACTAGCTTTTTTCACCTAATTTTAACATGTTTTACTGAGCTTCTAGTGAGGTAGGATTTTTCTTATTCTGATTCTAACTCTCTCTGAGTCTTTCTTCAGTGTTTACCCAAGATGCTTTGCTTCATGTATTTTTGTTTGACCCACCCTCACTCCCTCCACAGGTGCCTTCAGGTGTCCGTGCAGGAATGTGTCGGTAAAGACGGGAGGATGGAAGACAAAGAAAGTTCCTCAACGATACCTGGGGCAGCCGAGCCCCTTTACACACCCCCACCTCATCAAACATGGTAAAACACACACACACACACACATACACACTTTAGTAAAAGATAAAGAGATTCCTGGTAAATTATTTGTAATTATTTATATTTATAATAAATATTAAATTCTTCTGTTATTATTCTTATTAAAACCAACTCTGGTTCATTTGGTGCACGCAGATTAGTGGAGCAGTTAGTTTGTGATAAGAACATGATCTGACCCTGGATACGGTCCGAATATGAAAAATACTCCTTATGTTTGAGCTAAACGACTGTTCAGGTGCAGTTTAACCTGATTTACTGCCCAGATAATTACCACAGCTATTAACTAATGTATCTCTGCTTGAAACACTTGTTCCTGTATTTTTACTTTATTGACTTTGCACCAGACAGTTCTGATCAATCAATATCATGCTCACATGGTTTGTTTGTGACACATTTTGTATGAGGTTTTTCATTTGTGAAACCAAACTAATGCGAAAAAGTTAACAAAGTTAACCAATTTGTTACCTGGTTCAGACCAAAGAAACCAACTACAGGTACAAAAACACCTGTATGAAAACACAGTTTTCACCTTTGGTCCCATTTTTTTAAATAACCCCTAGCCCCACATAGTCTTAATGCTCAAACCACCTTTGGGTTAAAATAATCTGCATGTTTAAACCATCTTTGCTCCAAAAAAAGAATATTGTATTTTTAACTTTTGAGCTAAACACCTTGTGTGTGATGTGTAAACCATGTTTGGTTCAGAAATATTGTACATTACAATGTAATGTGATTGAATTTGTTCTTGTGTAATTTGCTTTTGTCTAGACATCTGTGATTTTATTGAGATAAATCTTGTTAAAAATGGATAATTAAGGTAAAATACAGTTGATTTTGTAAGAAACAATGAATGAGCATGTGTCCCAAATACGCTGTGTGTAATTCTCTAGTTGTCTCTGTGTCTCTGGTCGGTTTTTATCATGTTCTATGGTAAATAATTATACATGAACATCATGGGGCTGACTACAATATAACAAATGATTACAGTATTAGAGTAAAAGAAAATGTTTATTGAGGAAAACTGTACTGTGTGACAGTGTGAAATTGACTTTGGGTGTAGTAAAACATGATAAAAAAAAGTACTTACCTCTGTTGCATAGCCCACCTCAATTTTCCCGTAGCTTTCCAAGATCCAGTAATTTTGTGCTTTTTGCCCAGCACTCTTTACAACGGCCAATTCAGAGCATATTTTGCCCCAATAAATTGCTTTTTACACCAGGCTCAAAGTAGCTCCACACCTCATTGCTAGAATCCGGAGAGCCCTGACATATAAAACAAGGCATTAATACCTTTTTAAAATTGCACAAGAAGCTTATTATTATTAAATCTCTGGGCAACACCATCATTGTACTGATAATGACATAGACATTATCTATAATAATCCTCTTATCTTATCTCTTATCTATAATAATCACAATCATAATATAATAAAAAAACCTAAATATTCCCCGAAGCAGCCGTTGTAAAAAGTGCTGGGCAAAAATAACAACATTTCTGGATCTCGGAACGCTGTGGAAAAACTGAGGTGTGCTCTTCAACAAAGGTAAGTACTTTGTATCATGTTTTACTACAACAAAAGTCCAGTTCACCTTTAAAAGCAGGTTCCAGTACCCTGTTGGAGCCAATAGCCTGGATACAAGATGAGATAGGTTCCATTTGGCATCCTGCAGAACATGCAAACCCACAGTTGTTGAAGCTGGGTCTGTAGATCCTGCTACACACTTCTAGGTTACCGAAGCTCCTGCTCCCGTAAATGTGCGTTTGCCGCAAAACTCAAAACCCTTGAAACCCTTTCTGTGTGTGTGTTTGTGTGTGTGTGTGTGTGTGTGTGAGCATTATCCTGCTGAAAAATGCCAGTTAATAGCCCAACCCCAAAAGGCAGCACATGACTGCAGAATGTTCTGTATGTGTTGCAGATGTGCTACGCATATCATATTTTATATGATTAAAACCTTTTGATATTTTTTTTAATAGATTATAGTTCATTAAAGTCATGATATACTTTTCTGACTCTCTCTCTCTCTCTCTCTCTCTCTCAGGTGAAGTAACTCCAGGTTTAACTCAGACTGAGTTTGAGTTGCGACGGCAGCGTCTGGCGTCTCTAATCGAGGCTCACTCCGTGCGCCTGTCCGGCCCCAGTCGAGCCTCTGACTCCTCCCACATCGTCATAGTCCTATCACACCCCACCCGCTACATGACCAATGACATCCCGTACCCCTTCCACCAGAACCAGGACTTCCTGTACCTGACAGGTGTTCTGGAGCCGGACAGCGCTCTGGTCATGTTCGGTTCTGGACGGCCGGACCACGCCGCCCTGTTTGTACCTCGCAGAGATCCTGCCCGCGAGCTGTGGGACGGGCCTCGTTCAGGACGGGATGGGGCAGCTGCCTTGACGGGACTGGAGAGGGTTCACTGTATTGAGGAGCTGGGTACGGTCCTAAAAAGCCTGAAAGGTAAACCAGACATTTCATCTGTTTAATCCTAACCCTAGTTTCCCTCTATCATTTCTCTGATTGAGTAACAATAATAGTAAGCTCTAAGTTAGCGTATTATCCAGAGGTTGGCTTTAAAAAATAGACGCATGAGTGCTGCCAGCATTGTTGCAGATCTTAAAGAAGTGGAAGGTCAGCCTGCAGTGCTTAGACCATTCACTGAATCAACTCTGCCTGCATGGCACTGTTCTAGAAGAAAGCCTCTTCTGAAGCTGATGCACAGGAAAGCCTGCAAACATTTTGCTGTAGATAAGCAGTCCAAGAGCATGGATTACTGGAACCATGTTTTGTAGTCAGATAAACTTGTTTAGGTCAGAATGTGTCCAGCATGTGTGGTGGTGCCCTGGTGAACAGTAACAAGGCAATTATCCATCCCTTGCTTACAGTTAAGCATGGTGGTGGTAGCATCATGAACTGGGGCTGTATGAGTGCTTTCACACTAGAAAGCAGATTCCCAACATGTACTCTGGCATTTTAAAACAGAGCATAATCCCCTCTCCCCAGGAACTGGGCCACTTATCATTTTCCAACATAATAACAATGATATGCTGATCTAAAGCCATTTATGTTCAGGAATTGTGTAGATAATTCCTTATTCAACAAGTAGTGCACTAAGTAGGAAATTAAGCAGGCTTTATTTGAGACGGGGCTAAAATTCTCTACTCATGGCAGACTGCACAAACTGGCAAACCTAACAAACTAGCTAATGAAGCAAAGGCTCTGTGAACACTAGGTTAGCTTTCTGTATTTTGGCCATGCTTATCTTCACCAAGAGACAAATAAATCGTGCAGTTAAGGCATTTTTTTTGTCTTTTTAGTACACACCATTTTTGATGCTGCCTTTTAGACTCTTTCTCCATTTTTCATTTATTGCAATTTTTCTATGCCACTTTGGGGCATTTCTTAAAATTTCTCAATTTCTCAAAACTGAACAACATCTAGTCACTTGAGTTCATCACAAAAGCCATTTCTCATTCATTTTATAGAAACAGCAAATCATTCTCTACATCTTTCTGCTGTCTCCCAAATTATCAATTGCTTCTGTCATGCAGATATATGCACAATATATAATTAATTATAATAACTGTCCACCCACCAGAACATCTATCCATTAGCTAGCTGAATGGATAGCTAAGCTATATTAATATCTAGATAGATAGATGCTGCTTCTTTTAGGATACTTTGGATACTTTTTGGATACTAATACAGCATATTTGGGATATGTGGCTTTTTACTGTCCAAAGCTCCCCCAAGCAAGCAACCTTTTTACACGATTAAAAAATAAAAATCTACAAGGGCTACACGCACATGGAGAAAACTTGTGCGCAGAGTTTTCACTCTGGTTTCGTTCCCTGCCTAAGTTCAACTGAAGCATGTACCAGGGTTACATGTTTCATGCTTGAGCGCAATTCAGGGTGATCACAATAGTCAGACGAACCAGGCATTGACAGGGACCATGCTCGGGCATGGTACAGACTGCTTAGTGTATGTATGCCCTAATAGAGTAAACAGTGAGTGAACACAATTAATAATTACAGGCTATATTATATAGAACTACAGTATACAGTGGCATGAAAAAGTTTTCGCCCCTACAGAATATTTTTGATTTTGCATTTTTGTCATACTAATTTTTCTGATTATCAAACAAACTTTAATATCAGACAAAGATAACCTAAGTATCTGCCACCCTTGGTCACACCTAGCAGCAACAACTGCAGTTAAGCTTTACCAATAACTGGCAATGAGTCTTTCACATCTCTGTGGAGGAATTTTGGCTCACACTGATTTTTAATTCAGACACATTGAACTGCCTGTTTAAGATCATGCCACAGCATCTCAATCAGACTTTGACTTTTTCTGAAATTATACAACAGTTAGTTCCGACCTCACAATCTGATTGGTTGAAAATGTTCTAGCCGTGCTGATATTTGTGATAACATCACGGCCTTCTCACACTAAACTTGTATCACTCCGCCGGCGTGTTGCCGAGTAACGGCATATATACACCGTACAGTTTTGAATCACCACCTCCAGCGGCACCAGCAGCAGCGTTAGCTTAGCACAGGCTAGCGCTCAATCACGGCACATTATTGTTGAATGCCAGATCAGCAGCTGAAAGAATTCTAAGTGAAATCTACAGAATTACTAGAGAACGTTATAAAAAAAAACACTTTCTATATGATAGGGCTGAGCAATATGGCTCTAAAATAAAGTCATGATATTTCTGTTTATTTTTGCGTAATCAAAAACACTTTTTAATACTAAATAAATAATACTAAATAAATAATAAACCAGTCAAAACTTTGGACACATCTTCCAGGGTGGCCGCGGGTCCTTAAAAAGTCTTTTTGTCAAATAAGGCCTTGAAAAGTATTATTTTGTCTTAAATTTTCAACCAAAATGTCTTAAATTTAGGGGGGAATAATTCCGTCAGCCATGTGTTGAACTTCGGGGGTGGAAGTCGGTAGTTAGCCATGCAGTGCCAACCTAGTCTCATTTCCCATGCGTACGAAATGGTACGCAAAACTAAACACCGGCATGCATACTACACACACATAGTGCTGCGTACACATGCTACGCTGCTATGTAAAGAGAGAGGGAGGGAGGGAGGGAGGGAGAGAGAGAGAGAGAGAAAGAGAGAGAGAGAGAGAGAGATTTGATATTTGTGATAACATCACGGCCTTCTCACACTAAACTTGTATCACTCCACCGGCGTATCGCCGAGTAACGGCACATATACACCGCACAGTTTTGAATCACCACCTCTAGCGGCACCAGCAGCAGCGTTAGCTTAGCACAGGCTAGCACCCAACCACAGTACGCTCGCCCACAGCGCTGGCTCGTCTTTTGTGGAAAAAAGGGAAGGAAAATTGCTCTGCTAAGGCCGTCTGACAGCCAGAACGGTAACTTAACCAGCCAGGCTAGGCTAAGTTAATGTTGAGCTGATGCAAACTACACTAATCTAACCACAGTCCAGCCAGCTAGCTAAAACCAACACCACCCAGCAAAACAAGCAGAAATGCTCAAAACTGTGCAGGTTTACCTGAAGACAACTCCACAGAGCAGGAGAGTTAACTTTTGTGGTGTTAGTCAGTTTGAACCATACACTGTTTTGTAGTTAAGTTTCAGTTCTGTAACAGTTGTTGTGGAACTACTTTTTGGCAGAAGGTACTGTCCATAATAAATCATATTCACTCTGAATTTCTTAAAGTTCTTTGATTTATTTTCTTTATTAATTTGGTAAAAAAAAAACTGTTGTATTAAAACAATAGAACACTGATGATCTACAGCTGTGATGTTATTCGTGATAACACACTCCCTCTCGTGTTCTATTGGTTAAATATGTGTTAGTTTTATGCCAGATGTAACTGGACACACATCTGCCAAAAAAATCCACTTTTTTCTCATCAGTCCAAAGAAAATTTCCTGAAGTTCTGGAGATTATCAAGATTGTTGATCAATGTAAGATGGGCCGTTGTGTTCTTTTTGGTCACCAGTGTTTTTGCCTTGGAACTCTCCAATGAATACCATTTGAGACCAGTCTCTTTCTTATCATTAAATCATTAACACTGACCTTAGGCAAGTAAGACCTGAAGTTCTTTAAATGTTGTTCTGGCTTCGTTTGTGACCTCCTGGATAAATTGTCCATGCCCTTTTGGAATAATTTTGGTGAGCCGTCACTCCTAGAAAGGTTCACCAGTGATCCATGTTTTCTCCATTTGTGAATTATAGCTCTCACTGTGGTTTCCTGGAGTCCCAAAACCTTAGAAATGACTTTTCTAATGAAACCTTTACCAGACTGATAGATGTCAATGACTTTGTTTTCTCATCTGTTTTTGAGTTTCTTCAGATCGGAGCATAATGTGTTGCTTTTTTAGATATTTTATCTGCTTCTTGTTGTCAGACAGGTTCTATTTAAGTGATTTATTGCTTCTACAGGTCTGGCAGTAATCAGCCCTGGTTGTGACTAGTGAAATTTACCTGTCCCGGTACTCCCAATGGTCAGGCCATCCCTGCAAACTGATCTCTAAATGACCTTACACTTACAGCGTGTGTCTACTAGCATTTTAGCCTTGAGGCATTCTATTCACTTTGATAGAGTGCTGCAACATGCTGCTGTGCATGACTGGTTGTGTTGTGTCAAAATCATATTCACCCTAGATCATGCAGATGAGTACAGCCACTGTGCTGCATCTAGCCAATCAAGGAAGAGTCACACACACATACAAGCTCCATACACAGAACAGGCGCCTTTCAAACTAGGAAAACAATCAGGAAAACTGCAGAATCCGGATTTCCCAAACTATAGTTTTGAATGAGAATTATTAAAAAGTAAAGATTCTACATTTTTGACTGCGTACTTCAAGACTGTTTTTTGCAGCTTTATTTGGTTAAACAAACCGAGAGATCTAGTGCGGCAGAATACGTTAAAGAAAAATGCCAGCGTGCTTGTACCACTGTACTCCCTCTGGAAAAAAACACAGCGCATCCAACAAGAACTAAACCTGCCCGTCTTTTATACAGCAGTAAAAACTCTCCCTCTCTTTCTTTCTGACTCTCTCTCTCTCTCTCTCTCTCTCTCTCTCTCTCTCTCTGTCTTTTTCTCTCTCTCTCAGGAGGGACGGTGTGGTATGACAGTTTGCAGCCCTGCCACCCCCGCCTGCATCAGTCCCATGTGCGCCCCCTGCTGGAGGGTGGGGCCATTGCCCGCTCTCTGCGGCCGCTCACTCACTCACTGCGAGCCATCAAGAGCCCTGCTGAGGTGGAGCTGATGAAGGAGGCGGGACGTATCACTGCACAGGTCGGTGATTCAGTGTGTATATTCCACAATATAGGACGTTTCCTCTGATGGTGCTGATGTTATTGTTGAATGCCAGATCAGCAGCTGAAAGAATTCAAAGTGAAATCTAGAGAATTACTAGAGAAAGTTATAAAAAAAAAACACTTTCTACATGATAGGGCTAAGCAATATGGCTCTAAAATAAAATCATGATATTTCAGTTTTTTTTGCCATAACAATATTCTTGGCAATATGACAAAACATTTTTCAAGGATATACTACTGCAACAAAATAAATATTAACGTGTTGTTTAGCATGTACAATACCTGTCAAAACTTTGATTACCACTCATTAGGAATCTCCCTATCACTAGTAATGCCCCAGCACCAGGAGGGTGAAGAATAACACATGCCTCCTTCGATACATGTGATGTCAGCCATCGCCTCTTTTCAAACTGCTACTAATGCAGAAGCATTGCTGAGTAGCATCACAGCGCTAACGCTCGGAGGAAAGCGCAGCGACTCGGTTCCGATACATCAGCTCACAGACTCCTTGTGCTGATCGACATCACCCTTTGGGAGAGAGAGCCATGTACCCACCCAGAGAGGGCAAGGCCAATTGTGTTCTCTCAGGGCTCTGGCAGCTGATGGCAAACTGCATGAACGGGATTTGAACCAGCACGATATGGTGTTTTTTATTGTGTAAAATGTTTTGATGATATTATTGCGTACAATACAATATGAAACACCCCTACTACACAATCATATGTCCATATGCTCTGTCAGGATCTCAGAACTGTATGTGGTCTCAAATCAGGTGTCCCAGTCACTTCGCTAGTTTTGTTTTATAAAAACTTGGGTAGAGTTTGTGTTCCAGTAATGAGTATCAGCTGATACTGATTTAATCTGATCTTTTTGTTTAAATAAATAATACATCCTCATGGTTTAGATAAAAGGTTCTGTTGGTTAATACTGAAATAAATTCAGTTTTACTAGCTGTTTGTGTAATTAAATATACTAGACTGATTTATTTAGTTTAGTAGTGCTGGGTGATTTTTCACGATTCATTTGGTTAATTCGGATTACAGTTTTAAAACTATTTTCAAAAATGGAGTAATCACGATTTTACATATAGACATCTTAAAAAGACATCTTTTTAATCTAAAATAAAATCAAATCGATTTGTAGTGGGGGATTTTATTGAGACCATAATCGCCCAGCACTGTCGTTTAGTAGAGAAAAAAGATGTATAGTGTGTTTAATATCCTTAGATGTTTTCATTACAGCACTATTTGGTCTGGTTGCAGAGCACAATAAATGGAGATCCACAATTCGTTTGTGGACAAAATGTGATCCGAATTCAATTCGGATTCGGATTCAAAGAGCTGTTCACGTTTGGTTTAACCTGATTTATTATATATTTTTATTATTTTATATATATATTATATATTATATTATAATTATTATATTATACCAGATAATTACAACAGCTCTTAACTGCACTGCAGTACGTGCTAGTCTTGAACACAGAACCATCTTCCTGTATTTACTTTATTAACTTAACTGCTTCAGACTGCTCTGATAACACAGAGAATTAGCTGAGAGACTGTGTTTACATGGTTTGTTATGATGCATTTTGTTGTACTTGCGGTTTTCCTTGTGTGAAACCAAAGCAAGGGGAAAACACTTCAAGTTAATAAACTCATTAACTGATTTAGACCAGAGAAACCAAGTACAGGTGTGAAAATATCCTAAAAATCCAGCCTGACTGACCTACCTGACCATTCAGCTCCCAGTTCCTTTAAAATGTTCCAGTCAAGTGTGTGTGCATGTGTGTGCGTGTGTGTGTGCATGTGTGTGTGCGTGTGTGTGTGTGTGTGTGCACGTGTGTGTGTGCACGTGTGTGTGTGCACGTGTGTGTGTGTGTGTGTGTGTGTGTGTGTGTGTGCACGTGTGTGTGTGTGTGTGTGTGTGTGTGTGTGTGTGTGTGTGCGTGCACGTGTGTGTGTGTGTGTGTGTGTGTGTGATTGTCTGTCTGCATGGACTGACTGTCTTTCGTCCACTCAGGCCTTTAAGAAGACCATGGCGCTGTGCAGAGGAGACATTGACGAGGCGCTAATCTATGCTAAGGTAAACTGAAATTAGCTGGAGCAGGTGCTAATTTAATGAAAGGTAATTTATGAGAATGTACATTGTATGCGTGATTGTGTCCAATCTGTCCTAAAATGGAGAGGTGATAATTTATGCTATTAAATGAGACATGCTGAAGAAAATGTGAAAGGTGATAATATATGCTAACTAAAACGGAAGCTAACCTTTGCTAACATACAGGCAGAATGTGCTAAACTGTGCTAAGAAAAGTGTGGAAGGAGCTAATCTAGGCTTTAGCAAACATGGGAGGTGCTATTATATGCTGAAGTCAATGGGAGGAGGCTAATCAGTACTAAATAAAATTAAGGTTTATGTTAATTTAAGTTAAAAATTAATCAGGAGTAAAACACAAGGAACAATGTACTGAACCCGAGCACCCAGGTAGCATCGTGCTGAAGTGAGAACACAGTAACGGATTATTTGTTTATATTAAAAATGTTCAGGTGAAGAAAGCTGACAGCAGAGAAAAGTTTCTTTTAAATACTTAAATATTAGACATTTTATTGAATTTTCAGGTTACAGGTCATATACAGTATCATTGATTTTTGTCATTTTAGTTTTGTTTGTAATTTGATGTAATTGGTGGTCTTGGAAATAATTGTGATAAATAGGGGTGTGTGATATGGCCCTAAAATAATATAACAATGTCATGGTATTTTCATTGATATTTCAATAACAATACTCAACAAACAATTTTGGTGATATGACAAAAAACTGAATTAAATAAATTTATTCAATTTTTATTTGAATTTTATCAGATTTATAAGAGAAATAAAAGATCCAGAATGTCAGGATACTAATAAAACACTCCAAATATCTCCATATATCCAGAATTAAAGTAAAATGAAAAATACTGTTTTTGCTTTTTTGTCGTACCTAAATCGTACATATATTTTTCAGATTATCAGACAAACTTTAATATCAGACAGGAAATATAAAAAACTGTTTTTAAACAATGATTTTATTTACTAAGGGAAAAAAGCTATCCAAACACATTTGGACCTAAATTTGGTGTGAAAAAGTAATTGCCTTTTACTTTTCCCTTCCGGAAATAAACTGTAATTAAAAACATTTTTTGGAAAACTGGGTTTAATTTCCCTAAAGTTTACTGCCAGACATGTAAAATTAAGGAATCACTTAAATAAAGCCTGTCTGACAACATAAAGCAGCTAAAAGATCTCAAAAAGCAAAACACTTTATTCACAGATCTGAAAAAAAAAACATCAAGATGAGAGAACAAAGAGATGGATGAGAAAACAAAGTCATTGATATCTAATGCTTTGGGACTCCAGCAGACCACAGTGAGAGCTATTATTCACAAATGAAGAAAACATGGAACACTGGTAAACCTCTTCAGGAGTGACCGGCTTACTAAAAATTACTTAAAAAGGGCTTGGATAACTCATCCAAAAGGTCCCAAAAGAACCCAGAGCAACACCTAAAGAACAGACAAGACAAAAGTGGAACTTTTTATTGAAGGAGACTGTCCGGCCATCAGTTTTTTTACCTTAAGCTCAACGTACTTGGGTTCTGCAGCAGGACAATTATCTGAAGCACACCAGCAAGTTCACTTATGAATGGTTAAAAAAACAAAAACAAAATGAAGGTTTTTGGAGTGGCCATGTCAAAGTCTGTTAATCTGAAAAAAGCAAAAACAAAATAAATCTGTCGGGGACAAATACTTTTTCATGGCACTGTATGTAATAGATACATAGATTTACATAATGCCTTGCAGTCACTCGGTTATAAATAGCAGTTAACTTTGAATAAATAAGAATATTCAGACATTGCAATCGAAATATATATTTTAAACATCCTTAATAAAAAAATAAAATACACAAATATTATTGTGGTCGTGTCCACATATTGAACGATATGTTTATAACGTTGGCTGTTGACTGTAATGTTCAATACAACTGAATGGTAAAATGAACTGAAATGGTAAAATATCACACATTCTGGGCTTTAGAGAAAATCTGTTGTTGTGTCTGACTGTTTTTATCTCCCTCTCAGTTTGATTTTGAGTGTCGGGCGCATGGTGCTAACTTCTTGGCGTACCCTCCAGTGGTTGCTGGTGGAAATCGAGCTAACACTCTTCACTACATCAACAACAATCAGATCATTAAGGTACTGTAACACACACACACAGTCTGTACATATTAAGAATGATGGAGAACAACATAAAGTGTGGAATGTATTTGTCTATATTTAAATTGGAGCGCCAGCAGAGATCTGCTGCCCTGTGAACAGTGAGTTGTCTACATGGGCTACATTTAGCTGGGGAGCTCTGTGGGAAGTTTACAGGGGGATGTTCAAGTCACCTGAGATTAGAAAGTCAACTGCAGTGGTCCAGCGGTCTAAAGTGCTGCCACTATGAGCAGTGTTGGGAAGTAACGGATTACATGTAACGGCGTTACGTAATCAGATTACAAATTATGAGTAACTGTAATCCGTTACAGTTACTGCTTCAGTAAGTGGTAATCAGATTACAGTTACTCTGCTAAAATTAAAGGATTACATTGCGGTACTTTCCTATTTTTTTGCTCTTCCAACACTGACAAAACGCAAATAACATTTTGCGGTGAATCGCTCTGATATGACAGGGAACTGTCTGCCCCTTCTCCCATCTCGCTGCGCACACACACACACACACACAGGGAGGAGGGGCAGACAGCGGCTCCGCACACACAACGAGACGAAATTAATTGACATTTTGGTCAACGAATAAAAACGAGACGAAAATGTTTGGCAGGGACCAAATCCAATCAGAACTGATTTAGTTCTGTGAAAGGTAGTGACCAGTTAGGAAGAGATCCAATCACTGCTACTTTAGCGAAGGTGGAGAGGCGGGACAAGCGGGGTACTCATCCAATCAGTACCTGTTTTTCCTGCAGTAGCGCTGCGCGCTCAGTTACAAACCCGGGAATTAACCTGTTGATACTTACGGAGCTCGACTGGAAGTTAACTCGACAGTGTTCAGCAAGGAGAGAGAGAGGAGAGGCGATATATTTCTCCTTTGACGTCGCAAAAAACAAGATAACGTGTAAACCGCGTGGAGCGACTCCATCTCCGGTAAAAACACCACTAATCTTTCAGCTTCTGCAGACCAGAGTCCCACAGATCTCCATGCAGAGATCCGCGTTTTAATACTGATGTTATTTCATGAGCTGATGGGGTGTTTAACTCGGCAGTGCACTAAAACACAGAACTGATACAGAACCCTAACTCATTAAGATCAGATCATCTGTTTAGTCTCACAGTGGGAAAGATATAGCTAGTGTTAAAGCAGGAACAGGTCAGAAAGAAACTCAATAATATATCCAAAATAAAACAATAAAATAAGTGAATCTATGAACCCAAAAGTCTGTGTAAAGTTCCTTACAGCACTTTCTCATAAGTTTCTCACTTTAACTCATGAAGTCTCTCAGTACATCCTGAGAGCATCTCTACAGGACAGTGTGTGAAGGTGTGTTTTTGATCTCATTTATAGACTGTAGCTCCAGTAGGTGTGCTGGGTTAGTGCTGGAGATTAAACTAGATCCTTTAAAAGCTGTTTTTGCATCTACAGCTCTGTTTAAACTATAATTAAACTATTCAGTTGTTTTATGACCTGACTTCTAGAGCAAAATTTTAAATGTAAAATATATATAGTCACACACCTATAATAATAATACTAATAATAATATACATTAAATCATATATAAATATATTTCACATTCAAACATTAACAATATTACTCAATTGGTTATTAAACGTTTCATTTCGTATAAGTGTATAGTTAATAATTCAAGGGAACTGATGAAAAAAGCATTTACATTTACACCCTTTACATTTAGTCGACTAAATTTACTGTAATTTTAGTAGACTATATTCTTATGACATTAAGTTGACTAAAACTAAGTCGACTAAATTACTGAATTGTGACTAAAACTAAATGCAATTTTCGTCACAAAACTATGACTAAGACTAAATCAAAATTTGTTGTCAAAATTAACACTGGTGGCAAACCTGCAAGTAGATAGCTTACAGTTGTTGTTACATTGTTTGGTTTTAAATTGTTTTATCATCAATTTATAGAAGTGTTTCATAAAATTGTTTGATGAAATGGTTTCATAAGTATTTTTATAGAGTGATTGAAAAGGCTGTTTTATTTGTTTATCTATTTGTTAACTGGAAAGAAAAATAAAAGAATAATATGCAATATGTGGTTGCTACATTCATTCAGGCTTAAAAAAATGACAATATTGTAAGTAATCCAAAGTAATCAGATTACGTTACTCACTTGAAGTAATGTAACTGATTACGTTACAAATTACATTTTGAGTGATGTAATCAGTAATCTGTAAGGGATTACATTTTAAAAGTAACCTTCCCAACACTGACTATGAGTGGGGGGTTGCAGGTTCAAACAATTGTGCTCATGCAGCTTTGCCATCAAGCTGCCGGCGCTCAGAGGGAGCACAATTGACCCTGCTCCCTCCGGGTGGGTAGATGGCGCTCTCTCCCCACATCACTCCTAGGGTGATGTCTGCAGCACAGGGCGTCTGTGAGCTGATGTATCGGAACCTCACGCCATACCGCACGCCAAAAGCTAGCAGAATTAACACTTAGTGACCCAAGATTTTACAATGTAGAATTTGGGAAAAAATTGAATAGATCAAGGCATTTTGGCTACATTCACATTACAAGCCACATTGCTGAAATCAGATTTTTTGCTCTGATCTTGACTGTCAACATTCACAAATGTAAGTGATCAGTATCTGTTTGTAATGTAAACGATATGTCCTTGAAACACCTTACATGCGCACATTGATACGTGTAAAGACATTGTCTTCTTCACCAACAACAAAAAACATCATATTTGAGAGATGACTCGTAGCTTTATAAAGGGAAATGGATGAGTTAGCAGCTCATATGTGGAGCATCTTTTGCTGGAGTGGAGAGTAAACAGCTGGTCTGAAGTTCATGCTCAGGTCCAGGAGGAGAAAAAAGGCCAGGCGGTTTGCTTTTGCTGTTTTTGCAGCTATAGCTGCACAGCTGCACCAAGAGATGTGTGGGTAAAGACGCATGAATTCTGATTTGACCATTTACATTCATGTCTCATGTCAGTGGATCGGATACGTAGGCGATTTAGGATCACATATGAAAGTGACTCAAAGCCACATTGAGCAAAAAAATCTGATTTCAGTCACTTCAGACTGGTAATGTGATCACAGATTAGGGCTGAACGATTAATGCATTTGCGATTATCTCGCAATATTTTAAAACGAGATTCTCTAACCGCACAGGCTGCGATTTGACTGGTCACGTGACTTGGGAGCGAGCCGAGCCGAGCCGAGGACGAGCGGAGCAAACCCGAGCAGGAGGCAGGGAGGTGGAGAAGTGAAGTTAACACAGCGCACTTTCACACCAGCACTGTTTGGTCCGGTTAAAACGAACTCTGGTCCGTTTATAACTTTAGTGCGGTTCGATTGAGCAGGTGTGAAAACAGTAATCGCACTCGGGTGCGGATCAAAAGAACCGAACCGAGACCAGCTAGAGGAGGTGGTCTCGGTCCGGTACCAAACGAACTCTGGAGCAGTTCGGATAACGCTAATTACCACAGCTGTGAACAAACACTGTCTCAATGCTGTCTGCGCTGCATTCACTGCTCACAGCCGCGTGACTCTGTTTATTATGTATAAATCTGCGCTGCACGTAGAAACACAAAATCTTCTCGCTGTATTTACTTTTTTCGTATATTTATATTTAACGTACTCCCGTGTCAGACAGCTCTGACCAATCAGAGGACACAGGCTGCTTGCGTGGTTTATTGATGCGCATTTTGGTGCGTTTACATTTATGCCTATGTGAAACCAGACCGAACAGAACGAAATACCAAGTAAACGAACTCATTAACTGATTCGGACCAGAGAAACGAACTACAGGTGTGAAAACGCCCTAAAAAAAAAACACCACAAAGCCTTGTATGGTATTTGCAAGGCTAAAATGCCAACGACCAGTGCTGCATCTTCAAATACAGAAAATAACGAGTTGGTTAAAGCATTCTCTGTTTTCTGCACTATTTTTTATGATGTTACTAGCTGGAGAGCAGTAAGTTTAATTTTTTTATATCTATTTTTTCTATTAAAAAAAAGGTGAAAAGGAAAAGCTATTTATATATTTATTTTTCTATTTAAAAAAAAACAAATGGTGAAAAGGAAAAGCATAGATTTGTTTGCTTTATTGTTATCTGTGCTTTAAATAAATCTGACATTGTTTATTATTAAACAGATTGATTTATTGCTTCTGTTTGTTGAAAAATACTTGAAGACATAAAAAAAATCGCATTTTAAATCTTTTAAATCGCAATCGCAATTTATAGATTAAAAATTGCAATTAGATTATTTTCCAAAATTGTTCAGCCCTATCACAGATCTTTAAAAAAAAATAATTATAATAAAATAATAAGCATAATAAAATGCTCTCCATGCCACCTTACTAGACAGTGTTCCAGAAGAAGCTCTTTGCAGTATAGGGGTATGGGGTGTGATGAAACGAGACAAGATTTTATCAATATATGATTTTTTTTTATTTCTGAGTTGAAATACAGTATATGATTTAAGGGTCCTGTATTCATCTAGTAATTCCCCTTGAGGGTTCTATACAGACCTGGCAACCCATGCCCAAATGTCAATGAGTTGCTTTTGAGTGTGTCCACAATTCTGCATCATTCTGACAAGAATGAGTGTGTGAAATATGTGTCTCAGTGGACCACAAGATTAACGAAACATAAAACAGCCTTATCAAAGTCAGCAGCTACAGAAATGATCAAACATTTGTTTTGGTTACCTGTGTGCATAAGTCTCGCAAGACACATTTAACATGTGACAAGGTATATTGTGGCACAAGATCTTATCACACGCTTAGTAGAGTAACTGAATGCTGTGCTGTATAGTTTTCTATTACAGGTGAGAGAACATGATGAAGTGCCTGGTAGGTGCCCCTCTAACAAAGAAGTCATGCACCAGTGGCTTAAATTTGATGTGGTTCCTTATAGGTGTTCACAATGATCACAGTGGCATAAACAAACTTTAGAAATTGCATTCACAATGTTAGGAATATGAATGTGTGTTTGTTTTGCATCCAAACAGCTTTAGTACGCTACTGTTAATGGTATTAATTAAACTGAATATTTTAAAGCATCTCTCTCTCTCTCTCTCTCTCTCAGGATGGAGAGATGGTGTTGTTGGACGGAGGTTGTGAATACTATGGCTATGTCAGTGATGTCACACGCACATGGCCGGTCAATGGAAAGTGAGTCATGTGTTCTTTACTGATCAGATATTTAACACAAACTTGAGCTGCATTCATTTTTACCCATGCGTCTATGGGGCATGAAAATCTGATATCAATGTGTTTATATCATTGTGTAAATTTAGTCCGGTTAGTTTTGGTTTCACACTACAGTTTAGCAAATGAGTAAACTAATGAACTTACTATGTGTTGTCATCACTTATGTTGGGCGGAGTCTTCCTGTACTTCACAATGTTTGCTTTGTAGAATTCTGTCAAATCTGTGAGTTGCTTTTCCAGATGTTGTGCTGATTTCTGTCCCCTTTCCAGAATCTGACTAGCTTCAAGTGCAGGTGCTTCCTGCAGCAGAACAAGCATAACAGATTCCCCTCAAATTTTTATTTATTTACTTATTTTATATGTTTATAAATAAGTGTTTATCTACAGTTACAGTAGATACATTAATCACCAGTGTAACCTGTTATACATATACTGTTGCGTGACGCACCTACATGCCGAAGGGAGTTGAATTTATCAACTCTGTAATGACCAATGCACAGCAGAAATGAAAGAAGTTAACAGGGTTTTTGCCTTAATCTGTACCTGATTTATTTTTGACCATATACAGCTCTGGAAAAAATTGAGACCACTTCAGTTTCTGTATCAGTTTCTCTGATTTTGCTATTTATAGATTTATGTTTGAGTAAAATTAACTTTGTCGTTTTATTCTATAAAATACAGACAACATGTCTCTTAAATTTCAAATAAAAATATTGTCATTTAAAGCATTTATTTGCAGACAAAGAGAAACATCTGAAATAACAAAAATATGCAGAGCTTATAGACCTCAAATAATGCATATTCATAAAGATCAGAAATCAATATTTGGTGGAATAACCCTGGTTTAGGTTTTTATGCATCTTGGCATGTTCACCTCCACAAGTCTTACACACTGCTTTTGGATAACTTTATGCCACTCCTGGTGCAAAAATTCAAGCAGTTCAGTTTGGTTTGATGGTTTGTGATCATCCTTCTTCCTCTTGATTATATTCCAGAGGTTTTCAATTTGGTAAAATCAAAGAAAGTCATCATATATTTTCCAGAGCTGTATCACTGCAGTTACATAAATGCAGACTGTATTCCTTTATCTGTTTCTCTTCATACTTTGTAATTGTCCTCCCCAGAGCATGGTGCTGGTGAATGAGGTGTTAGTGTGTGAGTGGATCAGATACAGCAGTGCTGCTGGAGTTTTTAAACCCTGAGTTCAGTCACTGTCCTCCACTCTGTTAGACACTCCTACCTATAGCTGCTTTGCCTTTTAGATAAAGTAAAGTCAGAAGCTCTGAATCTGTTGCTGCACAGTTTGTGTCGGTCATTCTTTAATCCTTCATCAGTGATAACAGGACACTACCTCTGTCCAGCAGCACTGCTGTGTCTGATCCACTTGTAACAGCACAGCAAAACACACACTAACATCAGTTACTGCCAGTGTTACTGCAGTGTTGAGAATGAACCGCCTCCCTGGCCATTGAAGAACTTAACAATTACACAGCAGTTTCTCCTGTGTTTCTGTCCTGGTATTTACCAGAATTAATCAGAACTTTCATGTTAAAAATACTGAATTAATTTCCTAGGTATTAATCTGTTGAAGCTACTGCAGAGATTTGGTTTCTGAAATGTTCACTTTCACTTTTTTCACTTCCCCCGGGTTTTGATTCAGATTCAGTAAGCAGCTCTGTACTGGATCAGGTTATGAGATGTGTGTTTCCTCCTGCAGGTTCAGTGAGGCCCAGCGGGAGCTGTACGAGGCCGTGCTGGAGGTGCAGCTGGGCTGCCTGTCTCTCTGCTCCCCCGGCGTCAGTCTGGACCACATTTACACCACCATGCTCACCCTGCTGGCCAAGCAGCTCCGACAGCTCCGAGTGCTACCTCACAGTGCCGACGATGCAGACGCCATCAAGGTACTCACTGATACAGAACACACAAAACTCCTGAACCCAGAGTTTGGTATCCAGTAGCTTCAGAGAGACAAGGTTCTCAATACAAAAACAGAACAGCTCTTTTTCGATGACAGGCTGAGATTCATACTTGTTAATGTACATTAGCAGTATCTTTGATTATGGGTAATGTAAAAAAAACACATATGGGGCCCTATTTTACACCATGTGCCTCACTGTTAAGAAACAAACGCACACCTGAGTCTTAAAGGGAATGGCAGGTGACACACTGTTTCGAGAAAATGAGAAATGTCTGAAATAACAAAAAAAGATGCAGAGCTTTAAGACCTCAAGTAATGCAAAGAAAACAAGTTCATATTGGCATGTTCTTCTCCACCAGTCTTACACACTGCTTTTGAACTGTCATTTGAACTTTATGCCACTTCTGGTGCAAAAATTCAAGCAGTTCAGCTTGGTTTGATGTCTTGTGATCATCCATCTTCCTCTTGATTATATTCCAGAGGTTTTCAATTTGGTAAAATCAAAGAAACTCATCGTTTTTAGGTGGTCTCTTATTTTTTTTCCAGAGCTGTACACTACCGGTCAAAAGCTTTAGGAAATCCACATTTTATCCTGTTTGTTTTTGCCAGTTAAGATCTTCAGGTCCCATTAATAATAATATAAATTAAACAAAGTTAGCAGTAGCTCGCCAAAAAATACATCAATTAATAATAATAAATTGTAAAAGTAACTGAAAAAATAGGGTGGTGTGATTTGTAGGAAACAATTGACTGGTTAACTAACAGCTGGTCTTTAGCAATGGGAATAAACTGAGCTTTGTACAATTCATGCAAAAATAAAGCAATAAAGCAATTTATCTGCATAAAACAGTGCTCAGCATTTACGCACTTACACACCGCACATTTCATCATAATATCTAGAAAAAGACACAGGAACACAGAGAACTATTAATAGTATTAGTCTGTTCTTAAGAGGAACTACAGATGAAGTCAGAGAGCGGTGAGTACGGTTTCCTACACCTTCAAAAGACTCCTTTGGAAACTGGAGAAAACTGGTACAGGAAGAGGTCTGGCTGACCCACATGGCAACACTTGCCTTTAGCTCAGCTTAACACTGGACTAAGTCTCAGTTTCAGCAGTAAAGAGAAGAATTAGCAGTCTGACAGGTGAAGTGATATAATGAATTGCTACTGGACTACTGAACAATAGGTGTTCTAAAACTTTTAATCAGTAATGTATGTAGATTTGAAGTAAAGGGAAATATTAAGTACAGTTATGTTCTTTGAGAATGGAGGTTCTGGTTGAGTTCTGCCGTTGAGGTGTGTGTGTGTGTGTTCAGGAGTTCGCGCCAGAGCCCTGTGGTCAGGAAATGACTATAAGCTCTTCTGGGCCAATTTAAACTGTAAAGTCCTGACCCAATTACAGCCTCTATAAAATGCAGCGGTGCCGCGTGTAGCACCCGTAAAAGGCACGGCTGTGTAGCGCTCTCACCGCAGCGGCCCTCAGCGCTCTGAGCTGCTCTCACTCTGGGTGAGTTTCAGAGCCGGGGCTGCAGACGCTTGTTGCGGAGGCCGTAATTTAAGCAGTAATACACTCGCCGACACACGGTGTTCCAGGAGCGCGCCAAAAACCTCAGGATTCTGTTCTTTAGAGAATGATTACTGTGGTTTCCTCCACTGAATGACTGCTAATACGGTTATGATTATTAATCTCTTTATTTTTTAATACGTTTTTGTTATTGTTTTCAGTTCTTTTTTTTTTTTAACTCAAACCCTCAAATCTTCCAGGATAATTTTGTCTTTTAATACAATTTATATATACCGTATTTTAATAAATACAATTTTTTTGGTTTATTTTCAAACATATGGCACACTAGATTATAAGACAAATTTTAAACGACACTAGTAAGAGGGTAACAGGGGTGTCGCCATGTTCTCCTTCTAATTCAGCAGGTAAAGCTAAAATATGTAAACAAACATTTTCTTTTAAATTCAAACCAGCGCTGGATGTTAATCTACACATTTCTCTCCTGAAAACTGTTTATCTGGGTGAGTAAAGCACTTCCATTTATTTACAGTAAGCTTAGATTTTTAAGATTTCCACTAAGGCTAACCACCAGCCACGGTTAGTGGCTAATGCCTCCCAACAACGCTACACTAAGGAACCCTGAGTGTTCCAGTAAGCCAGGGCAATATTATCTAGCAGTTTATCCCACATGGCTTGTTTTAGCATTGTAAACACGCAGGCCACAGTCTAATATACCGACCTCTGAACGGCGAAAGAGCTAGTGCTTAGTACGATTAGCGGCTAATGCTAATGCTGCTCCAGCAGTGCATGCCAGGGTTGTCAGCAGTCTACAGTCTAATGATACTCACCTCTGAACTATGAAAGAGTTAGCGCTTAGCGTAGTTAGTGTTTAATGCTAATGCTACTCCAGCAGGGTTAGCCGCAGTAGGTTTCAGGTCGATAATACTCACCTCTGGGTGACAGTGAAAGAGCTAGAGCTTAGTGTTGTTTGTGGCTAATGCTAATGCAGCAGTGCAAGCCGGGTATCATCTGCAAATTTTATGAAGAAGCAGATTTCATTTTCCAGCAGGACTTGGCAGACTGCCCACACTACCAAAAGTACCAGTTGGTCTTATATAATATAAAAAAAATGTATTTGGGTTCATCATTAGCTGTAAGCCATAATCATCAATAAAATAAATAAACACTTAATACATCTATATAATATAATGGGTTTCACATTTTGAACTGATTTGCTGAAATAAAGTAACTTTTTAATGATATTACATTTTTTTGAGATACATGACTCGTGTAACAATCAGGATCACAAATCACTCATCATCTAAAACAACAAAATTACCCTCTTTTCTGTTCTCTTTTGCTATTTTAGCATTCTGTTTTGAAGCTAGGAAGTTAGTTTTTCCCCTGCTTTCAACACACCTGAGAGGAAATGCACTAAGATGTGCAGGGCTGAGGGCCTCCAGGACAGAAACAGCGGTTAAAGCAAGGTTTTCAAAGGTCAGACTGCTCACTGGCCATCTTTCAACAACACTGTCATTTTAATTTCTTTGAATTGCAATTGACAAAATACAGGATTCTTAATGTTAGCCATTTCAAAAACATATTTTAATTTACAGATAGAATCTGTTATAAACCTTACCAATAGAATTTGTCACATAAATGCACAGAATTTATTTTTTTTTCTTGTTGTGGCTACTGGGCTCATGCAGAGCTCCCCATTGGGTGAAGTGGGTATTTACCCCACTAGAACCAAAATATCGACACTCGCAATTAGGGGTGTGATGAGACACTAATATCACGAGATGAGTTGAGACACCATACTGGGTTCACGAGAACGAGACGAGACGAGATTTTAAAATAAAATTTTAAAGAAAACGTCAAAAAACTAGTTTTATTTGACAAAATCATATAACGCAAACTTAACAGACTGGTTTCTCTCACACATTGATTCTATATGAAATAGAAATAAGAAAAAATAAAAATTAAAATAAAACTTTTCTAGGTCTTATATAGTGCAAACCACAACCAGTCATATTATGGTTTGTGTTTTTTTTCTCCTAAATCTCTTGTAATTTAACTATGCATAACCATAACCAGTCATATTAAGACTGTGCTTGAAGTGCAAACAGAGACAGAGCTTTTTTTTAAATACAATACAGAGCTAAGGGATTAGTACACCTGCCTATGAAACAGTCACCTGTACGATTAACTTACAGTATTAACTAGGGCTGTGAAGCTTTGGGACTGTAAGAGCACTGTCGCACGGAGCTCACCTACTGTCGCACGGAGCTTTTTAACTGTACCACGGAGCTCACCTACTGTTACGTGGAGCTTTTTAACTGTACCGCGGAGCTCAACTACTGTCGCACAGAGCTTTTTAACTGTACCGCAGAGCTCATCTACTGTTTTTTTTTTTTTTTTTTTCTTCCCCTGCGAGACAGGTTTAAGCTTGATGAGAAATATCGTCACGTTGTAATCTCACGAGATCTCGTGCCAGATCTGTAAACAGACACCATCACAAATTACAAAGTCTCCTCTTTAGTATTAGCTGCGTTCCAAATTCTAGCCTGCATCCTGAATTAGGGAGAATTGGTTTGCATTAGGCTGCGTAGCTGCCCACCACGCCATAGAGCACTGTTTAAAAGTTAAGAATTTTCTTTATATGGACTAAAAATGAGGAAAACTATCTGTGTGATTTAAAGGACACAACTGCTGTAGCCTTCATGGCCCACAATTCACTACACATGTCCACTGTGATGGAAAAATGAAAAACAGCACAATGAAAATCGGGAAATCGAGTTTGTTTTAAAACGTTTTAAAATTGTTTTGGAATTATTTCTGTGAAGATAAAAAAGCATGTTTTGCTCCTTAGTGTGATCAGTTCATGTTCGCACATGACATCATCTAGGACAGTTTTACCAAGGACCCACCCCCAACCTCGACTGCATCCTAGATTCTGTTACACAGCTAATGTCATACAATATTTACCAGTACCTGTTTTGAGCAAATAACCAGAGGTGGAAAGTAATGAATTACATTTACTCACGTTGTGACTGTAATTGAGTAGATTTTATGAGTAATTTGTAATTTTTAAAGTAGTTTTTAAAATAGGTCATTTTACGTTTACTCAAGTCCATTTTGACACACGTAATATATTCCGCTACATTGGAAAACTCCCCGTTACTAAGGAAAAAATAAAATGCTGGGGAGAAAAAAAAATTGTCCGAAATAAAAAATAAATGGCGGGGATGCGCCGGCGCATGGATAACTCACGCATGGAATAACGAGGCAATAACGTCCTCATGCAATACAAAATGTGCCCCGCTGGACAGAGCTGTAAGCTTTCAAAACTTCCACATCAAACCTGAGAAAGCATGTGGTGGTGAGTATTTTTATCATTAAACAAGCTGATTGAATGTAAAAAAAAAAACATGTAAATATCAGTTAAAGCTGCTACCAAAATACGGTTTATAGTCACATATATGATCATAACTTTTTAACAGCAAAGAAAAAAATGGATCATAGAAACCTATACCACTTGTTCTTGAAAATGTTTTATGGGGTAGTCTGAACAAATACTGCCTGAAAGGTCAATTTATGTGGAAAATAGTTCATTAAAAACAATTTAATTTATGATTTGCTTTTTTTTTACATCAAATAATTAAAAGTAACTAAGTAACTATGTAACTTTTACTCAAAGTACATTTTAAATTGAGTACTTTTTTACTTTTACTCAAGTAGATTTCTAGATGGGTACTTTTACTTTTACTTGAGTAGAATTTTAGCAAAGTAAAGGTACTTTTACTTAATAAAAATTTTTTTGTACTTTTTCCACCTCTGCAAGTAACAGACTTGAAAGTAACACAGTTAAAACTCCCACATGGTGCTGCAATCTAATGCTTAATTACTGCTTCTTCTAAAATCAGCTATTAAAAATAAAACCGTCTTTATTGTCCAGGGAAGGCTGTCTACTAGATTTTGGAGCAGTGCCATGAGGATTTGATTGCATTCAGTGATAAGAGCATTAGTAAGGATGGTTTTAAGCTGGTAGTTTGGACACACCTCTTCTCATTCAGTGTGTTTTCCTTTTTTTTCCATTATAAAATTAAGAGATTCTGGTGAAGATGCCGGATGTGTAGGTCTTGTGCTGGTGTGTTAACATGTGGTCTGTGGTTGTGAGGCCAGTTGGCTGTACTGCACTGTACGCCTTTGAAGACGACTTACAGTGGCTTGCAAAAGTATTCATACCCCTTGAACCTTTTCACATTTTGTCACCTTACAACCACAAACTTTAATGTATTTTATTGAGATTTTAAATGATAGACAAACACAATGTATTACATAAGTGTGAAGTGGAACAAAAAATGATACATGGTTTTCAAAATGTTTATCAAACAAAAATCTGAAAAGTGTGACATGCAAAAATATTCAGCCCCCTTTTACTCTGAACCCCCTTAATAAAATCCAGTGCAATCAATCGCCTTCAGAAGTCAGGCTGTGTGTAATTTAGTCTCAGTATAAATACAGCTGTTCTGTATTGACCTCAGTAGTTTGTTGGAGAACACTAGTGAACAAACAGCATCATGAAGATCAAGGAACTCACCAGACAGGTCAGAGATAAAGTTGTGGAGACGTTTAAAACAGGGTAAGGTTATAAAAACATATCCCAAACTTTGAGCATCCCAAAGAGCACTGTTTAATCCATCATCCAAAAATAGAAAAAGTATTCTACACCTACAAACCTACCAAGTCATGGCCATTCACTCAAACTTACAGATCAAGCAAGGAGAGCACTGGTCAGAGAAGCAGCCAAAAGGCCCATGGTCACTCTGGAGGAGCTGCAGAAATCCACAGCTCAGATGGGAGAATCTGTATACAGGACAACTATCATAAATCATGCACTCCACAAATATGGCCTTTATGGAAAAGTGGCAAGAAGAAATCCATTGTTAAAAGAAACATGTGAATTGCTGTTTGCAGTTGCAGGAAACATTCTGTCTTCTGAAGAAGATTCTGTGGTCAGATGAAAACAAAGTTGAACTTTTTGGCCTAAATACAAAGTGCTTTGTGTGGCTGAAAAGTAACACTGCTCATCACCCTGAACACACCATCCCCACTGTGAAACATGGTGGTGGCAGCATCATGCTGTAGAGATGCTTTTCTACAGCAGGGACAGAGAAGCTGGTCAGAGTTAATGGGAAGATGAATAGAGCTAAATACAGGGCGATCCTGGATAAAAACCTGTTGGAGGCAACAAAAGATTTGAGACTGGGAAGGAGATTCACCTTCCAGCAAGACAATGACCCTAAACATACAGCCAGAGCTACAGTGGAATGGTTTAGAGCAAAGAATATTCATATTCATCATGTTAGAATGACCCAGTCTTAAATTGCATTGAGCTTCTGTGGCAAAACATGTAAATTGCTTTTCACAGACGCTCTCCATCCAACCTGGCTGAGCTTGAGCTGTTCTATAAAGAAGAATGAGCAAAAATCGCCGCTCTAGATATGCAAAGCTGGTAGAGACAAACCCCAAAGCACTTACAGTTGTAATTGCAGTGAATGGTGGCTCTACTAAGTATTGATACTGAATACCTTTGCACATCACACTTCTTAGATTTGTATTTGATAAAAATTGTGAAAACTGTTTCATTTCCGTTCCACTTCACAATTATGCAATACTTTGTGTTTGTCTATCACTTAAAATCTCAATAAAATACATTTAAGTTTGTGGTTGTAAGGTAACAAAAAATGTGGAAAAGTTCAAATACTTTTGCAAGCCACTGTATGATGGAGAAATAACCATTTAATTCACGGGCAACATGCCAATTGCACACTCCCTCAAAACATCTGTGGCATTGTGCTTTGTGACAAAACTGCATATTTTAGAGTGGCCTTTTATAGTGGCCATCCCAAGATACACCTGTGTAATAATCAATGTGTCTCATTAACATCTTGATATGCCACAACTGTGACTGGTGGATGGTTTATCTCAGCAAAGGAGAAGTGCTCACTAACACAGATTTAGACCCAGTTGTGAACAAAGTTGAGAAAAACAGGCCTTTTGTGTAAAGAGTAAAAGTCTTAGCTCTTTAAGTTCAACTCATGAAATATGGGAGCAAAACCCCAAAAAAGTGTTGCGTTTATACTTTTGTTCAGTGTACTTTAGATTCTTCTAAGTAGCATGTTTATCTTTGAGGACAGATCTGCACACTCTTGGTATTTTAATCTCAGTGCCTTTATGAGGTAGAGTCACCTGAAATTGTTTTCTAGAAGGAAGAAGTTCCTGGAGGTGCTGAACATACAGTGCATCCGGAAAGTATTCACAGCGCTTCACTTGTTCCACATTTTGTTACGTTACACCCTTATTCCAAATTGTATTCAATTAATCTCTTTCCTCAAAATTCTACACAAAATACCCCATTATTACCAAGTTTTCTTGAGAGTTTTAAAAATTTATTACAATTAAAAAACAAAGAAATCATATTTACATAAATATTCACATCCTTTGCTTAATACTTTGTAGAACCACCTTTGGCAGCAACTACAGCCTCAAGTCTTTTTGAATATGATGCCACAAGCTTGGCACACCTCTCTTCAGGCAGTTTTGCCCATTCTTCTTTGCAGTACCTCTGAAGCTCCATCAGGTTGTATGGGAGACGTCTGTGCACAGCCATTTTCAGATCGGATTCAAGTCTGGGCTCTGGCTGGGCCACTCCAGGACATTCACAGAGTGGTCCTGAAGCCACTCCTTTAAGATCTTGGCTGTGCACTTCGGATCGTTGTCCTGCTGAAAAATGAACCGTCGCCCCAGTCTGAGGTCAAGAGCTCTCTGGAGCAGGTTTTCATCCAGGATGTCTCTGTACATTGCTGCATTCATCTTTCCCTCTATCCTGACTAAGTCTGCCAGTTCCTGCTGCTGAAAAACATCCCCATAGCATGATGCTGCCACCACCATGCTTGACTGTAGGGATGGTGATTGGTGGATTGCTGCAGAGATGGTGGTCCTTCTGCAAGGTTCTGCTCTCTCCACGGAGGAACGCTGGAGCTCTGACAGAGTGACCATCAGGTTCTTGGTCACCTCCCTGACCATGGCCCTTCTCCCCCGATCGCTTAATTTAGACGGCCGGCCAGCTCTACAAAGAGTCCTGGTGGTTCCAAACTGTTCCACTGTGCTTATTGGGACCTTCAAAAGCAGCAGAATTTTTTTCTGTATCCTTCCGCAGATTTGTGCCTCGAGACAATTTTGTCTCGTAGGTCTACAGACAGTTCCTTTGACTTCATGCTTGGTGTTTGTGCTCTGACATGCAGTCAACTGTGGGACCTTATATAGACAGGTGTGTGCGTTTCCAAATCATGTCCAATCAACCAGTTACCACAGGTGGACTCCATTTAAGCTGTAGAAACATCTCAAGGATGATCAGTGGAAACAGGATGCACCTGAGCTCAATTTTGAGCTTCATGGCGAAGGCTGTGAATACTTATGTAAATGTTATTTCTTAGTTTTTTATTTTTAATACATTTTTAGAATCACCATCTTAGTTGATCAGGTTTAGGTCAGGGGATTTGTGGAGGATAAACACAGTTTTAAATGTTTACTACGTAATTCAATATGTGTCCCTTATTAGTTTTCATGCCTTTAATATGAATCTACAATGTAGAAATTAAATTGAATAAATAAAACATTGAATGAGAAGGTAAATCCAAACTTTTCACTGGTACTGTACGTGCTAATCTGGAACACACAGTATTCTTCCTGTATTTACCTGTCTTTCACCACACCAGACAGCTCTGACCAATCAGCAGAGACTGTGTGGTCACATGGTGTGTTGAGATGCATTTTGTTCTTAAAATCAGATCACAGGAATGTAAATTATACAGCAAAGATTTTATTCTTGGTCTGCAATTACCATTTATTTAGGTCCAGACCCAGACTAGAGTCCACCTATTGAGTATACCTGATCTGAAGTGGTCACACTACCATCAGGTGATCAGTCACTAGTGATCTCTCAGCCATCCGTTACCAGGAGTTCCAGAGAGCCTTGTTTTAGCTTGGTGGGCAGGACGATCTTACATCTTTTCTCTATCACTCAGTGTCTAATCAAATTGGAAATTATCTTTATTATTATCAAATTATTCTCCTCCAAGCATGTTGAGGTGTTTTGTTAGTGGCTGTTTGAGATGATGTGGTTGAGCTTCATGTGATTCAGAAGAGAGGTGCACGCTAGCTTCCAGTGGTCTTAAAATTTGCGTGTGATGAGGATGTCCTAGATAGTGTGTAGGAAGAGGAAATTACCAAAATTACAGGGTTTACAGAGTAACAGGTTCGAGACTGTAATTCAGGTAGGACAGTTGTACCTGTATCACCAGTAATTTGGTGAAAATCTGCCCACGATTCTTCCTGTTGAACATGCGAGGTGTGGACCATTTTAAATCAGTGGTCTTAGACCTTGGTCCTGGAGATGCAGCTTCCAGCAGACACAGGATCATCCAACCCCAGTGCGCATCACCTGATCTAGCTAATTACTGCCCACAGATCTGCCTGATTTGCTGAATGGGGTGTGTAGGATTTAGGTTTGAGTTAAATCCCCTGAAGAGTTTTCTTCCTGAGGATTTCAGAAGAAGGGTTGGAGGCTACTGTTCTGAATACCCATAGAGATATGTGACTTCAGATAACAAGGTGCAGTAGAATATTTAGAAAATAACTGTATGATTTTCTTAACCTCTTATGAAAGGGATGTGTAGGGATGTGCCTAAGATTCACAAGAGATTCACACTTTAATGTGAAAACATTACAATTTTATGTTGTTTAGGTTTAGTAAAACATTTTATTTATTTTAATTAGAGATGTCCCAATCAGGTTATTTTAATTTTGTTCTTTGAGTCTCTTAATGCTGAGTATAAGCCGATAGTGAGCTGATGCAAGCTCACATAGTCTCCACCTGGATTTTGCAAATGATCTGAAGTTGCTGCAGTTGGTCAGGTCTAGGTTCAGCAACAGCATGTACTCAAAGAATGAGTTCAGCTGACTACCTGGGTTTAATTAGTGGGATCAGGTGTTAACAGAGCCCATAACTTTTTAGACTGATGTCTCTACTTCAATAATGTTAGAAGACTTTAGTCACAACCACTCAGTGTTCTTAATAAAATGGCTGAATGTGCTGCTACAGGACAAGGCTATACAAGGAAACTAAAAAGGTTAAAAATGTAGTTTATAAAAAGGGCTGGCTCTCTGTGGCTAACAATCATGCTCTTTTTGCAGCGAGGCTTCAGTGAATGTTTACTGATAAGCTGGACTCATTTATAGCACCTGTGATTTTGGTGAGGATGAAACCGAAACTTCGCATGACCATGGCCAAAAAAAAAACTCCACCTGGATTTAACTAAGCAAATAATTTGGTGCTGCTGAAGTTGGTCAGGTCTAGGTTCAGCAACAGTATGTGCTGAAAGATTGCGGTCAGCTGACTACCTGAAAATACTGAATATACAGGTGCTGGTCAACGAATTACAATAATTTGAAATAGTGCAATCATGAAATTCTTTGAATGCATTTTTTGTGCAGAAAGCAAATCAGGTGTTCACCGCACCTGTCCTACTCGTTAGACTAATCACAGAACTCGTTACCTGGAAAAAAATTTGCTCAGCTGAGCTTTCCAAAAGGCCCATTTAGGCCATTTAACTGTGACACTGTTGTTTTATTGAATTAGAATAATGGAGAAACCGTTTCATTGAATTAGAATAATTTTTATTATAATTACAATCATCACTTTCTCAGTATTTTGTGGCTGCCCCCTTGGCTTGTATGACTGCCTGAAGTCTCCGCGGCATCGATTTGACCAGCTTGTCGCAAGTTTCCGCACTCACAGCTTCCCAGGCAGTGGCGATGTTCTGCTTCAGTTGGTCCAGCGTAGTAGGCTTTCTGTCGCGAATTTTCCGCTTGACGATGGCCCAAAGGTTTTCAATGACATTGAGGTCAGGCGAGTTGGCCGGCCATGCCAAAACTTCAAGCTGTTTTTTAGTGAACCAATCTTTGGTCGACTTTGCCGCATGAGCCGGTGCAAGATCCTGTTGAAATATGAAGTCTTCTTTGCCGAACTGTTCCTCAACAGTCGGAATCAGGAACGTTTCCAGAACATCTTGATATACGGCAGCATTGACAGTCTTCTTGAGGAAGCAGAGTTTCCCTACACCTCGAGCGGACATGCATCCCTAGACCATAACGCTCTGGGGAAACTTGACGGATCTTTTCACGCACTCGTGGTTGTAGGTTTCGCCACCACGACGCCAGACACGAGGACCTTGGTCACCGAAGGAGATGCAGAAGCGTGATTCGTCACTGAAGACCACTTTCTGCCAGTCTTCAGCAGTCCACTCGCCGTGTTCTTTGGCCCACTTCAGCTGTTTCTCCATTTGTTTCTTGTTCAGCATCAGTTTTACTGCTGGAACGCGAGATTTGAAGCCGAGTTCGCGCAGACGACGGTAAGTGGTTGATCTGGAGACGCCAGCGCCGGTCTGCTTGTTCCACAAGTCGGTGAGCTCGGAAGTGGACTTGAACCGGTTGCTGACTGCGATCTTTCTCAGCTGCTTGTTGTCGCGAGCAGAAGTTTTTCGGACGCCGGAACAGTTGGTGCGCTTGCTGCAGTTTTTCTTGAGAGCTTTGCAGACGGAAGACTGGCTGATGCCGAGCTGCTCAGCAATTTTAGTTTGGGTCAAGCCTTGTCGGCGAAGGGCTTGAATTTGAGCCACTATTCCGGTTGAGAGGTCGCGCTGCTTACCCATGATTGATGTTACAACTTAGAAATTCTACTCAACCCTGACTTTATACTGCACAGTGAACACTCTTCACAGAAAACAAAAATTCGAGCATTTATTCTAATTCAATGAAACGGTTTCTCCATTATTCTAATTCAATAAAACAACAGTGTCACAGTTAAATGGCCTAAATGGGCCTTTTGGAAAGCTCAGCTGAGCAAATTTTTTTTCCAGGTAACGAGTTCTGTGATTAGTCTAACGAGTAGGACAGGTGCGGTGAACACCTGATTTGCTTTCTGCACAAAAAATGCATTCAAAGAATTTCATGATTGCACTATTTCAAATTATTCTAATTCGTTGACCAGCACCTGTAGACCAGGTTATTCCATCAATAGTTTTTTTCTTCCCTGATGACATGGGAATATTCCAAGATAACAATGTCAGGATTCATGGGGCTGGAATTGTGAAAGAGTGATTCAGGGAGCATGATATACCAAAGAGTCCAGACCTTAACCCTACAGAGAATCTTTGGGATGTGCTGGATGAAGAAGACTTTGTGCAGTGGTCAGACTCTACCATAATCAATGCTGCAAGATCTTGGTGAAAAAATAATGCAACACTGAATTGAAATAAATCTGGTGACATTGCTGAAGCTTATCGAAACAATGCCACAGCGAATGTGTGCTGCAATCAAAGCTAAAGGCGGTCCAACCAAATATTACAGTGTGTAATCTTTTTTTTGGTGGCATCTTTTATTTTTTCCAGGCAGTGTATAAGTAATGCAGCCCCACAGTTTGGGTAAAATATGCTGCAGTCAGAACATTATGTCCACCTCCTTGTTTCTATACTTTCTGTCTATTTTTTTTTTTCAGCTCCACTGATCATCCAGGACAGTTTGTAGTTCTATATTTAAAGACTGTAGTCCTTTACCTGTTACTCAGCACTTTATTATCCTGTTATTTTACTTTATTATCATCCTTTCACCCTGTTCTTCAGTGCTCAGGACCCAAAAAGATAAACCCCAACAGAGCAGCTATTATTTAATTGTTGTCCTTGTCAGGTGGGCTAGTGTGTTGCAGCAATTAGGAACTAGAGGATGACCAACACACAAACTGTGCAGCAACAGACGCAGAGCTTCTGTTTCTGATTTTATCTCTACAGTGGAGTGGAGGACAGTGACTGAACACAGTGTTTAAAAACTCCAGCAGCACTGCTGTATCTGATCCATTTGTACCAGCACAACACACACTAACACCTCATACACCACTACCACCACCACCACCATGATACAACACACTAACACCTCATACACCACCACGTCAATCAGTGTCACTGCACTGCTAAGAATAATGATCCACCACCCAAATAATAATAGCTGCTCTATGGTGGGCTCAGGGTAACAGGGTAATAGTAAAGTATGCCGAGAAATAGATAAGTGGATGTACAGGACAAGTCTGTGATTATAGAACTACAAATTATCCTGTATGAGCTGAAAAATGGACGGAGAGTGTAGAAAGATGGGGGTGGTCATAATATAGTGACTGGACTGTGTCTAATGAGACAATCTGGACTGATTTATTCAGTTTAGTAAATACTTTTTAATGTCTTTTAGACCTGTCTGAGTCTCCTCCCTGACCATTCGGCTCCTAGTTCACTTAACACTGAAGACAACTCCCTCAAGTCAGTCCTGTGTGTGTGTGTGTGTCTCCACATTCTGGACTAATATCATCAACTATTGATTTAAAAATAACTTTTATAGTGGGTGAATATGCTATGGCTTGGGCTTCTATGGCCTGTGTGTAAAACAGAGCATTTGGGTAATACAAACTATTATATATATATATATATATATATATATATATATATATATATATATATATATATATATATATATATATATATATATATACACAGTCATATGAAAAAGTAAAAAAAAAAACCCTATTAATCTTAATCAATTTTAGTTCTAAACAGCCATTTCAGTTCAGCACAAAATTGGTTTGAACTTCATAGCCAGGTGTATCCAATCATGAGAAAAGGTATTTAAGGTGGCCAATTGCAAGTTGTTCTCCTATTTGAATCTCCTCTGAAGAGTGGCATCATGGGCTCATCAAAACAACTCTCAAATGATCTAAAAACAAAGATTGTTCAACATAGTTGTTCAGGGGAAAAAGTTGTCTCAGAAAGAAGCCATTTCTGCAAGCATGCCACAAACAGAGTCGCCTGAGGTATGCAAAAGCAAAAGCACACCTCAGGCGACTCTGTTTGTGGCGTGCTTGCAGAAATGGCTTCTTTCGCATCACTCTCCCATACAGCTTCTCCTTGTGCAAAGTGTGCTGTATTGTTGACCGATGCACAGTGACACCATCTGCAGCAAGATGATGCTGCAGCTCTTTGGAGGTGGTCTGTGGATTGTCCTTGACTGTTCTCACCATTCTTCTTCTCTGCCTTTCTGATATTTTTCTTGGCCTGCCACTTCTGGGCTTAACAAGAACTGTCCCTGTGGTCTTCCATTTCCTTACTATGTTCCTCACAGTGGAAACTGACAGGTTAAATCTCTGAGACAACTTTTTGTATCCTTCCCCTGAACAACTATGTTGAACAATCTTTGTTTTTAGATCATTTAACAGTTGTTTTGATGAGCCCATGACGCCACTCTTCAGAGGAGATTCAAATAGGAGAACAACTTGCAATTGGCCACCTTAAATACCTTTTCTCATGATTGGATACACCTGGCTATGAAGTTCAAAGCTCATTGAGGTTACCAAACCAATTTTGTGCTTCAGTAAATCAGTAAAAAGTAGTTAGGAGTATTCAAATCAATAAAATGATAAGGGTGCCCATACTTTTGCACCGGTCAAATTTTGGTTTAATGCATATTGCACATTTTCTGTTAGTACAATAAATTTCAATCCTGAAATATTACTGTGTCCATGAGTTATTAGATATATCAAACTGAAATGGCTGTTGCAAACACCCAAATATTTAGAACTAAAAATGGTTAAGATTAATAGGGGTGCCCAAACTTTTTCATATGACTGTATATATATATTATAATTTCAGATATTATCTTATGTAAAGTAGTTCCACACTGCAGACTATAACTAAGCTTTTTATTTGGAAAAAATGTGCTGTAATGGTGCTCTGAATACTGTGGTTACAAGAGAGTAAAACAGCTGGAGCTGATCAATCGAAATACACCTAAATTGGTTCTCATACCTAATTTATATGTTGTTTAATTATTATAGTAAAACAAGATTGCATGTTTCACTATAATATTAAGTTATTATAGTGCAACATGCAATCTTGAGTAAGTCTGGGGGACTCTTTACCTGTGGTTGTATCTGTACTTTTATTTATTCTTTAAATATGAAATGTATATTCTTTATCTTCCCAGGCTGCTCGGCGGTTCTGTCCTCATCATGTCGGTCATTATTTGGGGATGGACGTCCATGACACTCCTGAACTGTCCCGCTCTCAGCCCTTACAGCCAGGCATGGCCATCACGATCGAGCCTGGTGAGTACATCCCTGATTCCTGTTCACATTGACACTAAAGGCCAATTTATACTTCTGTGTCAATGTCTACCCCGTAGTCTACGTGTATCCAGTGAGAGTGTGCTACTCAGCGGAACGTGTGTATACTTCTGCATGCGTGTATCAGGAGCTCTGCGTCGCTCTATAGGTTAAACCACGATGGCGGGAATGTGTGGGCGGGAGCACAAGACACAGCAGACCAATCACAGCTGCAGCTGTCCACGTTGCGCAACATGTAGTTACATTTCCAGGGAGTTGCGCTTCAATCTACAGCATAGTCTATGTCATAGGGTACGTGGTGACATGTAGGCTGTGGCGGAGGATTGGCGCAATATAAAGAAATATAAATTGCCCTAATGGCTACATTCACACAGCAGGTAAATGTGGCTTAAATCCCTATTTAAACGTCATATTTGTGCAGCATTAAACCTTAAATTAAAATGAACAAAATTAACCTTAAATTTAACATTTCAGTTTGTATTACTTTGATATGGGGTATTCAAACCAAATGCATACTCTATTTTCAGCAATACAACAAAAGCTGTAAATATGATTTTTATTGGTGGGATAAGGAGGTAACAGGGCCCATAAATATTTAGCCTGATGTCTCTATTTCAATAATGTTAGAAGACTTTTGTCACAACCGCTCAGTGTTACTAATGAAATGGCTGAAGGTGCAGCCACAGGACAAAACCTTACAAGAAAAATAAAAAGGTTAAAAATGAAGTTTAAAAAGGGCTGTCTCTCTGTGGCTAAATATCATGCTTATGTTGCAGTGAGTCTTGAGTGAATTCTCATAGATAAACCTAACTGCAGCCTAGACTGGATTTATAGCTACTGTGATTTTGGCGAGGATGAAACCGAAACTTCATGTGAAGCACTTCTCTTTGCTGTGCTGTGTAATTGACATGCATGTGCTAGAGTGTTCAGAAGAATGTCAGATAAGGGTCACATGAAAAGATAGTGTGACAAGTTGGAATTAAACATTGGATTTGTTCAGAAAATGAGATTTGGCCACTTTCACCTGTGTTAATATAGATTAACACACTTGGAGGAAAACATTAATATTACATCAGCTAATGGACACTTTTGCTGGCTAGCTCCACATACAGCCATCAAACAGAGATTCCATACATTCCACATTGTTTCTTCAGAATTCAGGGGTATTAAAACAAGTTTTTCCTGCTCTTGTTGAGTTTCAGAGACAAGAGGATAAGAAAGATCAGGATGTTGGCTGATTTAATATCTCACCTCATCCCCAACAATCACTGCTCTACAGCTCAATACTGGAGGGGGGCTAGCCCACACCTGGCATTGGATATGGTGTAAATAGATTCATGTTTATCTGCTCCAGACAGTCCTATTCTACTGGCAGTACTAGACGGAACTAGACAAACTGCTGGTTTGTGTGCATTTTATAATTAAATGTATTAATTATAAGGGGCTTCCATAAATATTTGAAAATATAGAGTATATTATATATTATATACTCAGGCTGCCCCCTAGTGCACACATGCTTTGTACAATACAGTTTTCTGACCCCCTAGTGAATGTACAGTACCAGTCAAAAGTTTGGACACAACTTAAATTCAGTTGTTGTTTTCATTATTTAAAATGTCCTGCATTGTAGATTAATAATAAAGAAAAACATATGGAATTATTTAAAAAAAAAAAAAAAAAAAATATATATATATATATATATATATATATATATATATATATATATATATATATATATATATATATATATATAAATGTTCAAGAAACAAGAATAGGTTTTATATTTTAGATTCTTCAAAGCACGCACCTCTTGTTTAGATGAGAGCTTTAAACATCTGGGCAGCTTTATGAGGTAGAGTCACTTGGAATGTCTTTCAGTTAACAGCTGTGCTGAACTCGTCGAGAGTTAGTTACTTGAATTTCTTGCCTCTTAATGTGTTTGAGATCATTAGTTGTAAAGTTATGAAGAAGTAGAGTTGGTATACAGTGAATAGCCATATTTGAGTAATGTTCTAATCCATATTATGGCAAGAACTACTCAATTAAATAAAGAAATGAAGGTCAGTCAATCTGAAAAATGTCAACAACTTTGAAAGTATCCTCAAGTGCAGTCGCAAAGACCATCAAAAACATTATGATGAAACTGGCCCTCATTAGGTCTGCCCCAGAAAAGGAAGATCAAAGGTTACCTCGTTTGCACAGGATAAATTCATCAGAGTTAACAGTTTTAGAAACCACAAGTTAACAGCTCCCCAGATAAGAGTCACCTAAATGCTTCACAGAGTATTCTGGCTTGTTTAACACTTTTAAGTTACTACATGATTCCTTTTGTGTTCCTTTATAGTCTAGATACCTTTAGTATTAATTCATCATGTAGGGGAAAAAAGACTGAATAAGAAGGTGTATTTAATCTTCTGACTGGTACTGAATGTGTATTGTTCACAGGGCTTTACTTCAGCGAGGAAGACGAGTCGTGTCCGGAGAGGTTCCGGGGTCTTGGGGTGCGAATAGAAGATGATGTGGTGATCCGAGAAGAGGGGGGACCGCTCATCCTGTCCGAACACACACCAAAAACAGCGGCGGATGTGGAGAGAGCCTGCGCACAGAGAGAATGATGAGGGTGGAGGGCAGAAGCTCTAATGTTCACCACAAACTCCACTGAAGCACCTTCCCTCTTTTGTGCACTACGTTTCTAGCACTCTTTCCTTTCTTTTCTACCTTTAGGCACGTCCAGTTTGAATGAGGAGGAACGCTATACAGAGCAGAGCGTTTAGGACGTTTTTAAAAGCCAATATACACTGAGAACTTTGAGGAGTCAGCAGCTGAAAACGAGACTGTGCATCAGCAGGGTTTGTGTGTGTGTGTGTGTGTATATGTGTTAGCAGTATTGATGACTGTGATGGCAGCACGAGAGTGAATAACTTTGTCTTGGTCAAATAAATAAGCCAATCGTTTTTTTGCCCGTTAGAAATAATAAATAATAATAATTCCCATTATTGGTCATTAGAATGGTTTACACATTAAAGTGTCCTTATTTATGTTTTAGCATTTTGAGATTTTACACAAGACTCTTCCAGGTTGTTTAAACGTTGCATTAACCTGTTGTTTCCAGTCTTTAAGTACACGTTCAATACTAAAGGTGCTACAAAGTGTTCTTTGGGAGATGCCATAGATGAACCACTTTTGTTTCTATAAAGACCCAAGCTTGTGAAAGAGAGTGAAGAAACTTTAAAATTATTAGAAACTTATACATTTACATTACATTACAAAGGATATTTAGAATCACACATTTCTATTATAAACACGATTCTTTGTACAACACTTATAACATTTACTTTAACCACGTTAAGTGCGAAATCTGGATTTTCCAAAATCCCATTAAGAGGCCTCTTTACATACATGCTTACATGTGGAACTGAAACTAGTTTGGATTGTTTTTTTTAAAACAGTGTGAGTATGTGGCAGGTTTTTTTTTTCCTAAAAATCATTGTGAACTCAGGCCTTATTATACATGGTGGATTTCCCAAATCTAACCTGAGGACAGAAGTCTATTAGTAGATAAAGGTTATATTATGACTGTTTAAAGCTTTGTTTTCTTTTATTTTAAAAAAATGGAAAATCTGTTAATTTTTATAATTACTTGAATCTCTAATCTTCTGAACGTTTCAGGCTAAATTTGAAAATAGAAATTGGGTGTAAAATTTCATTATTTATTTTTTCCCAACTATTAAAGTAAAGAAGAAACAGGGTTTTATCCAGTGTTCCAATTTATATTATTTAATTTATGCTTTTGCAAACAGAATTTATAATTTTTTGCATCTTGTAACTAAAATATGATGATAGTCCAACTTACTTTTGTTACACTTTGCAAAAAAAGGCAATTAAAATAAAAACAAAGAAAATATATATTTTTTCAATTTTCCTGAAAATCTGATTGTGTGGTGTGTAAATGAAAATAGATAACGATTACAAAATTAAAAAAAAATAATTTCTTTTTCACTAAAATAAATGAAAAGAATTAAATACTTGAAACTCAGAGCTGCTTGTAGATTTGCTTGGGTAAGCACACTGGACCTGTAATAAAGGGAGCCATCAGGGACTAAGCGAATTGTTAGGGTTACATATTTTTAAACAGATTATTATTTTGCATTAATGCTGTTACATTCATCTTTTACAGGGGGTTGCTACCACCTTCATTAACCCAAAAGAACCCATGGTGACATACGTGTCGGACCCTTTAAAAGCTGTGTAAAGTTTCTTACAGCATACTGTTCTTTACTTGATCTCAAGAAGTTCCTAAGTGACATATACTGAACATCCTAAAATCATCCTCACAGAACAGTGTGTAAATCTGTGTTTGTTCATCTCACTTTATTTACAGATTTCTGGAGATAAAACTAGCTTATTTTAAAAGTGATTTATTTGCTTCTATGGGTTTGTTCTAACCATTTAACCATTCAAATGCTTCGATAAATATTTTACGTTCCATATAACTAGTTCTGACATGATTTCCAGAACAAAATGTTTTAAATATTTTACAGTCATGTGTCTGCAACAAGAAGTCAGTTGCACACAGTGTATTCCTAACTGGAAACAATCATCCACCTGAAGGACTGCATTGGGCACTGAGGACTTGACCCAGCAATCCTGGGCATACAGTCACGCATACATACTTACACTCCCATATATACACAAGAAAAATATAGAAACTCCACCCAGATGGGGACTTGAACCCAGGACCCCAGTGATAGAAGGCTAACAAATAAATTAATTAATACATAAATAAATGAATGAATTAATAGATATATGAAGGCAGAGGGGATTCTTAGGGTTAAATTATTTTAAACTGAGGATTAATATTTTTATTAATAATATTATTGTTATTAGTTTTACATTGATGTTTGTGTGTTTTTTATTTCTTGCAGTGACATATATATTTTCTGGTGGTGGCTACCACCTTCAATAAATTAATACATAAATTAATAAATGAATTAATTAATAGATAGATGAATGTGCAGGGGATTCTTAGGGTTATTTTTTCTTAACATTATTCTTATTTTTTATTATTAATATTATTTATTTTGCATTCTTATACTTTTTTTATTCCTTGCAGTGACATTTTTCTTTTCTGGGGGTGGATACCACCTTCAATTAATTATTTAATAAATAATTTATTAAATTAATTAATAGGTATATATATATATTTTTTTACTAAATATATAAATACATAAAACCTCTGTCCTCTTGAAAGTGTGAAAGAGTGAGGAAATCCCAGCTCCAGCTCCCCCTGTTCTCCCCCTTTTCTCTGTGTAGCTGTGCTGCTGCTGCTGCTGCTGTACCTCCTCCTCCCCCCCACGGTAAAGGAGTAGAAACAACAAGCCGCCATTTTGTTAGTGCAGGGCAGAGCGAAGGAGGCAGCGGAGAGCGAGGGAGCGCGACGGCAGCACGGCGGAGAAAAGGGGGGAAAACAACGGGGGAAAACCACACACACCCGAACCGAGCTAGGAGGAGAGAAAGCCGCCGAGAGATGGAGGAAAAGACCCTCTCGTGATACCGAGGAGAAAAATCGTCGGAGGCGCTTTGACGGAGAGGCGGAAGAGGGGGGAGAGAAAAGGAGAAGAAGGTGCCGAGTGCGAGATTTATTTCACTCGAGCAGGAGAAGACTGGGTCACGAGAAGCGGAGGAGAGGAGGAAAACGGGCGGAGAACAACACAGCCGGCCGCCTTCCTCACCGAGAACGTGGAGGAGCGGGGAGAGACGAGCCGAGAGAGGCTGGAGAGGAGAAATGCAGGCGGGTTCAGAGCATCACAAAGCCTGGGAGAGAGAGAGCGAGCTTTCTGTGGAGCCCTCGGTCTGAGAGAGAGAGTGAGAGAGGGGCTGGGATGGGAGGCTCTGCTGCTGCTCTGCTCTCCAAGCTAGCTTAGGTTAACCAACTAACTAACGCAGGCAGCCGCGACTCTCGTTTAGTGCCATTATTCTCCTTCCCAGCATCACCACCATCCTTATTTTCAGCTTCTCTCAGGAGGATTTCCTTCATTTACCACTGCAAATCAATCAGTGCTCATCTGAGGAGAACCCACCTCCTCCCAGTGTTCAGCCTCTGCACTTACAGCAGTGCAATCTCTCTCTACTTATCTTTCTCGCTTTGAAAAGGGTGCACATCTAAAACCTGGACCTGGTCCTGACAAGTCATCCATCCTTCTTCCACCCATCCATCTATCTATCTATCTTTCTTCTTGACCTGAAATGATTCCTTTGCACGCGTGAACTTGGACGTGCATTTGTGTTCATTTGAGTGCACATTCTGGAGTGGGCAGAGAGAGAGGGAGATTTAACTAGCTACCTATCCTCTATTCTCATTTCATGTTTCTGCAAAGATTTTATGTTTTTGGATCATTTGGAAGGGCACGATCTGTGGTGCATGCATGCATATCTACATACATGCCCAGTTAGGTTAGCTCTAGTTGTAGGGCCTGCACATCTCCTTAGCTAGTCACTTTTTGATCTTTGGTCACAAAACACTACTTCTCTAAAAACAACAACAAAAAATATTGAGCAGGATTACCAACACCACCATCAACTTTTTACCATCCCAAACTATTTCAACCATTTGTTAAAGGGTACACAGCAGTGCTGTCAACGCTGCTGTGTTAAAGTAGTAGTGTAGCTAGTTAGTTAGCTAGTTTTGTGCAGCAGGAACATCCACATATTTTGGTTTTTGGGATTGTGCATGCATTCATATGCACATACACGCATTGTGTGTGCATATATCGGTTAAGGTGAACTGTGCACGCTTATTTATTATCTAGTGTAGCAATTTAAGCTGCCCGTGTGGAGGGGAAATCGCAGTATTGATGAGGAGGAGACCTCTAGGTCTAGAGGAACCCATTGCACACCACCACAAGCAAGCATCATGTTGGGAATTAGGAGCTTTACTGACTGCAATGGAGACCCAATGCAAATGGAGGATTTCTGGATCCTGGGCGTTTTCATAAGCACTGCATGAGAAGGAGATCTTTCCAACTCAAAGAGAGTTAAAAGTTTTGTTGCTGCCATTTTTGCAATTCGTACGACTCCTCAAAGCTGCTGCACAGCAAGCTATGGCACTGAAGATCCAGGATCCGGCCTTGGAGGAGAGGTCGCATCACCAGGTCTCCGTCGCTCATGAAGCTACATGAGTGCACACAGCGCCTTTTAAATGAACTGCTTCCAGTTTTCCTTCTGCAGAACTTCTCCAGAACACCGGGATTTGCTTTAAATCACGTCAGAGCCAGGGGAGACTTCTCAGACTCTACTTGCTCATCTTGTTGTTCCATGCGTCCAGAGCTGAAGTGAGGAGAAAGGGAACTTAAAATTATTTTTTTTCGTTATCTGCTCCTGCGTCTCTCAAAAAAGGGAATAAAACAAAACAAAAAGTCTCAAGACTTTGTAGAAAAGGGAAAAGGGACATCCTGAGCGCACTCCTCCTCTCAACTATCCTCTGTGGATGTAGCTATTTGCATTAATAGTCGTTTGTGGAGGAAAAATATGGCCGATAATGTTTTGGACTCCGGTCCGCCTTCAGCCAAGAGGCCTAAACTCTCTTCACCGGCTCTCTCCGTGTCTGCAAGCGATGGAAACGGTAAGAATAAAACCTTTTTAAACCATTTCTCTCTATATATTTTCTCCAGCAGCCAGGCCCGGCTCCATTCATCAGTGGCTGACTGCTCTTTCCCAGCTAAACTAGCGAGCTAGCCTTGTTTTCAGCCTTATTTTCCTTTCAGTTTGCGAATCCAGATCCAGTAGCTTGAGTTCCGCTCCAGGATTTTGCTCGGACTGCTTTGACCTGTTATAGACGGATAGCTGCAGCAGAGCTGCCCAGGCAGTCGGAACAAAATCAGGGCACGGATTTATAGTTTCTGGACCTGAATTGGCTACCATTGATCTCCTTGCTTTATTTTCCTGCACATTTAAGCGAATTAATTCCCTTACACACACTTCTAAACGCTTATCCGCGCCTAACTTGAGTAAAATTAACTACTTGTCCATGTTTTAAATGTTAGCTAACTGGCTAATTTAGGTTTGTTGTCCTGAAAGCGCATAGTTACAGACCGCTAGCAGCATGCTAAAGCTAGCTAATTGGCTTTGTGTTTTTTTATTAGCTTGGCTGCTAACCTGTTAGCTAGCTAGCTAAACCTAGCCTTCCCATTATTGCCATTATTTTTTAGCGTTGAGGCAAAATGCCATAAAATGAGGTTAAAAACAAGGAAACTACCAGCGTGTGAGCCTTTATGTGCACGTATATTTTCACAAGATTAAGATTTTTTTAAGCCCGTGTGTTCACTGGGCTGATTTTAAAAAGTCTATTTAACGTTTTCCTGTCGAAAAATACAACAGGGTTAATGTTAAGTTCACTCACAACATATATTTAATTGCAGAGAATATTAAGCTTAATTAGGGTTAAACACTTTTAAATTCTTGCAGAATTTTGAATATATAAAGTTAGCATTTGGTGTAATAATCTAGCTCAGCTAGCTAGGTTACGTTTCTGTAAGGGGAACTTGTAAGCTAGATGGCTAAATTGGATATTTAGACGAATGCTTTCATTTATCATCACTGTAAACTAAGATAACTAACTATTCTGTCTTGGTGTCTCTAAAATTTTGTTAAAATTAAATCAATCATTCATTAGTATTAAATGTTTTCAATTGTTTTAATGTTGTATTGTTCTAATATTGTAATGGGAACAAATGTAACTATTATATTTTGTTGCGAAGCAAAGAAAGCCTACCAAGTTCAATTTAACATCCTTAAAATCTTGCCTTGTCTTATTTTTAAATATTAATATCAAGTTCAAAATTGAATCAGATTAATTTAGTGAGCAGCTCATTAGCTCATTGTTTAATATTTTAAAGCTAAAATCCAGACGTAACACTGTAATTCAAGCATTTAAATGATAGAAACAAAAATAAACACTTTCTAGAAGCAGCTAGTTTTATCTCAGCACTTTTACTTTCCATAAATAAGGTGAGGTAGATGAACACATTCACACAGTATCCTGCAGTGATGATCTCAGAATATTGAGTATATGTCACTTAGGGACTTAATGATTTTAAATAATGAATAAAGTGCTTTAATGAATATTATGCATATTTTGAAGGGTTTGTGACACATACGTCACTTTGGCTCTTTTGTGTTATAATAATCTCATCCTGACTAGCTATATACTATAACAGACAATTAACTGCAAATAACATCAAAGTATTCAATATCCCTACACAAAAGATAATTCAGCATAGATAAAAACAAAAACAAAAAAACAATGTGACCATGCTTTGTAATAAACTAGTTTATGTGCATCTTAAATTAAGATTATTTACTCTATTTTGTCTCTGTTTGTTACTCTGTTTGTCACTGAGATTTAAAAGCTAAACAGAGAAGAGACTTACGCAGAAATCATCACATCCACATTCAATCAGGAGACTCCACACATACAGCTCTGGAAAAAAGGGGGCAACTTAAAAAGTATTTTCTTTGATTTTACCAAATTGAAAACCTTTGGAATATAATCAAAATAAAGATGGATGATCACAAGCCATCAAACCAAGCTGAACTGCTTGAATTTTTGCACCAGAAGTGGCATAAAGTTATCCAAAAGCAGTGTGTAAGATGCATTAAAACTGTTATTAAAAACCAAGCTTTTTCCACCAAATATTGATTTCTGAGCTCTTACAACTTGAATATGAACTTTTCTTCTTTGCATTATTTAAGGTCTGAAAGCTCTGCATCTTTTTTTTGTTAATTCAACCATTTCTCATTTTCTGCAAATAAATGCTCTAAATGACAATATTTTTATTTGGAATTTGGGAAAAATGTTCATAGCTTATAGAATAAAACAACAGTGTTCAGTTTACTCAAACATATGCCTATAACTAGCAAAATCAGAAAAACTGATTCAAAAACAAAAGGGGTCTCTTAATTTTTTCCAGAGCTGTATGTCCCACACATCAGTGCGGTGTTATTTAGCTTTCATGGAATACTGCAAAAGTCATGGAAAACAATACTAGTTCCTGATGTACTCAGTATGTCAGTGTATGTGTTAAGTTTCTGTAAGTACCACAATCAGAATTTGCATATAGTAAAAGTGCAATTAATTGAATAGTCCTGTACAGTTTGTTTGGTGTTTTACATTTGTTTTTCATGCATGCCAACTTCTGCTAAAGTATGCGTTGGTGATAAGGCCATCAAATAGCATCACAATACTGTAAACACAGTGCACTAAACTGCAATATGCAGTTCAATGCAATTCAAGAAATGAATCATGCACTTCAACATTTTCCTTCAGAATGGCTCAGTTATGTTAAATTGACAGTTTTTGTTCATTCTGTATTTAATCGTACTGCTGATCAGTTTTTTACTAGGGGAATACAACTGAAATTTCACACTTGACAATGGTAGTGAAAGGATCCAGGCATTGACCATTATGGCTACATAAATATAGCAGATTTAGTTACAATCCAAACCAACCAGTCAGTTTTATATGAAATGTGGATGAAAGTAGCACCTAAATTCTTAATCATTTACATTGTGTTTGTCTCTTTAACATTGAGTTATTTTACATGCATGTTCATAATTATTCAAATAGTCATGTAAAAAGCATACTCTGATTTCTAAGGTCTAAAAGTCAGATAAAAAAAAAATCTCATCAGATATTTTCTTAGATAGTGGTTTCATAAATTTTTGGTGTAAGAATTTTCTGTGAGAGAACTTTTAGAGGGTTGGAACCTCAATTTCTATTTAACACCACTGTAAACAATTCGAAATTGGTTGTTTTTTTCTCTGCAATCGTTTTATACCAAACCCAGTTTGTTTTTGATACACTTATAAATTATTATATTGTGATTAACTTTGGGAAAGTAGTTGGGATTTTCCTAACCAAAGTTGATGATATCCACAACATGCTCACCCTATGCTAAAGTGTGTATGAAGGCCCCATTTTGCTCAGCGTTTTTGTTGATTGTTGTGAGGTCTGTGTGCCATGTGGTTTTTATTAGCGCACCCATTATTCAGCACAGTGGACATGGAGAGGGTTTTTGCATGCGTGATGCAGCTCTGTCCTGGTGTGTGTTGGCCTACTGTGTCTTGGTTGACGTTAGCTTGTGAGTGTGGTAGAGTAATGAATGCCAATAGACATTGGAATTAGCTTCAACCACCACCCCTAACCCCACGGTTTCTCGTAGATCTTTGTTAGAAAAAAATGTGATGTATGATCAGGCTGTTGATCAAATCACCTCAATTTCACAGGAGATAAAATATGATTAAATGATGTGCAGCAGATGTACACACACAGACTTTATTAATGAAGAGATCAATCAATGCTCTACATGGCATCTGTTTACAGATAAAGTCCCACCCTGTAAAAAAGAGCAAGGCAGCTTGGTAATGCTGCAAGCAGTGAGAAAAGTTCCCTGAGTGTGAAGAGTTGTGCTAGTGCAGTAGCTAAAGCAAGTCAAAATGTACTTTTTTTTTGTACGTTATTTAGCCAAGCTCTATAAAATACACTAATTTAACCCGAGTTTCCTGTATTTTAGTCTCTTCTTATTTATAGAAATTACATGGGACTGGAAATGACAGTCCGTACAATTTTAATCCAATGCTTCTCTCTTATAAGCAAATGTCAAATCAACAAAACTTAAAGGTGAAGACTTTTACCTAAATCACAAACAGGCAAATTTATTGCCTGTGTGTTTTCAACATTTTGCATGCTCTGGTTTGTGCCTGCTATTTAAAATCTGTGTTTTCACACTGTGTTAATTTAATTTATCATTGCAGCCTTTTAAGGACCTTGTGGAAACTGATCTTGCAGTATAGATTGAGCATCCCTTTTCTCCATTTACAGTGGAAGATTTGATTGTATTGCTTTAACTAAGCTTCTACTGGCTCTTTTTGTGCCCTCCAACTTATCAGATGTCAGAAAATAGTTATATATGGGTTTATTTTGTCAAATCCCCTGCTTTCTACATTGAAGACTGTAATTTACACTATGATTTATTGTTAATGTTAGTTTTAAACATATTGTTGATAGTAGTTAGCACTTGTAAAACTAGTAAATAGTGATGTTTATGTAAAGATAATAAAAAGTACTTCTGTTGAATTTATCGCTGTTAAATTTGGGAAATAATTACAATAAAGATCGTAGAAAAGTATTGTAATTGTATTCATGCTATATTGTCCATCCAAATTGAAAGGTTGCTGTGTTTTCCAGTAAAAATGCAGGTTTTGCTCTCATGCTTAGGAAAGCATATTGTGATAATGATATTCTCATATTGTCATCATCCTTCATTATGTTTTATTCATGAATGTTTTGCTAACCAGTTCATCATTTGATTCTCTTTCGTTTCTCTCTCTCTTTCTCCAGATTTTGGTTCACTCTTCGACCTGGAGCACGACCTCCCAGATGAGCTCATTAACTCGTCCGACGTGGGCCTACCTAATGGAGGGGTGGACCTTGGTCAGCTTCCTTCAGGCTTGTCCAGCGGGGGTCAGTCAACAATGGGCGGCCCCCTTCAGGATGCCGCCGCCAAACACAAACAGCTCTCTGAGCTGCTCTGCTCCGGAGCGCCCGCTGCCCACTCGGCAGCCGCCGGCAGCCCTGGTAACCCAGCGTCCTTGGGGCTGATGGGAGGGCTGAGTGGATCCCCTGGACCTCAGGGTCTGGGGCACCCTGCTTCCCAGCAGCAGGCAGGCATGATGCAGGCTGGCATGGTGGCAGGCATGAACAGAGGCATGATGGGAGGGCAGAAAGGGAATGGGCAGACGCAAGGCATGATGGGAGGACAAGTCATGAACGGGGCACCCAGGATGGGTTACCCCGGAGCGAATGTTGGGATGGCAGGAAATGGTGGTGTGATGCCAGACCCTCTACAGCAGCAGCAAATGGGCCAGGCGACGCTCAGAGCCCAGCAACCAGGAGCAATGAACAAGGTAAATTAAAAAAAAAAAAAAAAAACTTTCACTTCATTCCTGAGATATTACGGCCCAATCACATTTCACCCTTTGGCCCAACTCTTAGTTTTACCCCTCTGTTTTGCAGTTGCACACCTGGAGGCAGGGTGTCCTTATTCTTGTTAGGTTGGAGGCAGGGTAGGTTAGGGGAACATTTTTTTTCAAAAAACAATGTTTTTTCAGAGGCACACTTAAAATGTAGGGCTGAGAATCACTTGCAAGAGTGGGCACAAGCTACCAAAAAAAACACAAACTTTATTATTGTTCTTGCAAAAATGACGATAACCACTATATTAGTTTAATGGGTAGTTAAATGGCAATGTTTTATTGCCATTTTCTTCATAACAAGCACAGAAAAATCGCTAGTAGTTTGACTCAAAATGTAACTCTGTTCCATGGGGAAGAGATACTCTTGAAAACAAGGGGTAGGGGTAAAAACAAGAAATATGATTGCCACTATCTATGTTCCCCTTCACACTTTCTGTAGAAATCCAGTCAAACAGAATGTGGCGTTTTTAGTGTAAAGATCAGCTCCTTCATTCCTGAATTGTGTGCTAAAGCTATTTGTTTTTTGAAAACTGAAACTCTACTGGAGAAGAAAAAGAAGAACTGAGTTGCTGAGTTGCCACAAGGAGGTGTTGAAGCTCCACCCACAAGTAAGATAGAGAGTAGGCATTTAATCGACAGGCTTAATACCTGTCAAGTGGGACAAAATATTGATATTGTGATCTTGTATCATTTTCATTTGTGATACGTTATTGACATGTGCTGTCAAATATTGAGATTTTATTGACAGACACTCCAAACTCCCTAAAACCTTGTTGTGAATTTGACTAAAGTGACTTATTACATGGTGGCAGTAATCAAATGAATTTTACACAGTCTCTTTATCATGACCCTGCACCGTTTGCTGATGCTCCTTCTAGAACGCTCTTAATTTAACTCCTCAGTAGATCCAGGTTTAGGTCTCTAAACCGTTCTGTACTGTGGCTCTCAGTTCCACAGTTCTGGGCTAAGTGTTTGCTGGGTGGGTAGACAGTCCTTCCTCTCCCAGTTACTTGGTGTGGGTAATGCCGTACAGCCGACTGACTGTTTGCTGACATATTTATCAGTTAGCATTCTCCTCCAAGCATGTTGCACTCCTGTGGTGTTGTGTTAGCAGCTGTTTGAGAAGATGTAGTACATGGGTTTTCTTAACTGCTCTCAGTCCAGGACCCATATTTTCTCATGGTCATTAAGACTACGTTCACATTACCAGGCTGGAGTGACTCTCATCTGATTTTTTGCTTAATGTGGCTCATTTTTTATGGCTGTGTGAATGTGCCAAATCAGATTTTTCAAATCAGATTTGAGTCACTTCCATATTTGGTCCCAAATCGGATGAGTGTCTTATTAATGGACATGCGACATGAATGTAAACAGTCAAATCAGAATTTATGCGTCTTTTTGCTTTTACGTATGCACTACATGCTTCTCTCTCTTACTTCCACATCTCTTGGTGCAGCTGTGCAGCTATAGCTGCAAAAACAGCAAAAGCAAACCGCTTGGTCTTTTTTCTCCTCCTCGACCTGAACATGAACTTCAGACCAGCTGTTTACTCTCCACTCCAGCAAAAGATGCTCCACATATGAGCTGCATTGAGAGACAAGTCGTCTCTCAAATATGAGTTTTTTTGTTGTTGGTGAAAAGGAGACGTTTATAAACGTGTCAATGTGCACATGTAAGGAGTTTCAGGGACAGATTCATTCACAATACACACAGATACAGATCACTTACATTTGTGAATGTAAACAGTCAAGACAGCCAAATCTGATCTGAGCAAAAAATTCCACTTTTATAGAATACAAACCAAACATTTAAAAGCATTTAAAAAGCTATTGAAACATACATATGTATGCAATTTAAGAGCCTTTTTTGTAAGGAACTGAGGAGGAACATGACAACTACATGTATAAAAGTCAGTGAGACAATTGAGTATGTACTTTACTTTTGATCAGAACAGATTTTCAAAGTCTGGGCTGACAGTAGACCAAGTTACTCTCAGATCATGCTTAGATGAGCAGTGTAATTTTTTACAAGCTGGTTGCGACCCACCAGTTGTGGTACTTAGTAGATCCACATTTGACTTAAAGGCCTGGATGCAGTTACACTGAGTGGTGGAAAACTGTTGTTTAGATCATCAGTAAATACTTAAGTCATTAGCGCAGACAGATGAGTGACCATCTCTAATCTCTCTTTGTTTGTCTGTGTCTCAGATGAATATGATGCCCGGTGCTGGTTCTGGCCCCTATGTTGCTGGCTATGGTCAGTGCGGTGGTCAGTCTCTTCCTCCTCCCCACCAGAACAAAGCAGCTCTGCCCAACAGCCTCGCCCAATTCGGCATGGACAAGAAACCCCAGCCTGGACAGAACATCCCTGGACTGGTGAGCAGCATCTTCTTCTTACTAGTGATGGAGAGAAATAAAAGTTTTTGTCTGAAACCAAACTAAATTAAACATACCAAACCCTGCTTTTTTGCATGCTTTCTGTAAATTTTCAGCTTATCATTAGTGAGTAAAGTGAGTAAAATAAATATCCTAAATGTATTTTTGGCTTGCTTTTCTAAGAAAAAGCAGTTACTTAACTACACTTTAAAATATTTATTGAACACTGAACAAATCTTATGTCCCAGCACAAACACAGTAAATTTACCTCAGCTCTGCTGTTCTAATAACAGTTACTTCAACAATGCTCTTCTAATAATGAATTTACATAAATAGTGATATTCTAGTAAAAAATGTACCTCAGCAATAGGGCTGGGTACCATTTTCTTTTTTTCTTTTTTTTTTTTTTAATTCAAAACTGGTACTGAGTTGGGTACAGAGACCCAAATAATACTTTTTTTTCTGTACCTTTTTCTAAATTCTAACCAAAAATAGAAAATGTGATAATTACTCACAAAATGTATCTAAAGTATCAAAAACTGTACACTGCTTAAAACAATTCTAACATAAAAAATCACTGATCTATGAATAAAAAATAAATGCATATTTCATTGTTTAGTGTGCCATTTTTTTTTTTTGGTTGCCAAATATTCAGTGCATTTCTAGTCTTCAGTCTTTTTGAGCTGTTTTTGCTAACTAGAAACAAAATGACGTGTATTATCTCGCAACACTGAATCACATCAGTTGTACCGAGATCCTAAAATTGTGCATATAAAATAGCATTTCTCAATAAGGAACTGAAGATACCCAGTCTTAGATTACATATTTGCCTTGGTCTAGTTGTCAAATCCAGGTTCTGAGTAAAGCCCAGGTGCCCAGGAAAGCTATAATTGTACTGATGTATTTTATCTTGATATACGTTTGGTTGCTCTCTCTACCCTCAGCCTGGTTCGGGCGTGGTGGGCGGTGTGTCCGGTCCGGGCGGTGCTGTCGCCCCTCCTACAGCAGACCCAGAGAAGAGGAAGCTGATCCAGCAGCAGCTGGTACTCCTGCTGCATGCCCATAAATGCCAACGGAGGGAGCAGGCCAATGGTGAGGTTCGCCAGTGCAACCTGCCCCACTGCAGAACCATGAAGAACGTCCTCAACCACATGACCCACTGTCAGGCTGGCAAGTCCTGCCAAGGTAAGTACTTCTGTCTGTCTGTCTGTCTGTAATGTAGCTTGTGAATGGTTATTTGAATGGATGCATTTTAAAAACTGAGGGCAAGAAGAATGTATAAAACCCCTGGACTCTATTCTCTATATACTTACAGATGTTCAAGGACAGGCTGCTAATCCCTTGATTTCAAATAATTTCTCTCAGCAGTAAAAGTTTATACTGTTAAACGCACTAGATCTCATTAAAACAGATGCAGGTAAACATAAAAATAAACAAGATTTTCTTATTCAGATGAGTTGTGTTCAAGATCCTGTGCGCTAGTCTGAAGACCAAAGCTTGGTTCCAGATTTCTCCTGGACATCCCCAGACTGCCTACCTGTGAATGAGTTCAACTGCATCAGCAGCTCACCTGATTTGTTGAAATTGAAGCACTGATTTACCAAACCAGATGCTGATATGATGAGAACTATAAATAATTACATTACATTACATTTGGCAGATGCTTTTGTCCAAAGCGACTTACAATAATGGAGTACAAAAGTAATAGAAGTTAAAGGTAAAACATGTTTAGATAGGGCTTAAAGAGGTCGAAGGGAAATAATGGGAAAGGGGAGTAAAGGAGGGGAAGAAGGAAATGAGGTTAGAAGTAGTTAGTGTGTTAGAGGTGTTAAGAGAGTAAGTGCTCTTTGAAGAGCTCTGTCTTCAGGAGTTTATTAAAGATAGTGAGAGATTCTCCTGATCTGGTAGTAGAAGGTAGTTAGTTAGAGGTGTTAGGAGAGTAAGTGCTCTTTGAAGAGCTCTGTCTTCAGGAGTTTATTAAAAATAGCAAAAGATTCTCCTGATCTGGTAGTGGAAGGTAGTTTGTTCCACCATTGGGGAACTCTGTAAGAGAACAGTCTAGATTGCTTTGTGTGAATGTTTGTTTGGTAAAGCGAGGCGACGTTCATTGGAGGAGCGCAGCGGCCGGGAGGTAGTGTAAGCTTCAGGAGTGAGTGCAGGTAGGTAGGAGCTGTTCTGTCATCACCTTGTAGGCGATTGTAAGAGCTTTAAATTTGATGCGAGCATCAACTGGTAGCCAATGGAGCTCAATGAGCAGCGGGGTGACTTGCAAATGCGACACTATTATGAGGAAACCTTTTGGATATGTTGTAATGAATGAGTGATGTAAAAATACTACTTTTTTAGTGAACTGCTACAGTGAAGGACATTTACACAAAGTAACTTAGTGCTCTACAGCTTGGAATCCCTTTACATTCTGCCAAGATATATAATATCACTGCAGAGTTACAGCATTTGGTTCTAGTGCCAAATTTTGTACAGAAGAAATGAATCTGCTATGTTTTTGTATTTCCTGTTTTTTATACAACTGTAAGTAGAAAAGTGTTACTAAATAAAGAATTTTAACCCTACTAATCGTATAATAGCACTCTCCACAGATTAGTCGACTACTAAAATAGTCATTAGTTTGCATCGCTACTGTTGGAAATGTGAAATTCTGAAATGTTCTTCATGCTATCTGCTTTGCTCTTTTTCTGTTTTTCTCACTCTCCTGTTAATCACTTGCGTCTCTCTCACTCTCTGTGCAGTGGCTCACTGTGCGTCTTCAAGGCAGATTATTTCTCACTGGAAGAACTGCACACGACACGACTGTCCCGTCTGCCTGCCTTTGAAGAACGCAGGAGACAAGAGGAACCAGCAGTGTGAGTACACACACACACACACACACACACGTGTGCACAACCTTTACTTGTACATGAATAGGCCGAATTTATATTTCAATCTTAACTTTTTTTCTCATTAACAAGTTGAAAGAGGGATGGCCAATATGGTGTAAATACACTGCCTGGCCAAAAAAAGTCGCCACCTATATTTAACTAAGCAAATGTTTCAAAGTTAATGCTGCAGTTGTTCAGGTTTAGGTTCAGCAACAGTATGTGCTGAAAGAATGAGGTCAGCTGACTACCTGAAAATACTGAATATAGACCAGGTTATTCAATCAATGGATTTTGTCTTCTCTGATGGCACGGGCATATTCCAAAATGACAATGTCAGGATTCATGGGGCTGGAATTGTGAAAGAGGGAGCATGAGATCATCATTTTCACACACAGAGTCTAGACCTTAACCTCATTGAGAATCTTTGGGATGTGCTGGATGGAGAAGAGCTGCTTTGTGCAGTGGTCAGACTCTACCATTATCAATGCTGCTGCAAGATCTTGGTGAAAAATTAATGCAACACTGGATTAAAATAAATCTTGTGACATTGCAGAAGCTTATTGAAACAATGCCACAGTGAATGTGTGCCGCATGGAAGCTAAAGGTGGTCCGACAAAATTTTTTTTTGGTGGTCACACACACATCTTTATCTTTCCACTGATATATGATCATATTGCAGCTCAATGTGTTTAAAAAGCTAAGGTTTAAGTTTTCTGTTTGTTTCGTCTTATGTTCTGCAATAATCAACCTGTTTAGAGATCTGTGCTTATTATTTGTTTATTGTTTAGGTGAATGTGAAATCGTGTTACTAAAAGTGGTCTGCATGTTTTTCATTCCCTCTCTCTCTCTGTCTCTGTCTCTGTCTCTGTCTCTGTAGCTCTGCTGGGCGGAGCCGGTATGGCTTTGGGAGGATCTTTAGCAAGCTCTGTCCCAGGTGGTGCCCCCGCAGCCCCCAGCTTAAACCCCCCAGGGCAGATAGATCCAAGTTCCATTGAACGAGCCTATGCTGCTCTGGGCCTCACCTACCAGGGCACACAGACGAGTGGGCAGAACCCCTTACCACCCACCCCTACACCCCCAGGGGTAACTGGACAGACGGGCATGAGGCCAATCAACAGTGTTGGTGGGTATCTGTGTGTAGGAGTTCCTACGAGAGTGGATAATGGAACACAGTTCTGATTTTTAGTGCTGTTACTGCAGTAATGATAAACAAAATCATTATTTTGTATTTTGCTTATAATCCAAAGTTCCTTTCTAGTGTACTCTCTCTGTTGTTAATTCAAGTCTCCTTCTGTACAGCTGGAAACCCGATGGGCGTTAATGGTGGCGTTGGAGTTCAGTCGCAAAATCAGCAGTCCAGCCTTTTACCAGACAACCTGCTACACCGAAACAACGCACATGGGTATGTAGTTTTAAACCATACTCTACACAATTGCAGGTAAGGCTGCACAGTATATTGTTTCAACATCATCACTCAACTCAATCAGCAGAAGCATGAAGCCCTGGTGTAGTTAAGCATGACCAGTAATTGAAATACTTAAGTACCAAGAAAAAGTGCTCAAGTCATTTTTTTGATAGAGTACTTTTTCTGTCTGTCTCTCTAATACTCGATACATGTTGTTCAAGACCCAAGAAAGACAGTCATCCAATCTTTCGCAGTCTTGTGTTGAGATGGTGGAATGACGACTTTCATTTAAAAGACGCAGAGTTTTAGTGGAATTTTTATCCTGACATACCTCTGCTGATTGGTAGAGAAGGTACAATCAGGTAAAGTTACTCATAAGTTTCTTTACAGGCTGTATCTTTACACCCTGTTGCAATGCACATTGCTATCTTACACCCATCAACAGTCTATTTTCATACCTTGTATCTGCATGATTTAAATAGCAAAGGAGCTTATGAATATATCTATAGCTGTGATCGCTATTTGGTTTGATTATCTGGACGTGAGGTGTGTGGTTGGGTACATTTTTCTGGCATATTGCTATCTTGGCAACGGAAAAACGTGTGCCGCTAACTGATTAAAACCCTGACAACAGTCAGTCGCCAGACGTTAATTGTTAGCTTGGCAACACGGGCAATCTGCTTATACCCCTCTGCTTGTTACACACATGCATAGACATGCAGCAGTGCTCAAACCTAATATTAAACAGAATACAAAATAAAATGACATTACTGTTCCCATACTGTCAGTTTTCTTTGCGGAGAAGTGCAAAAGCTTAAACAGAAGTTAAAGGGATAAAACGTTTCCAGCCCATATGTATTTAAGGTAATCTAGCCATTTATTTGACTTGTCTTCTCTCTGTCCCTCTCCTTTTCCCTCTCAGTCTGATGAGTGAGGGCGCAGGAGTCGGGGCCATGAGTTCTATACCTGTGGCTGCGCCACCCTCTGCAGGTGGAATGAGGAAGAACTGGCACGAAGACATTACACAGGACCTCCGCAACCACCTGGTTCACAAACTGTGAGTAATACACACGCGCGCACACACACTCATACAGAATAGCAAGTTGTAGGTTCAGTTATAACGTTCAAACCAGTGCAGCCACATCAAACAAGCCAGGTCTCAGCAAGCTAACCACCAGTCCTTTGAGCTACACATTCACACAGAGATATGGCACTGATGCTTCTGCCTAAATAATCAATATCAGAATTCATTCACTTTCATCTGGAACAGTGTCTATATCTAACAAAGGATTAGAATTAATCTAAATTAAAGTATGTATGTGTATGTGTGTGTGTGTGTGAGCAGTGTACAGGCCATCTTCCCCACCCCAGATCCAGCAGCTCTGAAAGACAGAAGAATGGAGAACCTGGTGGCCTACGCCAGGAAAGTAGAGGGAGACATGTATGAATCTGCCAACAGCAGGGTAAGAACGCTAAGGCTGCACAGTTCACTTCATTTTATTTATTAAGAAATATCCATTATTCCATTATATAATATGAACTTTTATTTGTTGCTCTATTTCTATCTGTATTTTATTAATTATCTGAGATTACTCATTAGTTAAGAACATACTGTTTCCTGTCTCCTTCCCCAGGCTGAGTACTACCACCTTCTAGCAGAGAAGATCTACAAGATTCAGAAGGAGCTGGAGGAGAAGAGGAGGACCAGGCTACAAAAACAGGGCATGATGGGTTAGCTGGGCATCTCACCACCACACTGCAACAGCAGGGGCTTTAGAGTGTGTGCACTAGGGGTGTAAATCAAAGGGCATCTCAGGATACGATGAGGTCATGATACTGTAATTCTGCAATACTTGATATATTGCAAGACAATTCTCTACGATACTTCACAGCTTCTGTGTTACTGAAGAGCATACACCCCTATTGTATAAACACGTGTATATATTTAAGCAGACAAACCTATACTACAGTAGGAGTGGCTACAGTGTATGCACACACCTACACATATCTAAGCTGAAGCATGTTCTCATATCATTGTAATTGGGGGTGCTTTTGGGTTTTGTGTTGATGAACTTATCTCCTCCTCTTCTCTCAGACGGCCCTCTGCCAGAGCCATCTCTCGTCCGACAGACTGGACCAAACCAGATGGTCAACAGGATGCAGAATCCTGCAGGTATAGATATATAAACACAAATATTTAATACTTCTTGTTTGAGATGAACCCTGCTGCAGTGATGAGTTATTGTAATCGGTTACTTTATAGCTAATCAAAGTGCTGAGGAAAGAACTTACCTTTTTTACCTTTACATTCACATGTAGCTAATCAGTGAAATATGTTAGTTTCAGTGTCCAAAAGTCTCTACTATGGTAGTGGTGGTGGTAAATTACCCAGCTGTGGTTAGCAACCTAACCGAAACTCAGTGATGACCTGTTCACTGTTTGCGTGCTGTTGTCTGTACCTGGCAACCTGGGGTGTCGAGATGGGACTGGGGAAATGGCGGTGTGCAGATTCAGAGGCGTGACACTACCACACAGTTTAAATAAGGAAAAAATCAGTGCTTAAGCTCAGCATGTTTCCATAATAACAATTAATTTTTAACTTTTCTCCTGATTTAACTTTTAAACACATTAACTCTGCCTTTTTTTTCACCTCTGCAGGAATGAATCAGTTTGGTCAGATGGGAATGCAGGGCATGACTCAAAGAGGAACGCCTCCACTGCCCATAGGAACAAACCTCAACCAGGTAATGTACGCAGTAACACGTGCTGCTTACATACTGTACTCTGATAAAACACGCTCTCCACAGCTCTGACGCTTACACACTGGATTGGGTCTGGTGTTTGTGTGTAAAATGACTGTAAAACTGATGCAGGGGTCTCCGCATTCCACACTTCATTGTTATAATCAACTGTCATTGGTAATACTATGAATTTGTAGGCCTTTAAACCCAAATTAACTTTTTATAATTCTTTAATAGCCGAACTTGCAGTTAAATCTGTGTGAGCTAAATAAATGCATTAAATGCACTCAGAAATTTTCAGTGATTTCTTCTATCCTGAACTTGACGGATAATATCTTTATTGATTTTTGTTTAGATTTCAGTTTCATATTGACAGATCAAACAAAACATATGTTTTTTTTTGTTTGTTTTTATAGATGAGTATGCAGGGAGCACCCAGAATGGCTCAACCTAACATGACTCCACTACAGAACCAGTTCATGCAGAGTCAGAACCAGTTCCCTGGTGCAGTCTCTGGCCCAGTCCAGGGCAGCATGGGACTGAACCAACCGCCTCCACAGGCATCACTGCCTCAGGTAAGAATCAAGTCAACGATCAAATTAAAGTTTATGTGTTACAGAGAAGGGCAATATAAATATAACCAAAAAAAAAATTATGTGTACGCAAAATAAATGTTAGTTTTATGTAGTTTATTTATAAACTTAGTTTAAACTCTGTAGTCTATGAATTTTTATCCAAACAGTAACCAAAACAACAAAGTAACAAAAAGTCATGTAGTAAAGAACCTACCACAGTGCAAGTGTAGTGCAGAATAAATAAATAAATAAACAGCATTCTTTTTGTTGGTAGAAGGACTGGAATAGGCGTCATCTCTCTAATTCCTGCATCCATTGTTTTGTTTTCTTTTAAATTAAATTGTGATTTCATTACAATTCTTTAAATTATAATTATTTTTAAAATGTATTTAGTATGTTAATGTATGAGTTTAGTAAAATGTAATTCTTTTTTCATTAAAATGTTCAGAAGTGCGTCTGTGTTAAATGTGTGACTTATTTACACTTGTGCTTTAAGATATAAAAGTAAAAATGATAGTACAGTGAAAATGTTCCTTACCTAGTCCTTTAAAATCTAAAATATCTCTCTTTCTCTCTCCCTTCCTTAGATGTCCACACCTCCATTGTTGCCAGTCAGTAGTCCAGCCGTTCAGACTCCGCCCACTGTCCCAGGCCCTCTGGGACCCTCCTCCACCCTCCCGTCCTCCGCGCAGCCCCCTAACTCACACACCCACTGTCCTCAAGTTCCCAACACCCACACACATGCTCCACCCCTGCAGCAGAGCACCCCGTCTCCTGCCAGGAGTCTCACACCCAACCCCCATCAGACCCCGCCCCAGCTGCCCCGCAGCCTCACGCCCCAGCCGCACACGCCCAATTCGGCCGGCATGGCCGCTCCCGCCCCACAGCAACAGCAGCAGCAGCAGCAGCCGCCTCAACAGCAGCAGCAGCCGCCTCAACAGCAGCCAGATAAAGCAAATCAGCTGCAGCACCCAACACAGGCACACGGGGGCGGAGCTTCCGGAGGCCCTCAGTTGGGGCTGGCATCATCTGTACCTTCCCAGAATGCTTTAGGGCTAAACGCTCACCCACAATCACCGGTAAGTTTCACAGCAGGTGGAGCGGCACTCAACGGCACTCACTTCCAATAAAAACTTTTATTAGTTTAATTGAATCCCCTGCTAACTTTGACAGGCTAAATGATTGCATTAAAAATAGAGGAGAATGTAATGTTTTTGTGCTGTATTATTTCTTTTTTCTCTTGATTTGATCTTCCTGTGTGACTGATCTTTAATTGGCTGATTCCTGACTGTGTTGCTCTTCAGCTGTCTCAGAAGTCGTCCCTGGCGGCAGATGGGCAGGTGTCCACTCCAGCCTCGGTTGGTTTTCCAGAGCCCCCGCTGCCCGCTGCTGACGGCCCCTCGCTGGCTGAGATCAAAACGGAGGTCAAACAGCCTGAGGAAGAGGAGGAGGAAGAGGATCACGAGGCAGAGAGCAAACCCACAATTACAGAGACCACCAAACAAGAGGAAGTGAAGACTGAGGAGAAACCGGAGGTGAGGAGGAATGGGAGGATTCATCTCAAAACTCCAAACCTAGTTTAGTAGTGATAAACACAGTTTTTCTCAGATTTCATCACCATAAAGGACCATTAGGAATGATATATATTTTCTGAAGTAACACTCAACATGATCAGAATGTGTCACCAATATTGCAGAGCTTCAGACAGTACTTTTCTATTTGAACTGTGCAGTACGTCACGGAAATCTTTGTAGGTTAATCCACTCAATTTGCCCACCGCCATTCCCACATTTTTATTTCCACGCCTATGGTGGCCAGGTATAAACTAAACTGAATAGCTATTTTTCTGCTAAACAGGTAATCACTACGTTTTAGTAAAGTTGACAACCATAGCTGTGTGATTTTATCATCACCACTAGTGTAGTAGAGACGGGCATTTTGGACATTGAACCATGTATATTCACTAATCAGGTACAGAGTAAGACACGTTGTTGCCTGGCACTGTGTGTCAATCTGGCAACCTGCATGAGCTTATCATTTAAGGAGTAGTGGGTGAGGCAGAAGACAAAGAAAAAAGCAATTTTTAAAGAAAAAGCAATTACAAAACTACAAATCTAGTCTTGAATTTACCTCCGCATTGAATTTTACAAATTATATAATAAAAATGAAACTGTGTTAAGGTCCTTGAGCCTCTTAACAGGCATTTTTATCTATAATGATATTAGACACCTATCTAGAAATCTTAATGATTTCTATTCAAGCATTACATATGAAGGTTTCATGTATGATAAGTAACATTACTAAAAATACAAATTGTATTTTGTACAAATTGTAATTGTAAAGGTAAATCTGCATCTGTCAAAATTATATTGAGTAAAAATCATAACATTTGCAAAAATGGACAAGTGTATGTTATCTAACCAAAAAAAGGGAAAAAAAAACACATCTTTTCTTTGTAGTTGTTTCAGTAAGTACTTTATTGGCTATTGATGAGTAACTGTGACCTCTTCACTCTTCTGAAAGTATTTTTATTTTTGTTTGGAAAAACAGTCGGTATATTACTGATCCCTCATCAGATTGATCTTTAATTCCATGAATAAAAAATGCTCTCTCATCTCAAACCTGTTAGCTGAACTGGTTTGTACTGTGTGATGTCATCTAATATCTCTCTCTTCTTTTGTTTGCAGATTAAGAAGGAGGAGCCTTCAGCTGACGAGTGTAAGGCGGAGCCTATGGAGACGTCAGTGGGATCAACAGGAGAAGACAAGAAACCGGAGATGAAGACTGAACCCAAAGAAGAAGAAGACAAAACGGCAGCAAACAGCTCCACGCCCAGTACACAGAGCAAGAAGAAAAGTAGGCCCACACACACACGCACACACAGTCTTTAATTTCATTCCAAAGCAGTAAATAAAAATTATGTGTGTGGATCTCATTAAACATTATTTAAAATTTTAAGATTAAACATTTATAACAATATAATTCCTACTGAAAGTTAAAAAATTGAAAATCTAATTCAAATAGTTTTTAAAGTACCAAAGTTACTGAAGTTCAGTTAGAGAAATAATTAGTCACAAACCACATTTGGGACAAAAATTTGGTTGAACCAAAACAGATCAGAACAGGTCCGGATCTACTGAAACATGGTCCGGTTTGTCTGCAGTGTGAAAACACTTCTAGATGGCTTGGAATTTCTGACCAATTACAGGAATTTGGGAAAGGCTTTTGTCACTTATTAAACTATAGAAGAACCTATTAAACAATAAAAAAAGAAAAAGATAAGGTGTGGTGTATCAAATCCCCTTGATGTGCAGGCGTGTGTCGCATCAGTATGAATACAACATATTACACTAATGATTCCTGTATCTACTGTAACTGTAGAATAATCCTTATTTATTTGGCACACACCTGTAAAAGGCAGCTTGCAGAACTGACATTACTATCTACAAGCCAATCAAAAGTATAGGTGTAAAGTATAGGGAGACTCTGACCACAGTGTAGATTTCTTTAGTCTATAAATAGTATGTAATTGTTACAGTGTATACTTTTATCAGATGGTCTGGACTTTCAGGTGTGGGAAATATATATATATAATCGATCTCAAAACATTTAATAGTTAAAATGTATTTAAAACAGCTAATTTTTTGGACATAAATGTGATCTTTAACATTAGTTTTTTGTTTGTGGACACATTTTTTATGTTCTGTGCTCTGTAAAAGGGGCTCTCCATGGTTTCTAAAATTCTTGCTGTTTCTCTGCTCTCTTTAATCTCTTTTTAACTACTTTATGGAATGTGAACAGATACCTTTTTCTGATCCCCCTAACAGACTTTGGCTCGTATACCGGATACAAGTGTAGATGATACAAAATCTATCCACGCTGTACTCCTTTTATGAACTTCAAATTAGTAACAGGAATCAACCTAAATTTGTACATTTGGAAACACGTAAAACAAAAAAAATATTTTGTATTCTGGAAAATATTTCATTAAAAAAAATTAAGTTTAGGTAAGTGCAGATTTTATGATTTTTATTTATTATATTTTGACAGTTGCAGATTTACTTTATTTATTTATTTATTTATTTTATTTTTAAGATTTCTAATGCAATTAGTATTTTTAGTAATGTTTATCAAATAGGAAACCCTTCATACATAATGCTTAAAAAGAAATCCTCAAGTTATAGGTGTGTAATATCAATATCGACATAAAATAAGGGTTTCAAGGGCCTTAGCACAGTTTCACTTTTACTGACATTTTAAATCCATTTGAGGAATTAAGCGGTTCTACCCATTGTGAAAGTTAATTTATAATTTTCCTGTTTTACCTTCTAATGATTTGAAAGACACCCAGTGAAATAACCCTCATTCTGTCTTTCCCTCTGTCCCTCAGTCTTTAAGCCAGAGGAGGTCCGTCAGGCTCTGATGCCCACTCTGGAGGCTCTGTATAGGCAGGACCCCGAGTCTCTGCCCTTCCGGCAGCCGGTGGACCCCCAGCTGCTGGGGATACCTGTACGTATTCGAACTAGTAACAAAACTAACCTGGTAAGGCCCCGCGCTCACACGCATTCTGCTTCCTGTGCTCCAATCAGAAACCTTAGCTCTAGACTCATTAGAATCATACCCGTTTCCTTTTCCTGTCTTTCTCTTTCTCTCTTTCTCTCACTCCTTCCTCCCCTTCTGATGTCTGTGTGGGAAAGTGGAGAGAATTTTTTCACCCAGTGTGTGTGTGTGTGTGTGTGTGTGTGTGTGTGTGTGTGTGTGTGTGTGTGTGTGTGTGTGTGTGTGTGTGTGTGTGTGTGTGTGTGTGTGTGTGTGTGTGTGTGTGTGTGTGTGTGTGTGTGTGTGTGTCTGACTTCTCTGTCCCTCGCTTCTCTCTACACCATGTAAAGCAATGAATTCTGTGATGTGCTCATTGTTTTGCTGGTGAATCAATCAGTGTCTGTATAGTCAATCAATGAAAATCAATAATTTATATATTCTATATGATCATGCTCCAAAACTGGCTAATAATTGGGAAGCGGTGATTTTACAAAATATATATATAATTAAGCTTCATTTTGGACTAAATTGCTTTAATCTGAGGCTGAAAATCAGGGTCCTGTTTTTATTGTTTCACTTTATTTATTTGGTCTAATGTCTTTTTTTAAATTTTGACATTATGGTTACGTCCATTAAGGCACTGTTATACCCATCTACAGAGTAAATGGCACTGATGATCCATGACCTGAGCTGAGAGAGAGTGTGGACAGGGTTTTGTTTGTTCTACTTTCATAAAAATAAGCCTCTCATTGTGTTTATCAGTGTCTCCATTTCAAAGCTGTTGGCCAAATCAGTCAAACTGCGAAACAACTTTAGTTTACCTCTCTTTTTTTATCACCTCACCATTTTAAGTGTGACCAGTAAGTACAATATACAGTTATGTTGCATTAACACCCAGACTCAGTCTCCACCAGCCCTATTCTGGTACGGCAGCTAACAGACCAACTAGACTCTAGTGTTACACTGATGAGGGGAATGTGAGGCCAGTAATGCTGCTTTAATGTAGCAATGCTGTGACTACATTAAGAGCCATATTCAGGTGATAGTCATGGTTCTATAGTTGTTTAGTAGCAGTTTGATTGCATTAGGCCAGATCTGTGTGTTTTAATATGGAGCGGGCCAAAACACATGCATTTGGGCAGGTACTCTATAGGATGCTGAAGGGATGTTAAAAGATAAAATGTTGGGGCACCGAGTGGTCCAGCGGTCTAAAGCGCTGCCACTATGAGTGGGAGGTCGCAGGTTCGAACCCCTACTCATGCAGCTTTGCCATCAGCTGCTGACGCTCAGAGGGAGCACAATTGGACCTGCTCCCTCTGGGTGAGTAGATGGTGCTCTCTCCCCACATCACTGAAAGGGTGATGGCCGCAGCACAGGGCGTCTGTGAGCTGATGTATCGGAGCCGCGTCGCTGGGTTTCCTCCAAGCGTGCTGTGATGCTGCTCGGCAATGCTGCATCAGCAGCTGCTCGAAATGAAGCGGTGGCTGACTTCACATGTATCGGAGGAAGCATGTGTTAGTCTTCACCCTCCTGGTTGGGTAATTGGCTCAGCAAAATTGGGGAGAAAATAGGGAAAATTAGAAAGAAAAAAAAAGATAAAATTTAATTGCCTTAATAATTTGTCAGAATAACAAAAAGTTACCAATATATTAAATACTAAATACCCCCTTTAAAGCCCTCTTTACCTGTCACTAGTGTTTGTATTTGGCTCACTTCGCCTGCCTCTGCTTCATCGCTCCTGTAGCATGATGTGCTTAATGCGTTAATTTAATGATTGCAACAGCATTCTCAAACGCTCTTGCTCTGTATGATTTAATGCTGTGGCGTTCAGTACCAGTTATTAATGTGCACTCAGTTCTTGTGTTCTCCCAGCTCTTACACTTCTGACTCGATCCACCAGCTCAGTACAGAGCCTGAATCGGGTGGGATACAGTTGGGCGGATATGCTAATGTGCTGAGAACTGATACTGAAAGCCATAACTCTCGTGTGTTTTCTCTGCTTGAATATGCATGCCTCAAATATCAGTTTGAGATTGGGCTTTAGAGCAGGGTAAACACTGATCTGAGCGCAGTTAACCCCAAAGCTTTGTGGTGGTACTGGTACAGTGAGTGTTCAGCTTGATGCTCACTTTACCATTTACCAGTGATGATTATGTGAAGATGCTTGTGGCAAAATCTTGAACCCCTAACTGCTTCATTTAATTAATTTTATTTGCCATGATTTACACTACAGGCCAAAAGTTTGGAAGAAATTAATACTAATAATAATTTTGCTTAAAAAATAACCTTGACTTATAACTTCATATCAGTGGAATATATGTGGGAAAGTGCCTATTGAAGAGCTGACATGAATCTAAATAACTAAGGCAGTTCTGAAAAAGTAGGAATCCTCACTTGCTCCTCTGCTTTTGCCTGTAGTGTATATTGTCCATGTTGATCATGTTCAGCAGTGTATCAGGCTAGTTTTTTTCTCTATGAATGCTGAGTGTAATGCCGTCTTCATCCTCAAGGGTGAGCTGTTTGCTTTAATTTGCTGTTAACACTGCTGAACACCCATAGTGATCAGCTCTATTTCATTACTGTGTGATGTTAGTGTCCAGTCTCCCTCTGCACCCAGCCGGCCAAACCGTACACATGCGCACACGCACACACACCCCGATGCACATGGAGCAAAATTACACACCCTGACGTTCTGGACTTTCAAACCAAAACGTTAGCTAGCACAGACCCAGCAGTTTGACTGTCTGTACATATATTACTGTAATTATGTGTGTGTTGCTGCTTAGATACTAGGGCATCTAAAAAAAATTAATAATCGGTTTAAAATGTGAAACTATAATATATAGATGTATAACACAAATTGAAATATCTATTTTATTGTTTTCATTGGCTGTAAGCCATAATAATCAACAATAAAATAAAACGCTTAAACGGATCACTCTGTGTGTAATACATCTGTATAAATAATGAGTTTCACATTTTTAACTGTTACTGAAATTGTATTTTTTTTAAGATGCACTAGTGTATTTAAATTTGTAAACAACTCTTAATTTATTATTTAGTTTTCTTTTTTTTTTTTTTGGTGCACTATATTGTCAAAAGTATTCGCTCGCCTGCATTCTGTTTGGTGCTGTAAGGCTTGGGCGGAGCTGCTCAGCCAATGAAATTCATCCCATGAAGCTCTAAATGCTCTACTGTTCTTGAGCCAATCTAAAGCTACATGAAGTTTGGAGGTCTGTACTGATTGACTTTGCAAAAAGTTTGTAATCTCTGCAGATTTTATGCTGTTATTTTATGTTATATTGTTGGCTGTGGGATAATTAGTAGTGAGGAAATTTCACAACTGGACTTCAGTCACAGTATCACAGAGCTGGAGTTCACTGGTTACTTTCACTAATTTTGCTATATAGGGTGTGTAGTGCATTATCAAAATGTGTGACTATTTAGCTTGAGAGGCTTGTGTAGGTAGATTTCAAATGAATTGATTAATTTTATAGTGTTAATATTGATTAAGTGTATAGTTAATTGTTGCCTCCACATTTGTTTTTCTGGCTTGTGGAGAAGACTTGATATGTGTATTTTAGCTAGTGAATAGGCTTTACCAGAATTAATTAACAAATGTGCTGCAGTGACATAAAACCACTTATTAAAAATGCACCAAAATGCAAAGAACAAATAGTTGCAGTATTATAATTCTCATCTAAACTTTGCTATACTAATTCTTCAATAAAGTTAAATTGATTATATTTGTTTGACTAGTGTTTCCAAGCTTTTGTGCAAATGAGTAATGTTGATATTCTTATTAGTTAAATACATTGTGTGCCCTGAAGTTTGTGGGCACCCATTCTTATGAATAAAGCATTCAGTTACCATACTTTAAGTTGCCCCCTTTGCTGAGACAAATGTGCAAATGCACGAATGCACACAGCTAGTCTAGTAGTGTAGATAAACACTGGCAGTAGAATAGTGCCCACTGGAGCAGATAAACAAACATGAACCTATTGGCCCCATGCCTAATGCCAGGTGTGATCTAGAGCAGGTAAAAGCCTCCAGCACTGAGCTGTAGAGCAGTGGAACTGTGAGCTCCAACCAGTACATTTGGTAATTGGAGTTTGGGATGAGATGGAAATGCACCAGAATCTAGCAGAAAGACTAAATTGTACAGTAGAGACAGTTACTGCTGCAAAAGCCCTTGATTTTAAAAGAAACAATAAACGAGCAGGTGTCCCAATACTTTTGTCCATGTAGTGGATGTGTTTGGGCAGTAGCTCTGAACATCACTATATCACAGCAGGTTGTGCTTTTAGAAAATGCGGGTCTTGTAAAATCCGATCAGTAACCTGATGTGATATTTTAAGCATGACTGTACTGTGTCTGTGCTGGCATGTTTATATCTGCTGCAGCCTCATTCTCGAGTCTTGTTGCTCATATCTGCCCTTTGCTGAGTGTTAGTCCAGCTCAGTAACGTCTACAGTTCACTGAAATCGGCAGAAAACTCTGCATGTGGTGCTTTAATGGCCAATTACCACATTGACTGACTGCTCTCGTTGTTGCGGCCCACGCTCCTTCATGTGACTGTATTGCATCACCCGTGTGTAGGCCTGTCACAATAATTACAATACTGATTTATTGTATAATGTGTGGATGTTACCTCAAATTTTACTGACTAGATATTGCTCATTGTATGTCGCTATGTCGACAGATTAAAATTGTAAATTAAATTTTTCCTAATAGTTAAAATTACATTTTTTCACATCAGTGGCATAATATTTTAAAATTAAAAAACAAATAGTTTTTTGTAACAAAAGAAGCATTCATTGTGACCGGTCTACCCACGTATGTGTATGTGAGCATCCATCCATGTGTGTGCATGAGCGCGTGTGTGTGTATGCGTGTGTGTGAGGGTGCAGGGTGAAGTGAGGGAGCAGGAATCTGTTACGTTTCTCTGTTTGTGCACATGAACTCCTCCACAGCGCTCAACATTGCCCTCCTCTTCTTTCCCTCTCCTTCCTGCTGGATCTTCTCTCCGATGCCATGGCCGACGCCCTCATCCACCTGCCGCTCCATTTCCTCTTCCTTGTTGATGGTGGTGCTCTCTCGTTCCACGAATCTCTACCGACGCCTCTCCTGATGACCTCTCGTCCACCAGGACTATTTCGACATAGTGAAAAACCCCATGGACCTGTCCACCATAAAGCGAAAGCTGGACACGGGTCAGTACCAGGAGCCGTGGCAGTACGTGGACGACGTGTGGCTCATGTTCAACAACGCCTGGCTCTACAACAGGAAGACCTCGCGCGTGTACAAATACTGCTCCAAACTGGCTGAGGTGTTCGAGCAGGAGATCGACCCGGTCATGCAGACTCTTGGCTACTGCTGCGGACGGAAGGTGAGCAGGGTCCAGAGACTAAATAAAAAATAAAAAAATAGAACTTTGGGAGTAAATATTTAAGCATATATTCGTTTTAGTATACTAAGGAGGAAATGGGTTTTCGTCTATTAATTAAATATTAATTTTTGTTTTTAAATTTGCTGTTTTTAATTTTGCAACCTGAATTTTAGGACCAATTAAAAATATATATATTTTTTCATAACCCTGCTTACTTTTGTTACACAATGCAAAAATTGTAACATTTGAAAATCTAGAGAAGATTTTAGAGAATTCTGGTTCTAAAATTTTAAAAACTAGGTTTTAGGTATAAATTAAATGCTAGGTTTTAATTTTACACCCAGTTATCTGTTTTCAAATTTAACTTCAAACAGAAGGGAAAAAAGGAAAATGCTAAATGTTACACTGACTTTAAATAGGTGTTTTTTAATTTTTTCATGTTTTAAAAATTAATTTATTTCCATGTTAATTGCATTTGCCTTTTTTGTGTAGTTGACACAATACTACATTTAAAACTTAACAATAATATTGAAGTCTGATTGACTCATAACTAAAAACCTTAGGGTCTAATATAGCTGCCATATTTTAGATATTTATATATATGCGCAGATATTTGTAACAGATTGTTAAAGTAAAAAATATTTTAAACTAGTATTTAGTATTTTTTAGACTTAAAATGTTGCATGTTGGTTGTATGTATTATTCTGGTTCAGGCTTGTTGATTGTGAATTATATTTAATACATCAGTTGTCAAATCCTTTTAGTCTAATCCAGTTTCAATGTTTTAACCAAGTACAATAGATAATACACTATGAAATTGTCATACAGGTTAGTAAAAAAAGATGTTTTACTGTTAACTGGTAGGACATCTGACCTAAATATCACAGTTTTTAGACATTTAGATGAATTGACACATTTAGACATTTTAAATTTAAGGTATGAAAAGGGAATGTTGGCATGAATAATAAACATTATTCAGATTAACTGAACTGCTTGCCAGGTAATAAATTATATAGTAAGTACAAATTAGTCTGGTAAATTAGTGTTTATTGCAGTCATTTTCAGGACAAAATTTTTTATATTTTATATCATTAGATTAATTATGAATTTTTAAGACTCTCTCTCTCTCTTTTTCTCTCTCTCTGTCTCTTTCTTTTTCTCAGTTGGAGTTTTCTCCTCAAACTCTGTGCTGCTATGGGAAACAACTATGCACCATCCCACGAGACGCTGCCTACTTCAGCTACCAAAACAGGTCAGTCTCTCCCTCTCTCACACACACACTCATATATACATACACACACTCACACAGAGCTTCATGTGATTAATACAGCCAGCACACACTAAAGCATTAGGGCTGCAACATATATCCAGTATCGTTGAGTTAATTTAAAGATTACCTGAACAGCTGAAATTTTAAAATATCTTAAACACACGTTTACCCCTTAATAAAGCCGAGCACTTCTGTGAGGAAACGGATGGGTGTTTATTAAGATCATTGGCAGCTTATTACCAGTAGCTGAGCTGTCAGGTCTGCACATCAGGCTGTTGGGATAGATGGAGGGACGTGCAGTCCTGCGCCCTCTGCTGGATCCTGTCAGGACTTACTGAATCACTGTAAAACCTGGAAAGTGTGTTAATAATAGATTAAATAAACCATTATCATTAAGTAAACCTGTCACAGAAACAATGTCTATTTATTGCAGAACATATGGACATATTTGCTGAATTCAGTATTACCCCATAATGATTTCCTTGGTTAATAGAACTTATTAGTCTGAATGATTACATTTTGTTACTATTTAGTATACGTCATGGATTAAATGTTGCTGATCGAATCTAAAACAGCCACAGCAGCCTGGCTGTTAGGTGGAGGAGGTCACTAGTATCATGTATTTAGAGGTGAGAGAGTGGAACAGTAGAGTATAAGAGAAGGGAATGGGTTCTATGCACAACCCCAGTTGTTAAGTGCAGAATTCATCCTATATATTCCTGTATTGTGTTTTTATATTACAGTTTCATTATTTGAATATTGCTCATAATTAAATGTGTATTGTTCTTTTACCTTATACATCTATTATATATCTTCAGTTCAGGAACAGTACATCCCCCCACCCAAAATAGTTCTATATGTTTTAAATTGCAGCATTAAGAAATTGCCAGCTTATAGTACTATAATATCGCAGTACTGTAGAGGTCTGCACTCCCGCGGGAGTCCCGCGGGACCCGCGGGACCCGTCAGAATATGTTGCGGCGCGGGACAAAACTGCATTGTTATTGGCGGGAGCGGTAATTTAATCAATACAGGCCATGCGGGAGCGGGACCACATTAACATGTGGTCCCGCTCCCGCAAATTGATAAATAGTTAAGAAAATTATAATAATCACGCTATGATTCCCATGCAAGCAACAAAAAAACACAAGAAAAATCTCTCGGAGGATGGACACACACACACACATTTTCAGCATCTCCAGCAGGCGTGTGCAGAGGAGGGGGGGGGGGGGGGGGGGAGGGGGGTGTGTAATTTAAAGGACGACATTTACTATACTGGTGCAAAATAATAATAATAATAATAATAATAATAATAACAATAATAATAATAACAATAACAATAACATTGTTATTGTTATTATTATTATTGTTATTATTATTATTATTATTATTATTAATAATAATACAAATATTAATTAAACTAATTGAATTTAATTTTATATATTTTTACATTTATTATTTTATATAATATAGATCCACTTCTAATCCACTTCTAGGATTCTTGATGCACCTGATGGCATGTGTTTGGACTGCGAACTGAATTGCTGTTTTAATAAATACATATGTAAATTTGAAGCACTAAATGTAATTAATTCAATTCATATTAGGACTGCGGGACGGGAGCGGCGGGAATGTGTATGTGGCGGGCGGGAGCGGGATTAAAAGAAGTGATTTTTTTGCGGGAGCGGGCGGGAGCGGGACAAAAAGACGCGGGAGCGGGCGGGAGCGGGTTTAAAAAAACAGTCCCGCGCAGACCTCTACAGTACTGTATTTTTCACACTATAACGCACACTTAAAATCCTTTAATTTTCTCAGAAATCGTCTGTGTGCCTTATAATCCGATGTGCCTTACGTATGTATTTTACCAGTCAGGTTGTAAAGAGCAATAAAGCCACTTCGCTGAAGTACAGCGTTATACAGGAGTTTCAGTTTAGTGTTTCCAGCACTGACACTCTAGCAGTATTACCATTAGATGCTAATCGCGCTTAACGCTAGCTCTTTTGCCGTTCAGAGGTGGTGAGTATTATCGGCCTGTAGCCTGCCTGTTTACCACAATCTACGTGGGAAGAACCGCTTGCTTATATCGCCCTGGCATACTGGAAAACTCAGTATGGTTCCTCAGTATAGCGTTGGCGGGTGGCCAGCATTAGTGGTTAGCTGCTAATGCTAGTGCTGCTGCACCCAGCCTTAGTGCAAGTCTGGCAATCTAAGCTGACTATAAATAATCGGAAGCACTTTACACTACCTTATACCACTCTATACTGCCTTTTTCTCCTGAAAACTGTTCATTTGGATGTGTAGAGTATATAGGAACATATATGATATTATAGGGAGGGTGGATTAGGATAGGGACTATTGGGTGGTATAGGCAGTAGGGACTACTACAGGGTAGTACAATGTCGTATGTATAATTGTAAAACTGTTGTATTTGTGATGTTTGTATTTGGCCTGTTAGGTTTGTATTTTAATATTTGAACATTCTAAGGGTTCTTTCACACCTAGTTTGTTTGGTCAGAGCAGCTGAATCAGGGTCCGGGTCATCTGCAGTCTAAAGACACTTTTCTCAAAGGTTCGAACTTTCTGCGCGCCTACAGGAAGTTGAGTCAAGCTACCATCACTAATTAATTAAACAATAGAAGTAGAAAAAGAAGAGGTGGTTTGCTAAACGACTCCCCTTAGCGTGTAGGAGCATCACTACAGTATGGGTACAGCAGGTTACATTGGTGATTCCTGTATCCACTGTAACTGTATATTAACCCTTATTTATGGACATTCGTAAAGGAATCAGAGGGGAATTCTTCTGCTCTGGGATGCGCATGCACTTAAAGGGGGTATATTTTTGTGAGGGATGCAGAATTTGGCACAATCTGATCATCTAAATTAAAAAAAAAATCACTGTACAGGTATAGGGGAATTAAAGAAAGACTCTATCCACATGGGTAATAAAGACAGTATATATTTTTTAAGTTTGCTTAAATACAGGGCATCTCACTATAAAATATTACAAATCTAAAATGTTGAATATATTGAAAGACAATTTTCTACAGTACTTCACAAAATCCGTGTTACTAAAGAGGATAAAAAAAAAGAATTTACCAACCAATATTCTTTAACAATGGTTAGGGGAAGGTTCACCCTATTCATTGGATTAGCACCACCACTTGCAGTAATGTATCAGTAGCTTTAGCAAGTCAAAGTAGGGGGCCAAATGTTAGGGTTTAGTGTTAGTTTAGAGTGCCAATGTTTCAGTGTTTCAATAAAAGTATCCATATTTGACGCCAAATATTGATAATGCATTACAAATTAATTGGTAAAATATACCACAGTATTTTGTCCCACTCCTAGTCAGTAAACTGAAGTGTGAAGCCAAAACTAACCGGAATAAATGTATACAATGTAACAAACACATGAGCATATGAGAAGAAATGGTAACATGTTGCAGCCCTACAAACACACAACAAACACACAAACAAGCAAACACACACACACACACAAACCCCACAGACGAGCATGATTATGTTTCTGCTTTTGATGTATCGGTATCAGATGTATCAGAGCTGAAATGTTCTTTAGTGATTTTTGTCCTGAGCACACATCTCATACAGTGCAGCATTGTACGATCACAGGTGGATATTTGTTTGGTGGGGACTTTAAGTGGTTTTTATTGACCGCCACTCACTTCTGCTTTACCATTTGACTTACAATTCGGACATTTCAAAGAGAATCCTCAGTTCACCTGAAGATTAGCACATATTAGCTGTCTGCTCTCAGCTAACGACCTCTCACACAGTGGTCTTGGACATGTTTGGGATGATGTTCATCAAACCCGTCCTTTAATGTACACCAAACGTTGTGTTTGGGGGGAGATCTTTGTAGTAGTCATTGAGACGAGTCTGGCTCCTGCATCCATGGAGCTGATTGAACACGTGCCTCTGGATCTCTTTGAAATGGTCTGATAGGATGATGGGTCTCAGTTGCACCAATACTCGTTCCTCCGTATCCACCTGTTTCTTTTGGCCTCTGTTGTCCTTCTGTCCACCCTGTGTGTGTGAGAGTGTGTATGTGTGTGTCAGTATGAGAGTGTGTGTGAGAGAGCATATGCATGTGTTCATGTACATGTCTGTGTGAATCATACTGCGTTCACTTTATAAGGTTGGGATAAATTCCACTTCAGTTAAAACTTTGTTGAAATTGACTTTTTTTCCCCTCGAATGACCTTTAGAAGTCTATGTATACAGTTTTTTTTATACAGAATAATCTACTTCAGTAATTTGATTAAATTCAGCAGGAATATAGTTTGATTTGTATAATAAATACAGTAAAAATAAGGAGGACATGGAGTGTAGTGCTAGGTGGTATACCGGTTCATATGATATACCGTGCCTCAGTTTAGAACCGGTATGCATTCTTTGAAATACCGCCATACCGCCAGAGGAGCGCTGTGGAGAAGCACACCGTGTAGAACAGCGCCGGCAAACAAGCACGCTGGAACAGCTCGCTAGATAATAACGCCAGCCAGTTAGCATAACAACGCACTCGAAGCTCAGCTATGTAGAGCCGTGTACACTATGCCATAGCTCGATGAGCACCTTTCTGGAAATATGACTACACGACGCGGACAGTCGAGGTCCACCGGGCAATAACAATAATTTACAGACCTATATAAAAGCCCAGTCATGCAAAAATATATAAATAAATAATAATAATGCAAATAACATTACATACGTGAAGCCGTCAGAATCTTGAAAAATACTGTAACACAAATTTTCGGTCATACCACCCAGCACTACTGGAGTCAGACTTCCCATAAAAAAGACAAGGATTAAAATAAGAGTTTTGTTCTTATGTTCAGTGCATTTATATTTAATGGTTATTCATTTGAAAGCTTAATTTAAATAATATAATGGAATATTTTCCAAAATACCATTCCATAAGAAAGAAAAACCTGCTAAATATATTACAAAAAGTTACAAATAATTTATCAAGCAAAAAAAAATTGTGTCCAGAATGAATATCCGCTATGACCTCTTACTGGAAATGTAGCAGGTGCAGCAGTTATATTATTATACTTTAACTCTACTTTAACTGAATGCTCAAATAAACTTAAAAATTGAAACATCAGCATCAATTTTTTTTATTAAATAGAGTAGGAGCTCCGGAGTTCTGGCCACATCCTCAGGAGGATGCAGTTTCAATCCCTGATGATGCCACACCCATCTGTGAGACAGGAGTCCCAGAAAGCGTTCTCCTTCATGTGTGTGGATTCCACTGGCTTTATATTTAAAGATGAACATTAATTTAGGCTGGATGTAAAAGCTCTGGTGCAATCGTAAGGGAGTTACAGGATGCAGTGCTGACTTGTTTTTGTTGTACTGCTGAGATATTAAGCATTAGATTTTATAAGAACCGGGAATATTTCTCAGAATTTTGGTACTTTTTGGTACAATTTCAACATTTGTTTCTGTAAAACTAAAAGTAAGAAATGATTTGATTAACTTGTGATAAGTGAGACTTCTAAGGATTTATCTTTAACCGACTGTGTGAGTGAGTGTGTGAGAGTGATTGTGTGTGTGTGTGAGATTGAGCAAGTGTTTAGGGGCTGGTGGATGGGAGGGTGTCTGTGCTTTGCTTGGCTTCCAGCTAGACGGTTATTTTGTCTTGAAACGTGTTGATTCATTTTCTCCACCTCTCTCTGTTCCACCCCTCCACCTTTCCATCCTCCCGTTTTTATTTTCTTCTCATCCGTAACATTTTTGTTTTTCACACTTTTTTAAATTGTTCATTCTACCCCTCCCCCTCCCCCCTTTTCTCTCCCTCCTTCTTTAACGCTTGTGATGTCTGCATTGGCCTGCTTTGGTGCGACCAATCATCCTTCTCCGAAATTTACACGCAACCAATCAAATCAATCTGCCCACACAAAAACCCTGCTTCATGATTGGCTGCTTCCGGCGACGACCCTGCGCTCTGCCTCCCCCCGGCCTGCCCTGCCCTGATTGGTGACTCCCTCTGCGTGCCTTCTCTGTGATTGGCTGTGCTCTTGGCGAACGGTGTAGTTCACCCAAATATGGGCTTCTTGCTAACAGGTACCACTTCTGTGAGAAGTGTTTCAACGAAATCCAGGGGGAGAATGTATCCCTGGGCGACGACCCGACACAGCCGCAGACGTAAGTGACCCAGCATCGCTCTTTCATTTTCTGTGTTTGTTTGTTTGTTGTTGTAGGTCTGACCCTCTGTTGCATGATTTAAAAACATAACTGACTAAAATTTACTGACAGTGATTCATTAGTTTGTTATTTTTAGATTTGTCTCATTACTTTTAAATGTTTCAGTATTCTCATTATTTGCCGTTTTTGTTTGTTGTTTGGCTTTTATTACTCACCAGGATAATTATTCCAGATTATTCCATTACTAATCTATTCATTCGTGACTGTGCACTACTAATCTTTTATGAATGTATTATTTTGAGACAGGTTTTGCTTGTTGTTCTAAAGTTATAAACGTAACACAAAATATATAATTCTAAAGTGAAAACTGCAAACAAATAAATCAGATAACATCTGTTTTCTCAAAGTCTAAATTCATTTCTCTAGTATTCTTTACTATAAGATTGTAAGAAGAATATTATAGCGTTATTGATGTTTTTTGCAGATAGCATTTGGCTAAAAAACAATATGAAAATTACCTGGGAAAATAACTCTGGGAAAATACCCTGTATTTGTTTTTTTGTGCAGTAATTCATTACTAAGAAAAAAAAAGAGAACAATGGTTTTATCTATTTCTTACAATCACCTAGCATGACAAGTTAAGAGAGTAAAGACGCTGTGCATATTACTTAAACATTTTGTATGTCATCACTGACATGCAAAAAACCTTGTATCTTATATTTCTAATTTTGCACTTTTGCATTTGACTTTATTTGAATATAGCCGAATCTCAGGACAGTGTTGTTTTTATATTATATTAGAATTGTATTAGGTGTGATCCAATAGAACTGTAAAATTGCTTGAAATGAATAAAATCTGTTTATATTGAATTCTATTTAAAGTTGAGAGAGGGTTTTCTTCTCTTATAAAGTTGCTGTTACAAAGATACAAGGTGTTTGCACCATTGTGATGATATAATAATCCTGTATGGTATAAATGTACACTCTGTTTGATACTTTAATCCCTTTTTACTATTTTCGTTTTTTTAGATCAATCAACAAAGACCAGTTTCAGAAGAAGAGGAACGACACACTCGACCCTGAGCTGTATGTCACCTCGCTCCTCTCCTCTTTGTCTGATCACACTCACAAAAACTGATTAAGTGCTGCGTTCTGTTAAATTGAGTATAGTGGAGTATACTGCTTGTAGGGCTGTGTATTAGCAAGAACTTGTCGATATGATGCGGTAATGTGCCTATCACGATACAAGGCTTATGATTTTATATATTGTGGTACACTGCAGTACTGTAAGCAAGTTAATATATTCTGTTCATTTAAAGAAGTTTTTTGAAAGGAAAAAAAATCTGTCCATAGTGCAAACAACAATCTTTCATTAAATATTTTTTTTTTTGCAATTACAGTACCAGTCAAAAGTCTAGGCACACCTTAAATTCAGTGGTTCATTATTTTAAAATGGTCATCCAAACTATGAAGAAAAACATGGAATTATTTAGTAAACAAAAAATGTTAAACAAACCAGAATGTTGGATATTTTAGATTCTTTAAAGTTGCACCTCTTCCATAGATGACAGTTTTGCAGATCTTGACTGGATTTTCTCAGTCAGCTTTATGAGGTAGAGTCACATGGAATTCAGGCTTTCAGTTAACAGCTGTGCTGAACTTCTCAAGAGTTAACTAATTACTTTTATTTTTTGTCTCTGAATGTGTTTAAGAGCATCAGTTAAAATTATTAAGAGGTAGAGTTGGTATACAGTGATTAGCTCTATTTGAGTAATGTAAGTAAGAACTACTTAACTAAGTGAAGAAAACAAAAAAATAAGAAATGAAGGTCAGTCAATATAAAAAAAAGAAAAAGGAAATTTAAAGTATCTTCAAGTGCAGTCACAAAGATCATCAAAAATGTTATGATGAACCAGCACCACCCCAGGAAAGAAGGAGCAAGAGTTACCAGCCTCAGAAACTGCAAGTTAACAGCTCCCCAGATAAAAGCACCTAAATGCTTCACAGATTACAGCGATTCCTTGTGTTTCTTTATAGTCGGAATCACTTTAGTGTGCATTAACAATGTAGGAAAAACGACATGTCACTAGTACAACACTAGAAAACAAAGTGTTTTGAAAATCATTACAGTATTGCCAAACTAAATATTGAGATATAATACAATATTGATATTTTTGTACACCCTCTGACTGGTTGCATGTGCTTTTTGAAGTAGTTGTAGTTTGAGTTTGAATTAAAATTTTTATTTATTCTCAGTCCTTGTTCATTTCTTCATTCATTCTTTTTTTCCTTCTGCAATGTTTCCCCTCTTTCTCCTGCAGGTTTGTGGAATGTAATGATTGCTGTCGTAAAATGCATCAAATCTGTGTCCTGCACAACGAGACGATATGGCCGTCAGGGTGAGCTGCTTTTTGTCTGCTGTGTGACGTTTGAGCACCTGATTTTTCAAACAGTAACAAATCACCAATAAACAAGAGCTAGCTATGACGGCAGCATACTGAGTGTTCTTAATTTACCCTCAGCTTCGTGTGCGACGGCTGTTTGAAGAAGGCCAACAAGACGAGGAAGGAGAATAAATACGCAGCAAAAAGTAAGTAAAGGCTTCTTCTGAAGGATTATGTAGAGCCCTATGATTTCAAAGATGTGAAGAACATGGAGAGATGAAAGTGGAATTCAGATTTTTTGCACATACGTCTCTGTACATTACACTGTGTGTGTGTATATAGCTGCCCTGCTGGTGTGAGAGTGTCCAAAAGACTAACTATAAGTAGCCATATGAGTTAAATAACTACAGTAAAGATGTACAGCTGCATTGATGGACATTTCACTTTAACACATCTCAGCTACTTTTATATTTTAAAATTTAATACAAATTAGTTTCCTCCCCCATTTCATGTTTGTTTCTGATTGATTTCCACAGGTTCTGATGACCAGTACTGGTTTCTCTTGGAAAAGAAAAAAAGCTACTACTTACTAAAGAAAAATAAATAGATTCATTTGACAGTTTTTACAGGGTCTTAATTATACGCTGCAGCCGAAAAAATGCTGGAGGTTAAATGTTGACTTTGTATCATACCGTAATGCTTTTTGTGATCTCCTTTCTTTGGTGTTTATTTCTGCATAAACATGACATAAAACCTTAGATTTTAACACAAGTCCTAAAAATAGTTTCACCCAGTGAAACAAATGAGGCAAAACTATTTTATTTGACCTTTTATTCATTGTGGAAAATTATCCAATAATATATAGATTTGTGTGTGGCAAAAGTAAGTGAACCTCTAGGATTGGCAGTTCTTTTGAAGGTAAAATTATTCAACCTGTTATATTTCGAGAATAAGAAATCTTATCAAGGTCTATTTTTTGAAGTGTATCATGAAATGAACAAAGAGGACCACAGAAAAGAGTGGAATGTTCATCAGGCAGAAAAATTTTATTAAACCATCTGTACCATCTGAACCATCAGTCCACACTCAGACAGTTTGGGTTCAAATTGGAGAAATTCAAGACCGATGTTACCCTCCCCAGGAGTGGTGTGTAATAGTTATCGAGGTGTTAAAGGACACTAGGGGAACTACAAAGCAACTGAAGGCCTCTTTCACATTTTCTTGACTCTGATCTGAAACTCCGTCCAGAGCCCGTCTTCAGTGTTAATGCAGGAGACTCTCCACTGCCCCGTTCTCTACACTAACTAAACTTTTCTCTGCTTCTGTTCCTCCCTCTCCTCACTCAGGACTGCCTCAGACCAAGCTGGGTTGCTTCCTGGAGACGCGAGTGAACGATTATCTGAAGCGACAGGCTCATCCAGAGAGCGGTGAAGTCACCATACGGGTGGTGCACGTCTCTGACAAGATGGTGGAGGTGAAGCCAGGCATGAAGTCCAGGTTTGTGTCTGTGTTTTTGTGGTTTGGTCGGGCTGTTTAAACCCTGGTTAAAAATATATATATACTTAAATGTACTTAAAATATATTGAGAAATGTCTAAGTATGCTGTAAATATACTTTGTACTTCATGTACTTTATTCACTTTATGTAAAATATATTAAAAGTACACTAATATTATGAATTCATCAAATGTTTAAAAGTAAGCTTTGATCATTCTTTTTTAAAAAGTACAATATAGTGTATGTAAAAAAAAAGACTACTATGAAGTACACTTTTAGTTTAATGTAATTCAATATAGTTCTAAAAGTGTGTTAAAAACAACAGTTACAGTAGTTCACCTAAAGTACAATATATCATGTAACATTTTAGAAAGTAAATTAAATTATTACTACTAATAAACAAAAAAAAGTGATTTTTTTTTTTTTTTTTTTTTTTTTTTTTTAATACCCAACGAATTATAGTAGAAGTGTGCTACTTACAAAAACAGGAACAAGAAGCATATTTGTACTCAAATTTAAATATATTTAACATCAAGGCTAGAATAGTGATACAGTTTGAATACTCAGTAAATGTATTATAATTTTACTGTAAGCATATTTAAAATATGGGGTTACATACATGAAGTAGTATTAATGTTTAAATGTTACTTAAGTATATTAAATAGTTGCATTTTAGTACAGTTAAGTACACTTAACACAATTTAAGTAAGACTTTTGTACTATTTTTATACAATTAAATTATAATAATTACAATAAAAGCACTCTTTAAATGAACTGATTAATGTGGCTACACAAGTACACTTTAGTGCACTTTAGCATAATAATGATTAGTATACTTTAATCTACTAGGGCAGGTGTGTTGTTCTCCTCTGTAAATGTGTCTGATCCTCCTTGTGTGTGTCTGCAGGTTTGTGGACAGCGGTGAGATGGCAGAGTCGTTCCCGTATCGAACAAAAGCTATGTTTGCTTTTGAGGACATTGACGGCGTGGATGTGTGCTTTTTCGGGATGCACGTACAGGAATACGGCTCCGATTGCCCTCCGCCCAATCAGAGGTGAAAGTCTTATTATATACTATGCACCTGAGTGTAAACTCTGTATCTCACTATTTTATCTTAAACCTATCCTTAACCTACTGAAACTCTGACTTTTGCTTGGGTTGCATTTTTTTTATTTCTTTCCTAATTTCCTAGTTATTTGTGATTAGAAGGACTTATAAAAACTAAACTTTGTACAGGAAGTCCTCAAAATTGGACAGTAGTTTATTTTAGGATACTTTATTTAAACTTATCTTTGCCATTTGGGATCAGAAGAACCCAGTTAGACCAAAAACAATAAAAATACATTTGGATTAGAATTTTAGCCGGCCCATGTTTCTGACTGTAGAAACTTTTGACTGGGATTTCTGCCATCTTGCTTTTAATCAGTTGAGTGTAATGCTGTCATGTGACCACCAGATGGTACAGGCAGTGTCTCCATATGATCCCACAGGGTCAATGTTTTTAAAAATTAAGTTTCATGGTACAGAGAAGCAGAAGTGTAATGTCTGTATAATATTAAGTGTATTATATTATTACACTTAATACTATACTTGATATGCTGCTGTGTGCTTTTATTTAAATATTTACATTTTTTGAAAATATTCAATAAAATATATATTTTGTTCTCCTATTTCTTGTACAAATTGAACTTTTAAACTTAATAATAAAATAACTGTACAGGAATACATGATGTGGCCTAAAATAGGAGCAAACTAATACCGCTAAAGCTGAAACATGTATACTGACTATACTGTCATATGAGGTACAGGAAAAAAAAGAATAAGTTAGTCTAAAATATAGAACATGTAACCTGTTTCTGTTAAAGAAATTAAAACTGTATTTATGTATTTTATAAAGCAGAGAGAGTTAAAGAAACTAATTGTTTGCAGCCTTCATATATAAAGTCTAAGTGTATATTCTAACCATATGTATGTATGTGTTGCATTTACCATTTATTTATTAAGTAGATCATACATTTACTGATTTTATGCTTCTTATTTTTTGTTTCTCTAATATTGTCAGACAGTGATTGTTCTTCTAATACCACAGCTGATCTACTAGTCACATTTAACCAAGTAAAACTAATGACATTCTAATGTTTTTCATTATAAATAACCTGCTCATTCATTCACACTCCTTTTTATTTCTTTTGTTTTCTTTTTTTGTTTTCTTTTTTTTTTCTTTTTTTGATCTCTCATGCAGACGTGTGTATATCTCCTACCTGGACAGTGTGCACTTTTTCCAGCCACGTCAGTTGAGGACGGGCGTTTATCACGAGATCCTCATAGGTTACATTGAGTATGTTAAGAAACTGGGGTTCACCACTGGACACATCTGGGCGTGCCCACCCAGTGAAGGTGATGATTATATCTTTCACTGTCACCCTCTGGAGCAGAAGATACCCAAACCCAAGCGTCTGCAGGAGTGGTACAAGAAGATGCTGGATAAGGCTGTGGCTGAAAGAATTGTGCATGACTACAAGGTAGGTTGCCGTTTTAGTGTTTTACTGTGTTACAAAGTCTCTGCTGAACATTTGCCCCATTTTCCTACCTTGGAGCTGCTCCTTGTTCCCTATAGCAGTTCATGCATATTTTTCCTCTCGTACTATGTTTGCTCCGTGAAGCTCTGCTCCACATCTCTTTTTAACCCCTGGCCCATTTCTTTGCCTTTTCTCTCCTAGGACATTTTTAAGCAAGCGACTGAGGATCGTTTGACCAGCGCAAAGGAGCTGCCTTATTTTGAGGGCGATTTCTGGCCCAATGTGCTGGAGGAGAGCATCAAGGAGCTGGAACAAGAAGAAGAGGAAAGAAAGAGAGAGGAGAACAGCACTTCCAGTGAAAGTGTTGATGTAGGTGTTCACTTAAGAATCTCTGATCATTTTTTAGACTTGCTTAAACGGTTAAGATAGTATAGACCTGATTTGACCTTGACACTGTGCAATGGATAGTAGATCACAGAACTCTTGGACTTTTCAAGCTTTTTCTGCAACATGATTAATTGGGTTGACATTTTGAGTTCTTTCTTACACCCTGCGTTTCGATGCTAGTTGCTATCCTTTATCCCGCCAACGGGTTTATTTTAATAGCAATGCTGCTTGTGAAGAGATTAGCAAAAAACTGAGAAAGTTAATAACAGAATTTTAAGAATGAAAATGCAGCTCATCACAGTGCTAATATACAGTCACATTTATGTGCACACACTAACTATTTCTGCTGTAAATATAGTAAGCTAATTTTTCAAAGGCCCCTGGTCCTACAGTAATGATGTTTGTGACTCTTTAGGCCACCACGGGCGACAGCAAAAATGCCAAGAAAAAGAACAATAAGAAGACGAGCAAGAACAAGAGCAGCTTGAGTCGAGCCAACAAGAAGAAACCGGGAATGCCCAATGTCTCCAACGACCTGTCTCAGAAACTTTATGCCACCATGGAGAAACACAAAGAGGTAAATTGTGATTTTTTGAGTACGTCAAACCGGTGTCCTGTAATTATCTTGCACTTTTCATTTTGTTGTTTTTGTATGAGAGTTTAGAACAGCTGTTTGATAAAAAGAGCAGTTTAAGCTCTCTTGTTTCCTCACCCATTTCACTTTGCTTTTCAGGTCTTTTTTGTCATTCGGCTTATTGCTGGCCCCACTGCCAATTCCCTACCTCCCATCGTGGATCCAGATCCCCTTATGGCCTGTGACCTGATGGATGGACGTGACGCCTTCCTGACCCTGGCTCGTGACAAGCATCTAGAGTTCAGCTCACTGCGAAGAGCCAAGTGGAGCTCCATGTGTATGCTGGTAGAACTGCACAACCAGAGCCAGGATCGCTTTGTCTACACCTGCAATGAGTGCAAACACCATGTGGAGACGCGTTTCCACTGCACCGTCTGCGAGGTGAAAATACATTTCATGACTTATTTGTGCACTGATTTTATTAGAATTTTAATGAAGGCAATTGAAGCAAAACTGACAAACAGTCTGCTCCACAAGCCTCATATTGTGTGTCCTGTTAATAGATGACTTCGTTTTTGTTATGTCTGAAAGTCTGTTATTTGGGTTTGGGTCTGTTTTTTTTTTAAGCAGATTAGGGGAACAAGAGAGTTTTCCAGGAAAAGGATATAATTGTAAGCATTTTCTTGACTTTTACTTACAAAAAATACTTAAAGGAGACTTTTTTTTATTTGTAATTTGCAGGACTATGATCTCTGCATCACGTGCTACAACACTAAGGGTCACGAGCACAAGATGGAGAAGCTTGGCTTGGGTTTGGACGACGAAAGCAGCAACCAGGCAGCGGCAGCCACTCAGAACCCTGGCGACTCTCGACGTCTCAGCATCCAGCGCTGCATCCAGTCTCTGGTGCATGCCTGCCAGTGTCGCAATGCCAACTGCTCCCTGCCGTCCTGCCAGAAGATGAAACGGGTTGTGCAACACACAAAGGGTTGCAAGCGCAAGACAAATGGTGGATGTCCTATCTGCAAACAACTCATTGCGCTGTGTTGCTATCATGCCAAGCACTGCCAGGAGAACAAGTGCCCTGTACCGTTCTGTCTCAATATAAAGCACAAGCTCCGCCAGCAGCAGCTGCAGCACAGGCTGCAGCAAGCGCAAATGCTGCGTAGGCGTGTGGCCACCATGCAGAGGGCTGGGCAGCCTCCTTGTGGAGGAGGCCCCCCTGTAGGTCTTCCATCACCAGGCAGTAATGGTGCTACAGGTCGTAGCACACCAACATCAATGGGTACCCAGCCTGGCACGCCTCAGACGCCCACGCAGCAGAGTCTTACTCCTCTGTCCTCATCTGGAATGGGGCCTCTTCCGGGTGCGTCACCTCAGCAGCAGCAGCAACCAAGCAACTTACCTTCCCAGCACCCTGTCCATCAACAGTTTCAGCAAATGCCTGGTGCTCCAGGAATGATGACCTCACCACAGCCACAGATGGTTTCTCAGCAACCTTCAGGACAGTCGCCGCATCCAAATATGCCTCAGTACGTCCCTCGACATCCAGGGTCTTCTCCTCATTCGCAGTCCCAAGGTAAACCTGGCTTGGGTCCTACAACCCCTCCACAGCAACCTAGCAACCCAGGGGCAGCTCCGGTGCCCCAACAGCCGCAGCAGCAGCCTCCTTCAGGCCCTCCACCCGCAGCTGTGGAAATTGCAATGAAGATACAGCAAGTGGCAGATGCCCAAAGGAAGATGGCGAAGGCTCAGCTACTGCAGAGACAAGCCAGCCAAGCTGGCATGATGCCACAACACCCACACCACCAGCAACCACAGGGGCAAATGGGAATGTCTCATCCTGGTGTTGGTATGGTTGGTGGGCCAGGGCTCCCTCCCCAGGCACAAGCTTCTGTTGCCAGAGCACAGATGGAGCAGCAGCAGCAACAGCAGCAGCAGGGACCTCAGGGAATGATGGTGGGAACAGGTCCCATGCAGCAACAGCCTGCACCCCAAGCTAATGTGCAAGGTCAGCTTCCTCCACAGGTGCAGCTGCAGCAAAGGGCCAATGCACAGCTTCAGCCTCCTCAGCAGCAGTGGGCAGGGCAGGGCATGCCACCTCAGAGACCCCCAATCATGGGTCAGCCTGGCATGGTTGCTATGCAGCAGCAAATGCCACAGCAGACACAGCAACAGCAAATGCCCAATCGCAATGTTTTGATGAATATGGTGCAGGCAGGCCTGCAGGGCGGTGCTGCAGGTGGAGCTGCAGGTGGTCTCCCACAGGGAGCCTTGCAAGATTTGTTGCGAACTCTGAGGTCGCCAAGTTCGCCACAGCAGCAGCAGCAGGTCCTTAACATCTTGCGCTCCAACCCGCAGCTGATGGCTGCGTTCATAAAGCAAAGGGTTCACAAGTATAAAGGTGGGGCTGGAGGCCCAGCTGGACCTCAAGGAGGGCCAGGGACTATGAGTGGGCAGCCAGTAGGAGTCAACACGGGTGGGCCTCAGCCAGGCATGCATATGGGACAGGGCATGAACATTCAGTCCCAGCTTGCTCAGCTCCAGCAGCAGCAACAGCAGCAACAAATGCAACAGCAGCAGAGACCTTTACTACAGCAACAGCAGGTTGCAGCGTTGCAGCAACAGCAGCAGCAACAACAAGGAATGCCAGGACAGGGACCTCCTAACATGGCCAGCTTTACGCCGCAGTTCAGAGAGCTGCTAATGAGGAGACAGCAGCAACAGCAGCTTCAGCTCCAGCAACAACAGCAGCAGCAGCAGCAGATGGGAAATCATGCTGCTTACCAACAGCAGCAGAACTACATGGGCCAGCAAGGCAACATGCAGGTACCTCCTGGAGGCCAGGCACCACCAGGAGCGCAACCCGGGCAGCCCCAGCAACAGGGTTACCCAGGTAATCCGGCGCAGCAGCAGGCCGCAGCTGTCTTGCAGCAGAGACTGCAGCACCAGCATCACTTGCAGATGCAGCAGCAGCAGCAGAATGTGGGCCTGCAAGGCCCTGACGGAGGACCAGGTGCAGGTGGTCCGCAGACACAGCCCACACAGGGAGGGCCTCAGCCTTCCTCGTCTCCTGCGCTGTTGCAACAAGCCTTGCACCAGCGAATGCTTCAGCAGCACCAGCATCTGGGCGGGGCCTCGCCTGCGCAACAGAACAATCCCATGAGTCCGCAGCAGCCGATGTCCCAGTCACCACACCTGCAGGCCCAGCAGCAGCTCCCTACGTCGCTCAGCAACCAGGTGCGCTCACCTCAACCGTCGCCACGTCCACAGTCGCAACCTCCGCACTCCAGCCCATCCCCGCGCACACAGCAGCCTCAGCCGTCGCCCCACCACATCTCCCCCCAGACCCAGACGGGATCACCTCACCCCAGCCACCTTCAGCAACACTTGCCTGGCATGGCTCCACCTCCCCCTCCGCCGCCGCCTCCGCAGCAACAGAACGCTATGGACCCTGGAGGATTCGGTACGGATCAGAACTCCATGCTGCCGCAGCTCGGCAGCATGCCAGGACTCCACACGCCAGGAGCGAATGACATGTTGCCCCCTAGTGGACAGGATCACGGGGTGAATATGAACCCGTTAGACATTATGTAGTTACGGAACACACGGACGCTTGCCAGAGACAGTGTTAGCCTTTTTCTTTTTTATATTGCAGTGATGAATTATTTAATGTTTTGTCAGTATGAACACAGTGAACTCTTGACCTTCCTATGGGAGATGCAGCAATTAATCAACAGAAATGAGTATAAGAGGTGAATGATAAATTATGGCTTCCCCACCCCCAAATTGTGTACAGAGAAAGGATTATTTCTCAGACAACGCAGGTAATATTTTTGGGACTGGATCTAGGGGAGGATTTACCTTTTTTAAGATATATTTTTAAGATTTTAAAACTGTTAAAATTTAAAAGACCGAAACATTGAATGCAATGGGCTTTATTTTCTATATATATCTATATATATATTTTTGCTCCATGAACCAGTCTCAGTTACTAGTTTTACAGTGTGGAGTGTTACAAATGTTATTGATTACCATTGTTTTTTTTTTTTGTTTGTTTTTGCCATTGTTAAAGTTATTAATTATCCAAACATCATGCATATCTTCGAGTTTGGTTTTGCGTTATTTATTCCAGTGGGTTTTTTGTTTTTGTGCTATTGGAGACTGCTACAATTCACACAGATTCTATTTTTTGTTAAAGCCTGTCCAGATAGGGGAGCTGTTCCTTTACATCAGCGGTTAGTTTAGAAGATTGAATACAGTAAGAATCAGTGTTGGGTGGGAAGGGCTTAAGTGGTTCGTGGTGTTGGCCAGTGGTTCGGTTTATTTTTTTGTTTAATTTTTTTTTTTTTTTTTTTTTTTTTTTTGGAAATCGTGCCACATTTGAAATGCCTAGCCATTGTGCCCATGTGGGGCAAACCTGAACGCACATGCCCTGTACAACCTGTCCCTAGGAGAGTGTGTCTGTATGTGTGTGTGTGTGTGTGTGTTTGTATGGCTGTGTGTGTGTGTGTATGGCTGATGTTCATGCTGAGATGAATAGATGGGTTTAGAGTTTATTAAATGAACTGAAAGATGGAGAGAATGCCACTGATCTCGCTCTGTTTTCTCCTCTCGCGCTCTCTCTCTCCGTCCCCTCCGCCCTTTGCCTCCACTCTCAGAAATGTCATTGCTCTGAAATTTGGGAGTTTAATTTAAATATTTTTTACTGTACAAAGAAAACACAAACTGTGGACTCCATACTTTTTTTGTAATAAAATGAAGATAAAATATGTCAACAATTTAAGTTTGTTCATTTGCCACGAATATCATAAGCAGGTCTGTTTTTGGTTTGTTTAAATAGGGAAAAGGTACGATTACTATGATGCTGTGCATGTGACCATCTTAACATTTAAATCCATGGTATTTTAAAGATTTATAGAAATGTTGGAGCATTTCTATTGGTCTGTTCATCATGAATGTGAACACCCAGATTCAGGTTCTGGAAATCAGTAAATAGTAGAACGGATCTCCATCCTATTAAGATTTTGTTGAGGGGAAAAAAAGTTACTGATTTAAGTTTTTTTTTTTTTTTCTAATTTGCTAAAGAAAATACTTCCAAATGACGTTAGTTTTTGAGCTGTTCTTACTGTGCACAGTCCCACCTACCTGGACCTCCACTAGCTCACACTGCACTTACTCTATTTTCATCTAATAATAGAACTGCTTCTAAAACAACTACAGTAAAGACACTGTCTTTTTTTGTGTCTGAAATGCTTGTTTATTCTATTGCACATAGTCCTGGTTCTGTTTTATTGAAAATAATTATTCCTGGTTAAGCTCATAATTAGTGATCACCAAAACCAGTGTTGTATTTGTAAAGCTCTGTATGTGTTTAAAGCTGAAGCTTCTCAATTCTGGAATATGTCCTGCCTTTCATACTTACAATACCGATCTTCCAATCTGCTATATTCATCAAAAGAGTTTATTTCTAAATTAGCAAAGTTGTTGTCAATTCACACACATGTTAGTCCAGTTTCTTTTCATGATATTTAGTGTATTTTCCTTTGCCACACCCCCTTTGCAAGTAGCATAATGCATTCACCCCCATGTTTAACAGTTTTTGAGTTCTTTTTCCTAAATGCTGCTTTTATTTTCTCTTAAAATACTTTTGGGGATCCTTGCCTGAACCAAATATTTTATTATTATATGAGGAGACCAGCCACTGACCTGACTGCAATATGATTAGGATTTTTTGTAACACTAATCATGGTGCCTGTTTGGGGTAAAATCAGCTTCCTGCTTACACTCCTGCATTCTCACTGGAATGCGACGAGTCGCTTGTGTCGCCCAGCGTTTATCATGGTCCAGCCTCCCATAAGAAAAAAGGCACAAAAAAGGAATCGCTTGGCCACTTTATTCTACAGCTATAACTCCCAAACTTGCTGGACTCTTGGGCGTTTCTGTGATTTAACTGCTCTGGAAACGCAGCCGTTCCTGCAGGTCAACGTGGGTCCACCCCGTTCAACAGAATGAACAGGGAAAGGAACTAGAAATCCAGAGAGCAGGAGCTTGAGGACGTCAGACCTCCTTGTATGTGATTGGTCCAAAGAAAAGCTAGAAGCCAATCGGGTTAGAATGTCGCTTCACCGCGTCATTCATTTGCATAAAGTTGAGAAAAATTCAGCTCCGTGTCGCTTGTCGCTTTGTAGCGTGTCAAGACGAATCGCGCCCTGCCATAGGAAATGAATGGTCGCCTGTCGCTTTGTTGCTTTCCAATGTGAACGCAGAGCAGAGGTCTTCCAGTGTGCTACCTGGGAAGCTCCCCCTTAATGAAGAAGCCATATCATCCTAAAATATTTGCACTTTATGTGCATTATTAGGTCTAACTCTACAAACCGTTTGAGTTTTTTTGACAGTTTTTATCAGGGATTTAATATAAATTGTTGAAATAGTAATCTAATCTTCTGTTTGAATAGGAAAAGACTAAAATAATGTCTGAACTTGCGTGACTGGAAATAACTGCCATAACAAGGCTGCTGAGTGAAAAGAGTTGCGTAAAAGAAGTTACTTTTGCAGATTTCAGATCTTGACGTTAGTAAGGAGGTCGCAGGTCAGTTTCTCTGATTCTTGATGATTTTATTAAAAGCAGTGCTGCACAGTAAAGTGGTGCATTGTGTAAAAAATAGCTATTTCTTTGCATGTGCAACACTATGCCCCTGTCACTAGCATCACTTGCACTAGACCAATTGAAATGCTTCTAGGTTACTTGTTAAAAAATGTTTTACATTGACTTCAGATTAAAATTTAGCAGGCTTTTTTTTTACAGTAAGCAGAAATTAGTTTTACTTTGGACATCACTGACCATTTTCTTTGTCCTGTACCAACAGCATTTCAATGTGAGTGCATCAACAGGGCTCCACATCACATTTAATCCACTGGTGGACACTTCTCCATTAGAGACCGCTCTAAACTGGCACTTCATCATGTTCAGTCACCTGTAGGGGAACTCAGCACAGCGTCCAGTTTACTGTGACATAAAAGGTGCTTCATTATGCCCTAATCTACTGGAAGGGCAGAAGGGCACTCATAGATGGGAACTCATAATTTATTGCAAGAAGGGCACCCTAACAGGTACTTAATCACACTGATTCACCCATTGGGGGCATCACACCTGTACATGTCCCGCCCACACTCCGGCAAGAACATAGCGGACGTATGTAGCCTAGTATGAAGATGATCCGTGCAGAGACTTATAAGAGATCTCGAGCCAAACTAAGTCCAAAGTCTTTAATAAATTAGGGGATAATTGTAATTGTTAATTGTAATTTTTCTCCGAACATTATTTTTACTTGTATACTTTTATAGTAGTTTTGAAATGTACTTTCACACTTCTACTTGAGTAAAAAATTTTAGTTTATACTTCAACTTCTACATAAGTATTTTAAGCCCTAGTATCTATACTTCTACCAAAACAATGACTGTGAATATTTTGTAACTTTTGGTATGGTAGCCTCGTAAACACAGCTTGCGCAAATCCCTAGTAATACTCTATATCATGGAAGTAATGTTTTGGCATGTTATGACTGAAAAATTAACCGTTCATCACAGAACCTTTCTCACCTGCTGTTTTGTTTTGAAATAAATGAGGTAGCTGAAAGAGAACTCTTAGGCCCAATCCCATTTCACCCCTTGGCCCTACCACTTACCCCTTCTTTTCCAGTGTAAATCCTGCCTCTAAGAATTGGGAAACCCTTCAAGCACCTGATGCATCATCAGGAGCTCAGTATGTTTAGTAACCAAGCTGCTGCTGCTTAACTATCTGGTTAACTTTAAAAGATTGTATGTTTTCAGAAAGGGGGGAGATGATGCAGAAATTAATTATTATTATCCATTCCTTAATTCCTCTCTGATAAGGAGATAAAATTAGCTTTGAGTAGCTTTTATTTTATTATTCCATTCCGATTTAAATGCAGAAGCTTTAGTCATGTATTGCACTATTTAAGGTGGAATGGAAAAGTTAGCTAGCTACTGAGACAAACTACTAGATATCTATTTATGTGAGTTATGAAGAATTTATCCATAGAACATTAAACTACGGTTATATATTGCTAATCGTCACTAATCAAGGAAAATGCCTAAGTTTGTGTACTTAAAATAAACAAATGCACAGCATCCAGTTTACTGAACTGAATCCTTTAGGTGACATAGAAGGTGCTTCATTATGCCCTAATCTACTGGAAGCACTCAATCACACGGTTTCACCCATGGGGGCACTCCCTGCCCCCCTTAAATCCTTCAGTGCATAAAATACTAGTTTAGTCATTGGTCTGTAATTAACGGTAGTAATAAATTAAAGTGCAGTTATGTTCTGTGCAGTGACTAAACAAGGAAAATACCTAAATTTGTGTACTTAAAAACACTTAAATTTGTTTGTTTCCCCATCTTACCAGTGATTCTCACACCCCTCGGTTTGAAGTGTGCCTCTAAAAAAAAATCTCTGTATGAAGGGCTAACAAGCCCTATCCCTCCTCCTAACCTACCCCTCCAGCCTAAAAAGAATCAGGACACTCCTACCCATTGGTGTGCACATGCAAAACAGAGGGCTTAATTTAAACTTATTCTAAGAAAACAATGAGCAACAAACATCTTTTGACATGTAACATTTGTTACTTTATTTATTGTAAATACAAATAAAAATGTATTCTTGCCATAGATGAACTACAACAAGTAGACAGACTTTTTTTTTTGTTTTGTTTTTTCTTTTTGTTGACGTTCCACCACACGGCCGATCGTATAAGTTAAGCTCGTTTACATGCTATAAATACACTGAAAGCACATTGGTTCCGTTTGCGAACAGGCCTTCACTTCAGTACAGCATCTGCAGTGTTTGCTAATGTAAACCAATACTGTCTCTTTAAAAATGCAGAAAGGCCTCGGAGCACAATGGGTGGGGAAGGGGGGTGCGCACGCTCTAACCACAGGTAGGACAAAAAAAAAAAAAGAAGGATCAACCTGAGCCAGGTAGGCCTTCACCTTCCTCCTGCCCACCTGAACAGGTACAGAACTAGGATCTATGAAGTAGTGATAGTGATGTCATCATTATCCAGTCTACATAAACAGCTTATATTTTTTTGTGTATTTTTTTGTAGCTTATAGTTTTGTTAGAACGTGAAACACCAGTAATGCTTTCAGGAATGTGTGTGTTTTGCGTGCACATAAGGCTTCACTGCCAGCAACACTCAGTATGTTCAGAGTCGTCCACGATTGGTCGCTACATCACTAAAAACAAGAGTACATCAGCAAATAAAAACAAGGTTCCGTTGTGAACGAGAGCATCTGTAAAGGATAAATACGCTGAAAAAGGCTTCACTACATCGACTGATCACTCAGCTGCTCGTGTAAATACTCCCTACTCCCGCTCGGATCACATCCCAGGAACACTTCAGCTAAAGCTGCTAGCACTGCTACTGCAGAGACACCGCCACTGATCTCAGCTGATATCAGCAGGAAATGCTGGATAGGATAACAGAACAAAAATGATTTGATCTGATCTGGTCCTGTAACAGATCTATCCTCAGACTGCACACACATTCACACTGTGTGATGTGATATAAAGTTGTGGAGCTGTTTGAGTGGAGGGTTTGAGGAATTTGAGCATCTGTTAGCATTGGTATACCGTTAGCTTGTCATAGTAAACTCTGTAAAATTATGTAACATTTTCACACATGATCTGTAATCTTCTCTTTCTAGCTTTTGTTTAAATCCTATGGGAAGCTCAATCTAAGTTTGTTTTTTGTTTCTAATTGGTTAAATGTCTCATCTGCCCCCCCCCCCCCATATGTAAATGAACAGCATACTTACATATTTCCAAAATCTGATAAATTTATAAAATGCTATATTTCATCACTATAACTCTTCTGGATGTAGAATGGGCGGTCTAAAATAGGTTCAGGCTGACATTAGCAGAAACTTGACCAATCACAATGCTAACAGCTCCACGCTTTCTTCTAGTCTGAGCAACCGGAACAAGCAAGCTGGTGTTGCCATGGTAATATGAACAAGCATTCGTTTGTCAGTGTTGGACAGCTGTCAGTCACGCATGTTTAATAGAATATTATGACCACACCCAAGAGAGTATTTTGGTCATTTTTAAATAAAATTGTGTTCAGAGGGGATTTAAGAAATTGATGTCATGTTTATGCAAATATAAGACCTGTCTAGAATGCCCTTAAAGGATAAAAGTCCTGCCATAACTGATAACTCCTTAATTGAAAAGCAGTTAATGTTTAGATCGGTTTTTAGGACGCAGCTGATGTATCCTTTGCGGCTGATGGTTACCCACAGTTAACCAATTAACCGCAGTGATGTTATAAGCAGAAAAGCATCTGATTGGCTGTGTTTCAACCTGCCTGTGCTTTGGTATAATAGTCTTTTCAGAACCAGTTGAATCAGGTGAGAAACTAAAGTATCATGATTGATTAGGGACCCCAGGTGCAGTCAGTCAAGACATGGTTTTGCATCGGAAATGTGCTTTCTTAGTTTAAAACAGGAGGTGCTATGCTAATGTTGCTAATAAACACTGGAGTTGGTCTGTAGGCATTTCTGTTATTACATGCTGGTAAACGTCAAATATTATATATGATATGTGGTTTTCTACAGTTTTATTCTACAGTTTATATATACACATCCAGCATATGCATCGATCAGCCATAACATTTAAACCACTGACAGGAGTAGGAAATGATGATCTGATTTCAGTTGCTCCTGTATTAGAGTGGAAGAGCAGGAAAAAGTGAAGACTCTTTGACAAGAACCAAACTGTGAGGTTTTAGACGACTGGACCAGAACAGTAAGGTGAAGAGCACCAGGGGCATGGGCGCTCAAGACTCAATGATGCTTATAAAGGCTTCGCCTACAACAGAAATTAAATTGATCTGCTGCTGGCATCTTTTCTTAAGCCAGTTTGAATAGTTTAAATTGTTTGTCATGTACAAACTACTCCTGCGGTTCATATGTGCACACTGTATAGTCCGACTGACAGAGCTCTATCTGCATACAAGCTGTCACGGAGTGACCCAGGCAGGTAGACGAGGAAAGCGGACACAAGTGCAGGTAAGGGCGAAATAAACAAATAATTTATTAATTAAATAACAAAGAAACATAGAAACGAGGAACAAGTAAACATGAAACAAAGAAACACAAATAACCAATAACAAACGAGCGATGATAATAATAAACAAACAGGGAATATATATATATATATGGGAAATAAACTAGAAAATAAATAAGGAAATAAACTATAAACGTGAAAACAAGAAATAAACGAGAAACAAATGACCAAGGTTATATACAGGGAACATAGAGCTAAACAAGAAACTAAACTAGACAAGGAGAACTAAACTAAGCAGGGCAAAGGAGAAAACAATGGAAATAAACAGGAAACCAGAAATATACACGAGATAAACAGAGGTAAACACAGAGCAAGGACTTGGGCTATGAAACGCGGTGAAACAATAGAGAGACAAAACAACAGGGGAAGGTGCAAAGACCGACGGAGGACAAGGTGGCAGAGGAGGGCTATTTATAGTAACATAAAACACACTAGAATTGGAAACACCTGGGGAAGGGGCGGAGCTACAAATGAGAAACACATGGTTGAAATCTACTGACAGGAGACACAGAGAGGCACAGGTCACGTGGGGAAGACACACAGAGACATGAGACAGGGCTAAGACGTGACACAAGCGCTCGGTTCACCAGAATGCAAAATTTTGAAAAAGAGCATAGCTTTGCTAACTTGTGCCCTGTTGTGCTCTAAAATTCCATGTAAAAAAGAAGATACATGGCTGAGACAATGTGTTTCTCCATATTATTAGAGCTGTTCATTTATTTGAGGATTTTAGGATCTCCTCAAAAAGGTTTCTCCATATATCCAGACGCAAGATACCCATATGAGAAAGGTCATCACTCCACAAGAAAGGCTTTTTTGAATATATTTGCAGTGAATTTTGGGAAAACATGTCTTGACTTTAAAAAATCTACCAAATATTTTGAAATATCAGAAATCCCTCCTCACCTCAGACTCCTTAATCGCAGCTCGTTTGGGCAGTTTATTGGACATAGTTCCCCTCTCACACTGCGCATTAAACGACACACGATGAAGCTAAAATTGGGCCCGATCAGCACGACCAGATTGAGCTTAAAATCATGCTAAAATTCACAGTGCACAGCAGGCTTTAGTGCCAGCTCAGATCGGAAAATCTATTAAATATTAGGCAGGTGGTATTATTGATATTGCAAATCACTTTGTGTATGTGTTTATATACACATATTTGCTTAAATTGGATTGTCCCCATGATGCCTCACTTTTAAGTGCTGTTTTTCTTTTAAATCTAGATCACTGTGCAAAACTGGATCTGCCTAGTCCAGCAGTCGCCAAACAACTGATGATAATATGTGCTTCTAATTGGCTGGAATGAAAACCTGCACCTTATTGGGAATCAGTACCACCCTAATGAAGACCTGGATGAAAAGTTGACTTTTCTTTATTGTTTATTAGCAACAATAGCATTGTAGCTCCAGCACTATCTTGTAAAATGTAAACACTGAATATATATAGTGTATGGGTCAGTCAGACTGCAAAGAAGTCGTTGGGTTAACCCCGCCCACTACATAGATTTTAGATCTATTTAAATCTGTCTTTAGATCCCACTGTTAGGCCTGCAAAAAAAGTAAACTTAGTCTTTTTATTCCAATTTCGTGAATGTGATATTTTTATACAATTATAGTTTTGCCCTGTTAACAGTATCACAATATCATATTGTATCGTCAAGTTCTTGCCCACACATAACCTGTAGTGTGAACACACTGTTCCACAGTTGATCGACTGCAGCTGTTGTGGACGGAAAATGATCAAAAGTTGATTGTTGAATAATCTGGTTCCTTAAAGCTAAACTCAAGAGATTTACACAAGAACTTGCGGACCAGTAGTAATCTTATAATTGTTATCGTAAGTACTGTCATATGAAAAAGTTTGGGCACCCCTATTAATCTTAAACATTTTTAGTTCTAAATATTTGGGTGTTTGCAACAGCCATTTCAGTTTGATATATCTAATAACTGATGGACACAGTAATATTTCAGGATTGAAATGAGGTTTGTGGCGTGCTTGCAGAAATGGCTTCTTTCGCATCACTCTCCTATACAGCTTCTCCTTGTGTAAAGTGCGCTGTATTGTTGAGCGATGCACAGTGACACCATCTGCAGCAAGATGATGCTGCAGCTCTTTGGAGGTGGTCTGTGGATTGTCCTTGACTGTTCTCACCATTCTTCTTCTCTGCCTTTCTGATATTTTTCTTGGCCTGCCACTTCTGGGCTTAACAAGAACTGTCCCTGTGGTCTTTCATTTCCTTACTATGTTCCTCACAGTGGAAACTGACAGGTTACATCTCTGAGACAACTTTTTGTCTCCTTCCCCTGAACAACTATGTTGAACAATCTTTGTTTTTAGATCATTTGAGAGTTGTTTTGATGAGCCTATGATGCCACTCAACTTGCAATTGGCCACCTTAAATACCTTTTCTCATGATTGGATACACCTGGCTATGAAGTTCAAAGCTCAATAAGGTTACCAAACCAATTTTGTGCTTCAGTAAGTCAGTAAAAAGTAGTTAGGAGTATTCAAATCAATGAAATGATAAGGGTGCATATACTTTTGCACTGGTCAAATTTTGGTTTAATGCATATTGCACATTTTCTGTTAGTACAATAAACCTCATTTCAATCCTGAAATATTACTGTGTCCATCAGTTATTAGATATATCAAACTGAAATGGCTGTTGCAAACACCCAAATATTTAGAACTAAAAATGATTAAGATTAATAGGGGTGCCCAAACTTTTTCATATGACTGTATTTTAACGCTTTAACTTCTCCCTATCTGGTATCTGGTAGTCATGCTAGCAGTTGGAGTTGAAGTGTTCCTCTAGTAGCTGTAAACCTGTGGCCGGTTTCCTCCCTCTCACTGTCCCTCAGACCTGCAGGCCGTACCCGCTGAAGAACCCCTCGGCAGTCATGGCCTCTTTAAAAGTCACGGTCAGAGAGTTAATGGTCACGTCCGTCACAATCACCTTCCCAGGATGCAGTGTGTCGTCATCGGCCTTCGTTGTGACCTCAGCGCTCAGCTGTAAAGTAGTTGTGCACTCGGCCGTGACCTCGTCCTTGTCCGTCCCCCTCTCCGGTTCGTCCACTGACCCGTCAGCCTGACCCGCCCCCCTCACCTGACCCTGCACACAGCTGTCAATCAACTGTATCACCGACGCTCGTCTCTGGACCCTGTCAATCGAACCCGCTCCTTTCAGCAGAGAAACCGATTCTGTACTGCTGATCAGTGATTGGTCAGACTTGGTCTCATCGTCTGATGTCAGAACATAGGCCCCGCCCCCTGACCTGTCTGTGATTGGCTCCTGCTCGTGTGTGTCTGTGATTGTGCTGATGGCTGATTGGTCTGTGAGTCTCTGAACTAAACTGCTGCTGTCAGAGTGGAAAGGCTTGGTTGGCTGGTCCCCGCTTTCATCTGATGAAACGCAGTGGTCTGATTGGTTGGCCATGACGACAGCTTCCTGTTCCATCGAGGAGGCGTGGTCTACTGCCATCTTTTTGACTATGAGAGAGAGAGATAAAGAGAGAGAGACTTTAGCTCTTGTTTCCATAGTTACTCTACACACATTTGCATAGTTACAGTATGGGGGGGTTGGTGAGTATCATATCGTCCAGAATAATCTCAACAATATCTATGGGATATCATGGTTCAACTTTTTTGCAGTTTGTAGCAAAAGAAAAATTCATACTGTTCCCAGCATTGTTTATTTTACTTCAGTCTTGGATATAAGGAGTACATTATTATCATCATCAAATATTGGATCATTGACTTTCAAATAGTGATTTATCATATTATATCGTATGCACCACTAGTTACAGTACACTGTTTCTATGGTTACGTTATGTCAATTTCTGTAGTTCCACTACAACATTTCTATGATTTCTCTCCAATCCTTTCAATGGGTATGCTACCTCCATATCTAGTCCTGTGCTACACTGAATTACTGCAGGACGTCTGAGTTTACATGAACTTGGGTAATCAGATGATGATAATACTGTGAGTTTTCATTAATCAGGCAATAATCAGATTTTACTTTGGGTGTAAAGTACCAGTTAAAAGTTTAATATTAATATAATATATATATATATTAATATTAAAGATATAAAAAACAATTAGGGGACTCATATGGAGTTACATAGTAAAGAGTAAAAATATTTTTGTCCTTCACAATCCTCTGATCTAAACCTGATGAACTAAGATGGTGATTTGGGATGAGCTGGAGCTTCACAGCATGAAGGAAACGCAGCAACTATTGTTCAACACCTCCAGCAACTCCTTGAAGATGCTGAGAAATCTATTCCAGGTGACTCTCCCTTATAAAGACACTGAGATTTAAATACCAAGAGTCTGCAGATCTGTGATACTTAGAAGAATCTAAAGTATAAAACTTCTTTTGGTTTGTTTAACACTTTTTGTTTAATAAATAATTCCATCCATTTGTTCCTGTATAGCTTTAATGTCTTCAATAAATAAAAGAAAAAAAAAAAACTAATTGAATGAGAAGAGGTGTCCAAACTTTTGACTGGTACTATTTCAGTGTTGCTCTGAATGCGTTAAAAGCTGCTCATTCATTTCTGCTACCATGGTCTGTTTTTACACATGTACAGACTGAGAAATCGAAGAATACTCCAGTGAAAAGTTTACATGCTCTGAGAAATCGAATTTCTGAGCTAAAATCCTTGCCTCAGTCTTTAGAGTATCAATCAGAGTATACTGTTTACAAATCTACATCAATGTATAGATGTAGTAACTGCAGTAATCCGATTATGAAGCGATTTTTGAGTTATAATGATTACAAATCTGTGCCACACTGTTTGAGTCGTTACATTGTGCCCATTTCCATGGTTGAGCTGCGGATGTTCCAAGCTAGTACCAGTAATTTCCTTAATTACGCTACACCCACGAAAGCTCCAAACCTTCTCCACACTGTTTCCATAGTACTACACCAGGCTGGGTTTTGGGAAACCACGTTCAGATGAGTTACTATAGCAGCTATAGTTACTCTCTGCCTCCAGAGTGCTGCATCACCTTTTCAGAGCAGTATCCTGATTATATTCAGAGCTGTGTGAATACGTGTCTTTTACAGATATGAGACATTTTCATGCACTTAATGGACAAAAGTATTGGGACAACCTCCTCATTCATTGTTTCTTCATTCGGACACAGCATTTAACAACCCTACCTTTGAAAAAAGAAAAGTGCATTTAAGTATATTTTTAAAAGTATACTTAGCATGGAAAAGAACATACTTTTAGAATTTAAATGAATAGGTATTTACATTAATAGGTAAATACATACTAAATGTACTACTTTGCAACAACTTATGGCAACTTATATATTTCAAGGGTGTAACTATGCTATATTTAAATGCAACATGAAAGCAATAGGTTGTGCTTTTGAGTGTTTTTTCCTATATCTTCTGCAAATTTAAGAAGACATAATTTTAACATAATGTTTTAAATACTGAAATATATTGTATGATCACAACTTATAATTTAAAGCATATCACTTAAAATATATATATATTTTTATGTTTTATATTTTAGATTTTTCAAATTGGTTCCTCTTGCTTAGATGAAAGCTTTGCACATCTTGGCTGGATTTTCTCAGTCAGCTTTATGAGGTAGAGTCTCCTGGAATTCAGGCTTTCAGTTAACAGCTGTGCTATACTTATCAAGAGTTAATTACTTGAATTCCTTTCCTGTTCTAATCCATATTATAGCAAAAATTACTCAATTTTAGGTAATGAAGATCAGTCAATCTAAAACATTTTAAGAACTTTAAAAGTGCAGTCAGCATTAAAAACGTTATGATGAAACTGGCTCTCATCAGGACTGCCCCATTAAAGGAAAAGCAACCTTTAGATTTTAGGAAAATTTAATCAGAGTTACCAGCCTCAGAAGCCGCAAGTTAACAGCACCCCAGAAAAGATCATGATTCCTCACATGCCGCTTTATATTCTGGATGACTTCAGTACTCATGTACAATATATTTACAAATAAAAACATGAATGAGAAAGTGTGTCAAAAACTTTTGACTGGTACTATTTATATATATATATATATATATATATATATATATATATATATATATAGTGCATGTTCTCCAAGATAAGATCAAACACATCACCCATTGTGTGGTTGTGCCAACAGAGGGGAAAAAGTACTAATTGAGCAGCACAGCCTGTAATCTGAACTGCAATGAAGCTGGACTTTGTGGGAACATCTGGGGGTGGGGTTGTGTGCTTTTGAAAGAACAGTGCGTGCTCAGGAGGGTGTGATCCTGAGGAACACTCAGACCTAGAGCCAGGTCCCCTTTAGAGCAGAGTGTGCGAGGGGCACTCTAAAAAACGCCCCGGCGAGGACGCTGGCGCCCGCTAGGACGACGGCGGTGACGCCACGGCTCTAACACTTCAGGCAAAACACCTGAAACGTGTCTGATTTTTTTCAGTGTTGTTGTTGGAAATGTTATGTAACATCGGATCATGGAGCAGCTGATCACGGACACCTCATTTCACACCAGCTTATCTCCAGGCAGACTGTGGTTGTGTTTCTGCAGGGCTTCGTCATGGTGTGCTGTGCGGCAGAAGGACTGAACTTGGAGCTGCTCTCTGATTGGTGGTGTTTTTTTCCCCCCTCATGATTCTGCTGTGTTCACAGTGAGTTAGCCATCTGTATTTAGCTTAGATCACTAACTCAGAGTCGTGACAACTCAGAGATTGCAGCATGGCCTCCCTGACCCTGGTACATGCTACATGCATGGTATCTTAGCAACAGTTGTCATGCCGATGCCATGTTAAACATACCGCTTGCAATGTCATGACGCATGTCTGTTGTTTTCTCGTCGTCCTTTTCTGTCTTCCTCCTCTTTCTCATCTCCCGCTCTTTCTCTTCCCACTCTTCCTCCTCCTCCTCCTCTTCCTCATCCTCCTCCTCCTCCTCTGCAGAGTCTTTCTTATGGGTCGGAGGTCGTTGCCGTGGATTTTCGGCATAGTTTGGCCGCTTGAATGCGCACTGCCTGCTTTTGCGCTTTTCTTGCCGATGGTGAAAGACTCCGCCTACCTTCGCCCTGAAGCGCCGCCCACTGTGCTCTAGCTCCGCCCCCACCGAGCGGGCTAGGGAAAGGCGGATTCTGGGGGGTGGTTTTACTGGACCTTTGTGAGCGCTTCGGAGCTCCATGGCGTAAATGTTCTAAAATAGAATAAAATAAAATAGAAATAGAAAAATGAAGAGAAAAAATTCACCACTGCTCAGCTGCTGTAATCCTGATATTATATATTATTGCTGCTGGTAGACATTTGCATGGTGGTGTTTATGAAAGTGTGTGATGATGCGCTGATACTTCTGTTACAGCCACAGTGTTAGAGAATCAGTACTAGTCTAAGAATGGGTCCAACCAACTTCCAGAATCCAATAACAACTTTTCCAATAAAGAGTCCTAATGGAGTTTACTCTACAGTAAAGTTTCTGCTAGGCTTGTTCAGTGCTTTTCTATTGGTGTCTGGATACTTTTGGACAGTGTATGTGATTCAGTTATGTTACTGTGAAGGTGGGTCAAACAGTATGGAAGTTTTCCCTACCCGTAAGATGAGTCTCCGTGGCCTTAGGCCTTTCCTCCTGTGGGCCTGAGCCCTGTCCCGCTCCTCCCTGAGAGAGAGAGAGAGAGAGAGAGAGAGAGAGAGAGAGAGAGAGAGAGAGAGAGAGAGAAAGAAATAGAAAAGTCCAGGATAAAGGATTTTTAATCCACCTAAATAAATTAATCTGAATACATGTAAAATGGCTGCAGGTGAGAGACACTCACTTCTCCTCAAAGGCAAGAACGAGTCGAGGATCCAGTATGTTGTCCTCCGGCTCCCATGTACTGTACCTATCAAACACACAAACACACAGACACACACACTGGGTCAAATACACATGCTTCTATTAACACATGCTTTCGCTAAAACCTTTTTGTTTAACTATTAAGCTTTGAGTGATTCATCCTGCTGGACGTTTTTTTCACCCCCTAATTTTATCGGTGTTCAGACATATATAATTCACAATACCAGTCAAAAGTTTGGACACACCTTAAATTCAGTGTTTTTTCATTATTTTTAAATGTTTTGCATTGTAGATCAATACTATTAAGAAAAACATAAATTATTTAGAAAACCAAAAACAGAATGGGCCCTATTTTAGCAATCTATAGAGCGCTGGTTCATTGCATATCGTGCATCTGGATTTAGGATATGTTGGTGTGTCTTTGGTATTGTGAGGGCGCAAAAAATACAGAATGTCAACTTGCACACTGATTGGTTTATTTTACTTTCCGCCCAAAACACACCCATGATTAATTGGGAGAATTGGAGCAGTGCAACTATGGAACTGTAATGATGGAGCTCATCTAATACTTTTGGGATGAGTTGTGGACATGCCAACCATGCTAACACTTTTGTCACTGAATGCAATCAAATCCTTACAGCAATGCTTTAAAAATCTAGTAGAAGTCCTGGACAGAAAAGCATGGTAAACTCTTTTCAATACTCTTTAATCTTTGATCACGGAAGAAATACTGAATTTGCAGGTGTCCTAACACTTTTAGCCATGTAATATATCACCAATGATGGGTCAGTAAAGAGCAGTTTCCTTCTGAAGCAGCGATTCAGGCTCCTAACAAAGACAGTGAAACCTAAGACCGTTGTGCTAGAGAGGAACCCAATCTGAGCCCCCTTGTTTAACTGTATGACAGTAAAGCAGACCTCCCAGCAGAATCTGAACACAAAAGATCATCACTGTTAGAAAAAAACACATCAGCTGAATGAGAAATATGAGAACAGACCATCAGATGTAAGTTATTGACTGTTTAACTAAAAGTACTGAAGTTCAAATATTTATAAACTTTAAATACAGTGTCAGTTATAAATTTAGACACAACACTCATCTCATTTAATGTATTGTCTTTATTTTTTATTATTTTCTACATTGTAGATTAATATTAAAGACATCAAACTATGAATGAACGCATATGCACGTATGAAGCCAACACAAAAGTGCTAAACAAGCCAAATCATATTTTACACCTTAGATTCTTCAAATTAGCACCTTTTGTTTTGCCAACTTTGCCCACTCTCGGCTGGTTCTCTCAGTCGGATTCATGAGATAAAATGGAATGGTTCTACAACTGTCTTGAAGGAGTTCTAGAGGTGCTGAGCAGTTGTCAACTGCTTTCCTTCACTCTGCCCTCAGCCAAAAACCAACTGAGTTGAGGTTTTATATATATTTTTTTTCTACTATCTAATTACATATGTGTTTTTTTATATTTATAAATCTGTAATATTAATCCACAAATAATGAACAAATATTAAACATAATATGTGTCCAAACAATCATAAATCTGGTGAAGGATGAATGGATATAGTTTCCAATTGTTTGTTTGTTTGTTTTTTTAGCTGCAATTTTAAAGGTGCAAAGTTATATAAAAAAAAAAAATATATATATATATATATATATATATATATATAATTTCACAACTCTACCCACACAACACTCTACAGTTACATTTGTCCCAGTGTCCTTTTAATACGTAGCAATCACCAACTGCGCTGCACAAAAATGTAGTATCTATTTCCATTATCTCTTTACTCTTTACAACTGTCTCACTGCGTGTCATGTCTCACTGGAGTCATGTGTCTGTGTGCAGTGCTGAGAACTGTCTGAACGCTTGTTTTTTGTGCGGTCTGTATAAGAGACCACAGTTTCTGCAGCATGAAGCCACAATCATTGTATCTAACAGATCATCGTGTTCTAGAAATGCGGCTGTTGAGTTGCACGGGGTGAGTGCTGATTGGGCACCTGTACAAAAAAGTTATCAATATGGAGCAGTGTACAATTAGATCATTCTCAGTCCACAGTGTTAGGGTTCATCTTTAGGTCTCAAAATAAACTTTTATCTATAAATCATATCTTAGCTCTTAAAACAAGAGAGCTTAGACGTTTTAGAAGAAGTGGCGATAAACAGCTGTGTAGCCAAAAGAAGAAATTCCAATTATAATCAGCCGCTGTAGCACAATGTGTGTATTACAGTGTGTGTATTACAGTGTGTGTATTACAATGTGTGTATTACAGTGTGTGTATTACAGTGTGTGTATTACAATGTGTGTATTACAGTGTGTGTATTACAGTGTGTGTATTACAGTGTGTGTATTACAGTGTGTGTAGTACAGTGTATGTATTATAGTGTGTTTGAAGTGTGTCATCAGAGTGCGAAACAAAAACATCCTCATACTTACTTAGGGGACCATCCCTGCCACTTCAACAGATACTCCACATTTCCCTAAAAGAGAAAGAGAAAGAAATGGACTGTCAGAGAAAACTGAAAGGGAAAGAAATAAAAATAAGACTGTCAGACAAAAACTGAAAGAGAAAGTGTTTTTCCTGACTTTAAGAAAAATACCATACCAAAAAAAACTCTGCTCTGTAACATCCTGTAACAATAGTCCATAACACTCATACCTTGTAACAGTAGTCTACAACATCAACACACCCTTTGACATCAGTCTGTAACATACCCACACACTATAACACTGCTCTGTAACACACATACCCTGTAACACCAGTCTGTAACACACACAGCCTGTAACACTAACCTATAGCATGCATACCCTGTAACTAGTCTGTAATACACATACCCTGTGAATGTGTTATGTAACACACCCACACCCTGCAACAACAGTATGTAACACACATACCCTGCAACAACGGTCTGTAACACACACATCCTATAACACCAGTTTGTACACACATGCCCTGCAAGAACAGTCTGTAACACACAGCCTGTAACATCAGTTTGTAACACACATACCCTGCAACAACAATATGTAACACACATACCCTGCAACAATATGTAACACACATACCCTGCAACAACAGTCTGTAACACACATACCCTGCAACAATATGTAACACACATACCCTGCAACAACTATATGTAACACACATACCCTGCAACTAGTATGCAAACCCATACCTTGAAAAAGTGTAATGTACGTATTCACTCCCTGTAACATCAGTCTGTAACACATATACCCTTTTTAACAGCAGCTTTATGTAATGTACAACATCCTTTGAAACCAGCCTGTAACAAACATGCAACAAATATCCTTTGACACCCTTCTGTAACATATGCACATACACACTGTTACAGTCTGTAACACACATACCCTGTAACAACAGTATGTAACATAAATACCCTGTAAAAACATAATGTAATGTACAAATACCCTGTAAAACTAGTTGGTAACACACATACCCTGTAACAATATGTAACATACACACCCTATGACAGTCGTCTGTAACAAACATACAGTATGTATTGTACAAACACCCAGTAACACCACTCATACCCTGTAACACATACTCAAAGTGGCCCTGCTAAGCAGCACCCCCTTTAACAGCACAGCCTGAGAGAAAGAAAGAGAGAGAGATTAAGTAGAGACGGACAGAGAGAGGGATAAAGAGATCAACAAAAAACAGAGGTAAAACAGCAGCACGTGCGTCATCGTAAACTGTGCCATCCTGTCCCTTTAAGGCGCGGAATCCACACCGCGCTCCCCCCTTTACCGGGAGTGACGTAGCGGCGCTCGGCGGCGGTGACGTTATTCCATTCCGTGCCTTTCCGAGGCGCGAGGCAGGGGGCGTGTGCCCGTGTGCGCGCTCCTTCGAATCAAACAGGACGTTCTAGAAGGTTTATGGGATGTGGAAAGGAGGGGAAGGGCGGGGCTACGGAACAGCGTAAACAACCTGCGATTGCGCAACGCTGCCCCGCCCCCCTCTTTACTGCTGCTGCTGCACGAGCGCACATGCAGCTCGCGCTGTTAGTCACCAATAAACGGTAGCAGCAGAAAAGCACAGCCTTACAGCGCGCGCGCGCGCACACACTCACACCTGGTTGTCACGCGCACGAGCTAGGAGGTTATAATATAAATAATGCATTTTGTGTAAAGTTGTTATTATTAATGATAATAATGCTAATAATAGTAATAAAAATAACAGCGCTGCTGTGCTGCTGTTGAAGTTTCCTCGCGCGCTCTCCCTGCAGCAGATGGGCCCTGCCTGACCCGCGCGCGTGTAAATAAAAACTGCGTAGCACGCTCTCTCTGAGCGCGCGCAGCGAGCGAGTTCGACCTACACACACACGCGCGCTCGCGCAGCAGCAGCAGCACCCCGATGGGTTCACATAAACACGCGCGTACACACGCACGCACGCACGCGCGCGCACACCCCCTTTAAACGCACGCAAGAGCACTTTAAAGCCAACTTAAGCTGCATCGCCGCGCACGTGCGCGCGTTACCGCAACAACACAATCAAACAAAAAAAAGTCAAAACGCGTCAACGACAACTTTAGGGTTCAAGTTGCAGCGCGCGCATCAGATGACGCTGCGGCTGGAGGCGTTCTGGGGCGCGAAAGTGTCCAAAACAACAAACCGCGCGCGCCGTTCACCTACAGCACGCCTCACCTCCTCGCGCGCTGTTTATTCGTTTATTTGTTTGTTTGTTTGCTCACCTTCCTCACTCTCTTCTTAGTGATGGACTCCACCGCGAACACGCGCTCACCCAGCGAGGACAGCTCCATCCGCTCCCGCTCAGCAGCACAGCAGCGCCGCGCGCACTACCGTTCCCTCACTCACTGCTGCTCTCCCTCTCCTCTCTCTGACTCTCTCCTCCACTCTCTCCCTCTCTCTTCCTCACTCTCCCTCTATCGCACACTCTCTCTCTCTCTCTCTCTCTCTCTCTCTCTCTCACTTACCTCCCTCTCTCTATCTCTCTTTTACCCGCTCTTGCTTTCTCCCTCACTCTTCCTCACTCTCCCTCTCTCTCTCTCTCTCTCTCTCTCTCTCTCTCTCTCTCCCTCACTCTACTTCTACCGCTCTCTTACTCTATCTCTCTCCCTCAGTGTCTTTCTATCGCTTACTCTCTCGCCCTCACTCTCTCGCTCTCTCTCTCCTTCCCTCTCCCTCCCTCTTTCTCTCTCTCGCTCCCTCTCTCGCTTTTTCTTTCTTCCTTTCTCTCTTTATGTTGTTCGAGTATGTTCTGGAATCGCTCGCAGCTTCAGAGTTTTAAAATCTGCGACACCATCTACACACACACACACACACACACACACAGAGCCACACAAAACGCACTCTCGATCTTTCTCGCGCTGCTTTGGAAAGAAAATGCGCGGTCAGCTAGGCTCACTGCATAGTACTGTATAGAACTGAATAGTAGTATGGAGTAGTTGTATAGGATTTAATAGTACTTAATAGTAGCATAGTACTGAATAGCTGTTTAGTAATAGCTGAATAGCAGAGATTAGTAGTACATTCATTGGTGCTCAAAAATCTGTGAACCCCTTAGAATATTGCATTTCTGCATAAATACAACCTAATACATTTCACATGTCTAATAGGTTAATTAAGAGAATGCAGTTAAAACATGAGTCACTAAATGTTATATTTGATAATTTGTTTATTGAGGAAAATTATTCAATATTACATATTAACTGCTCGCTTCCACAGCATTTCAATTGGATTAAGGTCAGGGCGTGGACTTTGCCATTCCAAAAAAATTAATGTATTCTTTTTGAACCATCCTTTGTAGAATGACTTGTGTGCATAGGATCATTGTCTTGTTGCATTACCCATCTTCTCTTGAGAATCAGTTGATGAACAAACTGACATTTTCCTTGAGAGTTCTCTGATATAATTCAGAATTCATTGTTCCATCAGTGAAGGCAAGCCATCCTCGCCCATATGCAAATGACTCCTTTGTTTACACTATGACACAGTTCCCCAAATATGTGTTGTTAAAAGCAATTTTTGATAGATCCCTGCTCTTTCAACGAAACAGGGCTCCGCTCACTCAGACCAGATTGTCATTCCATTGATTGAAAACACCTGACTCTAATTTTACCTTCAAACCGCTAATCCTAGAGGTTGGCATACTTTTTGCCACTCACAAATATTTAATATTGGATCATTTACATGAATAAATAAATGACCTTATATAAGATATTAGTCTTGTTTGTTTATCTGGGTTCTCTTTATATAAGTTTTAGGAATATGATATTTTGGGTCATATTTATGCAAAAATATAGAAAATTATTATTATTTTTTAAACATTCAAGCACCACTGTACATGTAGCAGGTTTATGTTCTGTGAATCGCAGTACTCTAAATTTATTGACTATGATTCATTTGTCGTTATTTACAACTTAGGCATTCGTTTTAATTATCATGCTAAAAGAACTATATATCCTCTACATATCCTCCAAAACTGTATCTAGACACAGAAAGCTACAGGGGGTAGATGATATATCTGTAATTTACACAGTAAGGTAGCCAGTGGTTTTAATAGAGTGTGGGCAACAACGTAATGGTGCGTTGCATGTTGGGTAGCGCCCGCCATGTTTTGGACACACAATCAAAACAAATGGACCATACCATAAGATAAACAAACAAGCAGAGCAGCCTTACCTTAGGAAAACTGCAATTGGCTTGAGCTTGGACTTTTGCTTAGTGTGGTGTATAAGTTATAACTAGCTAACCTAGCTTTAATTTACAAGTTATAACTAGATAACCTAGCTTTAATTTATTAGTTATAACTAGATAACCTAGCTTTAATTTATTAGTTATAACTAGATAACATAGCTTTAATTTACAAGTTATAACTAGATAACCTAGCTTTAATTTATTAGTTATAACTAGCTCACCTTGCTTTAATTTGTAGTGAATTTAGAATATACATATAATTTACCACCACATGCTTTCACAGGTTTGATGTGGAAGTTTTGAAAGCTGACAGCTCTGTCCGGCTGGGCAGGCATATTTTACATTGCATGAGGATGTCATTGCCTCGTTATTCTACGCGTGAGCATCCGTGCGCCGGCGCATCTGCGCCAATTATTTTTTAATTCAGACAATAGGTTTTTTTCCCCAGCATTTTATTTTTTACTCATTAGGGGAGTTTTCCAATGTAGCGAAGTAAATTACTTGTGTCAGAATGTACTTGAGTAAAAGTAAAATTACCTATTTTAAAAACTACTTTAAAAATTACAAATTTAAAATCTACTCAATTACAGTAACGTGAGTAAATGTAATTTGTTACTTTCCACCTCTGAATCCTCCATGTTGCTTCCAAGCTGGGAATTTAAAAACACAGCAAGCATTCACCATTTCATCGTACTGTACATTAAATTACGTAAATAAAACCAAACCACGCCACCAGCCCGTCTCTGCCATAGTATCGTGTCCTAAAATACCACAATGCACTGGTTTGTTTATGTCTGCTGATGTCATGATACTAGTCTCTATAGCTTAATAGATGTATACTAGTGGTTGGTCACCTAAGAATGCTAATGCTAAGCTAGTCTGGTATATTTTAAGTGATAAACAGTCAGTCTGTGTCTGTAAATATGTTGTAACTAATACCAAGCATGAAAAGTGATACTGAAAGCTTTATTTCCTTCAGTTTATATGAATAGATTTTATTATTAAAGTTTAGCTTAGAATTTATTGGCCTCGTTGTCTCCATTCTTTGGTAGCGCTACCTGAACATCACTGGGGCAGAAAAAAATTGGAGAGGAGCACCTGCCTAGATAGTAATCATATTATTACCAAAATAAACAATTTATACACAAAATTGTAATAGATTTTGTTATCTGACAACATTTAATTTTTACATGACATGATCAATTTATCTCTGGATAAACGTATCATAATCTCCGACCACTGATTTAAGCTAACTGTAAATAAACAAAAACAATTTACTATAACAAATAAATGTGTAGATTAATGTAAAGACTTGCTTAACTTTAAATTATAAATAAAATAAGCTAGATACCAATACTTAAAGAACAGGAGTCCTCTATCATTGGCTGCCTCATTTCTGGTTCCCAGAGCTAATATTTCTGCTTAACATAGCTTATATTAACAAATAAAATATATATCAAAGGTTTTTTTTTTATTAAAAGCAATAAAATTAAAAACTAATAATGTTTGTTCTCCGAGTTACTGACTGCCCACCTGTCTGGTCCGATGCCGATGGATGTTGGACCCTCAGGCTCTCCTGTTCCCTGTCCCGCCAGACTGATTGAAGTTTCTGAAAGTCAGCTCTTCTCCATCACAGATCAGCTGCTCATCATCCAGTTTATTCGCCTGACTCGGACTAGTTGCTCACTTCTGAGGGAGTTTTATCTTGCCTCTGCACTCACTGGGGTTTTTTGTAATCTGTACATTTTATGTTTAATGTTTTGCCTGATTTTGTCCTTCTATCACATTTCTGTAAAGCTGCTTTGTGACACCATCAGTTGTAAAAAGCGCTATATAAAGAAATTGAATTGTATAAATGATTTGTAAAATGAAGTTTATAGGATTTGCAGAAAGTGTGCAATAATTCTTAAACTAAATTAGGCAGGTGCGTAAATTTGGGCACACTTGTCATTTTATTGATTTGAATACCTTAAGCACAAATTTGTATGCTAAAGCACATTTGGACAAACCAGCTTCATTTTGGAATAAAGTGCTGTGAGCTGATGAATCTAAAATTAATTTATTTGGAAGTTAATATGCATGGCAGAAAAAAACAGCATTCCAAAACACTTGCTACACACAGTAAAATTTGGTGGTGGTTCATCATGCTGTGGGGCTGTGTGATCAGTGCAGGTACTGGGAATCTTCTTAAAGTTGAGTCACATCGATTTCAGTCGATATCAGCAGATTCTTGAGAACAATGTTGAGCCGGGGCTGAATACTTCAACAAGACAACGATCCTAATCATTGCTCAAAATCTACTAAAACATTCATGCAGAGGAACAAACAGTGTTCTGGAATGATCATCTCAGTCTCCAGACCTGAATATAATTGAAAATCTGTGGTGTGATTTAAAGCAGGCTGTTCATGATCAGAAACCATCAAACCTGACTAAACTGGAGATGTTTTATAAAGAAGAATGATCCAAAATACCTTCAACCAGAAGCCAGACTCTCATTGGAAGCTATAGGAAGCGTTTAGAGGCTGTTATTCCTGCAAAAGGAGGATCTAATAAATATTGATGTATTTTTTTCTGTTGGGGTGCAAATTTATGCACCTGCCTAATTTTGCAGAATTATTGCACACTTTCTGTAAATCCTATAAACTTCATTTCACTTCTCAAAAATCAATGTGTTCATCTACTATATGATATATATTTAACTGAAATTACTAATCTAAACAACCAATGATTTATAAAGACAAATCATGAAATTTATTAGGGATGCCCAAACTTTTCCATACCACTGTATAAGCAGTTGCCATTTCCACACTCTAGAAAACACTAGCTGAAAATACTTAAAATATTGTAATATAGCCTTCTTCTGGCTACTGGGCATCAAATATACTTAATTTTCTGATCCTAAGACTGTTGTTTAGAGGAGCCCAGAATTGCTAGGTGTTTAAAAAGTCAGAGCCTTTTTTATATATATTTATTACTAATGAATTAGTTCCTAATTACACGTGGTAACATGTTTCAAGATATGCAAACTTGTCAAAAAGAATTCTCATTCGCCAAATACTTAGGGTGCCCAAAAAGTATTGTTTATGTTGTAAAGGACAAAATACCTGTGTATTATGATTAAAAACATTTATTTTTTTTAAACATCTTTCATTTGCTACAGACACGGTGTGTATATGTGTGTTTATGTGTGTGTGTGTCTGTGTGTGTGTGTTTGTGTGTGTATGTGTATGCATTCCTTCATTCCCTGGAAAGTGTCTACAGAGGGTGACGTCAGTAAAATAGTCTGTACACTCATATTTCTCAAGGATGCTCGCCCTCCATTTAGGCAGCCATTTGGCTCAAACAACTCAGTTGGCTCAAACCTTGGCTCAAACAACTCAATTCATGTTTTATGCTGAATTGAGCCTTTTCAACCAAGGTTTGGTGCACAAAGTTAACTCTAATAATGGTTATTTATGGGTGTGGCTCAGTACTGGTGATTTTTGAGTATGTAGTATTGCTAAAAGTGTCAGACATGAATATAATGTATCATGATATCATGATATACATCAAGCATTGAAGCAACACTATGACTGCTTTATTGTTTCTACAACTATTGTCAATTTGTTCACCTCAAATGATCATACAGGACAATTTCTATGAATACCTTATTATTCTCCTTTCACCCTCTACTTCAGGGCTCAGTGAGTGACCACAGTAGCTCCAGTAGCACTGCTGTATCTAATCCACTTGTACCAGCACAACACACAGATCTGCACACTCTTGGTATTTTAATCTGTGTCTTCATGAGGTAGAGTCACCTGGAACAGTTTTCTCAGCATCTTGAAGGAGTTCCTGCAGGTGCTGAACAATAGGTGTTGCTTTTCCTTCACGCTGTGAAGCTCAAACTCATCCCAAATCACCATCTCAGTTGATCAGGTTTAGATCAGATGATTGTGGAGGACAAAGTTTTTTAACTGTTTACTACATAATATATACAGCTCTTGAAAACAACAGGAGAGCACATAAATATGATGAGTTTCTTTGATTTTATCAAATTGAAAACCTCTGGAATATAATCAAGAGGAAGATGGATGATCACAAGCCATCAAACCAAGCTGAACTGCTTGAACTGCAGGAGTGGCATAAAGTTATCCAAAAGCAGTGTGTTAGACTGGTGGAGAAGAACATTCCAAAATGCATAAAAACTGTGATTAAAAAACAGGGTTACTCCACCAAATATTGATTTCTGAACTCTTAAAACTTTATGAATATGATTGTTTTTTTTTTTTATTATTTGACGTCTGAAAGCTCTGCATCTTTTTTGTTAGTTCAGCCATATCTCATTTTCTGCAAATAAATACTCGAAATGACAATAATTTTATTTGGAATTTGGGACAATGTTCATTTTACTCAAACATATACCTATTCAAACATTGAATGAGAAGCTGTTTCCAAACTTTGGACCGCCACTACAGTGTGTACTTACTTATGTGTTTTATGCTGTGTTCTATCTATTTATTTCTGGTATTCCAGGACACTGATACCGTGTCTAACCTTCTGTCTGCTTCATTACGTTTTCTGTACATTCTGTACACACACACACACACGCACGCACGCGCACACACACACGCGCGCGCGCGCACACACACACAGAGGGAAAGGGAAAGGAAAAGCGGAGCTGCAGGAAAAGGTGGTCCTGTTCCCGTCAGTGACGTGACCGGAGGGGGCACGTGGTGAGTCATGTAATGGTCTTGCGCGCGTTCCAGAGAACTGATCTTCCTTCTGATCCCCCGCCCCCCCGCGCGCTTCCCGCTCGCGCTCCCCAGCTCCTCAGGTGAGAGGAGGGTCGCCCGTGACGTCAGCAGTGTTTGGGTTACGGGTTCCCGTAAAGTTTGAATCCAGAAACTGTACGTCTCCTGATAGGAAATAACATTAAACATAAACCTTATTGTTTCAGCTGCGTTACATCATTTAATGCTGATGATGGAAAAACACCCTTTAAACAGCCTTTATCCCAGATGCAGTCATGCTTGAACGTGTGAAAACCCTTTAGATTTTCTATATTTCTGCATAAATATGACATAATACATCGTAAGGTTTTCACACAAGTCCCAACAGTAGATAAAAAGAACCCATTTACACAAATGAGACAAAAATAATGTACTTGGTCATTTATTTACTGAGGAAAAAATATCCTTTATTACATATTTGTGAGTGGCAAAGGTATGCTTCAGCTCTGGGATGCTGGTGGGTTTCCTCACATTATCAGCTTGCTTCAGGTCCTTCCAAAACATTTCTATTAGATTAAGGTCAGGACTTTGACTTGGTCATTCCAAAACATTAACTTCATTCTTCTTGAACCTTAAATTCTTGGTAAAAAGATTTGTGTCCTTGAGTCACTGTCTTTCTGCATGATGCACCTTCTCAGATGTCCTGGCATTTTCCTTTAGAAGTCTCTGATATAATTCAGAATTTATTGTTACATCAATGAAAGCAAGCTGTTCCACAGATTGGATATTGTTCTTATGATGGAATTCAGTGTTTTGCTTTCTCCAAACACAAAAACATCTATTTTGGTATTATCTGTTCACAAAACATGTTTTCAATAGCCTTCTGTCCCTTCTGCCATGCACACCATTGTTGTTCAGTGTTCTCTTCACTCTAAGAAATATAAGAACAGATTTGTACTTAAAAGAGTACAAAGCTTGTCGCTGGGGCTGTACCTTATATTAAGGTTCAAAAAAGTACCTTTCAGTGAAAGTACTTTTTTGTACCCATGGTTTTTGTGCCAGTATAGATTATAAAGATTATAAACATTGTCATCAACTAAAAATGGCTCAAAAACTTGATGATACAAAATTGTCTGGCTTTCAAATAAAAAATGTGCAATTTAAATATATACTGTTTATTAGTACAGTGATGCAGAATACTGAATGTACCTTTTGGCTGGTTAAATGGTACAAATCTGTACTTATTGCTGTTAGAAATGACTTACTTCAGAGGGAACAAACCTGACCCTGTAAAGACCAATATTGTACCTTTGAGGGTACAATTATAAAGAATGTACCTTCGAGTACAAAAAAGTACTCATATCGTACCTCTGTTTTTTAGAGTGTTGATGGTGGACTCATGAACATTAGCATTAGCCGATATGAGAGAGGCCTTCAATTGCTTTGAAGTTACCCTGATTTCCTTTGAGACTTCGCCAACTACTACACGCCTTGCTCTTGGGGTGATCTTTGCTGGTTGACCACTCCTGGGGAGGGAAACAATTGTCTTGAATTTCCACCATTTGTACACAATCTGTCTGATTGTGGATTGGTTAAGTCTAAACTCTTTAGAAATTGTTTTGTAAACTTTTCCAGCCTGATAAGCATCAACAACTCTTTCCTATGACACACTTAGTTTTAACAAACTTATGTTGTGAAAAACAGGCTTATTTGATTAAAACAGCTCTGCATCCTCACACTTGATTGTGTTCCTATTGATTGAAAACATCTGGCTGTAATTTCACCTTCTCACCTAACTGCTAATATTTTGCCACTCACAAATATGTAATAGTGAATTCTCAGTAAATAAATGAGCAAGTATAATATGTTCCCTTTATCTACAATGTTTTAGGTCATAATTTTAGTCATGCTTTTGTTTTGTTACGATTTAAAACGGAAGGGTTTATTTTCATATGCTCAGAGAAACAAACTGTTACACTTTACAATGAAACTTTACTCTGCACTTCACCCAGAACTATAAGTACTTAAGATTACAGTTTAAATACAGTTTTAGTACCAAGTAAGGAGAAACAAGCAGTACACAATATATATGCTATATATTATACAGTTTGTGTGCACTGTACAGTATGCAATATGTCAAAATGTAAACACTGTGCAATAGCATCTAAAACAGACTTTAATACATTTATGCGTATACGTGTATCATACGTATAATCTATGAAAACAATATAAGTAATGCAGTAATTGCAGGTAGATATAGAAAATTCCAGTATATTGTGCAAAAGGTGCAACGTGTGCAATTATTATTAGTATCAGTAATATGTTCTATTTATACATAAAAGTCTAAAGGTTCATCTATGCACTTTCCAATTTGTTTTAACAATTAAAAGTCAGATTAAATAAAAGGGCCATTTTTTTACTTTGACATTTTTCCAGGTATATTATTGCTGAACACAGAAAAACATATCTACAAACCAGCAACATTACAGGAGAGAGATAAAACCATTTTTTGTCCATTTAAAAAGAGATTTTCAGTTGATTTTGGAGAATTTCTATTGATCCATTCATCAAGAAATTGTGACACAGTATAAGGTACAGTTTGTGTGTTCAAATGATTTAGTAAGTTACATTTCATTGGACAGCTACAATATGTTAAAACAGCACAAACAGTAAGAAAATGTGTGTTTGGTAGAAGTATTTTTTTCTTGAGGTCATGCCACAGCATCTCAACTGAACATCAAGGCTTTTAGAGATACTTTTTTAATTCTTTACAGCTTCATGCGTGTCAACAATTCTTGAACGTGGCACTTCTGAGAGCTCTTTTGTGTTAGGCATGATTCAAGCAATGCATCATCAAGCAATGCTTCTTAAGAACAGCAAACTCAAAACTGGGGTGTGTTTTTTATAGGGCAGGGCAGCTTTAACCAACAACTTTAACCAACAACTTGTATTCAATAAAACCATACAAACATATCATTTTTGTGTGCTATTCGTTTAGGCAGACTGTGTGTGTCTATTGTTGTGACTTGGATGAAGATCAAAACACATTTCATTAATTTTATATGTTCTTGCAACTGTATATAGATGATTAAAATAAGTACCAATATCTTTTGTATAAAATAAAACATTTTTTATCTGAAAAAATATGTAATTGATTAATAATTTCTATTTTAATACAGTATGTACTGAATTCCTTTACATCCAGCTGATGACAGACTGTATAACAGACACTGCTCTCAGTAGACAGTAGTTTTACTAGTAGTACTTTTTATTATAACTATGTGCAATAAAACGTTTTACCTTTCCATCCGAACCAGTCTTAAAATCACTGGCTCTGCTTGGCAGTGGTTTGCATTGTACCTGGAGGGCCGTTCCTACCAGGTAACATGGCAAAGGAGCAACATCTGCTCCATACAGGCTTTCCACAAGGCACGGTGCTTGGTTCTCTTCTTTTCTCACTCTATACTCGCTCTCTGGGTGAAATAATATCTTCTCATGGATTCTCATACCACTGCTCTGCTGATGACACTCAACTAATCCTTTCTTTTCCTCCTTTCGACACTCAGGTTTCATCCCGCATCTCAGCTTGTCTCAGTGATGTCTCGTCGTGGATGAGTTCTTCTCATCATCTAAAACTCAACCCCAACAAGACTGACCTTCTGTTTATCCCAAGAACTATGAGTCTTCATCACAATCTCTCCATCTCTTTCGAGAACTCACTGGACATCCCATTGACATCTTTACAGGATGTCAAAGCCTTGGGGTAGTAATGGATGACCAGTTATCTTTCTCCAGCCATGTTGCAAATCTAACACGGTCATGCAGATTTCTCCTGTATTACATCCGAAGAAGTCAATCGTTTTTGTCACAGGAATCCAATGAGGTGCTTGTGCAGTCTCTTGTCATCTCAAGATTTGACTACTGTAACTCTCTACTGGATGGTCTTCCACTGCGATCCACCAAACCACAACAACTAGTTTAGAATCAGCAGCACGACTCGTCTTCAATCCTCTGAAGTTTAGTCATGTTACTCCTTTACTTCGTTCTCTCCTCTGGCTTCCTGTTGCTGCCCTCATCAAATTCAAAACCCTGATGCTGGCCTACAAAGCCAAAAATTCATACTTGATGGCAATGGTCAAAGCCAGATCTGTACCAAGAGCTCTTAGAGCTTCCAGTACGGCTCGGCTCAAACCTCCATCCCTCAAAACCTACAGAAAACAAACATCCCAACTCTTCTCTGTGCTGCACCAAGGTGGTGGAATGAACTACCACTGGATGTCATAACAGCAGAGTCACTCGCGGTCTTCAAACGCTGACTGAAGACTTATCTTTTCAAAGAGTTCCTAAACTAATCATAAACAAGGGTTCTAAACATGATCAAGCTCTGTGAATCTCTTGATCCTAGTCTACAAACTAGCTATGGATATTTTGAAGTAACAAGAAAGCACTGTGTTTAAGTCGCCTTGGTAAGGGCGTCTGTTAAATACCTTAAATGTAAAAATAAATGTAAATTATTCCTGTTCAAGTGATATTCTATGTGCATAAATGTAAATTATTCCTGCTCAAGTGATATTCTATGTGCACTCTCATCTCAATTCACCATGTGTGGTGTAACTGTTCACCATCCTTATTATGTGCAATATTAGTACTTATTTATTATTTATTTGCTATATATTATTTATTAACTAAATATTCATAGTAATTAAGCTATGTACCATCTCACTGGTCACTGCTTACCACAACACACACACACTGGAGAATGATGCTTTATTCTTAGTTTTTCTTTATTCATATTTTTAGTATTTTTACATTCTTTTGTAATTTTTTGTATGTACCAGTCAAAAGTCTGAATATACCTCTTCTTCTTCTTATTATTATTTTTTTGCAAATTAAATAATTAAAGAATATTAAAGCTATACAGGAACGCATGTGGAATTATTTTGTAGGCAAAAGGTGTTAATCAAAGCAGAATGTTTTATACATTTTTATATTTTTATATTTATCTTTGACTACAGATCTGCACAGTCTTGGTATTTTAATCTCAGTGTCTTAATAAGGGTAGAGTCACCTGGAATAGTTTTCTCAGTGACTGGAAGTGCTAAACAATAGTTGCTGCTTTTCCTTTACGCTTTAAAGCTCCAGCTCATCCCTAATCACCACCTCAGTTCATCAGGTTTAGATCTGGGGACTGGGGAAGACAAACCATTTTTTTAATGTTTAATGTACTTCCATATGTGTCCATAAATTCCATAAGTGTTTTTATGTATTTGATATTAATCTACAATGTAGAAAATAAATTAAATAATGAAATAAAGAAATGAGAAAGTATTTACAAACTATTGACTGGCTGTAAATGTATTAATAATGATTAATAGAAGATTATTATCTGAAACATCTATACAGATATATATATATATATACTGTATAATTTTATATCTTTGCTCTCTCTGGTGGTTATATCAGAGAACTGCAGCCCGACTCCTGAACAGCAGAGTGCGCTGTTAGTCAGACGCTCGGGCTGATGATGACCGTATATGAGTATTTATAAACCATTTGTGTTATTTAGCTCCTAGATATTGACAGCATAGATCAAGAAATAAGAGATTAAGTCAGTTTATTTAATAAGGGGAAGGGCTTGATTTTACTGCGCAGCATCACCACTATCATCATTATTAATAATAATATTATTATAAAATCAGCATGGATTCAAACGGCACAGCTTTTCCAGTCCAGCTCTACATTTATGACCTGTCGAGGGGAATGGCTCGCCAGCTGAGCCCTATAATGTTGGGTAAGTGAAGATAATAATGCAGGTTTATATATGTATATGTAACGTTATACATATTATATAGCTGTGGGCATAACAAAAGGAGCAGAACCCTGCTAGTCTCTGCCTTTATTTCTGAGATGAACAGATTTCTAGTAACGTTAAATATTCGTATTATTAAAGCTTTGAGCTGGATGTTAGAATCTCTGTGTGTTTGTAAAAAATGACTTTAAGGCTTTAGTGTGCGCCCAGCACTGAGAAAAACACTTAAATGTGTGATTTAATTAAGAAATATGCTCGAAAAGAGACGTTGGTCTTCTTATTCACCAGCCTTTTGCTCGAACTCTCCGTTCCACCTTAAATATTGCAGCAGACATGCTCGGCATACGAGACGTTTCTACTGTAATTGCTGGTGCTTTTAAGGTGGAACGGAGAGTTCCAGGCTATTAATGCCTTTTTTTTTTTGTAAACTTGACTTAGCACCCTCAAATAACAATTAATGTTCTTACAAATCTCAAAATGAGTTTAATCTCTAAAATGCGTGATTTAATTAAGAAATGTGGTCTAAAAGGGACATTCTGTTTGTGTAAGAGTTTTACCATAAACCTAGCTGTTAAAGGTCTATTTCAGCCCCAGTGGAGAAACACATAAACCTACCCCATCATATTTACAGCAGGTTTCCTAATTTACCAGCCGTATGCGCGAACTAACCGTTCCATCTTAAATAGTGCAGCATATATGCTCAAGCACCTGAGGCGTTTCTACTGTAACTGATGCTCCATTTAAGGTGGAACGGAGAGTTCCAGCCTTAGGCAGACGAATTTGAAGCCAGTCTCTTTTTTTTCTATATACATTTTCTCTCATTTGAGAATTATTGCTTTTTTAAATATTTGTTTGCCCAACCTTTTTTATCGTACTTATATATTTTCAGAGTAACAAACACATTAATATTAGATAAAGATAATCTGAGTAAATATGAAATGCAGCTTTTAAATGATAATTAATTTTTTTAAGGGACAAAACGTATTCAGTCCCACCTGGCCCTGTGTGAAAGATTATTAAACCCCTAAACATAATAACTTGTGCCACCCTCTTTTTGTAAGATTTTTACCATAAACCTAAATGTTTATTTCTGCCCTAGTAGAGAAACACATAAACCTACTGAATCATATTTGCAGCATTTTTCCTAATTCACCAGCCTTATGATCGAACTAACCGTTCCACCTTAAATAGTGCAGCAGATATGCTCAGGCACCTGAGGCGTTTTTTACTGTAACTGATGTTCAATTTAAGAGTTCCAGCCTAAGGCTGAAGAATTTGAGGCCAACTTTAAAATCTTTTTTTCTATATTCTCTCTCATTTCACTCATTTGAGAAGTAATGCTTATTTTTTCAAAAATATTAGGTTTTCCCCCTGCCCCCCTTTTAATTTTTACAAATACAATTTAATATTAGACAAAGGTAACATGAGTAAATATAAAATGCAGTTATTAATTGATAATTAATTTTTTTAAGTGAAAAAATGTATTCAAACCAACCTGGCCCTGTGTAAAAAAGGACTCGACTCCTAAACCTAATAACCTGGTTGTGCCACCCTCTGTTTGTAAGAGTTTTACCATAAACCTAAAGGTCTATTTCAGCCCCAGTGGGTACACATAAACCTACTGATTCATATTTACAGCATGTTTTCTAATTCACCAGCTCGAACTAACCGTTCCACCTTAAATAGTGCAGCAGATATGATATCATACTTAGATATTTTTTCAGCGTAACAAACACATTTTAATATTAGACAAAGATAACCTGAGTAAATATAAAATGCAATTTTTAATTGACGATTTTAGTTTAAGGGAAAATTTTATTTAAACAAACCTGGCCCTGTGTGAAGTACTTAAGCCCTAAACCTTATAACTTGGTTGTGCCATCTGTGGTGGCAACAACTGCAATCAAGCTTTTGCAGCATTTTTAAGCATTATTTTTTACATGTTGGTTTGAGTAGCTTTTTTCCCCTTCATAAATAAAATAATCATTTAAAAAAAGCTTTTTGTATTTACTCAGGTTATCTGTGCCTGATTTTATAATGCGAAAACAAAATAAATGTGTAAGGTGGCAAATCACAGCCCTGTAATTCAGAGTGTGAGGGAGTGAGAGATTGAGAGTAAGTGAGGGGGTGTAAAATTATCCAGAAGTTTAGACTGAAGCTCTGTTGATAGAAACAGTAGAGTCACTTTTTCCATTTTTTACACAGCTGCTGCCATAGCAACATTTCCAGTATTAACAGTGAAAGTAATAATATTTGGATGTCTGTTAAAGAGTCTGAGGAATGAAAAGTCCTGAAGTGTCCTGGGCCTTTCAGATAATTCCTCAAAAGTGGAAAAGCCATTCAGAAGCCTCAGAATCCAACAGCATGACCCTGATTTGATCTTCTACAGAGGATAGGTCTGTTACAATATACTGTCCCCAAAAATGATGGCAATAACTGATGTTATTCTCATTTAAGGACAATTTTAGGTTTTAGTGATAGTAAAACAGTATTATAATGGATAGTAAGACAATACACTCTTTTAAAAACACCTGTAAATAAAAAAGAAAATGTGAATATATTTATTTTAAATACATTTATACATAAATAAAACATGCAATACATACATACATAAAATAAAAATTATGTTTCTAATTCAAGGATGGTGGGCTCTCCCTAATAATATAAACATACTGAGATTAGCAAAACGTTATGTAAGAGGTTATGTACATTAGGGCTGTGCCATATTGTATCGTACACAATAATATCAGCAACATTTTTAAATATCGTGAACGATACCATACCCTGAAATATGGTGCCATATCACCCACACCTCTAATTATCACTACAGAGTGCTACTTTTAGCTGTTTTTAACAAAAGAAAAATTCACACTGTTCTCATTTCCCATTATATATATACTAGAGACAGATTATATCTGAGTATCATTTATTTTACTTTACTCCTGGATATATGGAGATATTTGGAGTGGATTACTATTAGTATCATGACATTCTGGATCATTGACTTCTGTTACAAATCTGATAAAATTATTTTATTTTTTTAATATCTCAGTTGGGAGTGTACCATATCATATCACCAATAATTTTTGTAATTCAGTATTTTGTCATATCGCCAAGAATATCGCTATCGCCATGAAATATTGTGATATTATTTTAGGGCCATATCGCCCACCCCTAATGTACATTTATTGTACCATAAGTCAATTATCAAGACAGACCTAAAAGAGGAAATAAAAACATCAGACACGCACCAGGCAGTATAATAAGAGTTAACTGGTACAGCTGCATGTGAACATGTGAACATAAAACACTGAAGCACTTAAAAAATGTTCTTAAAGCCCAACCACTTAAAGAATGTTCACAAGAAATTTCACAAGCATAGAAGGTTCACCATATTTCTCTTCTCTCTTTTCTCAAACATAATTTAGCATTCAAACATAATATACTGTTTAAAATATTCTAAACATATCTAGAAATCTGTTTACTTCCTCAACATAAAGTAGTCTTATGATTATTGCTCAGCACTGCAGTGACACAGGCATGGTGGTGATGTCCTGACCAGTGCAGTGTGTGTTACAGTAGCTCTGGCGGGAGATGATGCCACACAGATTGGGAGGCAGACTGACCTGCTGAGAGCCTCTGAGGATCAGACACTATTCATATCCAGCTGTTCAACACTAGAACAGTGACCGATAGAATATACAACTGCTAACATCGCTAGTAGTTGCTATGGCAATAATGATTAATAATGGCATAAGTATTGGTGGAAAAAAAAAATACTGTGGGCATTTTGAAACTAATATGTGTGTATTTATATATGAACATATTTGTACGTTTCCTAATATTACAAAAATAAACTGTAATTTTTTTTGCAAGTATTGTATTTGCAAACAAAAACGTACCATCCAGATACAGTGATGGTTAAAATTTGTGACACCTTATGAATTTCCTGTATTTCTGCACAAATTAAAATAAATTAAAGCTAAAAAATCCTAAATGTAGACAAGCAGAACCAAATCAGGGAATAAGGGAAATAATCATTTTTTTCATATCTGTGAGTAAAAATTTGCAACCCAGAATAGTGTTCTCCTTTCTCCAAACATAACACTTCTCATTAAACCAAAAATATCTATTTTGGTCTCATCCATCCACAAAGAATTGTTCCAGTAGCCTTCTGGCTTGTCCATGTGATCCTTAGCAAACTGCAGATGGGCAGCAAAGTTCTTTTTAAAGAACAGCAGTTTTCTCCCTGCGGCCCTGCCATGCACACACTGATATTCAGTGTTCTCTTGATGGTGGACTGATGAACATGAACATTACCATTATCCATGGAAGAAGAGCCTTTAATTTGTTATTATTTGTAAGCTCCCTTGGGTTCCTTTGAGATTTTTGGACTATTAGACACTTTGCTCTCTGTGTGATCTTTATTGGTCAAGCTCTACTTGGTAGAATAATAATATTACGCATTTTCTTCTGTTTAGAGACAAAGTGTCTGTGGATTGGTGGAGGCTTTAAAATTTGCATCACCTGGACTATTCTAATGATGACTATGAACTATGACTATGCAAGCTCCTAGGGTTCCATATGTTTGCAGGGTTTAACAAAATATTACACTGATATTATTTAAAGTGTTAAAAACATATTTTTTAGATCATCTCGCGATAACCAGTAACAGTTATTTTGACCATGGGTGCGCAAAACATTTGCATGCATCTGTATACACCCCTATCAACAGCTTATAAGAAGCAATGCAACCTGAGCTTTAGAAATGAACAAAAAATGTCTATTTACAAATAATTTTTATGTAGTAAAGCAGTATTGGAACAGATCATGTTACTGCACTCTCTACTGCAGAATTTACACACTACCACACAGCTGATTCACACTTTCATTATAATAACTAGAAAAAGACACAGAAACACAAATAACTCTGTTAAAAAGTTAAAGTATAAGTATTTTCTTTTAGAGAGATTAAAGAATAAGGCAGAGAGCATTAAATACTGTTTCCTACACCTTTAAACGACTCTAGGAAACTGGAGAAAACTGGTACAGAAAGAGGTTTGGCTGATCCACATGGCAACTCATTTAACTCAGCTTAACACTGGACTAAGTCTCAGTTTTAGCGGTGAAGACAGGAATTAGAGGTCTGACAGGTGAAGTGCAGTAATAAAGTCACTCACTTTGTGCATTTAGATGCTCAGCTGTTGTTTTTTGATCATTGTGAGAGTACGAATGGTCTGTGGTCAGTGTAACAGAGGTTACGTGGAGGATGAAGATGATACTAAGAGTGTCCTGCTTTCTGTTTCCACAGGGAAGCAGCTGGATGGAATCTGGTGAGTCTCATCTGCAGAGTGTCTCTTGGCCTAATGAATGCCAATGTTAAGATTATGGTTGTGTAACAGAGTGTTAATAACAGTTAGACTGTTTCTGTGCTGCTGTTGTTTCTGCAGGCACACCTCGATCGTGGTGTATGGAGACGAGTTCTTCTTTGGAGGGGTGGGAATCTCCAGTTGCCCTCCGGTAAACCTCCTCTACTTCACCCTGCAGCCATAAAACCTCAGCATCTGTTAATGCAAGAGGCTGAATGCTAGAAGATTTTTTAGAGCATTGTACCTGAGTATGGATTTGAAACGGGTTATAAATGAGTGTGTGTGTGTGTGTTTTTACAGGGTGGAACTATGCTTGGCCCACCAGACACAGTGGTGGAGCTGGGGAACACTGAGGTGACTGAGGAGATCTTTATGGACTACCTGTCATCACTTGGAGAGACCACGTACAGGTGTGTGTGTTTAATTACTTAATAGTAGAGTAACTTTGCTGTAGATATAAAATGACATGAACACACACACATTTCCATTCCAAACGCTGTCCTTACATGTTCTATTATTTGTTTGTTTATGTACTTTAAGTAAGAACTGTCAGTGCAGCAGCAGACCACAGATATAGGCCACACCCACAGTGATAATAAATAAAATAAAAACACAGAGTACCGTTTTTTTTGCACTGTAGAGCACACCGGATTCTAAGGCGCATTATGCGACACTAGTAAGGAACCGGGGTTTCGCCATGTTTTCCTTCTAATTCAGCAAAGATGAAATTATGTAAGGCTAAGCTAAGTTAAGTAAACAAAACTGTAATTCCTAAAAAAAACATTTTCTTTTAAATTCAAACAAGTGCTGGATGTTAATCTACACATATTTATCCCCTGGAAACGTTTTATTGGGGTGCATAAAGAGCTTCGGTTATTTACAGTAAACTGAGATTTGCAGATTTCCACTAAGGCTAGCTGCGGTTAGTGGCAAACGCTCCCTGACGCGCTAGACTGAGGAACCCTGAGTGTTGTGGTAAGCAATGGCGATATTAACTAGCAGTTTGTCCCATGTAGCTTGTTTTAGCATTGTAAACGTGCAGACTACTGTCCAATATAGTCACCTCTGAATGGCGAAAGAGCTAGCGCAAGGCACGGTTAGCAGCTAATGCTAATGCTGCTCTGGCAGTGCTAGTCAGGGTTAGCAGCAGGCTACAGGCAAATAATACTCACCTCTGAACGGTGAAAGAGCTAGTGGTTAGCATGGTTAGTGGCTAATGCTAATGCTGCTCCAGTCTTTAGTCTCTGTGCTGGAGAACTAAACTGAAACTCCTTACCTGACTGGTAAAATTCATACATAAGATGCACTGATGATTTTTGCGAAAATGAAAGAATTTTAAGAGCGCCTTATAATGCGAAAAATAACTCATATAATTAGTTATTCAGAGGGTGTCAAACTAATTTGAAGAAGGGCAAGCTTAGCTTGAACAGCAGTGATTTAAGCACAACTCAGAGATCGCCCTAAATCAAGCTAGCTATAGAACGCTATGCAGGTTGCTAAAAAAGGGCCACAAGGCCCTATTAAAGAGTGGATAATCACTAACACCAACCTCATCCCCAACTGTGGGGATTTATACCCCTCTAGCTCAAGCCTGGCATTAGACATGTTTCCTGTAGCTTCCTGTTTATTTTCCTGCTTCAAAGAATAATATTTAATTGGCAATACTTTCTCTCAGGTACTGGACAAACTGTGTGTGTGCATTTGCCCGTTTCTGTCAGTAAGTTGAATGTGCTGATAAACATTTGGATATACTGAAAGTACTGTAATAACTTACTGTACATACTCTCTCTCTCTGTCTCTCTCTGCTGTGTGTTGTCTCTGTAGAGGGGAAAGGTACAGGTTGTTTGAGCACAACTGCAACACCTTCACCAATGAAGTGGCTCAGTTTCTAACAGGCATGAAGATTCCTTCCTACATCACAGACCTGCCGTCTGAGGTTCTCTCAACGTAAGTGTTCCCCTCACAACAAGACAGTGTGCAGAGTTTGTTAGAGGCAGTACTGAATACAAGCAGCAAGCAGAACACAAAGAACAAAATAGCACTAAAAAGCAAAGAATTGTAAAAACGTTGAGTTATGGGTCGTTTCACACAAAATTTTGGACCAGATGGTTTGTTACATTGTATACTGTACATTTAAGGCCAATTTATACTCCTGCACATATATACATGCCAGAGATGTATAGTAGTGAAGCAGAACTTTTTTAAAAGAGCACTTGGACTTTTACTTAAGTCTGGGTTTCTAGTTTTTTATATGTGTCTCTACGTACTATACACCATAGCATGATGTACACCTCCCCAGAAATATAAGCCTTGTGTTCCCTCCCACACTTTCCCTCCTCTCTGATCAAGCTGTAGAACAGTGCAGAGTCTCGGACACATAATGTTGGGCATTCGTTCAGGCTACACCTTGGACAATGCTTTGATTAGATGCAGAGGTATGAACCAGTTTTTAGCCCCATTAGTTTTAAGTGCACTAAATAACTAAATAATTACTACATTCTGTCATCATCATCTACGTGAGTGGAGTCTTTATATACTTCACATTAACTGTTTTGTAGAATGGTGTCAGTTTTTTCAGGTGTTATACTGAATTCAACCTCTGCCAGGGTTTCAGACTCCACTTGGCATGCATGTGCATCACGCAAAAAAATAAAATTGAACAGATTTTTCTTCGATTCATTTTATTTCTGTTTACAGTGTAAATAAGAGTTAATCAACAGTAGGGCTGCAAAGATTAGTCCACGTAATCGTCAGCATTGCCTATAAAAAAATGTTGACGTGGAATTTAATTGTCTCAACGCGTTGTAAATGTGTGATAGCGAGAGAGAGAGAGAGGGCGCATGCGAGAGAAAAAAGGGCGAGCGAGGAAGACACACACACAGAGGCCTGATTGGCCTCTCCTTATGCTTAGTTGGCCAGTGATGTTTTAGTTAGACTGGGATTGCAGCATGAGACAGAGTGGGAGAAAAAGCAGTAGATTGTCATCCAGGACCTGAGAATTCCCTCCTCTTTCTCAGGCTCGAAAAAAGGGTCAGTGATGTAGAGCAACGTTTTTTAATATAACAAATCACACTGTGATCTTTGTGATGGTGTACAAGTTAGAATTTTATAATCATGCAGTGTATGCACAGCCGGCTTTGCATGTTTAAATGAAAAGCTTCGTTCCTCAATCGGTGCACCGTGCACCACGTCGGGGTGTGGACACAGCCGCCAGACAAGATAACAGAACTTTTGAGGGCCAGAAATCACAAGGCACAGCACCTACAACTTGGAATTGTACTTAAAAAGGTCAGTTTAACGCTTACAAAAAATTGGATCAGGACCCTCTACAGTAGGATCTACAAATAAAGGGCATTACATAATAATCGCGACTAATTGACTACTCAAAAAAAAAAAGTCAGATTAGTCGACTACTAAAATAGTCATTATTTGCAGCCCTAACCTACAGATACAGCAGTTTCAGAATCACAAATGTAAATGTTTGTATCTGTTCTGCTGCTTGAAGCACCTGCACAACAGCGTCTCTTTTTTCCTCTGGTTTGTTTAAAGACTGCCTCAGCTTCCAGTAATTGGTCTGAAAATCTGAAGTCTGAAGTGCTTTAACACTCAGCCATGGTTTAGTTGATCTGGATCAAGATCACCTCTTTTGGTTGGAAAACTTTTGTATTTTGTTCAGCATTGTGGTTCCTGGCCCCTTTCACACCTGTAATTTTAGTTAGGACCCAAACTAAACAATATCAAAGTCCGGACCCAATAAAGCACCCATCACTTCAGAAGCTGTTTATGAGTAACAGTCTTTACAACGCCAAAATATGCAGTTGCTGCAAGTCAGGTTTGTTTGTGAATATTTAATATCCTTATCAATAATAAACTTATTATTTCTTTGTCTTTTTCTCTCTCTCTCTCTCTCTCTTTGTTTTTCTTTTACCCAGCCCATTCGGTCAGGTTTTGAGGCCCATCCTGGACTCCATCCATATTGCGCCCCCTGGTGGAAACGTCATCAACAGCCAAAACAATCACAGCTAGACCTTTTTAACCAGCTTTTTAAACTCCCAACACACACACACACACACCACAGCACACACAACAGACCACAGCAGACAGGCTTCATACACACATGCTGTTCCATGCTACACATGCTGCCAGCTTGTGGGTCGACTTAACCAGCTGTTCTGAGATCAGTTCTCGTCCAGTCTTTCTCAGGCTGCAGTTTAACTACCAGGCTGATCTTGAAACTTGGCTACTTTTAAAGCCACAATCAGGGATTTCACAACAGCAGAGTGCTATCCTCAGCAACTCAGAGTTTTCTGGAACACTGAGAGACACAACGGGAAGAGTGCTATGAATGTACAGCCAGAGTAAACGTAGTATATTGTGCAAAGGATAAAATATATTTATTTTGCTTAGTTTGTAAATAGGGCAATTATAATTATTAATTTAAAAAAAATATTATTTACATTAAAACATTATTTTAGATTGATATATTGAGATATTGATTGAAAATAAGCTTATAAATGGTCTAAACGTACTAAAATGTGGACAGAAATGATCATCGATCCCTGGTTTTGGCTTTAAAGGTGCTGCAGTGAAAGATAAGTAATGGTGCTTTTTGCCTCTGAAGACTTTTATTGGTGTTTTGTAAGTTAAATTACTTGCGAGTGAAAGTTCAGTCACTCTCTTTTAGTGAGGTTGTGCCATTTGTGGAATGAAAGCAGCCACTTCTGTCATAATTAGATCAGAACAACAATTTATTACCATCATGTGCTACTGAGAGGTTTTAGCTGATGACAGGTATTCAATATGTGCAATCAATCTTGGATCAAACTGGTTTAGTAGAAATTTATTAATTAAGTATTAATAACCATTTAAACTTGTTTTTTTAAATGTCAGACTTCATAAATGTTGCCTCTGAACTATGAACCCTTTTAAGTTTGTAGTTCTGTTCATATTTCTATTGCTTTATGGCTGCTGTACTGTATGGTATGGTGTTTTCGGTCCTGGACTCATCTTGCCCTGCAGATTTACTGCTTTCACTGCTACTAAATAACTAGGATTTACCTAATCAGCTCATTAACGAACCCTTTCAGAGTGTTTTACCAGGCCTAAGCTCTAAGCCCATCATCTCATATAATGTTTTTCATAATGTGGAATTTACAGTGATTTAGAGCCACATCTGGTGAGATCAGTTAAGCATTTGTCGACTGTTTTTGGTTTTAGTACTACTGGCCTGGCTACTAATAATGAAGATCGTTCATGCATAGAATCCTCTAAAAGAGTCTGCAGCGAGAGAGCTGAGCCAGATCATCAGATCATCTGACTCACTGAAAATGACTAATAACTGTGTGGCTCCACCCAACCTGACATGAGGTGTTAAGAACATTTTTCAGTGCTTTCCTGCAGCCCCACGCCTGTGATGGTGACTTCAGCACAACAAACACAAAAGGAAAATATTTAAATTTAAAGGAAAACGTCCCTTATATGAAACCTTTAAACAGAAATGGACATTATGCTGCAGATTCCCAGACCAGGATTGAGTCTATTTGAATCATTTTTAAATATTGTGGAATGAAGGGGTTGTCTCATGTTGTAGTTAAAGAACAAATTTGTTTGTGAAATGAATTGTGGGTTGTAGTGAGACATGATAACGAGTATAATGTTTTTTCAAATAGCCCACCTTTGTTCTTCCCCAGCATTCCCAAAAACAGCACTTGTAGCCGATACTCCCAATAGGCTTAAAATGCTAGCGATAAGGACACAGTGTTACCTATGCAAAGAAATTACTATTGTTACACCATTAACTCAAAGCAGCTCCACACTTTAATGGTGGAATTCTAAGGCATTCCTGACTTTTAAAACAAAACACTGAGAACTTTAAAAGTGCACAGGTAGTTTATTTAAAAAACACTGTTTTTACAGACAGTACCTTGAGCTATTTTATCTGGGTGCCGCCATCTTGAAATTAAGTCTCGATATGTCAACTGACCAACACAAATGTATTGGCAGGATAGGGGAATTGATTGCAAAATCAATTCTGTAGAAATGCATAAATTCTGTTGCTGAAAACACATGTTTACTGTCTACTTAAGGATGAAAAGAACTATGATACAAAGTATATAAACTTATAAACTCAGCTCAAAAGGTTTTACTACTCAGTGACTCGTCTGTCAACTTAGTTTCTAGATGGCGGCGCCTGGTGAAATACTTGAAGATACTGTGTGCATAAACATTGTCTTTTTTAATAAACTACCCGTGGACTTTCAGAATTCTTTGTTTTATATGCCAGAGCCCACAGAATTCTACCAATGAAGTGTGGAGCTACTTTTAGCTTGTTAATAAAGTAAAATTGCCATTTCCATGCATGGACAGTGCTATGCCCCTATCGAAGCATTGTAAGCCTGTTGGGCGCGTCAGCTAAAAACGCTGTATTTCAAAATGCTGGGGGTGAACGGAGGTGGGCTATTTGTCTGAAGTTCATACTTGGTATCATGTTTCACTACACCTTCAGTTAATTACACACAGGATTTATCCTTTAAGTCAGTCAGTGATAGTGTGCATGTAAGAGAATGAACAAGATATTCTACTGTCTTCATTCAGTTTCCTGGATTAAGATCTTTGGCTGTTGTGTGCATGAGTGTGAGACCATGAATTACCTGACAGATCCCACCAGAGCAGAAGACTAATGTATATCTGTGCCTTCATTCTGACAGTTTTGGCACATACATTATTTTTAATAAATCATGTATTTCATGCTTTAAGTGAAGCTGTACTCAAGCTTAATCATTAATCAAAAATCTTTTATATTATTTGAGTTATACATATGTACGTCACTCACATAGACAAAGCTAAAGATATTTACAGCCTGCAACAAAGTTTATATTTCTGTTTAAACTCACCCTTTCTCAAATACAACATTAAAGTGATATTAGATTATTGTAGTTTGACAGAATGGTGAGTATCTGAGACATCATTTTAGAAATACATTACCAGTCAAAAGTTTTAATACACCCCATTAAAATCTTATTTATATGTTTTTAGTTCATCTGTTTTCTTTAAATGTCCTGGCAGTTTAATTTTGTACCATTTCTGGTTATTAACTGGACCTGAAGAGCTGAAATAGCAAAAATAAAGGGAAAAAACTGGGGTTTTAAAACTTTTGAACGGTAGTGAATATTTTAAGAAATAAATAGTAAAATCCACACCTTGTGTATATGACAGCTTAAGCAATTTAAGTCGATTCAGCTATAACATTCTGTAAATGTGGATTTTGGGGGAGGTCCATAAACTTAAAGAACTTGCTATAGAAGGTTACAGCTCATCCCTCTTTATCCATCAAAGGACACATTGTCACTTTATTATAACTATTATTGTATTTATTGTTATAGTTATATATTATTATTATCATTATATGTCATTTCCATTCCTATTTAAGTGTTGTATTGATTTTGTTTTTGTTTGATTGGTTTATGTTTAGGTTTATGATTAAATTATATGATAAATGTTGCCATATATACTTATAAATTTTCATCGTGTGGGTCCTGAATATTGACAGTGTATCTGCTTGGAATTCAAATTCTGAATATCATGTTAATCCTGTTTCATCTCAATAAAAATGAGGTCTGGTCATATGTGCATTTACTTGATTTTCTTCATGTGTATAAACTGAATTTTAAGGGTGAGAGAGCAAACAATGTGGGACTAATACTGTTCACTGTCATGTGGGCGTTCTCAGATCTGTTGTCAGGAAAATGTACCATATACAGAAATACAGTCTACATACTACTGTCTTAATGACTGAATATTATATAATATAAAGGTAGATTTCTGGCCTATTGCTATCTTGGCAACAGAAGACACAAGTGTGTCACTTTCTGTTTAGAAACCTGTCTGCAATCAACCATCAGATGTTCAATCGCCAAACGAACGTGCTTATTTTTTCTGTTTTTCCGGTTATTTTGAGAGGGTACTGACTGCAGCCTGCAGGAAGGCGGAGTTGGACGTCCAGTGCGTGCAGCTCCGCCCACTTTGTTAGCGTCATGCCAATCCAGTCCCGGCCACTTTGTCAACATCATGTCTTAGCTGCCCCTCTGAACGGAAGTAAACAATGTACAGGGCAGTTGGAGGAATTTAAATATAATGTCCCGCGTCGTCTGGCTTAAATACTGTGTTACACTACAAGCTTGCGAGACTGACGAGGTGTGGCGTGGACAAAGTGGGTGGGACTGGATGTGCTGGACGTCCAACTCCGCCTTCCCGCTTCTTCTGCTGGCGTTGTTAAGGAACGCCTGCTCATCTTCCTGTAATTGGTCCAAAAGTTCGAACCATCCAGAAAAGCGCTTTCACACTGCAGGTGAACCGGACCATAGTTCAGAAGATTCGGACCGAGACCACCTCTCCTTTGGTCCGGACCGTGTTTCACGGCCCCTTTTACACCTGCTACTTTGGTTCGGACCAAACTGAAAAGTCTGAAAGTCCGGACCAAACGAAGCAGGTGTGAAAGCACTCTTAGACTTCTCTGGGGCCCTAAAAATTTTTTTGGAAGGGCCCTGAGAACTAAGACGCTAAATTGAGAGCTAAAATGCGACAATTTGTGATGTGACAATGTTTTTAAACATAGAGGAATATTTACACTATTATCTGGTTTAAAGATATATGCTATGTGTCTATAACTTGGCCAATATGCACAGCTAATGAAAATTCACTTTGAATCACTTCGATCTTCAATATTAACTACTTTTTTCTATCCAGTTTAGATGCAAATAAACTATGCTACAACTATAGTTATATGATCATTGCCTTGATTTAAAATAATATAGGAGTGTAATCACCCATCACAACCATATACTGTCTCTAGACTGCTCCTCAGAAAGCTACTGCTTTAATCTACCAGAGTTTTATTTAGTGTTCAAAACTCACTTTAATATGAACACATTTAACCTTTAACGTTTAATGAAGATGTAGAATTCTAAGCATTTTCATTCAGGCACCTGTAATTTATTAAAAATGTCAAATAAGCTGGTGCTAGTGTGATTGTTTAATGTCAACATTTAAGGTGGAACTGAAAAACTCAACTTAGCACTTGGAATGTAACTTTGAGAAAGGAAAGTTTTGCTTTATCTTCTGATTGATACAGGACCCTGACTTTTTTTCTAGACTTTCATAATGAGGGGCCTTTATCAATTTGTGGGCCCCTACACTTAATGCAAAATGAGCATATAAGGAGAGGGGCCACGTTTATTTACATTGTTTTGGAATTTTCAGTGCAGTAGAGGGATCATTGATATAGCTTATAACCACTGTGATAATAAACATACAGAATGGGTAATATAATGTATATAATATGTAATATAATAATATAAATATATAATAATATAAGTTAGAAGATGCCACAGCAATCAGAAGAAGATTTAACAGACTGATAATCTGGGAGTTAGGGGAACTGGAAGTACGTAGAACAGGCAATTTATTCTCCGTCAAATTTTTTTATGCCAAGGCTGGCAAATAAGAAGCTAACTTTAGCCTAGTGTCTTCCTATAGAGCCTACTAGAATAGTAAAACAAGAGGTGTCTTATTCTTAGTGATGAGTGCAGAGAGCCCCATCTACCCACCCAGAGAGAGCAAGGCCAACTGTGCTCTCTCAGGAGTCCGGCAGCTGACGGCAAGCTGCATGACCAATGATCACCCGATTAGTTAAGCTAACTTTAGAAACACATTCTATTCTCTCACGGAGTGTTCCTAGAGACTGCTAGAGTTTTTAAACAAGATCAGTCTCATTTTAGTAATTTTGTAGTTTTTTGTTCCACCTTAAATGAGACAGCCAAGGTCTTTCCTGACTCTGACTATGGGTGGAAGTGTTTGAGAGTCACAGCAAAGTGTATATTTACATTACATACACTGTTGTTGAAAAAATTATGAAAATAAAATAAAAGTAACTGCTGGGTTAATTCTTCATGTAAACAATAATATTGATAATAATGGTAAGTTGGGTGTTCCTTATACAATTACAACATTAGTACAAATACAGTTTTGTTTATTAATTTAAATGTTGGAAATCAATTTTTTTAGGGAGGAAACAAGCCTTTAGGAGCAGGTGCATGTAGGAGTGAGCCTGCATTTAATATGAACTGAGCAGATATTCTAACACAAATGCAGAAGCTTTGCTTGTTGGTATGAAATGACCAATCAGACGCATTTTAAGTAATTATCACTTAAATATCAGCGTTTATTAAATAAAGTAAAAGTTTGAATATAAAAAACATCATCCAGGTACATAATAAATTAGAAGTCAGTGATACTCACAAGACCTTTAGCAAACTGTTTCAGATATTTCCATGAAGTGTATTGTACATAAACACATCCCCTTTTAACTTTACTTACACACACTATTACTCCCCCTGCTGCCAGAGAAACTCACATTCTCTCCAACAAACACAACATAGGAACTGACTTCAGATCAGCAGAACTGATTCGATATTAAAATAACATATCGCAGCGTCCAGTGGAGGAACATTTTGCACACTTTTGCAGAGATATTCATTAGACCCTAAAGAAACAAAAAGGCAATTGGTGTTCACATTATTAGTGCTTACATACACAACAGCAGTTAATATAAGGGTAAACTAACTTGCTCAGTTGTTTAGTAGATCTAATACGCTTTGATTTGTATTTTCTTTTGTATTTTTTTTTTTGGCCCAACCACCACCCCCCTTCGGAGGACAATTAATACTTTATTTTTATTTATTTATTTTATTTATTATTATTATTATTATTATTATTTTTTTTTTTTTTTTTTTTTTTTTTTTTTTTTTTGTATTTTAAACGTTTTATTAAATGTGAATTTATAATGTGACCAAGTTTACAGAGCTGGTAAAGAATTAGGGGTTTCATAAAGTGATATAATACAGTGTTACTTACTGTCCATTTAAGGAGGTAGATTACTTTTTTATGCTGCCTGGCACAGGGTGTAGGATAGGCCCAGAGTATCAAACTACCAATTTATTAGTTATTAATATTGTTTGAGCAAACATTAGTTGTTATATGTTATATATCTTTGTAGGAAAGATGCTTGAGGTTCATGCCATTTGAATGAACATATGTGGCTGTTTCTTACCAAACTTCCTGTAGTCTGTACTTTTCATCAGCTTTAAGAGCCAAGAGTAACTTCACTCCTGTATCTCCCACTTTATTCCCCGAAAGATTCAGCACTCTGAGGGACAAGGGGTTTGAATTCAGAGCTGAAACCAGAGAATCACAGCCTTCACCTGTGATCTTACAATCTTTCAATCTGCAGAGAAAATAGTGAATATTAAGTAAAACAAATAATTTCTGCAAAAAAATAGCTCAATCTAGTACATTGTCTATGCAGTCACACTTTGTACCTTACATGTAGTTCAAAATGATAAAATCAAAATAAACAATAAAGCAATGTACATAAACGTAAGTGAACAGCAAACAATAGTACAATGTAAAAGAAATCAGGAGACACCTTAAACAGAAAGAAAAAAAAAGAAAAAGTATGTCTCTGAATATTAAAATAAAACAGTTATAGTCACATTCTTTACCCTGTCCTCTAACCTCAGCTTACACTAAATGAAAGCTTATCATAATATACAGCTCTGGAAAATAATAAGAGACCACTTAAAAATGATGAGTTTATTTAATTGTACTAAACTGAAAACATCTGAAATATAATTAAAAGGAAGATGGATGATATCAAGCCATCAAACCAAGCTGAACTGCTTGAATTTCTGCACCAGGAGTAAAGCAGCATAAAGTTATCCAAAATCAGCGTATAAGACTGGTGGAGGAGAACATGATGCCAAGATGCATGAAAACTGTGATTAAAAACCAGGGTTATTCCATCAAATATTGATTTCTGGACTCTTAAAACTTTATGAAAATGAACTTGTTTTCTTTGAATTATTTGAGGTCTGAAAGCTCTAAATCGTAATCGTAGTTATTTCAACCATTTCTCATTTTCTGCAAATAAATGCTCTAAATGACAATATTTTTATTTAGAATTTTGGAGAAATGTTGTCCGTAGTTTATAGAATAAAACAACAATGTTCATTTTACTCAAACATATACAGTCATATGAAAAAGTTTGGGCACCCCTATTAATCTTAACCATTTTTAGTTCTAAATATTTGGGTGTTTGCAACAGCCATTTCAGTTTGATATATCTAACAACTGATGGACACAGTAATATTTCAGGATTGAAATGAGGTTTATTGTACTAACAGAAAATGTGCAATATACATTAAACCAAAATTTGACCGGTGCAAAAGTATGGGCACCCTTATCATTTTATTGATTTGAATACTCCTAACTACTTTTTACTGACTTACTGAAGCACAAAATTGGTGTGGTAACCTCATTGAGCTTTGAACTTCATAGCCAGGTGTATCCAACCATGAGAAAAGGTATTTAATGTGGCCAATTGCAAGTTGTTCTCCTATTTAAATCTCTTCTGAGAGTGGCATCATGGGCTCATCAAAACAACTCTCAAATGATCTAAAAACAAAGATTGTTCAACATAGTTGTTCAGGGGAAGGATACAAAAAGTTTTCTCAGAGATTTAACCTGTCAGTTTCCACTGTGAGGAACATAGTAAGGAAATGGAAGACCACAGGGACAGTTCTTTGGAGGTGGTCTGTGGATTGTCCTTGACTGTTCTCACCATTCTTCTTCTCTGCCTTTCTGATATTTTTCTTAGCCTGCCACTTCTGGGCTTAACAAGAACTGTCCCTGTGGTCTTTCATTTCCTTACTATTTTCCTCACAGTGGAAACTGACAGGTTAAATCTCTGAGACAACTTTATGTATCTTTCCCCTGAACAACTATGTTGAACAATCTTTGTTTTTAGGTCATTTGAGAGTTGTTTTGATAAGCCCATGATGCCACTCTTCAGAGGAGATTCAAATAGGAGAACAACTTGCAATTGGCCACCTTAAATACCTTTTCTCATGATTGGATACACCTGGCTATGAAGTTCAAAGCTCAATGAGGTGCTTCAGTATGTCAGTAAAAAGTAGTTAGGAGTATTCAAATCAATGAAATGATAAGGGTGCCCATACTTTTACTTTTGTGTAAAATAAATGGAATTTTGTCTTGTGCAGTGTGAAAACAGCTTAGCATGGAGCAGCAGCAGAGATGGTATTTTTTAATGTCTTTAGGTATTATCTGAGTAATAAATCAAGTTAAACTGCACCTGAACTGCCATTTGGCTCAAACATTAGAAGTATTTTTTTAAGGACAAGACTGAGTTTGATTACTGTTTTCACACCACACAAAACAAACTAAACCAAAAGAGCACAAACTAAATGGTACTAGTGTAAAAACAACCTTAGGAAAAGGTTAAGACACCACAAAAGAACCCCTAGAGATGATTTTACCTCAGCTTCTCCAGTTTGCAGAGAGGATTCATCAGTACAGTAGAGAGCAGCTTCACTCCGGAGTCTCCTATTTTATTTGCAGTCAGATCCAGTTTTCTGAGGTGTGAGGGGTTTGACTTCAGAGCTGAAGCCAGAGCAGCACAACCTTCCTCTGTTATTTTACAATCCCACAACCTGAAATAAGAATAACACTCTCTCTTAGGTCACAGCTCAGTTTAGCAGAATTTTACTGCAATGTTACTGCAAAGTTACTGCAATGTTTAAGCTTTAAATACCACTCTATAAAAAACAAATTATATATCCAAGCATGGTGGAGGTAGTGTCATGGCTTAGACCTACTACAGGAATGAGTTCGTTGATGTAACTGATGATGGTAGTAGACAAATTAATTAATAAGTCTACAGACACATATCTGTCAAGAAGAAAATTCATGTAAAGTACAGACAAATCCTTTTCATTTTGAAATGGCATAATCCAAATCATGTATACATGAGCAGTAATTAGATTACTGAGTTATATATATATATGTGTGTGTGTGTATGTGTGTGTGTGTGGAATGCATTTTAATTTTGTTTGTAATAGCTTATATTAGTAATTTGATTCAGTGCTTAACTGGCCAGATTACAACCAAGCCAGAGCTGGTTTATGGAGAGACCACCCACTTCCTATTTCAAAAAATCACTGCTAATCATTAGAACCTAGACGTTTCCTGCAAGCAGGTCCTTAATGAATGGGAGTGAATGGAGCTAAAAGGCTAAAAACACAAATTAAAAATAGTAACTATCCACTTGGCCAGGATATTCCTTGAATTTTAGAAATAATAATGTAATTTGCCAAAAGAGCAAAGAAAACATACCTATATATTTTACTTTTCTGCAGTAAACATATTTCATGCAGTAAGGCGCTGCATAACTACAACTGTGAGCTGATGCTGGAGTTACAGTCAGAGCACCGAGATTAAATGGTTTAGAAATTGTCTGCGGTGCTAAAACACTGGATATTGTTCTGTGGTATGGAAATTAGTAAAAGTTTTAGTACAAAATTCAGTGTGGTAATATATTTATTTTGGGAGTAGGAGTGATTTGAGGCTGGTGATGGAGGTTGTAGAAAGGAGTTCTACTGAAAAATAATAGCAGCCTATTTATTATGGCAAAAAAGACAAATTAACATATTTAATTTAAATTAGTATGAACTGAACTTTCAACTAGTTCATTTAAATTTCACCACCAGAAAAATGTGTTCAATGTTGTGTGCCTCTCAGAGATCTTACTTCAGTGTCTCAAGTTTGCACAAAGGATTCTCCAGTCCAACAGAGAGCAGCTTCACCCCTGTATTTCCTATTTTGTTTTTAGTCAGATCCAGTTTTCTCAGGTGTGAAGGGTTTGATTTCAGAGCTAAAGCCAGAGCAGCACAGCCTCCCGGTGAGATCCAACAATACCACAATCTGCAAATACAACACACTTTTTACTTTATGAATACATCCTAGAGAAATCTGAAACTGAACGGTGGTTCTTTAAACTAATTCACAAGACATCAAAATGAGAAATTATTATTATTATTATTATTATTATTATTATTGTTGTTTTACTATCCATTGTAGTGGATGTATAAGAGTGCAGATGCTGAAAGAAATAGGTTGAATTATACAATCAGGTGCCTAATTGTATTATTATTGTATAGATGGATAAATGAATAAATTAGCCTCTGAAGACAAGAAAAAATAAAAAAGCTGTTATTTGTTACTACTGTTATCTACTATAACCTGTTAGCTTTTAAATAATAAAATGTAATAAAATAAAATGTAATTTAATAATACCACAATGATGGTTACATTCATTACAGTACTATAAAAATAAAGTGTAAATTGTCTGAATGATGATCTTACGTGAGAGTCTCAAGTTTACAGAGGGGATTCTCCAGTCCAGCAAAGAGCAGCTTGTCAGCTGGATGTTGCAAATAACTCCCGGTCAAATCCAGCTCTCTCAGACTGTTGAACTCCGAGCTGAGGACTGAGGCCAGAGCTGTCCAACTTTTCTCTTTCAGAAAACAATTGTAAAGCCTAAAAAAGCCACATAATATAAATCATACTCACAATCTACAAACCCAACAATAGACTAGCCCCTCTATAAAAAACAGAAACTGATCTATACCAAATCCCTAAGCTTTAAGTAAGGCTCAGCTTGAACCAGCATCCTTAATGATGTATGAAAGACAAGCATCCATTCTTTTCTAAACAGTTTTCCCTGTTTTGCCACGAGAGGGTGGAAAGTATCTTTCTCCACTGCCCTATAACAATGCTTTTAGTGGGTAAGTTTGGGTAATGCCTCCACGACACATTCATAGGGTCCTATTTTAGCAATCAACAGGAGAGCCTTCAACTGTGCACTGCACAGCTTGATTTAGGACATCTGTGTGCTTTCGTAACTACGGGAAATGTATGCCTTGCAAGGCTCGAAACACGCAAAAGGCATGTATGAATTTTCTTAATTAATCATGGGTGTGTTTTGTGTATAACATGAAATAAACCAGTAAGCGTGTCGCTCGCCATTACACGTCTGACAATGATTGTTGTCAGAGTTTTAATCAGTCAGTGGTACACCTGTGTTTTCCATGGCTAAGATAGCAATACGCCAGAACTGTACCTGGACACACCTTACTTCTAGACCACCATGCCCATCAGCGTAGATATGTGATCGAAGTTGATTGTTCAGCCCTCAGTACAGGTATAAATGGGTGTCTGCTTTAAAAATCTTTGTTTAGTTTGCCCTATCTGGATGATATTAGTTTCTCAGGGGGTCCTGGAGTAATGTTCTCTTTTATGGGGGGGTCCTCTGTGATTTTATGTATGTAAAATTACAGGCTAAAATAACTACTGTCTCAGAGTTTCGCTAATCTCTGAGTTTCGTCTCTGCGTTTCGTCTTCCTCCTTTATTCTTCTTTTGCCATTTCTCACTTCATACCTTCCTGTATGCACACTACTCGCCCAAGTCTGCACATATCTGATTAGCTTTGGAGCGTCATTGTGATATTTACAATGCATGTGATTGGTCTGTGAGTTCCCTGTACCACATATAAATACTGTCAAAATTAAATACTTCTAACTAGTTCAACAATTTGGGTTTGGCCAGTGGCCTCTGCAAAAAACTTAGCAATGGTGGCAGCCTTAGCCATAGCCTTAGCTTAGCAACGGTGTTAGTTATGATGTACAGCTGGCCTGTGAACTTGGTTATACATCATTTGGTTTCATGTACCAAGTATTCTCAGTGTGACTGCACAAACTGAACCATGAACCCTGTACCGTGGCGGTTCGTAAAGAATACACATACCCTTGCACCCCTAGTTGACATCCCCATTTTTTCTGTATCTAGTGTCTATGATCCAAAGTATAGCTAAGTGGATATCCCATCACTTAGCTTTGAAAAAATAAATTGTGTTAAATGCTATACATGTAAAGGTGTGCCAACAAATAAATGCAAACCTACTGGGTATCATTTTTTTCAATGATGTGTAAATATACACTAAAGTATTTTTTTACATGTTGTGCCAGTGTAATATGTTTAACACTACTTACTGAGCCTTTCTGGATGTTGCAACCACAGGCAGCAGATGCAGAAGGACATCGTCTGGTGTAAAATACTTGGTGTATTTACTCAAGTCAAATACGTCAATTTCCTGTGATGATGTCCGCAACACAAAGATCACAGCGGACCACTGTGAAGGAGAGAGTTTTCTCGTTTGAAGATCTCCAGACTGTAGGTAATGCTGGATTTCCTCCACTAAGGAATGGTGTTCTAGTTCATTCAGACAGTGAAACAGATTGATGGATTTCTCTGCAGAAGGGTTCTCTCTGATCTTTTTCTTGATGTATTGAACTGTTTTGTCGTTACTTTCGGGGCTACTTTCTGTTCGAGTCACAATGTCTTGTAGGAGGGTCTGATTGGACTCCACTGAGAGACCCATAAGAAAACGAACAAAGAGATCCAGATGTTCATTCTCACCGTATAAGAACTGATCTATTGCACTCTTGTGAATATCTGAGAGTGTATCCTCTGTTCTCTTCAGGATTCTCAGTTTAGAGGAAAGTTTTTGTTTCAGAACATTCTTCTTCCGGTTCATGAAGGTCAGGTGCACATATAGAGCAGCGAGATGTTCCTGAATGCTCAGGTGAACAAAGCAGTACACTTTACTGTGAAGCAGCTCAGATTCCTCTCTGAAGATCTGTGTACACACACCTGAGTACACTAATGCTACTATGATATCAATTCCACACTCTCTGAGATCTTCATCATAGAAGACCAGGTATCCTTTCATCAGCTGCTGAAAAGCCAATTGTCCCAGTTTGAGGAGCATTTCTTCATCAGTGTGCTGCTGGTTCTTCTGGTACTTTTCTCTGATGATTTGTGTCTGAATGATGATGAAGTGTGTGTACATTTCAGTCAGAGTTTTGGGGATCTCTCTGTTCTGGGCTTCATTCAGTATTTTCTCCAGAACTGTGGCTGAAATCCAGCAGAACACAGGGATTTGGCACATGATGTAGAGGCTTCTTGATGTCTTCAGGTGTTTGATGGTTTTATCAGCCAGGCTCTGATCACTGATCCTCTTCCTGAAGTACTCCTCCTTCTGTGGGTCACTGAAGCCTCGTACCTCTGTCACTCGATCCACACACTCAGAGGGGATTTGATCAGCTGCTGCCGGTCGGGAGGTTATCCAGATCAGAGCAGAAGGAAGGAGATTCCCCTTCATCAGGTTCATCAGCAGAACCTCCACTGATGCTGATTCAGTGACATCACACAGATTCACCCCGTTCTGAAAGTCTAGAGCTAAACGACTCTCGTCTAAACCATCGAAGATGAACAGAGCTTTGTGTGAGCTGGAGATTTCCATTTCTTTTGTCTCCTTGAAACATTCATGAAGGAGATCCATCAGACTGAGTTTCTGGTCCTTCATTAAATTCAGTTCTCTGAAGGGAAGTGGAAATATGAAGTGGAGATCCTGATTCGCTTTCCCTTCAGCCCAGTCCAGAATAAACTTCTGCACAGAGACTGTTTTACCAATTCCAGCATCTCCCTTAGTCAGCACAGTTCTGATGGGTTTGTCTTGTTCAGATAAGGGTGTAAAGAGGTCATTGCATTTGATTGGTGTTTCCTCTGTTGACACTCTCCTGGATGCTGCCTCCATCTGTCTCACCTCATGTTCACTGTTGATCTCTTTACCCTCTCCCACGCTGATGTAGAGCTCTGTGTAGACATTAGTCAGAAGTGTTCGGGTTCCATGCTTTGTTATCAAGTCATTCAACCATTGACAAGTCTTTTTCAGAGTAGATTTGAAATCTTCAGCTGTAGCAGGTCCAGGTTGAGGTCTGTGGAATTATCAAGGAAGAAAAAACTTGGTAAAATATGAGTGAATGTGTGTAGACATAGTATGGGGACCAGGTAGCTCAATGAGGGTTATGTTCTCTGATGATTAGCTGTATGCAGAGGCATGATGAGTTGTTGCAGACCTTTGTTTTGTGGTTGAAAGAGCAGTCTTGCTGAAATACTACTTTTACCATTGACAAATATGAACAGTTAGGCCCAGAAATATTTGGACAATGATATAACCTTCATGATTTGGGCTCTGCATGCCTCCGCATTGGATTTAAAATGAAACAACTAAATGCGACTAAAGTGTAGACATTTAAGTTTAAGGGGTTGAACAAAAATATCTCTATCGTTTAGGAATTGCAAACATTTATCTTCCTATCCATCTCCTCATTTTAGGGGCTCAAAAATAACTGGACACATTTTCTCAAAAGCTAAATATAGGCTTTAGGGGCTATTCCTTTGTTAATTCATCATCAGTATATATATATATATAAATATCTGGGCAAATACAAAAGGTTCACCACAAGGTGCAAATCATCAATAGAAAGGCCAGATTAGACTTTCCCAACAAACAACATGCCAACCCAATTTTGGATGTACTTTGGACAGATGAAACTAAGTTCAGTCTGTATCGGAATAATGGGAAGAAGAAAGTAAGGGGAAGGCATAAAAACGAAGCTCACCACATTCTCTGTAAAACATGGTGGTGACATGGGTTCCATTGGCACTGGGTCACTACTGAATATGTAACAGAAGACAGAAGCAGGTGGATAAATTCTCAATTGTACAGGGATTTATTTTCTTCTCAGATTCTAGGGTTGTGCCGATGGACGATATCATCCAACATCGCGACCCAACATGGCGATGGATGGTAACCATCGCGATGCCACGCCCACTTTTTTGTTTTTCCAAAAACATGCACTTACCTTTAGGTCTCCTTCACCTAAAACTTTAGCAGGGATTGTACGGAAAATTATCAAACCAGGTATATAACTTGAATTAGAGTGAGGGATGAAAATTAAAATACCCTACGTCTTCGTTTTTTTTCTACATGTCTGCATTAATTTTAAACATTTGATGTTATTCATGCAAATAGAATAAGCCTGCTCCTTGTGTCGGGAAACTTGCTCATTGTCAACCAGTGTTGGGCACATTACTTTAAAAGAGTAATTAATTATAGTTACTAGTTACTTCTCCAAAAAAGTAACTGACTTACTAACGGAGTTACTCCACTATAAAAGTAACTAGTTACCAGTAAAAGTAACTATTGACTTACTTTTGTTACTCGCCCCTTAAAAAATGTACAAAATAAAATAAATTATGTAATTTCTATTATTATTAAAAAATAACAAACGAAAATAAACCCAAAATGTTGACAAAAATATAATCTAACGAATTTCAAAACAGAAATGAAAAACGTTAAAATGGTATTGATATAACATAATATAATATAACAGCTGGATCAAACAGTTATAAGGATTTAGCGTCAGTCACAGGGAAAGCGCAAGTCACAAGCGTCAGTCACAAGAAAAAAAAAAAAAACAACGTTTTAATAAATAAGGTCCTATCAAGTAAAGTAAAATATATGGTATTAAAAGGTATTAAATTCACATATTTATTGATATTTAATCAAGAGAAATCAGGCAAAATGCGCTGCGCTCTCTCCCTTTTTCTCTCTCTCTCTCTCTTTCGCAGCGCAGAGCTGAATTAGGAGCGAGGCTACAAATAATATAACAACTCAGTTTAGTTAAATAAATTAAGATGAGTGAGGACCTGTAAAGTTAATCAAATATTGTCAAATATAAAGGATAGGTTGAGGTTCAGATTCAGTTCAGTGCAGCAAGGTAGATTAGACTGGGCTTAACAGTACAGATGGACAATGATCACAAAACATACTGTAAAAGCAACTTGTGAGTTTTTTAAATCACCAATCTCAACCCAATCAAGCAGCTTTTCTAAAGATAAAGAGACCCACAAACCTGCAACAACTGAGGACAGCCTCAGTAAAGGCCTGGTAAAGCATCATAAAGGAGAAAACCCAGTGTTTGGTGATATCCATGGGTTCCAGACTTTAGGCAGTCATTGCTTGCAAAGGATTCTCAACAAAGTATGTATTTTTTTGGTTCAACCCCTTGAATTAAACCTGAACGTGTATTTGTTTAAATTCAAATCTAGTGTGGTGGCATGCAGAGCCCAAAAAATGAAGATTGTGCCACTGTCCAAATATTTCTGTAGTATTGGATCATTTTCCTCAAAAATTAATTATCAGGTCTAATATGTTGGTGTCATTTTTTTTTTTTGATTCTCCTAATCTACTTTTAGGTCTTCACATAGTAATTTTCAGAATTTCTCATTAGGTTTTTAAATAACAAGGCTAAACTACAATGCTTCAGACTCTTATTTGGAGGAATAGGCTTAAGGTTAGTGAAATGTACACATTTCACCAGGATAAAAATATGACGTAACTGGAGTTTGAATATCTTGAGTAACTTCAAGAGTCTTAAGCAAAGATTGGGTTGAGAGTGTGTTCCTGGGCCCTGTCCTTAAGTATAATTAATTTCCAGAAATGCATTGTTTGATACCTAACTGCTATCTTCATTAGATTACTCTAAAATCAGTGTATGTAGTGAGTATTCTGATTGAGCTCTTACTCTCTGTCTGTAGGGCATGTTCTTAGCGTTCTTGGTAGCTTCATCATGTTCACTCTCTCCAAGGCCTTGTGCAGGATGCTACATAAAAAGACAAATGTATACAGTATTATTCAGAAACATTTTAATATATAATTTGAAAAATAATTACCTTCAGCACTATACCCACATACATCATATAACTGGTCAGTGCATCACTCTCTATGACTGTTACTAGTATAATATTACTAGTGCTGTTTTTTTAACCTTCTGCTGTTAAATTCCTATTCTGGAGATGCAACCATGATAATGAATATAATCCCAGGATGTCAAAAAGTAAAACATTTAAAAGTTGGTAATGAAAAGAAAATTTCAGTTTTAAACTAAACGTAGAGAGAATCCACCAATAACATATATATAACGTGTATATATATATATATATATATATATATATATATATATATATATATATATATATATATATATATATGTATATTACCTGGGTGCAGATGAGGGCTCTCTATCTTTGAAAAATACACCAATCTCCATAGAACGGTTAGTCTTCAAGGATATGCAGCTGGGTTCTAGAGAGTCCGGTCTCTCCGCCTGGATTTGACTTTAAAAAAATAAACATAAAAAAAAACTGCTTTATCTGTAGATCAACATAATGTTATATCAGCTAAGGAAAAGTTATGAATGACATTACTATTATTCTATAATGCAGGACATTTTAAAATAATGAATAACCACTGGTTTTAAGATGTCTGGTACTGTACATCTATGCAATAAACAAAAATAATTATGCATTTTAGTACATATGTATATGTGTATTTATGATATATTGGGAAGCTGTTTTTGAGATATATATATATATAAACGTGGGTGTATATATACTTGGGTGTATACCTGGGTGCAGATGAGGCCTCTCTATCTTTAAAAAATACACCAATCTCCATCGAATGGTTAGTCTTCAATGATATGCAGCTGGGTTCTAGTAGAGAGTCCGGTCTCTCCTCATGGGTTTGACTTAAAAAAATTAACATTAAAACTGATTTATCTGTAGATCAACATAATGTTACTAAAATGTGTAGGATTTGATCAATGTTACATGTTTGATTACTGCAGTGTAATGTTACCTGGATGCAGATGAGGGGTCTTCATTTTTAAAACATGGAGGAAGATCTATAGATGATTCACTGCTTACAGACACATAGCTGGGTTCTGGAGAGCTTGATCTGTTTGACTGGATTTTACTTAAAATAATGTAAAACAGACATTAGAAACAAATATTAAAGTTTTATTTAATATGTATTACATTTATAAGATACTTTGATACTTTAGTATCTTATATTGGATACATATTGTGGTTTAGACACACCAATCTCATTCAGTGTTTTTCTTTTTTTTTCTACATAAATGTTAAATAAAAATAAGTTATAGTTAAGACTATAAAGGAACCCAAAAGGAATCATGTAATAACTTAAACTTAAGGATAATTTCAAAGTTCTTTGACTGACCTTCATTTGATAAAGTATTTTTTTCTTTACTTAGTTGAGTATTTCTTGCCATAATATGGATTAGAACATTAAACATATTCACTGTATATCAATTCTGCCTCTTCACAACTTTACAACTGATGGTCTCCAACACATTAAGAGACAAGAAATTCAAGTTTTAACTCTTGACAAGTTCAGCACAGCTGTTAACTGAAAGCCTGAATTCCAGGAGTCATAAGCTGACTGAGAAAATGCCAATATCTGCAATGCTGTCATCTAAGCAAGAGGTGCTACTTTGAAGAATCTAAAATATACAGTGGTGTGAAAAGTGTGTGATTTCTTATTTGTTTATATTTTTCACTCTTAAATGTTTCAGCACATCAAACAAATGTTAAATATAATTCAAAGACAACACAAGAAAATACAACACAATGCAGTTTTTAAATGGAGGTTTTTATTATTAATGGAGAAAAAAAATCGAACCTACATGGCCCTGTGTGAAAAAGTGTTTGCCCCTTCCAGTTAAAACATAACTTAATTGTGGTTTATCACACCGGAGTTCAATTTCTCTAGCAACACCCACCTGATTACTGCCACGCCTGTTCTCAATGAAGAAATTACTTAAATAAGACCTGCCTGACAAAGTGAAGTAGACCAGTGTTTCTCAACCAGGGTGCCGCGGCACCCTGGGGTGCCGTCTGGCTTCATCGGGGGTGCCGTCAAAATATTTCGCCTCACGTGCATATTTCCTTTCCAGAGTCAGCGCGTGTCGGGGTGTGTCCCAATTCACAGGCAGCATACTCTGGAGGATGCGACCCACAGAGATAGGCGGTGTATTACTGCGCAGCTGTGACGCAATTGATCTTTGAATACAGCCTCCGAAGGATGCAGCCCCTAAATTGGGACACACTGTAAAGTTTTTCTCCACGCGATGCAAAAATAACATTCAGGCTCATCTCAATTTTGCCAGAAAACATCTTGATGATTCTCAAGGCTTGTAAAAATACTCTGTAGATTTACGAGACAAAAGTTGACCTTTTTGGAAGGTGTGTGTCCCAATTCATCTAAAGTAAAATTAACACTGCATTTTAGAAAAAGAAGATCATACCTATAGTAAAACATGGTGGTGGTAGTTTGATGTCTTACTGCTTGCAGGATCTGAAAGTCTTGCTCTGATAAATGAAAACATGAATTTCAAAAATTCTGAAGGAGAATGTCCGGCCATCTGTTTGTGACCTCAAGCTATAACGAACTTGGGTTCTGCAGCAGGACAATGATCCAAAACACAACAGTAAATCCACCTCTGAATGTCTGAAGAAAAACAAAGTAAACAAAGTCCTGATCTGAATCCTATTGAGACGCTGTAACATGACCTTAAAATGGCAGTTTATGCTCGAAAACCCTTCAATGTTGTTGAATTACTACAATTCTGTAAAGAAGAATGAGCCAAAAATTCCTCCACAGCTCTGTGAAAAACTCATTGCAAGTTACAGCAAAAGCTTGATTGCAGTTGTTGCTGGTGGTCCAAACCAGTTAATAGGTTTGGGGGGCAAACACTTTTTTCACACAGGACCATGAAGGTTTGATTTTTTTCCTCCATTAATAATAAAAACCTTAATTTAAAAAACTGCATTTTGTGTTTAATTGTTGTGTTTTGATGATCTGAAACATTTCATAAGTCATGAATGGGGCGAAACTTTTATTACACCACTGTAAAACTGTTTTTTTTTTTCACTTTTTGTGTACTAAATAATTCCATATAAATAATTTTCTTCATAGTTTGGATGACTTTAGTATTAATCTACAATGTAGAACATTTTAAAATAATGAAAAACACAAAATTTAAGAAGTCTATACTTTTAACTGTACATATAATAAAAAAAAACAATTGTATTTAAAAATTATGCATTTTAGGACATACAGCTCTGGAAAAAAATGAGAGACCACTTCAGTTTCTGAATCAGTTTCTCTGATTTTGCTATTTATAGGTATGTTTGAGTAAAATGAGCATTGTTGTTTTATTCTATAAACTACGGCAAAATAAATGACTAAAATTTCAGACCTCAAATAATGCAAAGAAAATAAGTTCATATTATAAAGTTTTAGAGAGTTCAGAAATCAATATTTGGTGGAATAACCCTGGTTTTTAATCACAGTTTTTATGCATCTTGGCATCATGTTTTCCTTCACCAGTCTTACACACTGTTTTTGGATAACTTAATGCCCCTTCTGGTGCAAACATTCAAGCAGTTCAGGTTGTTTTGACGGCTTGTGATCACCATCTTCCTCTTGATTATATTCCAGAGGTTTTTAATTTGGTAAAATCAAAGAAACTCATCATTTATTTTTTTTTCCAGAACTGTAAATGTAATATATGTCATAATGTTTTTTTTTATTCAGTGGGCTAATAAAAATCCGTTTAAGAAACTCTCCTACAACCAAATTCCATACAGTATTCTACACTTCACACAGCATGCTACAGGTGTTATTAAACCACGTAAAGGTCATGAAAATACCCAGGAAAAAGATGTATGGCTTTTCATAAAAAGTGAATGTGAACATATTCCTATGCACAACTGCACATTTCCTGCAGGAACTAAGAAATAAAGCATTTTAAAAATAAATATTTGTCACAAAATATTAAAAAATATGTAATCAAATATTGCTTGCTCACCAGGAGTGCATCATGACAGTGGAAATGTCTTCACATTCCTCAGAGAGACTCATGCTGCCAGTCTGGTTCAACAAGACCTGTGACACAGAGACTGTAATCACAGTACAACCAAACCTTGCAACACTGCACCGTAAACTACACAAAGCCATAGTACAAACTATATTAAACCCTCTATTATAAACATCTCATCTCATCTCTTTGACAACCGCTTAATCCGTGAAGGGTCGCTTTTGGGGCTGGAGCCTATCCCAGCAGGCATCGGGCGGAAGCTATTATAAACATATATATTTATATATATATTCAAACAAATCTATATCCCCAGTAATTACTACAAGGTTGAACAAAACACAGAAACATACAAAAAAGAAACAAATTATTAATGTTTTATTTAAGTGTCACTATTTACCCCATATTTAGACCTGATGTCAGAATCAGCAGATGTCAACTGGGTGTTTTGTAAAAAAATTAAAAAATCTAACTGAAGCTTTGCTATTATTATATTTCTATTAATAATTTATATTAAAGGAATACTAGAAAAAAACATTTCTCACCTTCTCTTAACAGTCTTATGTGCAGCTGGAATCAGTCATCATGGACAACAGTGATCTTGTTCCTGTGCTACCTGAGATTTGTATCTAGTTAAAAAAACACTCAATAGTTTAACCACTTCCTGCTACCATTCAACAAGTGTGTAATACTGGCTCCCCCTTCTGCCTTCAGCACGTTCTGCACAGAGCTGGACTGCCCCTGAGCTTAGAACCTCAACTACAGGTTCTTTAACTACAGGTTAAAGAAGATCTAACTACAGGTTAAAGAAGATTTAACTACAGGTTAAAGAGGATTTAACTACAGGTTAAAGAGGATTTAACTACAGGTTAAAGGGGATTTAACTACAGGTTAAAGAGGATTTAACTACAGGTTAAAGGGGATTTAACTACAGGTTAAAGGGGATTTAACTACAGGTTAAAGAGGATTTAACTACAGGTTAAAGAGGATTTAACTACAGGTTAAAGGGGATTTAACTACAGGTTAAAGAGGATTTAACTACAGGTTAAAGGGGATTTAACTACAGGTTAAAGAGGATTTAACTACAGGTTAAAGAGGATTTAACTACAGGTTAAAGAGGATTTAACTACAGGTTAAAGGGGATTTAACTACAGGTTAAAGAAGATCTAACTACAGGTTAAAGAGGATTTAACCACAGGTTAAAGAGGATTTAACTACAGGTTAAAGGGGATTTAACTACAGGTTAAAGAGGATTTAACTACAGGTTAAAGGGGATTTAACTACAGGTTAAAGAGGATTTAACTACAGGTTAAAGGGGATTTAACTACAGGTTAAAGGGGATTTAACTACAGGTTAAAGAGGATTTAACTACAGGTTAAAGGGGATTTAACTACAGGTTAAAGAGGATTTAACTACAGGTTAAAGGGGATTTAACTACAGGTTAAAGAAGATCTAACTACAGGTTAAAGAGGATTTAACCACAGGTTAAAGAAGATCTAACTACAGGTTAAAGAGGATTTAACCACAGGTTAAAGAGGATTTAACTACAGGTTAAAGAGGATTTAACTACAGGTTAAAGAGGATTTAACTACAGGTTAAAGAGGATTTAACTACAGGATAAAGAGGATTTAACTACAGGATAAAGAGAATTTAACCACAGGTTAAAGAGGATTTAACTACAGGTTAAAGAGGATTTAACTACAGGTTAAAGAGGATTTAACTACAGGTTAAAGAGGATTTAACTACAGGTTAAAGGGGATTTAACTACAGGTTAAAGAGAATTTAACTACAGGTTAAAGGCTCTTTAGCTAAACGTTAAAGGGGATTTAACTACAGGTTAAAGAAGATCTAACTACAGGATAAAGAGAATTTAACCACAGGTTAAAGAGGATTTAACTTCAGGTTAAAGGGGACTTAACTACAGGTTAAAGAGGATTTAACTACAGGTTAAAGGGGATTTAACTACAGGTTAAAGAGGATTTAACTACAGGTTAAAGAGGATTTAACTACAGGTTAAAGGGGATTTAACTTCAGGTTAAAGAGGATTTAACTACAGGTTAAAGAGGATTTAACTACAGGTTAAAGAGGATTTAACTACAGGTTAAAGGGGATTTAACTACAGGTTAAAGGGGATTTAACTACAGGTTAAAGAGGATTTAACTACAGGTTAAAGGGGATTTAACTACAGGTTAAAGAGGATTTAACTACAGGTTAAAGAGGATTTAACTACAGGTTAAAGGGGATTTAACTACAGGTTAAAGAGGATTTAACTACAGGTTAAAGAGGATTTAACTACAGGTTAAAAGGGATTTAACTACAGGTTAAAGAGGATTTAACTACAGGTTAAAGGGGATTTAACTACAGGTTAAAGAGGATTTAACTACAGGTTAAAGAGGATTTAACTACAGGTTAAAGGGGATTTAACTACAGGTTAAAGAGGATTTAACTACAGGTTAAAGAGGATTTAACTACAGGTTAAAGATGATTTAACTACAGGTTAAAGAGGATTATCTACAGGTTAAAGAGGATTATCTACGGGTTAAAGAGGATCTTTAGTTAGTAGTTAATGCTAATACTGCTTTAGCCGGAGCTGAAGAAAATTCCTTTATAGTCCTTAATAATGCTGCACTTCTGCGGAGTGTCTTTACTGCTCTTTACAACCTGACTAATTCATACATAAGGCGCACCGGATTATAAGGAACACTGTAGATTTTTGGGACAATTAAAGAAATTTAAGTGCGCGTTATAGTCCGAAATATACAGACCTTTATTAAAAACTCATTTAGAAGCAAATGGCTAATTGAAAAAAAAAGAAAATAATTTAAATGTTTTTTACAGAACCAAATATGTTTCGATTGTCAAACTCTTTAAAGCATGATCCTATTTCAGAAAATGCCAGCCATGGTTTTATCTCATTCTAGATATCCCTCTTTTTTACAGCTTGTTTTTACAATATTCACTGTTTCTAAATCAGTTCAAATTCCTGAATTCTGCTTTTAGAACACTTTGACGGGACTGATGTCTGAGTTCTTAGATTATGTTGAATGTGCCACTGTCCAGTCTTTCCTATAGGTAAGGATAACAACACATACATTAACACAACATAAGGACATGGCTCTCCCAATCAAAACAGGAGATGACCTACCCAACTTTATGGAGGAAGAAGATGATGCTCATGCCTTCTCCAGCTATTTCCCTTCATCTGGACAGGACTGGAAAAGACAATGACCAGTTCCTCGGTAAGTGAAGGAAATGGTCAGGGGAAATACTGTATATCAGTAATGAAAATGGCAAAGCTGGACAACTGATGGACTTCAATGATGTGAACAGAAGATCATCATGACTGTAGCAGCCATGAAGGATGTTGAACATCTTCAAAGAAAAAAATTACATGAATTATGAGAACAACATAAATAAAAAAACAGTAATAAGACAACGGTGAAGACATTCAGAATGACAAGGAGAAAGACTTTAAAGACACAGAGGTGGACATTGAAAGAAATGAAGAGTAGGACATTGGCACAAACAAGGAGATGGAAATTGAAAAGGACTTTACGAAAGACAAGGAGGACGACTTTGAAGAAGACACTGAGGTGGACATTCAAAAAGACACTAATGTGCAGATTGAAGACAGCTGAACCTGAGAAGAACACAGAGAAATCACAGAAAAGGGCAGTGTGGACTGAGTTATGAGAGAGTTGACGTTATGATGATAAAAACTGAGCTGAAGATCTAATGATGTTTTTTTATGAAAATTTGAATCTATATAATTTTAATAAAGAATAAAAAAGGTTTAATAAAGTTTAAAAACATTTAACCCCTGGCTCAATGTTTTATTAAAGAAAGAGAAGAGCTGATCCAGATATAATATTTAATATTGGAAGTGATTTGAAAATTGGTCGTAAATTTTCCTGATCTTGTCCAATAGAAGAAAATAATGTAGAGAAGAATGCCACACGTGGAGAAATCTGAAAAAAAGAAAAAGAAGTAAAAGAAGAACGAGGAGAAAAGACAGAAAAATACATAAAACAAATATCAGAATGGTCTGACAGACAGAGGAGATAAAAATGAAGAGATCACCAGCAGAGCTGCTGTACAGCAGGTCAGACTACCTTCAAATTATTAAGTTGGCTTGGAAAAGCCAACTTATTGTTCTTCGTAATCTTCTTATTTTTTTTATTATTAGTGTGATTGCAGTAATGCAATCACAGTATTGTTCTTCTTAAGTCTTATTCTTCTTCTTCTTCTTATTATTATTATTATTAGTGTGATTGCAGTAATGCAATCACAGTATTGTTCTTCTTAAGTCTTATTCTTATTATTATTATTATTATTATTATTATTATTATTCCACCTGTTTTTTGTCCGGTTAACTAGTGCCGCAGTTTTCGAAATATCGACTTCGTTCAAAAGAGAAAACGTGCGTCCATATCGGGAATGGTGGGCTTGTATACAGCTTTCCGATCGGACTTACGTTTTTCGTAAAAACTTCGTGAGTACGCGTTTTTTTGCCCATAGAAAATGAATGGGCAGAACTTTGCACGTCCGTGGACGTCGCAATTTTTGAAATACTAAGATGAAACCAATTGAGGACCTGTAGAACTTATTGAGCTCTTTCCGAAAATATGCGTTACGAAAAGTTACGACGTACGGATTTCGTACGAATGTCGTACGAAGTGGCCCCATTGGAATGAATGGGGCCAATCGGAGGACGGCAGCTAGATCGAAGGACAGGTAGCTAGAACTCCAGTACTGTGAGTGTATGGAGCAGCTATGGGATAAAACAGCATTAGGTCAAAAGTTTGGACACCCCGGCCCCCCAGTACTGTGTGTAATGGAGCCACGGGTCAAAAGTTTGGACACCCCGGCCCCCCAGTACGGTGTGTAATGGAGCCACGGGTCAAAAGTTTGGACACCCCCGAACGGCCAGAGCAACCTAGCGTGCATAGCTGATTGATGTATTTGCACGTTGCGTAGCAACGTGCAAACACCATTTAATCTAATTTATGCATATACATCACCTAGCAACCACCTAGAAACACCATAGCAACCACCCTGGATACCATAGCAACACCTTAGCAACCGCCTAGCAACGCCATAGCAACCACCTAGCAACCATCTAGCAACACCTTAGCAACCACCCCAGATACCATAGCAACACCTTAGCAACCGCCTAGCAACACCCTAGCAACCACCTAGCAACCACCTAGCAACACCTTAGCAACCACCCCGGATACCATAGCAACACCTTAGCAACCGCCTAGCAACACCCTAGCAACCACCTAGCAACACCTTAGCAACCACCCCGGATACCATAGCAACACCTTAGCAACCGCCTAGCAACACCCTAGCAACCACCTAGCAACCACCTAGCAACACCTGAGCAACCACCCCGGATACCATAGCAACACCTTAGCAACCGCCTAGCAACACCCTAGCAACCACCTAGCAACCACCTAGCAACACCTTAGCAACCACCCCGGATACCATAGCAACACCTTAGCAACCGCCTAGCAACACCCTAGCAACCACCTAGCAACACCTTAGCAACCACCCTGGATACCATAGCAACACCTTAGCAACCGCCTAGCAACACCCTAGCAACCACCTAGCAACCACCTAGCAACACCTTAGCAACCACCCCGGATACCATAGCAACACCTTAGCAACCGCCTAGCAACACCCTAGCAACCACCTAGCAACACCTTAGCAACCACCCCGGATACCATAGCAACACCTTAGCAACCGCCTAGCAACACCCTAGCAACCACCTAGCAACACCTTAGCAACCACCCCGGATACCATAGCAACACCTTAGCAACCGCCTAGCAACAACTTAGCAACCACCTAGCAACCACCTAGCAACACCTTAGCAACCACCCCGGATACCATAGCAACACCTTAGCAACCGCCTAGCAACACCTTAGCAACCACCTAGCAACCAGCTAGCAACACCTTAGCAACCACCCCGGATACCATAGCAACACCTTAGCAACCGATTAGCAACACCTTAGCAACCACCTAGCAACACCTTAGCAACCACCCCAGATACCATAGCAACACCTTAGCAACCGCCTAGCAACACCTTAGCAACCACCTAGCAACCAGCTAGCAACACCTTAGCAACCACCCCGGATACCATAGCAACACCTTAGCAACCGCCTAGCAACACCTTAGCAACCACCTAGCAACACCTTAGCAACCACCCCAGATACCATAGCAACACCTTAGCAACCGCCTAGCAACACCTTAGCAACCACCTAGCAACCACTTAGCAACACCTTAGCAACCACCCCGGATACCATAGCCACACCTTAGCAACCACTTAGCAACACCTTAGCAACACCACAGCAGATACCAGCCAGCACTGCAATCACACTCGCAGTTTCTGTAGGAACTGCAATCTAGTTAGTGTGATTGCAGTAATGCAATCACAGTATTGTTCTTCTTAAGTCTTATTCTTCTTCTTCTTCTTCTTCTTCTTATTATTATTATTATTCCACCTGTTTTTTGTCCGGTTAACTAGTGCCGCAGTTTTCGAAATATCGACTTCGTTCAAAAGAGAAAACGTGCGTCCATATCGGGAATGGTGGGCTTGTATACAGCTTTCCGATCGGACTTACGTTTTTCGTAAAAACTTCGTAAGTACGCGTTTTTTTGGCCATTGACAATGAATGGGCAGAACTTTGCACGCCCGTGGACGTCGCAATTTTTGAAATACGAAGATGAAACCAATTGAGGACCTGTAGAACTTATTGAGCTCTTTCCGAAAATATGCGTTACGAAACGTTACGACATACGGATTTCGTACGAATGTCGTACGAAGTGGCCCCATTGGAATGAATGGGGCCAATCGGAGGACGGCAGCTAGATCGAAGGACAGGTAGCTAGAACTCCAGTACTGTGTGTAATGGAGCAGCTATGGGATAAAACAGCATTAGGTCAAAAGTTTGGACACCCCGGCCCCCCAGTACTGTGTGTAATGGAGCCACGGGTCAAAAGTTTGGACACCCCAGAGCCCCAGTACTGTGTGTAATGGAGCCACGGGTCAAAAGTTTGGACACCCCAGAGCCCCAGTACTGTGTGTAATGGAGCCACGGGTCAAAAGTTTGGACACCCCAGCCCCCCAGTACTGTGTGTAATGGAGCCACGGGTCAAAAGTTTGGACACCCCAGAGCCCCAGTACTGTGTGTAATGGAGCCACGGGTCAAAAGTTTGGACACCCCAGAGCCCCAGTACTGTGTGTAATGGAGCCACGGGTCAAAAGTTTGGACACCCCAGAGCCCCAGTACTGTGTGTAATGGAGTCACGGGTCAAAAGTTTGGACACCCCAGAGCCCCAGTACTGTGTGTAATGGAGTCACGGGTCAAAAGTTTGGACACCCCAGAGCCCCAGTACTGTGTAATGGAGCCACGGGTCAAAAGTTTGGACACCCCAGGGCCCCAGTACTGTGTGTAATGGAGCAACTGGTCAAAAGTTTGGGTACCCCGGTCAGCTCTGCAATCACACTCGCAGTTTCTGTAGGAACTGCAATCTAGTTATTATTATTATTCCACCTGTTTTTTGTCCGGTTAACTAGTGCCGCAGTTTTCGAAATATCGACTTCGTTCAAAAGAGAAAACGTGCGTCCATATCGGGAATGGTGGGCTTGTATACAGCTTTCCGATCGGACTTACGTTTTTCGTAAAAACTTCGTAAGTACGCGTTTTTTTGCCCATTGAAAATGAATGGGCAGAACTTTGCACGCCCGTGGACGTCGCAATTTTTGAAATACTAAGATGAAACCAATTGAGGACCTGTAGAACTTATTGAGCTCTTTCCGAAAATATGCGTTACGAAAAGTTACGACGTACGGATTTCGTACGAATGTCGTACGAAGTGGCCCCATTGGAATGAATGGGGCCAATCGGAGGACGGCAGCTAGATCGAAGGACAGGTAGCTAGAACTCCAGTACTGTGTGTAATGGAGCAGCTATGGGATAAATCAGCGTTAGGTCAAAAGTTTGGACACCCCGGCCCCCCAGTACTGTGTGTAATGGAGCCACGGGTCAAAAGTTTGGACACCCCAGCCCCCCAGTACTGTGTGTAATGGAGCCACGGGTCAAAAGTTTGGACACCCCAGAGCCCCAGTACTGTGTGTAATGGAGCCACGGGTCAAAAGTTTGGACACCCCCGAACGGCCAGAGCAACCTAGCGTGCATAGCTGATTGATGTATTTGCACGTTGCGTAGCAACGTGCAAACACCATTTAATCTAATTTATGCATATAAATCACCTAGCAACCACCTAGAAACACCATAGCAACCACCACAGATACCATAGCAACACCTTAGCAACCGCCTAGCAACACCTTAGCAACCACCTAGCAACCACCTAGCAACACCTTAGCAACCTCCCCGGATACCATAGCAACACCTTAGCAACCGCCTAGCAACACCTTAGCAACCGCATAGCAACCACTTAGCAACACCTTAGCAACCACCCCGGATACCATAGCAACACCTTAGCAACCGCCTAGCAACCACCTAGCAACCACCTAGCAACCACCTAGCAACACCTTAGCAACCACCCCGGATACCATAGCAACACCTTAGCAACCGCCTAGCAACACCTTAGCAACCACCTAGCAACCACCTAGCAACACCTTAGCAACCACCCCGGATACCATAGCAACACCTTAGCAACCGCCTAGCAACACTCTAGCAACAACCTAGCAACCACCTAGCAACACCTTAGCAACCACCCTGGATACCATAGCAACACCTTAGCAACCGCCTAGCAACACCCTAGCAACCACCTAGCAACCACCTAGCAACACCTTAGCAACCACCCCGGATACCGTAGCAACACCTTAGCAACCGCCTAGCAACACCCTAGCAACCACCTAGCAACCACCTAGCAACACCTTAGCAACCACCCTGGATACCATAGCAACACCTTAGCAACCGCCTAGCAACACTCTAGCAACCACCTAGCAACCACCTAGCAACACCTTAGCAACCACCCCGGATACCATAGCAACACCTTAGCAACCGCCTAGCAACACCTTAGCAACCACCTAGCAACCACTTAGCAACACCTTAGCAACCACCACGGATACCATAGCAACACCTTAGCAACCGCCTAGCAACACCCTAGCAACCACCTAGCAACCACCTAGCAACACCTTAGCAACCACCCCGGATACCATAGCAACACCTTAGCAACCGCCTAGCAACACCCTAGCAACCACCTAGCAACCACCTAGCAACACCTTAGCAACCACCCCAGATACCATAGCAACACCTTAGCAACCGCCTAGCAACACCCTAGCAACCACCTAGCAACACCTTAGCAACCACCCCGGATACCATAGCAACACCTTAGCAACCGGGTAGCAACACCTTAGCAACCACCTAGCAACCACCTAGCAACACCTTAGCAACCACCCCGGATACCATAGCAACACCTTAGCAACCGCCTAGCAACACCCTAGCAACCACCTAGCAACCACCTAGCAACAGCTTAGCAACTACCCCGGATACCATAGCAACACCTTAGCAACCGCCTAGCAACACCCTAGCAACCACCTAGCAACCACCTAGCAACACCTTAGCAACCGCCTAGCAACACCCTAGCAACCACCTAGCAACCACCTAGCAACACCTTAGCAACCACCCCGGATACCATAGCAACACCTTAGCAACCGCCTAGCAACACCTTAGCAACCACCTAGCAACCACCTAGCAACACCTTAGCAACCACCCCGGATACCATAGCAACACCTTAGCAACCGCCTAGCAACACCCTAGCAACCACCTAGCAACACCTTAGCAACCACCCCGGATACCATAGCAACACCTTAGCAACACCATAGCAGATACCAGCCAGCACTGCAATCACACTCGCAGTTTCTGTAGGAACTGCAATCTAGTTATTATTATTATTCCACCTGTTTTTTGTCCGGTTAACTAGTGCCGCAGTTTTCGAAATATCGACTTCGTTCAAAAGAGAAAACGTGCGTCCATATCGGGAATGGTGGGCTTGTATACAGCTTTCCGATCGGACTTACGTTTTTCGTAAAAACTTCGTAAGTACGCGTTTTTTTGCCCATAGAAAATGAATGGGCAGAACTTTGCACGCCCGTGGACGTCGCAATTTTTGAAATACTAAGATGAAACCAATTGAGGACCTGTAGAACTTATTGAGCTCTTTCCGAAAATATGCGTTACGAAAAGTTACGACGTACGGATTTCGTACGAATGTCGTACGAAGTGGCCCCATTGGAATGAATGGGGCCAATCGGAGGACGGCAGCTAGATCGAAGGACAGGTAGCTAGAACTCCAGTACTGTGAGTGTATGGAGCAGCTATGGGATAAAACAGCATTAGGTCAAAAGTTTGGACACCCCGGCCCCCCAGTACTGTGTGTAATGGAGCCACGGGTCAAAAGTTTGGACACCCCGGCCCCCCAGTACTGTGTGTAATGGAGCCACGGGTCAAAAGTTTGGACACCCCCGAACGGCCAGAGCAACCTAGCGTGCATAGCTGATTGATGTATTTGCACGTTGCGTAGCAACGTGCAAACACCATTTAATCAAATTTATGCATATACATCACCTAGCAACCACCTAGAAACACCATAGCAACCACCCTGGATACCATAGCAACACCTTAGCAACCGCCTAGCAACACCATAGCAACCACCTAGCAACCATCTAGCAACACCTTAGCAACCACCCCAGATACCATAGCAACACCTTAGCAACCGCCTAGCAACACCCTAGCAACCACCTAGCAACCACTTAGCAACACCTTAGCAACCACCCCGGATACCATAGCAACACCTTAGCAACCGCCTAGCAACACCCTAGCAACCACCTAGCAACCACCTAGCAACACCTTAGCAACCACCCCGGATACCATAGCAACACCTTAGCAACCGCCTAGCAACACCCTAGCAACCACCTAGCAACACCTTAGCAACCACCCCGGATACCATAGCAACACCTTAGCAACCGCCTAGCAACACCCTAGCAACCACCTAGCAACCACCTAGCAACACCTTAGCAACCACCCCGGATACCATAGCAACACCTTAGCAACCGCCTAGCAACACCCTAGCAACCACCTAGCAACCACCTAGCAACACCTTAGCAACCACCCCGGATACCATAGCAACACCTTAGCAACCGCCTAGCAACACCCTAGCAACCACCTAGCAACCACCTAGCAACACCTTAGCAACCACCCTGGATACCATAGCAACACCTTAGCAACCGCCTAGCAACACCCTAGCAACCACCTAGCAACACCTTAGCAACCACCCTGGATACCATAGCAACACCTTAGCAACCGCCTAGCAACACCCTAGCAACCACCTAGCAACCACCTAGCAACACCTTAGCAACCACCCCGGATACCATAGCAACACCTTAGCAACCGCCTAGCAACACCCTAGCAACCACCTAGCAACCACCTAGCAACACCTTAGCAACCACCCCGGATACCATAGCAACACCTTAGCAACCGCCTAGCAACACCCTAGCAACCACCTAGCAACACCTTAGCAACCACCCCGGATACCATAGCAACACCTTAGCAACCGCCTAGCAACAACTTAGCAACCACCTAGCAACACCTTAGCAACCACCCCGGATACCATAGCAACACCTTAGCAACCGCCTAGCAACACCTTAGCAACCACCTAGCAACACCTTAGCAACCACCCCAGATACCATAGCAACACCTTAGCAACTGCCTAGCAACACCTTAGCAACCACCTAGCAACCACTTAGCAACACCTTAGCAACCACCCCGGATACCATAGCCACACCTTAGCAACCACTTAGCAACACCTTAGCAACACCACAGCAGATACCAGCCAGCACTGCAATCACACTCGCAGTTTCTGTAGGAACTGCAATCTAGTTATTATTATTATTATTATTATTCTCGCCACGTTTTATAAACAACTACTCCTCCTAGAGCTTTCGAGCTAGAACCACGAAACTTCACACAATGGTAGAACTTATAGCCGCGGGGTGTGCTTGTGCTTTTTGGAGCGATACATCGTACGATTTTCGTAAAAACTTCGTAAACGTACGCCCTTTTTTCCATAGACAATGAACTAGAAGAATTTTGAATGGCTGTGAGCGTCACAATTTTTGAGATACGAAGACGAAATTCGGATGGTCTATAGAACTTAGTGAGTTCTTTCCGAAAATATGCTTTACGAAACGATATGTCGTACGGATTTCGTACAAATGTCGTACGAAGTTGCCCCATAGAAATGAATGGGGGGACCAGAGTTCCATCTCACACACGAGCAGCTCTGCGCACGGAACCCCTTCTCTCCCCTGCTCCTCCAGTACTGTGAGTGTATGGAGGAGCTGCTGTATGGAGCAGCTATCACTCAAAAGTTTGGACACCCCGGCACCCCAGTCAGGGCTTTGCAACCACCTATTAACTGCTTAGCAACCACCTTAGCAACCACCTGGAAAACTTTAGCAACTGCCTAGCAACCACTTAGCAACCACTTTATAAATGATGGCAACTGCCTTGCAACACCTTAGCAACCACCTGGAAAATATTAGAAACTGCCTAGCAACCACGTAGCAACCATGTGGAATAAATTAGCAACTGCCTAGCAACCAGTTAGCAACCACCTGGAAAACGTTAGCAACTGCCTAGCAACTGCTTAGCAACCACTTTAGAAATGACAGCAACTGTCTAGCAACCACTTAGCAACCATTTGGAATATGTTGGCAACTGCCTAGCAACTACTTTAAATTGATAGCAACTGCCTAGCAACCAGTTAGCTGCTGCCTTAGCAACTGCCTTAGCAACCACCCGGAAAACGTTAGCAACTGCCTAGCAACCACTTAGCAACCACTTTAGAAATGATAGCAACTGTCTAGCAACCACTTAGCAACCATGTGGAATACGTTAGCAACTGCCTAGCAACTACTTTAAAAATAATAGCAGCTGCCTAGCAACCAGTTAGCTACACCTTAGCAACCACCTGGAAAATGTTAGCAACTGCCTAGCAACCATTTAGCAACCACTTTAGAAATGATGGCAACTGCCTAGCAACCAGTTAGCAACACCTTAGCAACCACCTGGAAAACGTTAGCAACTGCCTAGCAACCACTTGGCAACTACTTAGCAACCATGTGGAATACGTTAGCAACTGCCTAGCAACCAGTTAGCTACACCTTAGCAACCACCTGGAAAAGGTTAGCAACTGCCTAGCAACCGCTTAGCAACCACTTTAGAAATGATAGCAAACTGTCTAGCAACCACTTAGCAACTATGTGGAATGTGTTGGCAACTGCCTAGCAAATACTTTAAAAATGATAGCAACTGCCTAGCAACCAGTTAGCTACACCTTAGCAACCACTTGGAAAACGTTAGCAACTGCCTAGCAACCACTTAGCAACCACTTTAGAAATGATAGCAACTGCCTAGCAACCACTTAGCAACACCTTAGCAACCACTAGGAAAACGTTAGCAACTGCCTAGCAACCACTTAGCAACACCTTAGCAACCACTAGGAAAACGTTAGTAACTGCCTTGCAACCACTTAGCAACCACTTTAGTAATGATAGCAACTGCCTAGCAACCACTTAGCAACACCTTAGCAACCACTAGGAAAACGTTAGCAACTGCTTAGCAACCACATTAGTAATGATAGCAACTGCCTATCAACCACTTAGCAACACCTTAGCAACCACTAGGGAAACGTTAGAAACTGCCTAGCAACCACTTTAGAAATTATAGCAACTGCCTAGCAACCACTTAGCAACCATGTGGAATATGTTAGCAACTGCCTAGCAACTGCTTAGCAACCACTTTAGAACCGATAGCAACTGCCTAGCAACCACTTAGCAACACCTTAGCAACCACTAGGAAAACGTTAGCAACTGCCTAGCAACCACTTAGCAACCACTTTAGTAATGATAGCAACTGCCTAGCAACCACTTAGCAACACCTTAGCAACCACTAGGAAAACGTTAGCAACTGCCTAGCAACCACTTTAGAAATTATAGCAACTGCCTAGCAACCAGTTAGCTACACCTTAGCAACCACTTGGAAAACGTTAGCAACTGCCTAGCAACCACTTAGCAACCACTTTAGAAATGATAGCAACTGCCTAGCAACCACTTCGCAACACCTTAGCAACCACTAGGAAAACGTTAGCAACTGCCTAGCAACCACTTAGCAACCACTTTAGTAATGATAGCAACTGCCTAGCAACCACTTAGCAACACCTTAGCAACCACTAGGGAAACGTTAGAAACTGCCTAGCAACCACTTTAGAAATTATAGCAACTGCCTAGCAACCACTTAGCAACCATGTGGAATATGTTAGCAACTGCCTAGCAACTGCTTAGCAACCACTTTAGAACCGATAGCAACTGCCTAGCAACCACTTAGCAACACCTTAGCAACCACTAGGAAAACGTTAGCAACTGCCTAGCAACCACTTAGCAACCACTTTAGTAATGATAGCAACTGCCTAGCAACCACTTAGCAACACCTTAGCAACCACTAGGAAAACGTTAGCAACTGCCTAGCAACCACTTTAGAAATTATAGCAACTGCCTAGCAACCAGTTAGCTACACCTTAGCAACCACTTGGAAAACGTTAGCAACTGCCTAGCAACCACTTAGCAACCACTTTAGAAATGATAGCAACTGCCTAGCAACCACTTCGCAACACCTTAGCAACCACTAGGAAAACGTTAGCAACTGCCTAGCAACCACTTAGCAACCACTTTAGTAATGATAGCAACTGCCTAGCAACCACTTAGCAACACCTTAGCAACCACTAGGGAAACGTTAGCAACTGCCTAGCAACCACTTAGCAACCACTTTAGTAATGATAGCAACTGCCTAGCAACCACTTAGCAACACCTTAGCAACCACTAGGAAAACGTTAGCAACTGCCTAGCAACCACTTTAGAAATTATAGCAACTGCCTAGCAACCACTTTAGAAATTATAGCAACTGCCTAGCAACCACTTAACAACATCTTATCAGCCACCTGGAAAATGTTAGCAACTGCCTAGCAACCACTTAGCAACCATGTGGAATATGTTAGCAACTGCCTAGCAACTGCTTAGCAACCACTTTAGAAATGATAGCAACTGCCTAGCAACCAGTTAGCTATACTTTAGCCACCACTTGGAAAACGTTAGCAACTGCTTAGCAACCGTGTGGAATACGTTAGCAACTGCCTAGCAACTGCTTAGCAACACCTAAGCAACCACCTGGAAAACGTTAGCAACTGCCTAGCAAACGCTTAGCAACCACTTTAGTAATGATCACAACTACCTAGCAACCACTTAGCAATCATTTTAACTTTTCAACGTTATTAGCGTACTTTTCCAAGCCAACTTAAAGTTCGTTCACGAACTTTGCCTTTTCTAGTTCCCTTTATAATCTGCTGTTTATCCTCTGCTTTTTCCAAATATACTACAGAAAATGTTTACACGCGGCTTTTTCTAATGAAGATTGACATGTTGAGGGATGGGTCCTTAGTGATGATCTGTGTTTCTAATTGGTTCTGTCACACAAAACTTAAAAGCGAATCAACCAATAACAGAAAGGTAGGTGATGACAGACACACGAATCCACCAATCAGACAGGACGAGAGGCGGAGCAAAAGACGGAGCCCTTATTTCTAGGTTTGCAGCTCCGCCCGAGGTTCCAGTTCTTACGATAATGACGGTAACTGTGGCTGCATTCAGAAACGCACACTACCCTACTAACAAGCATCCTAAACACTCAGTAGCCTACAGTGTGAGGTAGTGTGTGGATTTGAACGCCCCCATCTGTCTTCTCGTGACACCAGAGAACTTTTACAGAGAGAAAATCCACTGAAAAATGTGTGCGGGGATCATCAGACAGCAGAGGGCGCCCGCGAGTGAGTCCAAAATAAATAGATTCGTATGGAGCAAATGACCAAATTTAGAGTTTATGCGTGAATTATAGTTTTTAAACTAAAAAATAAAAATAACATTAAAAATCTTAACATAGAACAATATCACATGCTTCGGTACAGAAGACATGGTCCAGTTATAAGTCTTTTAAATGTGCTCTGTATTTATCTATACTCTTTGGCCTTACCACTTTGCCCTACCCCTCTATTGCGTGTGCACACCTAGGGGTAGGGGTCCCGATTCTTCTTTAGTTGAAGAGATAGACAGAAGTGTTAGAGGTATGTGGCTCTTTAAACATTATTTTTTCAGAGGTTCACTTAAAACAGAGGGAAATAAGAATCACTGACAAGATGGCAGGACAAGCGTCCATAGAAACCTATGAATTTGAGTATTTTCCTTGTTAAAAATGATGGTACCCACTATATTACCATAGTGTACTGTGTAATTTCCATGTTTTATGGCTTTATCATGTTTTTTCCCATTCCATCTTAAATCATTTAAGAAAAAATATATAAAATAAAATACAATAAAAGCAATTTGGGCTCCCCATCACAAAAAATAAGGAATGGACAATAATTATCCAATGCAGCACCTCCTGCACCCTTTCTGAAGAAATGAGAACTAGGTAACCAGCAGCAAACTTTAGCTTTTAGAGACCACTTCAAAATGATCGGTTTCTCTCATGTTACTATTTATAAATATATTTAAGTTAAATAAACATTGTGGTTTTATTCTATAAACCACTTACAACATTTCTCCCAAGTTACAAATACGAATATTGTCATTTAGAGCATTTATTTGCAGAAAATGAGAAATGGTCAAAAGGCACAATGTTTTCAAACCTATAAAAATTCAAAGAAAACAAGTTCATATTAATTTAGAAGCAGTTCAGCTTTGTTTGATGGGTTGTGACCAACTTACATCTTACATGACTGGATTCAGAGGTGTTTCAATGGGGATCAAGTCTGGAGATTGACCAATAACTTATTTGAATGTCAGTCTGCAGCCGCACGATGACATCAAGTGACCTATAAAAAGAATGGCAAATGGCAGTTGGGGTGAAGTGCATGGAAAGGACAGTTTAAAACAATATTTTAAAGGCAGGACAAAGGACCTTCTTCGATGAGAACCAAAGAAGAGCCAGACTGAAGTCTGCAAAAGACCATAAGGATTGGACCATAGAGGACTGGAGTAAGATCATTTTTTCAGGTTGTCTAATGTTCAATGGAGACCTGCAGACGTGTACAAGCCACAGTGTGTTGTAGTTTATAGAATACAACCACAATGTTTATTTTACTCAAACATATAGATAGTTAAATTAGAGAAACTGATTATTTTGAAGTGGTCTCTTAATTTTTTTACAGAGCTGTATTTGTATCTGGGGCTTCAAGGATTGTTCCAATTATTTTGAGGTGGATTTCACCCCTTTACCTTGTTACTCTGTTCTTAGGGGAAGGGTACAAAAGAGAAATGGGATTGAGCTTTTATCTGCAGCATCAGCTCAGTCACAGTAGCAGTAATGCAGTGTATTTAGAGCATAAAACCTGTTTGCTGTAGAATTATGGAAAATGCAAATATGCTTTTTTTTATTCCTTTAAAATTAAACGAATATCATGAACATGTAGCCTGTTTTTAATTTCAGGGTTTTAGCCATGTAGCTCCATTGACCCCCATTCACTGCGTGCTCCCTCGCGGGCTCCCTCTAGCGGACTGCAGCACTTTCTGATATAACAGGGAAATAGGAAGTGAGCATCTCTCCATAAACCGGCGCTGGTTTAACATTCACTTGTGCGCCACAGCGCACACAGAAGGGTATATTAGTAGCTAGAAGTGAAATATCATCAGTTTTGAGCAGAAAAAGAAGAAAGCATGGCTGGATTTGGTCGGTTTTTGGGTTTGGTGCTGCTGTTAGTTGTCTACAGCGATGCAGTCATCAGGTAGGTTTTAACTAGCTTAAATGACTAAATGATTAATGTTAACCGAACAGTAATGGGATTTTAATGTTTCTTTGCTATTTTTAGTGAAATATGTTGACGGAAGCTAATTAAATGCTACACGTACATATCTTTTAACACTTCGCCTATTACTAAAAGGAAGTAAAACAGCTTGTTTTTCGAATTGCCCGTTCCACCTTAAATGCGACCGCAGTTACCATCAAATTACAGTTTGGCAGCTGCAGGCGCTCCCGAGCAGTTGGTGCACATTTAAGGTGGAACGTAAAATTCGAATTACAAACTACAAAAACTACCAAACAGAAGCAAACTAAGCACTCTGGCTGTTGCTGTGAACGAACATGACTCTGTATTCAGCTTATTCAGATAAAATATCCACCTCTAAACCTGATAAATGGTTTTAAAACGTGGTTAATTTGTGTCGAGGCTGATAAAACCCTCTGTTTGTTGTGTAGAATTCCCCTGCACAAAACGCGCTCGGTGCGCCGCCTGCTGGCTGACAACGGCCTGACTATCGAGGAGCTGAAGGCCAGGAGCAGAGCCGCTGCAGAGACAGCCTGGCAGGAGGAGCCCACCACCTCCACCGCAGCAACCACCACCCATACCCCAGCAACCACCACCCCTCCACCTCCCCCTGCAGAGAAACTCACCAACTTCATGGATGTAAGCAGCAGTAGCAGCAGCTTTCCACACATATCCACGCAAACAGCAACCTTAAAATGATGGGCGCGTTATATCATGATATGTTACCGATGATATCACAATACTGTGATTCCGTGATACTAAATATATCACAAGGCAATTCTTCACTGCATCTGTGTTACTAAAGAGGATAACAAACTTATAATTAAGCAAATACCAGGAATTATGGGTTTATTGGTTTCAGTTTTACAAAATGTAACCGCAGATATTCTTCACTGCAGGTTTACCCTATTTATTTGATTATGGCGGCATCATATAGAGCAGGGATGGGCAACTGGCGGCCCGGGGGCCGCACACGGCCCTCGTCATCACTCAGTGCGGCCCGCGAATAGATCAAAAATAATTTCATAATTTCATAATTAAAAAAAAAAAAAAAAAAAAAAACGTAATTCTACTTTTGACCGCTAGAGGGCGCTGCCAAACATTCATCATTAGCTTCAATAAATGTTGGGCCTCTGTGGTCTAGTTTTCTGCTATTATTGAATGAGCTATTTGCAATCAGTTTTTAAATCTTTTTTGTTCTTTGTTATAAATGAGTTCAAATGCCTTTTGCACTTTTATAAGCAAATATTTTGTCCTTGTTGCTTATGAAGGACTTGTTATAATGAACTTATTTTACACAGAGGAACTACTGTATTTGCAATCAGTTTTTTTAAGCAAACTTTTTGTTCTTTGATATGAAGGACTTCCTTTTTGCACTTTTTTTAAGCAAACGGTTTGTCTTTTGCCGTATTAAAATGCATTAATATGCAGAAAATAGTTGTTGATAAATGTTGGTGCTGTAAACATACAGATATTAATTCATATAAAATTTGTTCTTATTGAAAATAATTTGTAGCGTTTTTCATATTCAATTATTTGAAGTGCGAGGTCATGTGGCCCTCCAATGGTCATGCTGAAAAAAATGTGGCCCTCTCCATCATGGAAGTTGCCCATCCCTGATATAGAGTAATGAAGCACTAACAATACAATATCAATATTTTCTTACCCCCCTAGTTACATGTCTATTAAAGACCGCGTTGGTTCTTGTCGTTTCTGAACACTTTCAATGATGTTTCACATGTATATCAGCCTGTGTCCACACCTCTGTGCAGCTGGCATGTGGCTCATCCTGTGTTTGTGTTCTGCTTTGTCAGTCGCAGTACTTCGGTGTGATCAGCATCGGCACCCCCCCTCAGGAGTTCACCGTGCTGTTCGATACGGGCTCCTCCAACCTGTGGGTGCCCTCCGTTCACTGCTCCTTCTTTGACCTGGCCTGCTGTGAGTAATCCCAAATTGTTCTCTGTATGCATTTTGCTGTTGGCATTTGCATCTGCTTTGTATTGTGTGGCTGATGAGCACAGACCATAATTTCAGCACATTTTCTTGTACATAAATAATAAGAACCTGTTTGTTCAAAAGGTATTTTGAATCGATGCAAAAATAGAATAGAAGGCTCTAAAGCAGCCGCCCATTAGCTTCCAGTGTAGGTGTGATTTGTGTCGCAGCACTGAAATATTTTACAGGGTAATTACTGGTGATGTGTATGTAAAGGGCTGGTCCTAACAATAATTGTTTTTCTTTATTAATCCAATGATTATATTTTAATTTATTAATTTAATTTTACACCTATTTAATCTAGTATTTGAATATTATTTGTAAGTGCACTGAAATAATTCTTAAATTATTTCAGTAATTAAACAATTTACAGGCTGTAGCAACAGACCAGTGTTTAAGTGTTTGTTCCTTTCTTAAGGTCAGCTGTGTCCCAAACCACACACTTCTATACTTCTTGTTTTCGGAGTATAGTGCAATAAAGAAAGTACAGTAGATGCAACTTTGAACACTATTGTTACTCTTTTTAAAAGAACATCCAGCAGAACCAAAACAGAGCTGTAAAATGGGCCAGTTCCACAACTACAAACTGTTACATCACAGTCTCAATAGACCCGTTATAGTTACACCCTAATCATTTACCTAAATCCTGCCTGCTATCCACCTTATTCTGTGCAATGAAAAGGAGAGGGGCCATGTTTGTTTACTTTTTGTTGGAGTTTCTGGCGTAGAAGCAGACCATTGATCCAGATTGTTACCACAGTGTTAATTAGTCTTACAGTATACCCGTTTAGTTAGAGGGTGTCACAGTAATAAGTAAAAGAGGAGAAAGTGGCTTGATCAACAGGGTTTTGAGCAAAACACAGAAAGATTGCAGTTTTTAGAAACTCTATTCCTATTCTAACCTCCATCCACCACTTTCTGTTCAGCTCTTCTTCTTTAAAAGGCTGTGAATATGTTTATGCTAGCTAGCTAACCTTGCTATAGCTATGTGGAGTCCCCATATATGCTCCTAAACAGCTGTAAACAATGTTTAATAGCCTGCTGAACTGTTGGGTTTCCATAGCTAGGTACTTTATGAACAGGGGTCACAGCAGTAGCTACTTCAGACTGCATTTACTTTAAATATTAGATAACTAGAAACCATTTAATAAGAATTGAACGGATGCAGAAGAAACAAACTCTTGAAAGGGATGAGTAAGGTTGTTAAAGAAAATGGATTGCGATCTGAACCAGACTTCTCATAGTTTGTGTGTCTCTCTCTCTCTCTCTCTCTCTCTCTCTTTCTCTCTCTCTTTCTGTCTCAGGGTTGCATCATCGCTATAACTCTAAGAAGTCCAGCACATATGTGAAGAATGGCACTTCATTCTCTATCCGGTACGGGAGGGGCAGTCTGTCCGGCTTCATCAGTCAGGACACGGTTAATGTGAGTCACGGTCACTTAGAGAACAGTCCATCCCTACGTTATTCTTCTAAAATCTTAGGATCAAACAGACATTCACTGAATGTCCAAATGTTTGTGGACCCCTCTTTCAATGATCTCATGAACTCATTGTTGACACAGGTGTGCAAATTCATAGGACTTATGTTTGGGATGAGGTGTGCAGTTGGGGGGTGATAAGATGAGATGGTAATCATCCAGCATCTTGACCTCACGAATGTATTCTGTCACTGAATGTAACCAGATCTCGCAGCAAAGCTCCAAATTTGGGTAGGAAGCTTTACCTGAACAATAGACTCCATAGAAACGCAGGCAGCTGAAAAACAACTGAACAGGTGTCCCAATACTTTTGTCCATATAGTGTATGTAATTTATTTATAAAATCACATTTGCAAAGAACATTTAGCATTAAAACATCATCAAATAATAAGCTTAGTTTCAGAATATTTTCTAATATTGTTCAGATTCAGGATCTTTTCACTGTCACTGTGTCTTTATGATAATAATATCAGCTTTCGTTTGGTACCGGTACTTGATGCTGTTCAGGTCTGGATTCTGGGTTCTTATTCAAGTGTTTGTGTTTGTTGTTTTTGTGTGTGTCTTTGTGTCTGTGTGTGTGTTTAGCTGGCAGGTTTAAACGTGACCGGGCAGCAGTTTGCCGAGGCGGTGAAGCAGCCGGGCATCGTGTTTGCGGTGGCGCGGTTTGATGGGGTGCTGGGCATGGCTTATCCCACCATCTCTGTGGATGGAGTCAGACCCGTGTTCGACACAGCCATGGCCTCCAAGCTTCTCCCCCGTAACATCTTCTCCTTCTACTTTAACAGGTCAGTTCATACTCAGTGTTTTTATTTATTTTTTTATTATTTTAAAATGTTCTGCATTGTAGATTAACAGTAAAATCATCCAAACTATGAAGAAAAATCAATGGAATTATTTAGTAGGGCTGCAACTAATGATTATTTCGGTAGTCGACTAATCTGATGATTATTTTTTTGATTAGTCAACTATTGTTTCTGCCATTGTTTGTCGTCTATCTCTAAAAACAATAGAAACAACTCAACATGAGATTTAAAAGGCATTTAAAGGCAAAAAATGTTGTTTAAACGAGGAAAGTACTAATATTTAGTGAGTAAAAATATAATCAGTTGTGTTTAAGCATTTTTGGAGACACAGACTAAGTTGAGTGTCACCTGTGTAAGTGTCACCGCAGCACTTTTTGTTATGCTGTACTGTTAGAAATGATGCCCAGGTAGCCCAGACAAGAGCATCCTAAATGCTTTACAGAGTATCATCTATTGTGTTTGTTTGTTCACATACATAACAGTAAACAATGACCAATGCTTTAGTAACTGCAGCTCCATACACACTGTGTGGACTGCAGCAGGTGATCTATTAATCTATGATTAATTAAAATTTTAGTTGTCTTTTAAAAGGTGTTATCACTTTGTTATGCTATTCTATTATCAATATATCAGTCGATTTAATGGTCTTAAAATGAGAATAATTTAGTTTATCGCAGACTGTTTTACCATAGACGGTCATTTCCAGTCTGTCTGCATGTGAGACCAGCCAGCGCAACATTTAATAAAAGGATCATCTATTTTTGGACCTTTTCCCAGTTTCTTTCGAGTTTTGGTGCCCATCTTCATGCTAAAAACATTCTTGAAAATTCTTACATTCATTTATTTGAGGAAAAAAATATATTAATGTGTCTTAAAATGTCTTAAGTATATCTCTTAAAGGCAGATGGCATGAGGCTCGGATAACTCACAAAACTGTTAATGTATGTTTACTTAAAATATCAGTACAGGAATCACAAGCTTAATGAAAAGCCTCTAAAGGGGATAAATGTTGGTTTCCCCTTACCTGCAGATACCCTGTAAAAATATTGATGATTATTCCACTTAATCCAGCTGAAGTATAAATTTTACAGCTTAATGTTGTTATTGTTGTTTCCTAGGAATTAGAATGAGCTTAAATGTATTCCTTCACAAGGTAGATTTAGACTTTATTGCCTTGTTTTATTCAACTACTTAATGTTAATATTCATATTCATATTATGTACTCAACATTACTGCTCTACTCATGTTTTCTATCATTTAAACCTTATGTACTAAAACAGACCGTTTACAGATCAGTTTAGTTAAAGATGAGTGTGTTAATGTTTAATTTTAGTTTTTTGTTAGACCTCTGCACTCACACTAACACTTACATGAACCCATTTCTAAAAGAAGTGTGAGAATGGTTTGAGTTTCAATTGTTCCTCAAAGCTCAGGCTGTTCCTCTATCTGAACATCCTCTTTTCTGTTTGGGAAATTCACCATTGCTGTTTTTTAAAGTGAGAAGTGTGGAAAGACTTGAGTAGAAAGAATGTTGTTGTTTCGCTGCAGGCATGTGACACTGTGTGTGTGTGTGTGTGTGAGAGACTGTGACTGACAGTACAGCTTCTTACTGTGTAGTAGGGGAAGGTCTTTCTCTCTCTGCTGCTAGTTGATCAGATTAGTGAGTAAATGGTGGAAAATGTGCAAAAACATGAGTTTTAGCTGCAGCACTAATTCTGTACATCACTTATTTAATCTCTGCTCTTCATCATGCTGTGTTGGACGTTACAGTGACGCGCTATTTTGGGCAAGGGTTGCATGATCTTCACCAAATACCACAAACTACCAGTTTTTCCTGTTGCTAAAGACTGTGATTGCAGTACACTCTACATCCGACTTAATCTATGTAAAACCCATTTTTCTCCCCAATTTACACGGCCAATTACCCAACCCACTCATTAGGACTCCCCCTATCACTAGTAATGCCTCAACACACCAGGAGGGCGAAGACTAGCACATGCCTCCTCCGATACATGTAAAGCCAGCCAGCGTGCTCAGAGGAAAGCGCAGCGACTTAGTTCCGATACATCAGCTCACAGACGCCCTGTGCTGTGGACATCACCCTAGGAGTGATGTGGGGAGAGAGTGCCATCTACCCACCCGGAGAGAGCAGGGTCAATTTTGCTCCCTCTGAGCGCCGGCAGCTTGAGGGTAAAGCTGCATGAGCGGGGGTTCGAACCTGCGACCTCCTGCTCATAGTGGCCCATGTACACTATATTGACAAAAGTATTCAATCAACTATCCAATTTTTTTAACTAATTTTGACTCACTTTCAAGCACCTAGGCATGCTTAGACTGCTTCTACAAACATTAGTGGAAGAATAGGTTGCTCTCAGATGTTCAGTAAATCAGATTAGCTCAAGAACACTAATTTTATATTCTGTGTGTGTGTTTTTATTTTTTCCTCTTTAGGGACACTGCAGCGGAGATCGGGGGTGAGCTGATGCTGGGGGGTTTTGATGCGCAGTACTTTGATGGAGATCTTCACTATGTTAGCGTTACCCGTAAAGCCTACTGGCAGTTCCTCATGGATGAGTACGTAAACTTACATACAAACTTACATACATCTTTGCATTTAAATCTGGTGATTTCATTTACAGCAGGGGTGTCCAAACTCTTTTTGTTGGGGGCCAGAAGGAGAAATATATTTGAAGTCACGGGCCACACTCTAATAAAACAAATAATGAAATACCACTTTAAATAATACTTTTTTCCTGATTATTTCATTTACTCACTTGACTTACTATCTTTATCTTTGATAGTGTTGTGTAAACCAAGATTTTTCAAATTGAGGTTTAATTTCATGATGTCTCTTAATATTAAACTCCTTGATGACGGCAACTTTTAGACTCTTTGCCCCGTTTTTCTGCGCTAGAAATACGGACTCTCTCCACTTTTAGACTCTTTTGTCCTGTTTTTCTGCGCTAGAAATGCACTCCCACTCCGCTTTTAGACTCGTTTCTGACACCTAGCGTTCAAACTTTGAATCTCACATTATAAAAATCTGCTTAACAGCGGGCCAACTTTCATTCTGTTTCAAAAATACCTCGCAGGCCGCTCCAAAAAAGGAAACGGGCCGCAAATGGCCCGCGTGCCGTAGTTTGGACACCCCTGATATACAGGGTGATAATAGTGCTACAGCTCTTAACAGTGGTGGTGAATGAAAGTTCATTTCGTATTTATTTTGTAATTTTTCCCAACAACAACTAGATTATAATAATATGGTTTGAATGTAGAAAAGTTCTAAATGAATATGTTCCTGCACAATGTTGGGCACAGATTTGTGCATCATTTCAGGAACTAATTATTAAGCTTTTAGTAAATAATTAAAAATCATTAATGCAGCAGATTGCTGCAGTGCTGTGATCTTCCAGGACTTTATAATTATGTATAAATCTCTTCTACCCCTCTAAAAAGCTGTGTAAAGTTTCTAACAGTTTCTGTCCTTCACTTTAATTATTTATAAAGTCCCTAAATGACACATACTGAACATTCTGAGAGCATCACTACAGAACAGTGTGAATGTGTGTTCGTTTATATCACATTATTTACAGAATATATGAAAGCTGGGTTAATGCTGGAGATAAATGTAGCTGATTTTAACATGTATTTTGTGATTTTACTGGTCTGCTCCAACCAGACTAACAACTCAAATGATTTAATTAAATGTTTTTCATTTCGTGGAACTAAAACTAGTATCTAGAAATAGTACAAAATGTTAAAAATACAAGTTATGAAATTGTTGTGTCATCTATGGAGCTTACAGACAGTGTTGATGATCCACACTGCCACACTGAGTGTTCTGATTGGTCTGCAGGGTTCAGGTCGGGAGCACCCTCACCATCTGCAAGGGCGGCTGTCAGGCGATCGCTGACACCGGAACCTCCATGATCGTGGGGCCGGTTCAGGAGATCAGAGCTCTGAACAAAGCCATCGGAGCCATCCCTCTGCTGATGGGGGAGGTAAGAAACCCAAACACATTTTATACTTTATTTATTTTCATATATAATATAAAACAGTTCTGTACTCAATAGAATGTAACTTTTTTTCCCGAGTTTAGGGATAAAGAAAACCGTGTCTTTTCCAAATATATATAATTATGAGATATATAGCAATATTTCACCACTGGTTTAGCTTTTGTTCTACTTATTCCCCTAAGAACAAAACCACATACTGCTTGTCTGTGCACTTGTCCGAGACCCACAAACACCAGGACTATCAGCTGGCATTTAAATTTTTTATTTTAAATAATACCAACTACTGTTTAGTGCTTCATCATTCACTCTTCCAAATACAAATCAAATGAACATGATATTTCATTTAGCACAGGCCTCTTCTGACTCACACAAACTAAACACAAACAATATTCTGTAAACATCACATGGTAATTTGCTATAATGAACCCCGCCTACACGATGCGAGGAGAGGAACTGTGATTATGTTGCATGTTCTCAACCCAGGTCTCCACCTCGCAGCTAGGTGAGTGATGAAGATGAGGGTGGTGATTGGGTGAAGGCAGGTGCGAGGTGTATATATAGGACCAGGGGGAGGAGCTCGGGAAATTGAGGCGTGGTTCATATCCCAAAACACTTTCTAAAAACATCACAGAAGCTGCATTAAACCATTTAGATCTAACTGTAGAATTCATTCCTTGAATGTGAAAGCTGAGCAGATATATAAGGTCCACAGCAGGCTCCAGCTACTGAGTGAATTCATACAGGAAGCAGAAGGAGGAGTGAATGGATGGATACTATAAAGTGAAAAGTTTTATGTGGGATGTTTCATTAATGTTAACACAAGCTATCCAGATTAGTTCTGTATGTGTTCTACATAAATCATTTAGATCGGTTTGGCCATCCGTCGATACAGCAAATCCCTGATCTCCTATATCTGACTTTTCATTATCCTTTCTTCTAAATACTAAGAATTATCCTCTTTAGCAGAACCAAGTGGTATATTGTACAGTATTTTTGGCCTAATCAAATAATACAGAGAGACTGAGTGTAAATATGGATTGTCTTTACCAGTCTTACAGTATAAAACACCACCAGCAAGCTTATGCTATTTAAATAATAAGTGATGATCATAAGCAGTTACTGGATGTTATAGTCACAGGAGTAATAATGTTTACCTCTGCTTCCTTTCTCTAGTACTTCATTGACTGCAAGAAAATTCCCTCCCTCCCCACGGTCTCCATCAGTCTGGGGGGAAAGATGTTCAACCTGACAGGCAAAGACTACGTTGTGCAGGTAACGCACCGTTAGTGGCTCTCCTCTGGGCATTTCTCTAAACCTCGTCCAGTTTCTTAGTTCTGTGAACATTGACAAGGGTTGTAGGGGGAAAAACACAAAATTACACACACTATTACACACTCTCTCTCTTTCAGGAGACCCAGATGGGTGTGAGTATCTGCCTGTCTGGCTTCATGGGGATGGACGTGCCGCCCCCTGCTGGCCCCCTCTGGATCCTAGGGGACGTTTTCATTGGTCGATACTACACCGTCTTCGACAGAGACAACGACCGAGTGGGATTCGCTCCCACCAAGTAAACAGAAGAGTTCTGAGATTTGAGAATTGTTACACTGAAGAACCAAAGAACCAAAATGGAGAAAAAGAGGATCTGTGATCTTCATCTTTACTAAAGCTTTTTCTTAAAATAAGCAGTTTTATATTAAGCTATTCTTTATTGATTATTTTAATTGTTATTATAAATTAGATTTAGTTTCAAAAAGCAGAATTTCTCAGTTTAGTGAAATAACTTAAGGTTTTTCAGATAGAAAATCCTTATCTTTGGGCTTAAGTTGATTGATTAACTGAAAGACTCTGCTCTCAGGTCTAAAATGAAGCGGTTTGATGTTGGAAACCTTTAAATTAGCGTGCTCTGTTGGTTCCTCTTATTATTGCACTGATTTGCTGTTTGTTTGATAAACTATGCAAAATAATTGACTCCTGTAGTTTTCCTGCAGCTTTTGTATTACCATTTAAACCTGTTTTACCTTTACAAAGATTTGCACTGTAAAAGCTTCTATGTGTGGGATTTAAATAAAGACATGAGGTTTTGAAAGAGTTTGTGAATTAAAAAGCTTCAATAAATCCAAATGAGTGAATACATGTGTACTAGAGCCTTTGTACAGCCTGGTAGGACCGGGCGATATGGTAAAAATATGTATCCAATGGTGGGATGGTAAAGCGATGGCCTTTTGAACCCCCTCACATGCTCCATCCAATCACGTTTTTCATTTCCTCCCAATTACTTCAGTCTACTCTGAGACACAAAGTCTATCACATGACATCCAGCATGATCTTAATGAGTGACGCTAATTCAATTTGACTGTAAGTGAGGGGAGGTTTCTCAGAGACACATGGCTCTCTTCAGGCTGTAGCTCAGCACAGTCAAAAACACAGCAGAACAAGAATAAAGTTGGGAATTGGAGTTCATTTGCAACTCATTTCTGTGTAAGATTAATATAGCATTTAATATTTAATTCAATATTTGCTTAAGTGCTATAAATCGAAACCTTACCACATGATTGTGTCCATCAGTGGGAAATTCCATAGCTGAGTAATTCAGACCTCAGTAAACCTGAGATGATTTGTGAACTTTACTTCAGAAGGCTGCAGAGATAAATGATTAACAGTAATGCTAAACTTAGGCTTCCCAATATCCTGTTGGGGGACTTTAGTGTTAAATACAAACACAATAACCCACAATAATACAGCAACAACTATAGCTTATTAAAGTGATGAAGTTAATTTAATACATTTTTGTTTTAATTCTAAACAATAAAAATGGGATGAACTGAAACAGTGAAAAGCTTTCAGATTCTACAGGATGCTTTTTAAATCATTACTGAACCTACTTTTTAAGAGTATATCATGGCCATGAAATTCCACTGCAGTGTTAAAGGCATTCATATAACTATTCATTGTGAATGAAATACTTAGCTAATTCATCTAATTTTAAGATAGGGCTGAGCAATATGATAAAAAAAAAAAGTTTCAATATATCTAAGGAAAAAATTACTTAGCACACACTGGTCAAAAAATTTGGCCTTTTATTATTTGGTCGGCCGCCTGTAGCTTTGATTACAGAACACATTCACTGTGGTATCGTTTCCGCAAGCAAGTTTTTATTTCTGTTGAATTATTTTTTCTCCAAGATCTTGAGTATTGATGATGGAAGATTTGGAGTACTGAGCAAAGTCTTCTCCATCACATCCCAAAGATTCTCAATGGGGTTCAGGTGGCCAATCCATGTGTGAAAATGATGATCTCATGCTCCCTGAATCACTCTTTCACAATTCCAGCCCCATGAGTCCTGTCACTGTCATCTTGAAATATGTTCGTGTCATCAGTGAAGAAAAAAAATCCATTGATGGAATAACCTGGTCTATATTCAGTATATTCAGGTAGTCAGCTGACCTCATTCAGGGTAAATCTGGACTCATCAGACTCACATGACCTTCTACCATTGTTTAAGTGTCCAATCTTTATGCTCCCTGACAAACTAAAGTCGTTTTTGCTGGTCAGCCTCACTGATATGTGGTGATATGTAGCTAGCCTTTAGTCCCAATTACTTGAGTTCACTTTGCAATGAGCATGTGGAAATGCTCTTACTTTCACTATTAAACGTATTCCTGAGTTAATCACCTATTACAATCATTACATTTTTTTTATTCCGTCTCTCACCATTAAAGTGTACCTACAGCCCCAGATCAATGAAGATGAACAGTCATCTTTTGTTTCTTCTATTTTTTTTTAAATAATTGTGCCAACAGCCACGTGCAGGTCTACAGTTTTCTCCCTGGTGTTCCTAGACAGCTCTTCGGTCTTGGCCATGGTGCAGAGGTTGGAGTGTGATGGATTGATTGTGTGGACAGGTGTCTCATACAGTTAACGAGTTAAAATGGGTGCAGATGATACAGATAATAAGTGCCGTTTTAGGAGTAGCTTCTTAAAGAAACACAGGTCTGTGAGAGATTTCTTGCTGGTTAGTAGGCGATAAAATACTTTATGAAATTAGAGAGACATTAATTAATTAAAATTATACAATGTAATTTTTTTTAAGATTCTGTCTCTCACAGTTGAAGTGCACATGTGATAAGAATTATACCCTAGTGTTTCCAATTGTATTTATAAAAATTCAAATGTATCACAATACAATAATGTATCATCATATTCCCCAGCTCTATTTTGAAATGTTTTTGATTTTTTGAGTTTTTAATTGAGTAATCATGATATACTAATTTATATGCAGGCTTGCCATACACATACACAATCAATTATAAATCACACAGGGGTCGACACTGGAGCTTTTTATTTTTTTTTATTTTCATCCACAGTGGCTCACTGGAAAACATCTCCACCACACAGACTGGATTATACAAAGTGCATTGTGTACCATTCATATCAAGAACCAAACCAAACAAACAAACAAAACAAACAAAAAAATAAATGAATAAAGAAAATAAATGGAGACACTGCATGCAAAGCTGGAGGTGTGCAGGGTGGAGGTAGTCTTTGATTGATCGTGTTTGTGATCAATGGAAGCACAGCTTGCGTGGACAGCGGTGCTCAGGATGGACCAAGTTATAAAAGAAAAAAAAAAACAGTGATACTCCTGCAGACAGGGCAATGTCTTAAAGGGGGGTTGTCACTTAGGGCCTAAGCCCTCTGGGGAATTTACTTTTTTTTTTTTTCAGCTTTTATTTTAACATTTTTCGATAAAATAAATGTTTTTTTTTCCAATTCTGCATACTGAATACTGAGATAAGTAAGAGACCAAACACTCAGAAATGGCCCTGTCTGCAGAGGACTCAATTGTATTATTTTCTCCTTCAGGGAAATTCCACCAATTTCTGTGTGATTAGTCACTGAGACGTAAACTCAAAGTCGGGTTCAGTGTGCTCCACTGATAAAATGCTTCATTATAGAGAAACTTACAGAATCTGATTCTCTTTTCAGTGGTGATGAATGGAAGCAGGCATCATTAACCATGACTAAACACAAATATTGCCATTTTATTTACTATACAAACCCACCAGATGTAGTAGGAAAGTATAATAACCCCAGACCCTGGACATGCTGCTGGCTGCTGTCAAGAATCGTCTAGTGGCATGCCTGCATGTCTGTAATGGCTGCATTGTATCAGGGCCTTCTATTGGCGATACTGATACTGTGTTTAAGTGCCAGTATCAGCACAACACTACAAAATATTTTTAAAATAAGTTTTATTTGTTGACTATTTTCATGTATCCCTCCATCCTGAATTCATTTTGTAGAACATTTCAAGACCCAAAAGCTTTTCAAAACTACGGGTGTAAGATAATATCAATATTCCATCACATCACAATATTTTGAATTGCCTTACTGTATTGATAAAAAAAAAAACAGTATTGAGTTTTAATTAGCTCATATGTTAGGAATAGCGGCAGTCAGTGTTTCATATTGTGTTGTGTTTAAAGCCTGCCAAATCATACTCCTCTCTATAAAAAACACACAGATTTTATCCCAAAAGACGCCTATGGTGATGTATGTGTGTCATGGACCCTATAAAAACTGTGTTTTGTCCCTTACAGAATTCTGTCCTTTACTTTAACTCTAAAGCAGGGGTGTCCAAACTACGGCCCGCGGACCATTTGCGGCCCGTTTCCTTTTTTGTAGCGGCCCGCAAGGTATTTTAGAAATAGAATGAAAGTTGGCCCGCTGTTAAGCAGGTTTTATAATGTGAGATTTAAAGTTTGAACGCTAGGTGTCAGAAACGGGCCAAAGAGTCGGAGAGGGTGTGCATTTCTAGCGCAGAAAAACAGGGCCAAAGAGTCTAAAGCGGAGAGAGTGCGCATTTCTAGCGCAGAAAAACGGGCCAAAGAGTCTAAAAGCGGAGAGGCTGCGCATTTCTAGCGCAGAAAAACGGGCCAAAGAGTCTAAAAGTTGCCGTAATTAAGGAGTTTTATATTAAGAGACATCATGAAATTAAACATCAATTTGAAAAATCTTAGTTTACACAACACTGTCAAAGATAAAGATAGTAAGTCAAGTAAAATAGTGTGTAAATGAAATAATCATTCAAACCATTTAACCAATCAAAATGCTTAAATTAAAGTTTTATGTTTCACAGAACTAGTTAGAACCAATTTCTAGAACATAGAACTGATTTTTAAAACAACATGTCAATAATAGATAGGGAAATGTTGTTGTCATCATATGTGTTACAATGTGTTACATCAGAATTGTAAACTTAAAATATTTACAGCCATGTTCCCACAATAAGAAACCAATATATATGTGAGCTGCTGACTGAATTCATCTGATTAAATTGTGAAATTAGTATCAATAATCAGAAATGGGTCTGGGCTCTTATGAGTTTGAAATAGAATATTGTGATTAACACTACGATTGCAGTAGCACAATACATACCATATGTATTATGTACCATAAGAAGAATCGTTTTGCCAAATATTTTTGCCAGTACACAGCCCTACTCAAAACTACTGTAAAACTAAGGCATTACGCAGGCTATTCATAAGCATTTTGTTTGTTAACTTTCTGTAAGAGATCACCACCACTTTTCACAATTCTGACCCACACCAAACAATCAAACTCTTAATTCACATATCTTATTCATTTAATGAAGCAGAAAATGGAAGAAATTGGTGGAATTTCCACACACTTCAGTCACAGACGGTTTGATACAATAACAGTACAGAGAAATATTGCCTTGTTTTGGTTACATCTGTACATGTACATATAAAAATACTAAAAACTTTTACATTTTTCTCTTTTTACATATTTTTTTCTTAGGATATTATGTTGATTTTTAACCACATGTACCATTCCATCCATGCTAAACATGTGGAAAACTAAGGCAGTGTTCAGGGGCACACTGCAGGATTGTTTGGTTTCATACACTACATAAAACAGCTCTGATTTAAAGCTGCAGGATTTCTTTATTGAGCTGTTCCTCATCACAAAACCTAAAGGGAAAACAGGCAGGCACCTTGCAACCAACCTTCCTTTCATACTCTGCTTTTCAACATTAAAAAGGAAACTTTCTTGGAGAGGGTGAAAATACAAAAAGAGAAACATTAACCCAATTAGAACAGGCCTGATTTAGTGGTCAGATAAACTGTGAGCCAGTACCTATGAGGTATACTTATAAGGATTGAAAGATTAGAAACAACCAACATTTCCTCAAAAACAAGCTGCTGCTCAATTATAATTTCGATTTTGGCAGATCTGTGTTTAGGATACTTCTTAAGCTATGTTCACACAGCAAGTAAATGTGGTCCAATCTGATATTTTACATGATCAACAATGTTGCCAAAAATATCCGCTCGTCTGCATTGCGTTTAGTGATCTATGCTGTACTGTTCTTGAGCTAATCTGAAGGTACATAAAGTTTGGAGATCTGTAGTGACTGCAGAAAGTTGGTTCCACAGCATCCGCTGACCCCGCTCAGTTATTTTTCACTGACCGGGTTAGTTGTTGTTCCCAGTCTTTTCCACTGTGTTATAATATCACTGACAGTTGGCTGTGGAATATTTAGTAGTGAGGAAATGTCACGACTGGACTTGTTGTACAGGTGCTGCATCCTATCACAGTACCACAGTGCTGGAGTTCACTGAGCTCCTGAGAGCGACCTATTCTTTCACTAATGTTTGTAGAAGCAGTCTGCATACCTTGGTGTCTGCTTTTATGCACCTTTGGCCTTGGAAGTGATTGGAACCTGAGTTTAATGATGTAGATGGGTGAGCAAATGTTTTCGGCAATATAGTGTATGTGTTGTTTGTGTAGGAGTTTGACATTTTCAATTCTGATCTGGGCCACTTAAATATATGCTATAGAAATTTATTACATATCAAGCAATTTAACACTGTCTGAACAGCCAAAGCAGAATTCATACTGTTTTTACATTAAAGAAAGGCTGTGCAAAGGGAAAATGGAGATGAATGATAAATGAATGATAAAACCCTAAAACAGACATGAGAAAATTGTGATTTGAGATTTGTGCAACTTTCACCTGCTGTGTGAACATAGCCTTAATTTCAAAATCTTTATTAGATTTTTCTGTTATTACAACAAGCGAGCGACCCGCAACACAAATTTAAAATTTTGACTTTGACATTCAAAATCTAGAAAAACATTATTTGATCTTAAAAATATTACAATCTGGATGACAGTTTTGATTTTGACTAACTGCCCAGCTCTACCTGTATATCATTACTGTCATGCAAAAACCCTGTATCTCCAAAACACTCCCTTTTTTTTACTTTAAATGGAAGTCATATTGGATCATTTGACTGGCTCATGCATCATGAAATTGGCATACAATGTAAAAAAGCCAGCTGATTTACAATGTCAAAAAGGGAGATTTAAGGTTTTAGGCCACTGGTAATACATGCTGGATCAATTTAGTTTAAAGGTTTAGTTTCACCCTGGATTTTTCCAGCAAAATGATCATTATCATCACAATGATCACAATGTTTTTCTAAAGGACACATAGATCCCATATTAGCCATTTTAGTGCAGAGGATTTACAGGGAATGAAGTTCTGGATGTTTCCACTGTGTAAATAACAGGTTTAACAGCAACATGACAATAGGTTAACCATTCAATAAAACTGTGTGACTGAAAACCAAATGTAAAGCCGATAAACATTATCCAAGTACCACAAAATATTAGTTTGATTTCAGGTACATCCACTAGGTAAAGTCTTTAGACAGGTACAAAAATTCTGGACATTTACATTTGTCATCTCTAGGTCAAATATTCGAGCCATGCTCACCGATCTTAAGTAAGGAAAAAGTTACCATTACTCCGAGATACTCTATGGGTTTGATGCCAGAGTAAGGACATCCGTGTGCGCTCATTATCTCAAAAACACTTTCATAAAAACATTCTCATAAGCTTCTCCAAGTTTAGATTCTTTAATCATTTCATAAATAGCTTCATCTGAACTGACAGCACACTATTACACACATATACAAAAACTATACACACACAGCTCTGTAATATCTTCATATACACACAGTGACAATGAGATGTTTCCTCAAAAAAAAGAGTGTGATTGTTTTTTTTTTGTATTCATTAAAGACATTTTTGGCAACAAACAGATCAACCTATACTGGCTAAATATTCCAAAACCCATTCTCTCCAATCCAAGACCATCATAAATGGCAGTTGTTTCTGTGATGGGCAGAATATTTCAAGTGAAATTTTGCATAATGATGACTGTTGTGCTACAACACTCAATCAGGCAGCGTTCTGGGTTCCATTCTCAGTTCTTCTAGAAACTAAGGCCATTTGCTATTCTTTCCTCCCCACGAGCAACAGCTAACGCATCTGAAGCAGCTGCTTCTTCCTGCTACATCTGCTCACAGCTGAAAATAAATAAAGCTATGAAAAAATTAATCAACAGAAAGGCTCAAAGCTTCTCCTGAGATCTTCCGTGGACTAAAGTCTCTCAGACAATAAGAATAAATACTTCAGACACAAAGACCACATCCTCTAAACACTGAAACCACAGCTATTTGAAAGGGAAGCTCTACCCACAGTTTGATACGATGAACTTCACTGAAGATCTGCTGAAAGCTAACGGCTCTGACAGGCATGGGAGCAGAGTGTGTGAGTAATGAAGGGAAATGAAAGAGTGGAGGCAGGGCTGGAAAGGGACCTGACTGAGCCTTGAGGCTTATAGAGTTATATTCTCCAATCGGTGTAGTCTGGTCTAATACTCTAATGGTCATCATCTTTCACAGTTCTAACGTATGGTGCATCAACACAGCCAATCATTTCTGGGCACGGTTACGCTCAGTACAGGAACAGGAAACCTGCTGACTCAGAACACACTTCACACTGTTGACGCTTAAAATATATTGGACTCTACTGTCCATAATAGGGTTCACAAATTACAAGTAAAGTGCAGCAAATCTGTCTGTAGTAACTGAGCATTTGCCACAGATGCTGTGGACAGAAATTAGGTAGGAGTGATCCTTTAAAGGGTTAAAAGAACCAACACCCTCGATACACATACAATATCCTACATATTTAAATGTACAGTTATTTGTTTTATTATTGTATTGTGAAGCTTTCCACTTTCTAAAATTCAATTAATAATGTTTTTATAGACAACCATTTTCTGATTGGTTACACTGGTTTGTAATTAGAAATTTACAAAAAGCAGCCCATGCTTAAAACACTCCTTAAAATTTCAGTGACAGTGGGCGTGGCTACACTGCAGTTGGCTGAAGTAATAGATCAATTACATGCAGGCTGTCTTTCTGCCGATTAAGGCCCAATTCCACTTCACCTCTTGTTCCTACCCCTTAACCATACCCCTCTGTTTTGCGCATGCACGCCAAGGGGTAGGGGTCCCGATTCTCGTTATACTAAAGGGGTAGGGGAAAGGGATTAGGGCTTGTTAGCCCTTCAAACTGAGATTTTTCCAGAGGTACACTTCAAACGAAGGGGTATGAAAATCACTGGTAAGAAACCCACAAATGTAAATATTTTCCTAGTTAAAAGTGACATTTAGCACTATAATACCATGGTTTAATGTGTAGTTTCAATGTTTTATGGCCAAATTCTTCATACCAAGCATAAAAAAGATTGCTAGTAGTTTGTCTCAGTAGCTAGCTAACTTTCTCGTTCCACCTTAAATGGTGCAACAGACGGCAGGGGCTGCAGCATTCAAGCTGGAAAGGATCAAGGCTAATTTAGCTCTCCTTCACAGAGAAATTAACTAATGGACAATAATAAATAATTTCTGCACCATCTCCCATGATAGGGCCAAGTGGTGAAAGGGGGTTGGGTCTACACATTCTCACTGGGGGATAATTAAGCTTTAACAGTGTTTCGTACCAGAACAAACTCCTACTTTTAAATAAGATAAAAACGTATTGATTTGTTCTTGTATGGGCCCTTCTAACAGACCTAACCTAACCTGTACAGGTTATCACAGGTTATAACTGTGCTGCAGTCAGGTTTTCCAGACTCAAACTGGAAATTTGAAACCAAACATAGCACAACAAGTAAGTTTGGTAGAGGATTTCTTTGTTGTAACAATGCTTCTTTACATTAAATCTCACATTGTTGGAAAGCCTGTTAATTTCCCTTTTAAATGGAGACACAATTGTATGGAACATGAATTTGTGGGATGAGCAGCAGAACTGAATATGTGGGTTGCACCTATGAAAAAAAAAAGCCAAATCTTTTCTGCCAATACTGAACAGCTTATTCTGCTGTTGCTACAGACACTTGTTTTTAGCTTTTGGTTCCCCCAGGTGATGCACCTGTGAACATGGTCCCTGGTTACAGTGGTCAGTAGGTGTTTTTGCACCAAGAATCGGCATCATGCCATGTTTGACTGATCTGAATAGAGCATGTGCGATAGGGGAACTTCAAACTGGGGTTCCACAAAATCAAGTTATTATTTGAAGCATTATTTGGAGTGAGCCCTGGTACCATCCCCAAATTGAAGGACAAGTTACACATAATGGTGGATGTCAGAGACAGGCCAAGAAGTGGGCTTTCCATTAAAACGAAACCCAAAGAAGATCTTCAAACACCAAACGAGTCAATGGTAGAATAAACTGTTTGGCATTAGCTAGTAGGATTTGGCAAGTTTTTTTAATGGGTGCAACCCCCATACTCAGCTCTGATGCACATCCCACAAATGCATCTTCCTTTCAAATCTGGTTCAATTTAAAAGAAAAATGTACAGGCTTTCCAACAGTAGAAGATTAATTGCCAAAATATATGGTTACAAGAAAGAAATAATCTACCAAACACATTTCATTACTTTTTTGGGCTATGTTTATTTGTGTTTTGTGAAAAATTATAAAGTATACACAAACATGACAAACACTAATGTTCAACACTGAGGAGGCAAGCAGCATCGTACTTTAGCAAAGAAAAGCTAAAGTAGCATGTATGCGTGTGTAAATGTGTGTGTGCGTGCGTGTGTGTGTGCTAGGCAGTTCTCAAAAGGCTCTCTGGGTCTGAAAGAGCACAGTAAAGTGTGTATCCGAGTTCATCTACTTCCTGTGGGGTGAGCTCACAGAACAGGTTCACTTTTTGGTTAAGGGCAGACGGCAGCCTTCCAGCCTCCAGGTGTCCCACTAGTGTACGCAGCAGCTGTGTGAAGCGATCGGCCAGCGCCTCCTGAGTCCAGTCGCCCTCTCGTTCACTGAGGAGAAGGATGGCATTAGTGAGCTGACTGGCGTTCAGCCGTGCCAGCGCAGGGTTTAGCTTGCAGACAGCTTTAACTACTCTCAGACACACACAGCGGCAACCGCCATCCTCCTGATCCAGAGCGCGAAGCTTGGACGTTTCCGTCACCCGAAAACTCTGACGCCACAGGTTCTCGTATCTCTCAGCAGCCAACCGGTGCGGTTTGGCTATCAGCGAAACTCCGTCCTCCATAACCAGCAATGGAAGAAAGTCCACATATAGCCGCCGGTCCGTCTCGTACTGCACCTCCAGCGTAAGAGTTTCCGAAGGTACCACAGGTCGAATAACGTAATCTAAAACGCTTCCAATCGCAGGCCAATTAATGGAACCTGCAACCAGCTTCTCAAACACCTCCAGAACACTTCTGGGAGAAAGGTACCCACCCACCATACAGCGATCCCAGTAGCTGCTGCCCCGGGGGAAATACTCCAGGTTTTCTCGGCGGACGAGCCAGAAACCAGGAAGGTTCATGATCGTGTCTTCACCGGGGATAGGCGACCACAGGTTCTTCTCCAGGATCATAGGAACCATGAGCTGAGCATGATCTGCTGTTACCACCTACAACAGAGCAAACTGATTAAACAGAGGCTAATCTACTATAAATAATACACAATATAATGCAGGTCTGTGTAATGTTTATCAGTTCAATTTACTGATGACTTGGTGCTAAAATAACAAACAGAGTGTAAATCTTATTATAGACCTTTTTTCCATATAGTTAAGAACATTGTCATTTGTGCCTTTCACAAACAGGACAACAGGAAAAAATGCAAAATCAATCTTTTCTAGATATTCAGACGTTCTGCATTTAACAAAATTCTGATTGTGTAGTGAGGTTTCATTGGTATGATGGTAAAACAGCATACAGCAGTATTAAAATGTTTTAACAGTATTTTCAAATGAGGACGGTATTTCATATCTTGCCAAATTTGTGTCTTGTTACTACAGGCCAAAACAGCTCATTCTTTCATGTGCATTTAAGACGGCCACTGTCTGAATTGTTCTTTGCTCTTTGGAAAGAAGTTGGTGGGAAAGGAAACAAAACACATGACTGCACTAGTTGGCCCTATCGTCTCTGGAGAACGTTCATTAAACTGTGTGTGCAGGTGTGGTTTTATCTTCTATAGGTGTGGGATTTGAGCCTCATTTAACAAGAACATGGTCTGTGCTGTGCTGTAAGTGTTTAGCCTGTTAGCTTGTTAGATATCTACTCGTCTATGATGTAGTGTTAGCAATTAGTCTGTTACTGAACGTCATCTAACGCTAACTAACAAAGACTTCCCTTAATCAGTTTTTATAACCAGTACTTAGGTTTGTTAGTTAAAAACAGCTGTACTGAGTTCTGTTAAATTCTGTATATCTGTAATAGAGGTTAGCTTAGCAAGTGAACGTTAGAACCCAACACCACAGGACTCGGTAAAAAGTGAAATCCGGCAAGTGTTGTCTACCGTATTTTTCACACTACAAGTCGCACCTAAAATTTTTACAAAAAACGTCAGTGTGCCTTTTAAATTCAGTGCGTCTTATGTATGAATTTTACCAGTCAGGCTGTAAGAAGCAGTAAAGCCACTCTGCTGAAGTACAACGTTATGGTTTAGTTCTATAGTTTAGTTCTCCAGCACCGGGGCTGGAGTAGCATTAGCATTAGTCGCTATTTCCCCGTTCAGAGGTGAGTATTATCGGACTGTAGCCTGCTCATGAACTCGGGCTAGCACTGCTGGAGTAGCATTAGCATTACCTGCTAACTGTGTTTGCCATTTCCCCATTCAGAGGTAAGTATTATCAGACTGTAGCCTGCTCCTAACCCAAGCTAGCACTGCTGGAGCAGTTAGACGCAAATGCTAATGCTCCAGCTCTTAGTACTGGAGAAATTCTGTAATCTAAGCTTACTGTAAATAAACAGAAGCGCTTTACTCACTGTGTAGATTTACACCAGCGCTCGTTAGACTTTAAAAGAAAATATTTTTTTTAGTACAATTTTGTTTACTTAGCTTAGCTTTACTTAGCTTAACTTAGTTAGCTAACCCCCACCATTCTCTAGCAGCGAGACCTCCTGAATTTGAAGTTCCTTATAGTGTCTCTTAAAATGTGCCTTATAATCCAGTTCGCCGTATGTATGAAAATAGACATTCATAGATAGTGAGCCTTATAATACGTTGCGCCTTATAGTGTGAAAAATACGGTACCTTATAGTTACTTACACAAGATAGCTAACCAGCTATAATAAAACATAACTATTTTATTAATAACATTCTCATCTAAATGTTAACTTAATTGTGTGTGCAGTGTTCACTTGGTCTGTAAACAAAGCCATGTTAAACCAAGGCCGCTGGTAATATGTACACTATGGTAATGTTTTGACACAATATAAAAAAAGTGTATACAGCCCAACTCTATTTGTAGTCCTATTGGTAAAAGATGCAAAATAGAAAATCTGTTTGTACAAATTCATTTTCCCTCAAGTTAAAATCTTGAGGGGAAGAAATAAAAAAGTTGGCATTGATGATTTTCAAAAAATAATAACTAACAAACATTACACTGTCCAATGCAGACCACATTTTTCTTTTTCTGCATATTTCTTTCTATAGCATTTCATTATTATTATAATACTTATAAAGAAACTACTACTGACAACTCTTCTCTTTCCTCACCTGTAGGTCATCATACAAGCTGCCGCTGAGGTACATCTCCCTCAGGGGCATGTCAGGCAGTTTGGCATGAAGGAAAACCCGTAGCTCGGCGCAGATGTCCAGGGCGGCGCGTTTGGCCACTGCCTGCTCCTCGGCGGGGATGGTCACCCGCTCGTGAAAAAAGGCCCAGAGGTGCTCCTGTAGAGACAGGCGCAGGCGCGCCCTCTGCAGGTCAGCTTTACTAGTGCTGCCATCACGACCCACAGCCCGGCGCAGATAATCTACGACAAAAAACACAGCATGACGTTAAAATTACATAAAGGTCACAACTTAAGAACCTTCTTGGTGCTTCTCATTTCCAAAACTAAACTACTCTGAAAACACTCATCCTAATAAGTAAATTCACACAAGTCTTAGGCCAAATGTGTTTAAAGTAGAGTGTGGGCTGGAGGGGTATAATACATACACTATATTTTCATTTCAATGCTGTATAGTACAAGACTAGGCTAAATCTCTATCTATATAAATGTCCCATAGTATACACAGCACACACAGGACACACAGAACTACAGAATGAAGAGAGGGTGGTCTTGCTCAAGCTATTTACTACACACCTAAACACTAATATAAAATATAGTTTTAAAAAATTCTTTAACAACACACAAAAACACCATTATAACACTTAACAAAAAAAAAAACTCACTAATCTGAGGAAGCTACAGACAGCTATTCAACAAACACATGGGTTTTAAATACCCACTATAAATGAAGAATAGCAGCTCCACTGTGTTTAAACCTAGCAGCAAAGTAAATATAGACAGTTATTAGAAGAATCCACATTCAGCAACTCGATGATGCATCATTATCTATTTTTAAACACTCACAGCGTGAATTGTGGCCCAGCCTTAATAAAAGTCCTAACATTAGAAAAGTCACTTTTGTAAAAATAAACACCAGAAAGTGTGAATTATTGAATTAACACTTACAGCATTTATGCAAAAAAATCAGTTGAACATAACCAGGCTGAAGTGGCAAAATTCCAATTTTCTTGCCTTAACCTGATCCATCTCTGATATTTTCAGAGCTCCGTAAACACACAAAACTGATCTTTTTGAATAAGACCTTTTGTTGTAGGATATTTTTAAAAACTGTACTCTGACGTACTTTAGTTTTTATCTTGATGAAGGCATGCATTCACAAACCCAAACAAAAAAATGAATACAAATACATTTAACAAAGAGCTATATATGCATTAGGGCACGTACATTTCTGTGAACGGGACACAGCAGAGTGTACTATCTGAGAGTAGAATCCATAGTTTTGTTAGTTCAGCCGTAATTTGATGTTAATGATGTGTGTGGTTAAGTCACATTATTGATTGGATGTGATTTTCAGAGCAGATATCTCAAAACAGACTGCAAAAGACACAGATTGCTTAGCCACATGAATGAAACCCCCTAAGGCAGAAAGATCTGATGATTTGTACAACAAATAACAGCTCTGGGCTTGTTTAAAAGGTCTCACTGAGATAGAAAATACCTGGCTTGAAGGAATTAGAGGAGGTGGGAAGGGTTTGGAGGGAGCGACTGACGTTCTGTTTCATGTCGCGGCTCAGAGTGCGTGGAGATGACCCCAGCCAGCTTGGCTCCTCCCAGCTCCTTTTGCCAGACTGGTTTGCTTTAGTTGGGCTGGAAGGAGCACTGAGGGCACGATCGTACATCTGTGAGAAATGACAAAATAGGTAACTAGATTAAGAGAATTCAGACAGAAGAGTAAACACATGGAACAGTAATCCTTAGCCACAAACTCAAGTCCATATTTTTATTATTTAATACTGTAGTTGTAAATTACAAGCGCAGATGCCTTAAACTAATTAATATGTATTTAACAATATCAAAAGTATCAACACTTTACTAATAAAATGCAGCTATACACTGCAAAAAAATCGTTTGGCAAATATCTGGCAATGGGGTAAACATTTTTTTCTTAGTAAGATTTGCTAAAACAAAAGGAATATCAAGTCTCAAAATGAGTGAAATATTAGTTTAAATCAAGCAAAAATCAACGTTTTTTATAGTTTCAATCTGGACACAAGAAACTTGACAAGTGAACTTTTATGCTTATTTTGAGTCAGATGTCTTAAAAAGGAGAAAAAAAGAATTAAAATTATTAAGATCATTATCTCTAAAATCAAAATAATCTTACACGTATCCCAAAAAGGAATGTTCAATCCATCATCCAAAAATGAAAAAAGTAGCAGATTCAGATTTTCATTTGATTAAAATTTTTAAAACTATGTATAATTTTTGTTCCACTTAAAAATTATGTTCTACTTTGTGTTGGTCTATCACTTAAAGTCTCAACAAAAAAAAATACAACCTTACACATGTTTAAGGTTGTTATTTGACAAAATGTGAATAGGTTCAAGGGGTATAAATACTTTTGCAAGCCACTGTAGCTAGTTTGAACTCACCCTTTTAACTGCCAGTGTGGCGATGCCCAGCATGGCAGCTCCTCCCACTCCCAGCACCAGCTTGGCATTGGACAGCACAAAGTCGATGGCAGTGCCGATACCGTTGTCATCTTTTTTTCCTTTTCTATCTCCATTTACTCCTGCCATTCTGTCCTTACCTACAATTTTAAATTATCCAAATGATTAACATACAAAAACTTTTAAAGCTTGCCCTATTTTTATTCTGGCAAAAATTTGGCACGTCTGGTTTAGTGTAAACCATCAGAGCCTACCTGCTGCTGTTCAGGCCGGCTGTATGGCAGTGATGGTGTTTAACTTCAGGTGGTGAACACTAGACCAGCCCCCCCAGGCGGCTGGTGAGGAAGAACTGGCCTCTCTTCAGGGCGTCCTCCTTCTCTCCCGGCGCGCTAAGGGCCTGGCAGCGCCTGAACTCCCGGGTCACAGCGCGTCGGTAGTAGTTGCGGTCGGTGTACTGAAGGTGGCGCCCTGCTCGGAGCAGCGCTCTGTACAGCTCCAGCACGGCAGTGCGAGACCAGCCGCCCATCAGGGAGAGTTCACAACGGGCAGAGACGAGCGTCTCACACACACACCTGCAGAAATACACTGTGGATCAGAAGACCAGGTAGAACATGGGAATGTAGTGTAGCTGCTGTGTAATTTCAAAAGGTAGTAACTCAAAAGTTTATTTGTCAGCTACATAGTCATAAACAGCACAACGGGGCTCTGTGTGGTCCAGCGAGATGGTGATAAGCACACACTTCCGACGACATGTGTGAAGCCAGTTTTCACCCTCCTTCTGTTAAGGCATACAACTGGATAACAGCTGAATTGGTGGGAAAATTGGCCAGATAAATTGGGAGGGAGACAGGAGAAATATAAAATAAATAAAATAAATGGTACAACTACTAGTTAAATGCTTCAATCACAGGAAATAATAAAGCTAAAGAAAAAATGTCAAATAACAAAAGGATTACCTATTCATATAGATATTAACTTGCAATATGCACAGTAAAAATTAGTGTACATATTAAAGTGTAGGGGTGGGCATCTCATTCGTTTTAATGTAATGTTAAAAATGAAATACTCTTTACGTATAAAAGCTGCAGAGGCAATCTCAGAAGACAGACATTTGTTTCTATAAGAAAAAAAAAAACTTTTTTGTAGCAGTGATTTTCATATTTCATATTACAAGGATCCTTTGCCTGTGTTTAGTCTAAAAGCTGCATGTAAGGTTGAGAAAAATAAACACTGAATAAACAATATTAATACAATAAAATAAACACATAAATACAAATTAAAAAAATATGATATTATATTATATTCCCACCCCTATTAAAAGAGCTCATGACACAAAAACGTGGAAGTGGAGTGAGGTAGCATGTAAACATTGTGCTGTTAAACAGTCCAGTGGTCATAAAATACAGATCATTTACTACACCATAAATACCTGGAATACCACATACTACATGTGTTCAACAAAGGACTGCATGGGTTTTGATTTCCTGCTCTATGAACTTTGCTAAAAAGAAACAAGCTGGTTCATCAGTTTAGCATTTGAGTCGTTTAGGTTTTGGGTATGTATTAGTTTTAGCTGACGATTTAGGGGGCTTACCAGTGTGTAGACAACCAAGTAAGTCAACCAGAAAGTCTAAGCTATTTGTCCAAAAAGATCACTATGACCAGCCTAACCACAGGAATCATCCAGGTTGTCCAGCATATACAGTCTGGCTAAGCTGATTGACCAGCATGGCCAAGGTGGTTGTGCTAAAATATCAGATAAAGTAGTTATCAAACTCAAATAAGCAAATAAATAAAGACTCAAATAAAGACACATTGCTAGTCCAGAACAAAGCTCAACCCACTGGCTAACCAGCTGTACTTTTTAACTTGGATGACCTTGACTATCAAACACCAGTTCAGACCTTCTGACACCAGTTACTAGAAAAAGCTGATCTTTAGCTTTCAGTAGGGATAATATATAGCTAGCTAGCTTACTCAAATAATGCATTAACCCAAAGAGCAAACGCACATTGAACCAACCATTATTGTTATTTAGTTTACTGAAATGATAATCTCTGATGTCAGAATTGATTTACTGGCACACTTGGATTTTACATTGATTTAACATTATGGTTTTATATATGCAGCTTTCATTAAACTTCACTGATATTATTACTGTACAGTACCAGTTTGGACTCACCCTCTTATTCAATGTATTATTTTCCCCCCTACATTTTAAATTAATAATGAAGTCATATATAAATGACTATGAAGGAACACATAATGAACCATGTATTATCTTAAAAAATGGTTAAACTAAAATACTCTAAAGCATTTAGGTGCTCTTTTCTGGGGTGCTAACTTGCGGTTGATGAACTTAGGTGCTGAGATGCTGAGTAACTCTTGGTCTTCATATCCTGAGGAGGCCTTGATGAGAGCCAGATTCATTATTATGTTTTGGTCTTTGCAACTGCACTTAGGAATACTGGCTGACCTTCATTTCTTTTTCTTTTTTTTTCTTAAGGTAGTTGAATAGTTCTTGCCATAATATGGATAAGAGCATTACCCAAATAGAGTTATATCATACCAACTCTATCTCTTCACAACTTTACAACTGAAGCTCTCAAACACATTAAGAGCAAGAAATTCAAGTAATTATCTCTTGACAAGTTAACTGAAAGCTACTCCAGGAGACTCTCACTTAGGGGTGGGCAATATTATATCGTATACAATATATCGTGACACAGAAATATCATGATTTTAAAAATCCATATCGTGATAATAGGGCTGTTCTGTCTTAAAAGTAGTCTTTTATTTACTGTGAAGCTTTAGTTGTATTTATTGCATTATTGTTTGCAGTTTATATGCATGCACTAAATATTCTGCAATATTATTTGCTGCATTATATTATTTTATGCTATATTATTTATTTTGCCACATTATGATTATGCTGTTATACTCTTATACTATATTCCTGAAATTAATTAATTATTTTTCTGTTTTCCTATATCGCCAATTATATCGTTATCACAAAAATACCCTGAAATATCGTGATATTATTTCAGAGCCATATCGTCCACCCCTACTCTCACTCATAAAGCTGACTGAAAGAAAGGCTAATGTCTGCAAAGCTGTCATCTTAGCAAGAGATGCTACTTTAAAGAATCTAAATTATAAAACATATTCTGGTTTGTTTAACATCTTTTTTGTTCACTAAATAATTCCACACGTTTTTCATATGGTCAGGATCGTTGACGTCCTTATTAATCTACAATGTAAAACAATTTTAATAATGAAAACCCACTGATTTAAGGTGTGGCACAGTGCATATATTGTTTGTATTCTATGCTCATATTATGTACTGTGTTTTTGCAGTGTAGAAAGAGAAACGTTTAAACAACAATAATACTTATTATTATTAGTGCAAAGCACATTTTGCAGCATTAATTGAGTGTAGAAAAGCTCAGCCCAACCATTTAAAGCACCGAGATAGCATAATGAACGTTGATTCAATGTCATAATTTTAGTAACTAACCAATGCCTACGAGGCAATGTTGAATAACAGTAACGTTAGTTCAAATGTTTAACGTTAGCTAAATGATGTAATGCAACGAACATTGAAACGCTTACTAACATCACAGCACGTTTATACTAAAGCCTACAAACTAACACATTAAACCTGTGCGAGAGGAGCAGCTCTCCGTTCAACATTTAAACAGACGTTATATGGAGCTATTTAAACGTTAAGCTGAGTTTCTGAGCACGCGCTGCTGTAGTAAACCGCTGTAGATAGCCGCCCGGCTAATCAGTTAGCAGCGCGTTCAGATGACCTTTACTGCCTGCAGAAACCCGGACCCGCAGTAACCCGCACTCACAGCGGACATGCGGGAAAAACACACGCTTTAACAACCTCATAGTGAACACTTACGGCTGATAATCTGTTTTATAGCTGAGAGTTTCTCCGCTTTAGCCGCGGGGCCGCTCACACTCAGTTACACTCACTCACTCACACACTCACACACTCACACAGCGCCCAGCGACCGCCTTCCCCTCGGAACCCGAGACATTTAACTACATCCGCTACACATCAGCCCGTAAAGTCCCCCCAACAACAGCCCCCATAACCTATTCTATTATATTAATCACCATGAACGGCTAATAAATACACACACGACTAATATTAATGTATAATATGTATATTCTAAATTGTATCAAGATTTTTTTTAACCAAAAAAAAAAACTGACTTTCCCTCTTTCAATTTTTTTTCGTTCCACCTTAAATAATGTCGCTGCAACAGTCTGGCGCATACGGACTCCTCAATGTGAACACGGTACTTTTTAAGGTGGAACGACAATCGGTTTAATGCATACAACTACCATATATATATATATATGTGTATGGTAAATTTCTTTTTCAGTTTTCCTAAAAACTTAAGACACCACTTTAAAATGATTATACCAATAATAATAATAATAATAATAATAATAATAATAATAATAATAATAATAATAATAATAATAATAATAATAATAATAGTGATTATGAATTAAATTTTCTTGTCTCTCAATATAATTCCTAAACATGGACAGGTGACAAAAAAGGTATGATTATATGTGTTTAGCGCCATACTGAAGGGATAGATTATGGCAATATTTTAGAGTCTCTTGTGAGGCATGGCATAAATCTAATTAAAAGACACTTAATTATAATTAAACTTAAATGAAAACAAATACTACACTGAGCAGCCTGTAGCAAAGTTAGTCACCTAGCCTAGCCTACTTGTGCGGCCTACCCAGGCAGGGAATTTAAATACCCTACACACAGGTCTAAATATCACCAGAGAGCTCTACTATTGTTATAAGTAACTAATTGCTACAATTAAAGATGCAAGAACACAGGCTCTGTGTGTAATTGCAAACTGTAGTGAGTTCCCAGGCACTGGATCACATGATGACCGTAAAATAGTAGAGCAGCAGGCCTGCAGTCAGTCACATGGGGTTATTTCAGCTTCGAACAGCTGACATGTTTGAGTGGAATAATGATATTCAAGTGAACTTTACCGGAAACCTGATTACAGAGTGTACCACTAACAGCAGAGAGCCTATATCACATTAAACTGTTAGGCTAAAACCAGAAGGTCACCAACGCTGCAAATAATGAGATTTCGTTTCCTAGCTTACTGCTGTAATATCTTCTACTCTACTGTGAAAAGAATACATATAATGTATAATTAAAGGCTGCAATAGTACAGTGATGGCTCATTTATGGCCACTGAACCACATGAAGTATAAAATTGTATAACCTGAATATTAGGGCTGTGTATTGGCAAGAACTTGATGATACAGTAGTACAATATAGTTATTATGATTCAATATATCAGAATATATTTACTGTATATATAATACTCTAAGCAAGCAAATTTTAGAAAAACTGTCATACTAGAAAGAAGTAACTATTTACACAAAATTACACCAATCTTTATACGAAAACAAATAAATAAAAACCATTACTGTGTTTTTGATTATTGATATAATATTGCTATACAAAATACCTTGATACTTGGATATATTGGTATGTTCTTACAACTCTACTGGATATACAGTTCATAACTATTTGGACACCATTTTAACCATAACCATTTGGACACCAAATAATTGCTGAATGTTAGGAAAAAGAAAGTCAACAGATCAACAGATCAACAGATTATCAACAGATTAGTTGCTTAGCGAGCGTTTTCATGAAAAACTACTAGATCTTTAATCTCCTTAATTTATTATGAAATAATAATAATCTAATAATAATAATAGTTTAGAATAGAACCCAATGGATATATATCAATTGATATTATTGATAAAGAAAAGCATATATACAGAATTGTGAATTTTAGTCACTACAACTTTACTCAACTGCAGATATATTCTCTACGGTGCTTTCTGTTAGCAGAGAAGAATGCCAGTGTGATGGTCTGGCCAGTGACACAGTCAGCCTTTATCAGGAAATTGAATTCCTTAATTGGAATCACTGGGTCCTTATTACCGCCCTCTTCTTGTTTGTTTGCTGTGACAAAATTTACTGTTCACTGAGTTTCTTTCAGCACACGGTACGTTTCAGCGAGTCGCTCCTGCTCTGAGGTGAGTCTAAATTCACCTTTTTTACTGATATCTGGACATTTTTATACCTTACTGCTGAACATGATGATTACAATGTGGGTTATAGTTGTTAATCTGTTGTAATAGTTCTAGAGTTAATTTGTAGTTTGTAAATATACAGGTCAGAGGTATACGTTTTTGGATGGTTTCACTCTTAATGAAACGTGTCTGTTTTTGGTGAGAATTGATTGATTTCCATGTTTGAGATGTTTCATGATGACTTTATGTGTGATTATGTGACAGCCATGATAGTACATGAGAGTACATATCGTCTCTGTCCAATGAAAAACACTTATCTCCAAAAAAGCAACTTTAGAGGAGAGAGAAAAAACCTTGAAAAAAGAGTTTATTTCAGGTCATTTTGAAGAGTTTCTATTGATACGTTCACCAAGAAATTTTGGCACAGGGTAAGAGAGAGGTTGTCTGTTCAAATTACGTAGTAAACTAAAAATCGACAAAAATGGAGATAAGAGTTTTTCATTGGACAGCGCCGATATTGAACTTGTTTGTAAATTACTGTCTAATGAGACTAAAGTTACAATGGAAAATATATTTTTAGTCCACAATAATTAAAATTTGCAGATGACTCTAAATAGATTAGATGAATAGATAAATAGATGAATAATCAATAATTATTATCTCTGTTTGTCAAAAAACTTTAACTTTCAGTGGAAATCTATGTAAAAAGTTTCTTTTAGGTGACTTTGAAGAATTTCTATTGGTCCATTCATTGAAACATTTTGACACAGTGTAAGGGAAAGGGTGTGACAGCCATAATATACAAAATTATTTAAACTTATTTTCAGATCTCAAGAGCAGAAATAGAAAAAAAAATAAAAATATATAAATAGATGTCTACCTTTTATTAGTTATAATTAATAATTTCTTATTGTGTGCAAAAAAAATTAAATACAAAACTACTGTTATGTGTTCAACATGTTCAACAACTGATTCCAATTATTTTAGTTATTAACGAATATAAAACAGTCAACTTGTGAATAGTACTCCTTTTAAAAAGACTAAGGTCAGTTATGTCAATGGTGCTATCTGAAATGTTCCTCTGGCTGAGTAAATGGTTCTTTTCTATAATCTATAACCTTTCTTTTATATGGTTAGAAAATGTGTTCCTCTTTTTAAACAGCTAAACAGCCTGTTTGTATATACGAATGTGATGTATGTGTGCAATGTGTTATTTACAGCATATTTTAGGTGGTGCTTAAAATGAAAAGTATCTATTGTTACTGTAAGTTGGCTTCTTCATTCAGTATTATGTATGTAAGTTGGACATAAGTGATCACTTTAAAATTAGATTAACTTCATAAATCATTTATAAATGGTTTATAAAGTAGTTTATTAATGGTACTAATTAAGGTCGAAAATAGCGTAAAGACCATTATTGGATAGTTACAACACATTCAGCTGTCATTTGCCAAAAAGTGAACCCACATTACTTCATATTGTCAAACATTAGATATTTTTACATTATCTTTTGCATTAATCACATTAAATCCTGTCATATAACATAATTCTACATAAGTTTAACCATTTAACTACTAAGTTTAAATATTAAACCAGTAATGATAATGTGGTATACATTAACATTCTAAATTGATGTTCTCTATTAATCATAGTTCACTATATGGCATACAACAAAACATAAGGCATGTACAACCTAACCTCTTTATAACGGTAATTTTAATAGTAATATTATTTAAGTGGTAAATAATTAAATACATTGATGTATCCTGAATCAGATAAAATCAGTAAAGTTGAGTTGTCTCCCCACTTTGAGAGATTAATAGAGTTTCAGTTCTTTAGTTTCTTGAGTTCAATAGCTATAGATTACTGTTTTTGGAATTTGGAGTTTGAATGCAGTTCTTATGATGCCTTCTCCTGAGAAATGTGTTAAGGTGTTACTGAGACCACAATGAAGGTGTTGTACAATAACATCACCTGATCGCAGTCATAACCTGGAGTGAACTGGCATTTGAACTTCTGAATGAGCAGCTTTACTGAGGAGAAAAGAAGCCAAGGAAGGAGAATTATGGAGAGGCCTGCTACACTCAATCAGACCTAATTATATTATACCACATGGGTCACGCAGCATGAGACCTGCTCCCATAACAACCAGCAACACAAACACCATGTTATACTCATTTTGATAAAATGGAGAAAAAAACAGTAATTGAGATCCTGCTCTTAGTCTCGTGTGAGGAGAACAGTCACGGAGTGTCTTCACCATATTGTACTACTGTCAAATCCCATTTTCTGAAATTCAAGGTGCATTCTTTACTCAAAAGGAGCCTTTTGTGCTGAAAACAAGGCCTTCTCTTTGGAGACTGTAATGAACTGATTGAATTACAGCCTCATGAACAATGAAGGACACGTGCATCCTAAAAATAACAAGCTGGACGTAATCATTCAGTCAAGGTCAATAATTTAGTTACATTTTCATCCATACAGTATATTAAACCTTCATTATATTTGCATATTGGGCGTTTCCTCCCACCTCTCTCACCATCAGTGTATAATTATTCTCCACAGCCTGCTGCCTTCTCTTGGGATATATATAAGTGTTATGTAATAGGTAACTGTCTGGTCTTAGTGTTGAAGAGCAAGTTACTCGGTTTTGTTTTGCTCAGTCTATATGACTATATGATGGCTGGGTCCAGCTAGTCACATTTTCCTTGCTGCAAGCTTATGTGACTGAGAATAAGATAGATATGTAACAGTCATAAATTCCTAGTTCCCAGATGCTTACTAAAATTAAGAATAAATATAGTGTTGCACTCACTATATGAGTTTGATTAATTTTAACATGTCATTAAAACAGTTTTTGTTTTTTTGTTGATTTTCAAGGGATACTCAGCAGAACTTACAATACACACTTCATAGAACGTAAAATTAGGCAAACTAAAAACATAAAGTACATTTTTACGTTTTTGAATGATCTGAACTAAAGATTTCTAGTTGGCACAACTGGTGGTGGTTTTCTTCATTTTAAAAACTTAAGTTTTTAGTTGGCCTCTAAATTCAAAACTCTAGTGCAGTAAATTGACTTGAAATTTTGACATGAAACCCATTCCATGGAGCTCTCTATACTCTCTCTTGAACTCTCTGTTCTTGAGCTAATCTGAAGCTATGAAGTCTGTAGGTCTGTAGTGAATGACCCCACTCTGTTATTTTACACTGAGCGAGTTTCTTTCATTCCCAACTGCTTCCACTTTGTTTTAATATCACTGAGAGTTGGCTGTGGATTATTTAGTAGTGAGTAAATTTCTCGACTGGACTTGTTGCACAGCTGCTGCATTCTATCACAGTACCACACTGGAGTGTAGTGATCACCTGAGAGACTAGCTACTTGGTTTTATACACCTTAGACCGTGGAAGTGACTGGAACACCTGAGCTCTATAATTTGGCTGGGAGAACAAATACTTTGGTAATATACTTAAAAAAGTAAATAAATCACTGAAAATAACAATTTAAATGCCATGTTAAAAACTTATAGTACATATCTTACACACGTAGTTCAAAGACAGCACTGCAGGCATGGTGTCTATAATCCCAGTCATATATTAGCATAACAAAATTAGTACCATAAATACTGAATATTGTGATTAAAAGAAGATCATTCAATAGTAGGAAATATGTATTTAAATTTGAATTGCCGTTGTGCATATCAAATGACAAAATACCTATTGTAAATACATTTATAGTACAGACACTCTGTCATTAATAAAGTTTAGGTAATTAAAAATATTAATTAAAAGTCATCATATGTACAAATATTAACATGAATATAGTCTTTAACAAACAAATAAGATATTTCTTAAGTTATGTGCATTAAGTGCATTTTAATTTTGTGATATATTTCTGTGGTTTATTTCAGTGACTCAGATGTTAAACCAATGCCAGTCAACCACTTTATCAACCTACCCTATTTTCACATATGCTTTATGTCATTTCTTACCTGCAGGATCCTACACAAGAGCAATTTTTACAGTGTTCTTAAGCATTAACCTGGTTCTCTTCTTCAGGATGGCCCTACTCAATTATCCAGTTCCAGAGTTGGACGTCACTCTAAAAGAAGCGAGCCGTGTTCTTCAGCTCATTCTGAGCCCCGAGGAGTATGTCCACTACAGGAATGCACTCTCCCAGCAGACCGAGGCTCTTCAGGAGACCCAGGAACGGCTGAAGTCCATCGCCTCTGGCCAAGAGAACTGGGTGACCGATCAATTCAAGAAGCGCTTGCTATCCTGTTATGACCCCCTGCCCACCTCTACGGCTATTCCCTCAGTCCTACCTCCATCCAAGGCTAAGGGAGAGTATGCACAGCTGGAAAGGGCCTCCACTCTGCTATGGGCTGCAGCCAAGCTGTACAGTGAGCCTGGGCTAATCGAGGGTGATGTGCCAACAGAGCGCACACAACAGTCTGAGGTCTTTGCTGCCAGTCGCTTACCAGGCAAGAGCCAAGATCAGATAAAAGTAAGTCAGTTTACCCTTATTACCGCTTCCATTAACACTATGACACTTAAACATGGTGGTGAAGGTGTTTTTAAATCTGAAGAGAGATTGTCCCGCACCTCCAGTTCAGTTTTACTATAAGACATCAATACACATTTAATGATGTTGAGGTCTGAATGTTGGGATGGTCAATCCATTGGCAGATTCTGTGTTTCCCTTTTCAGTTAGAGCCTCTAAATCAGCTCCACATTCTTTTAAACCCACATCATTGAGTTATCATCATGTCATAGTGGAAAATTGGACACAAACATTTGCACATATATTTTGGTCTGAAACAAGACGGTGGAGTTGAATTGAGTGGAATTTTTTAGCCTCCCCTGAAAGATGAAAATGTTCGGTAGTCCATTAGGCCATGCAGGTAGTTGTTAGAAGTTCCATTTTCTCTGTAAATTTAAATCATTTTATGACATATTTTGTGTTTGATTATTCATTTAGCTTGTCTGTTTATTTGTAGGTGTATCCTGACAGCCTCCATGCCATTGTGACCTGCAGAGGGGGTGTGTTTCCCATTCAAATTTTGAGGAACCCAAGTGCAGGAGGCACTGTCTCACCATTGCCTCTTCATGACATCTACGCTCAGTTGGCCCATGTGATGAGTCTGCCGGCTGCACAGCCTGCACAAGACCCATCCAACATCTGTGGACTATCTGCTCTTCATCGCCAGACCTGGCACTCTATCAGGGAGGAGATTCTGAAGGGTGGTGGTGAGGCAGCAGAATCAATCGGGGTGATGGAGGGTGCTATTCTGGGACTGTCACTGGAAGACTGCCCTGCACCAGCCGATCTGGCTGATATCCTCAATGCTGTCCGTTTGGGAGGAGCTGATGGACAGTGCCTGAGGTATTATGACAAGGTATGTGGAAAATGTGGGCGAAGATAACAGAAATTCACATGAGTAGATACTTACAGGTGCGAATATCACCAAAAAAGTGAGTTTATTTCAGTAACTCATTTCAAAAGGTGAAACTCAAAAATGATATAGATTGATTAGACACAGAGTGATCTATTTCAAGGTTCTTTAAATGTTGATGATTATGGCTTACAGCCAATGAAAACCCAAAAAGTCAGTATCTCAGAAAATGTTTACATTACCAATTGTACCAATTAGTACTTTTGGCAGGGTAGGCAGGTGCCAAGTCCTGCTGGAACATCTATATAAAGCAGAGGGAAGCATGAAGTGCTCTCAAATTTCCTGGTAAATGCTGTACTAATGATGCTGGACTTGATATAACATAGTGGACCAACACCAACAAATCACATGGCTCCCCAAACCATCACTGATTATGGAGACTTCACACTAGACCTCAAGCAGCTTGGACTGTGTGTCTTCATCCTGACTCAGGGAACTTGATTTCTAAATGAAATGTAAAATTTACAGATGGTCAATGATGCTTTGGGAAACCATGCGTCTGTCTCTGAGAGACTGACTTTTGGGTTTTGTTGGTTGTAGGCCAAAATCATCAATGTTAAAAGTAATAAACATTTGAAATAGATCATTCTGTGTGTAATAAATCTATATACTTCATTTTTAAAGAACTTTTCAATGATAGTCTACTTTGTTTAGATGCATCTGAGCTGTATATATTTCACTATATGTGTATCACTTCTTGTTGTTGCCAAAATACAAAAAAATTTAATACAACACTGAAAATGACTATTTTAAATGCCATGATAAAAACTTATACTACATATCCTCCACAGGTGGTAAACATGGTGGTGTTCAAAGACAGCACGGCAGGCATGGTGTTTGAACACTGTGCCCTGGATGGGATGGTGGCTGGTCTGGTTGTTGAAAGTGTGTGGCGCCTTTCAGAGTCTCAAAACGTAGAGCATATGAAGACCCAGACACTGATAAACGGGTCAGATGTTGCTTCCTCACACCCAAAAGCTCTGAAATTTACACTGGAAGGTGTGAAGAACCTAAGTCCTCGTCTTAGTAGCCAGCCACAAGCAAGTAACCCTGTCATCACATTTGAGGTTTCATCCTATCCAGATGTTTTCACAACTCTAAGAGGTCATAGAGGTCTATATGATGCATGGATCAATTTCACATTGCAGCTCTCCCTGAAGCAAGCCCTTGGGGAATCAGCTGCTCGCAACATCATGGTGACTCCTACTCATATGAGGCACTACAAACATGGCCGCTGTGATCCAACATACTCAATCACAATGCAGTCTCACAAACTTGTTACAGCGCTGGGATCCTGCATTGGGCCAGACAACGTTCCTCGCTACACTACAGAGCTCTTTCGACAGTTCCATCTGGCATTCTTAGAGCACAAAAATCTTATCAAAGCAACAAAGAATGGTCATGGTGTAGGGCCTCATTTAGCTGTCTTGCGCAGGGGTATGTCTCAAGACAACCCTCTCAAGAAATACCTAGATCTTTTTGGATGCCCATCCATCTACCTCACTGGCTCAGATTTAATGGAAGGTGTGGAATGTGCTGTGGGCAATGTATATGCTACTGACCAGCTTGCTGTCACTTACCTGGGAAAGAAGGACAAAGTCCGTCTGGTGCTAAACGGAAAGGGCACCTTTGCCAGCATTTTAGGAAAACTTAAACAGTGTCTGGAACTAAACCTAAAGCTTGTAATGCTCCTGGCAGTAAGGTACGCGATAGCTGGGCAGATGGGAGCCATTGAGTGCCTACTGCAAAAAGAGGAAGGGTCAGTAAATGGCACTGCAGCAGAAGATTTCAGCCAAGTTGTAGCTCCAAAAGAAGGAAAGAAAGTCAAGCAGAAAGGACCCACAGGCTCTGCCCATGTAGAAAAGCCAGCCTACACCATTGTCATTCATGGTGGAGCTGGGGAAGAAATGATGCTGAGCCATAAGGTGGTTGAGGTTGTTGAATTTGCCCTACAGACAGCGCTGACATTGGGTGCACAAGTGTTAAGCCATGGAGGCAGCAGTTTGGATGCAGTGCAGCGAAGTGTGGCTGCTTTAGAAGACTGTTTCTTATTCAATGCGGGTAAAGGCTCTGTATACAATCACAATGGCCACCATGAGATGGAGGCTACCATTGTGGATGGACACAGCAAAAATTCTGGATCCGTGGCTTGCATGCGTAGCGCAAAAAATCCAGTGAAAGCTGCCCGGCAAGTGATGGAAAAAAGTGTACACTCACTACTGACAGGAGATGGAGCTGAGGAGTTCCTAGACAGTCTCCAAGATAAGGAGAAACCAATGGATGCAGAGTACTTTCACACTGATGTCAGATACAAGGAGCTGGCCCTGAAGCTTAGTGGCAGAAAGAACAATCATCCTCAAACAGTAGGAGCAGTTGCTCTGGATTGCTGGGGCAAACTTGCAGCAGCCACATCTACTGGGGGGTTAGTAGGCAAGTGGAAAGGTAGAGTTGGTGACACTGCAATTGTTGGAGCAGGAATATATGCTGATTCAAAACTTGCTGTGACATGCTCAGGAGATGGTGATGCATTCTTACGCGAGACAGTTGCTCATAAAGTGGCTAGTCTCTACAACCTCAAAGGCTACAGCTTGGCACAGGCTTGTCGGGAAGTGATTTATGAGGATCTAGGCGGAAAATGTGCTGGAATCATCGCAATTGACCACAAAGGCAAAGCTGTGGTTGAAACTAACGCTGGAGTGATGTTTGTTGGTTCCATGGTGAATGGAGTTGCTCGAGCTGAAGTCTTCAGACCCATGATTAGCTTTGCAAATGTGGTCTGGGAAACTGACGAATTTGTAGCCTATTTGCACCCTGAACCCTGGACTCCAGGAACCACAATTCTCACTCGAAAGGCCTTAAATGGGCCATGTAGCATCTTTCAGTTAACTGTGCCTGAATTTGTGGCAATGTTGCTTGGGGCACAAACAGTTGCTAATTTACTTTGTGAGAAACTTGATGTGTACCGTTGTGCCTTGGTGTTCATGCCCCAGCAAGACAAACCTGCTCACATCAAAATCTTGCCTATTCATGGACTCAAACCCAACTGGGAGCCTCATCTTGCCCTTGAAGAGGACTTCCACATACATGACCCTGGTTATTGCAGTTCCAAGAGTGGCCCACGTTGTGAAGATGCTCACCTAGACCAGGTCCAGGCAAAGATCCGGGCTTGCCTTCCAACTGCCAATGCTCCTTCCTGCTATGACTTCCATGGAGATCCTTCCCATGATGGTCTTTTTTCACGCATTGTGAGAGGAGAGGAGCAGCAGTGGCGAGTCTGGGAGGACAACGAACATGTAGCCTTTTTGACACCATTCCCCAACACACCTGGCTTAACAGTTCTCGTGCCAAGAAAACCACTTACAAGTGACATCTTCCGTCTGAAAAAGAGTGACTACACAGCCCTCATCTTGGCCACACGGAAGGTGGCTCAACTTCTGCAAGAAGGGATGGGTGCTCGAGGAGTGGCTTTAATATTTGAGGGATTTGAAATTGACTATGCACATGCCAAGTTGATCCCACTTGTCACAAAGCCTGGGGAAGCGCCCCCGTCAATGCCTTCTCCTCAGTTCTGCCCAACCTACCCTGGATATGTTACTTCAGCAGATGGTCCTCCAGCATCTGCAGAGGTTCTTAATGACATCCACACCAACATCACAAAGACCATTGCTCCTCGCTCTTGGGAACATCCCCAAAGCCACTCCACACTAGCGATAAAGAGCCAGTGGTACCGCAACCTCTTTCAGATTCAAAACACTCTGTTCCACAGCACAGTGGAGTATTTCAACAACAAATGCAAGTACGCTTATGCTCTGACGCCCATCACAACTGACACGATTTCCTCACCAATGGGTCTGGGGTCAGACTCAGAGCCTGTGTTCGTCAACATGCTAGGCCAGGACGTGTACTTGGCTGACTCCATGCAGTTTGTGCTCGAATACTTCCTGCGGTTCCAGGATGGACTTCCTGGGGCATATTATGTGTCTCCCAGTTTCCGAGGCGAGGATCCTGATGCAACCCATCTCAACCAGTTCTACCATATTGAGTGTGAGCTACTTGGTGACATGGATGAGGCTATTAGTATAGCAGAAGGCTTTGTGGCCCACCTGACTCACACAATGTTAAAGAATCACTCTAAGATCATCCTGAGCACAGCAGGAACACTGTCCCATGTACAAGATATGATTAAGCGACTGGAGGATCCCCTTCCAAGAGTGACCCTGGACCAAGCTATTACGATGTTGCCCTCTCCTGACTGTCTTGAATGGGTACAGGAGGGGCAGCCACAGTTTGGTAGAAAGTTAACTCGCAAAGGAGAAAGAACCCTGATAGAACAGTATGGTGGTGCTGTTTGGTTGACAGAAATGGATCACCTCAGTGTGCCCTTCTACCAAGCGTATGTTGAAGGCTCTGGCAGAACCAAAGCAAAGGCTGCTGATCTCCTCTTTGGGTTGGGGGAGACAGTGGGGCTGGGGGAAAGACACCCCAACCCTGAAATGGTGCAAGAGGCCCTACGACACCATGCTGTACCAGAGGAATCGTATAAATGGTACATGAACATGAGACAGGTCATACCTTTGACTACAAGTGGATGGGGCATGGGCACAGAAAGGTTCCTCTGTTGGCTGCTACAGCATGGTGATGTCAGAGACATGCAGATCATTCCCAGGATGAAGGCAAAGAAATACATGCCTTAAAGCAAAGACTTTTCTCTCTTTGAACAAAACAAAACATTACGAAGAACATGAAACATTCTGGGCTGGTTTCCCAGGCCAGGCTAAGAATGATTCTTGATTAAATAGAATTTCCAATGCAACGCCAGCTTAAATTTTTTGGTTAGTAAAATGTCACGGTTTACCATCTTAGAATGCTCAATCTTCTTTTTCCATCCAGTTTTCTGGATGTACTTTCAACTTTATTATGTCACATGTTTTCAGAAAGTTTCTGAAACATTATTTCTATACTGTTACAGGTTACTCTTTTTGCTACCTTTTGAAAACGTTGACAAACATTCGTAAAATGTGGTCTGTTAGCTGGCAATGCAATTCAGTCCAATTCTAGCTCAATACATGTCCAGAATACTCTTACACCTCTTGGTGTAGTTTTAATTTTAAAAATCTATAGCTTAACATTTAGAGTGAAAGTGAAAATGATTTGACTTCATATATTGTAGTTGTCAGAGAAATCATGAAGCAGGTATTCTTTTTTTTTATTCAATCTTAATATACAGTATGTATTGCATTTTATGTTTGTCACATTATGTTGTTGTGAGCACATCATGATTAAATCTGAAATAATGTGGCATTGTTTGTAGTCTGGGTTTAGCCCAGGTTAACTGGCTCACAGGTGTAAGAACATGTTTGTTTATATATATATATATATATATATATATATCCTATACATTTTACATTTTCTTTCCAGAAAATATCAATAAAGAATACACATTATAACCATAAAAATGCCTCTTTCCTCAGTTGAGAGCAGCTTGTCTCAGTTGGTAGCTGGTATATGGGGTGTCTTTAATCAAATTCATTCAAAGTAGTGACTTCTCATCCAACCAAGCACAGGATGACATTCATAAGAAGCATTTTAAACAGTGTGGAGACAATGTATTAGTAATATTTAGTACATTAGATGTTTTTACTGCACAGTAACATGTTTTATTATTACATTAATCACCACTGGAATGGCAGAGAGGGAAAAACGACACGATGCTACAGCTAGACAACTGTCATATTTGCTGCACTGTATCTTTCAGACTGTATAAAACTAGAATACTAATATAAACTAATTCAATCTAATCTCTAAATTCCACCACATTACATTCAACGACAGGCACAAAGCACATGATTCATCATTCCACATCAGTTATTGAGGTCTGTGTTTAATATAACAGATAGATAACGCAAACACAGAGAACCAAGTCAGCCTAATGATGTTCCTGTGACCAGGACACTCACTCTACCACAGAATGAAACCTTGTGACAATGCTTGAGCTCTAAATTACCGCAGATTGGGAGGAGGCTGTTGAGAAAACAGACTCTCTTTATCACTGTGCTTCAGCTCCAGAGCTGCATCGGCCTGCAATAGCATCAAGGCAATGTTCAGGAATGTTCATGCCTGTCTATACAACTCCATTATTAAGGTGAAAATGTTGTATAGACTGTACAAATTGTCCTGTAGAAATAAAATAATCTACTGTCAGCAGTGTCACCAGCATTTTACTGTTATTGTACAGTGGCTCTACTTTTATCTATGGTATTTTTCACACTATAAGGTGCACTGGTTTTTAAGGCGCACTATTAATAAACGTCAATTTACAGGTCTATTTTCATACATAAGTTTCACTGGATTATGAGGCGCATATTTTGGATCAATATTTTTTTTTCTTTGTTTTTGTGTTGTTTAAATAAACCTTTGTGGGAGAGATTTCAGAAAAAGCAAAAAAAAACAAAAAACACTTTTGGCCATGACTATATATATTGTTTTATAAATTTGGTGTGCTACAATGCTAACCTACACTGCTTTAAATCTTTAAATAGATGACTTAAATACAAAACACCCTAAAACTTTAAAGCTCTAAAAATATAATGCTGTTTTCTTAACATTTCAATAAACAAATGAATGATCATAAAAACATAACACTTCTCACAATATAGGACCCTGGAAACATTGGGACATTTCAGTAATAGGTATAGCCTTTTAGTGAATCCAGCTTTTAGAACCACAACCACTGTCAAATCTAGTGTGATTACAGGTTCTTCTGGTGTCAGTAAGGTTTTCAGTTCAGACGAGTTCCCAGCTCTAGTCAGTTAGTCCACATTTTGAAAACTTCTCATCTTATAGACTACAACACAAATACAGCCATATCCTGTATTGAAGATGCCTCTGTCTGTAATGATTGACTCTGCTGAAATTTGATGACCTCTGTGCACTATGCTCTTTAGCATCCGCTGAGCCTGCTCTGTTAGTTTACGCTGACAGAGAGAGTTGCTTTCGTGCCCAATTGCCTCCACTTTGTGTTTTGAGATAATTTATTTAAGAAAAGATTTATATTTAAATGGAAATAAATTATATGGCTATTTAGTACTTGTTTATTATGTGCTAAAAATAAAAATGTTTTTATTTAAAAAACTAAAAAAAAAAATTTAATGTGTTTTGATTTTTTGTGCATTGCCAAAATATTGGATCAGATCAGGTATTAGCAGATACTAAAAATCAAATGACAGAGACTCAGGGGCAAAAAAATGTCATTGTTACATACCTACTGAACAATTACATTAATTGAATAAGTTAGTTCTAACAAGTAGGAAAACGTTAAAAAAAACAGACACAAGAACAATTTTTATTCCTTTTTTCTAAAACCACCAGAAAACACTCCTATTGGCTGCGCTAATTTTGGGGGCGTTTCTATAGCAGTGGGACGCTATTGGCCGGTGTTCCGTCGAGTTATGCTACCCATGGATACGTGCTTCCTAATAGTGAAGGGAATTCTTTCTGGTTCTGGCCTAGTTCTCCTGGCTAGGCTCACTAAGAAGAGCCGGCTCTTTCGGCTCCCAAGTGGCTCCTTAGATTTTTTTGGTTGCCTAAATGAATTTATTTATGTGTAAAATGAATTACTAGTCTAAAAACATACGTTATATGAAATATGGATTATTCATATTTATATTTATTTAAAAAAAAATAATTTATTTAAAAAAATATTTATTTAAACATTGATTGTGGCCCATTGCAAGTAAACAAACAGGTCCATTCTCAAAATGTGTATATTATTTGTCAATTTGCAACTATATACAGTGAAACAAACATCACCGAACAACATCAACTTTACTTCACTTTTGAAATACTTTAGAATTCCTAAGAATACGACATTTCTAAAAACTCTAAAAATCTATGATGAGCCCTCACTGGCCTAATAATTCTATATTTTTATCACTTTTTTATTCCTTAATGTATATTTTATGCTGTCTTTTATTGTGGTTTATATGTATCATCTTGAAACTTTAAATATATATATGTAAAAAAAAAAGGTTGACAGCATGATAACCGATAAATACACTTTATATGTAATTACACTTCATAACTGATCGAGATTCACCTAACTGTAACTAATAAACGATGTTTATCCAGTGCTAAAAAAAAAACACTTCCCTTTCGATGTCGCTATTTCTCGGTGTAGATAAAGAGCCGGCTCTTAGAACCGGATCGTTCGCGACCGACCCGTCACTAAGGTTTTAATTATTTCTCGTGTTTTTTAAAATAATAAATCTTTTTTTGTGCAATGAACAACCAGAACTCACTTTCATTGCAAATAATAATAAATACAACGATTATAATGAAAAAAAAAATCAAAATCAGTTTGTAATGACCTCATTGCCATAACTTAACCATACAATGATTTATGCTTTTCAAATATACTAACCTAAATCTACTGGAACTTCTACTGGAAACATGCCCTAAAAAAGTGTTTTTTTAAATATACACTAGGGTAGCACGGTTTGACAGAGTAGCACAATTCGACAGAACACCAGCAGGGGGGGCAGGTGTGCGCTTTGTGGGTTAGAGATCAGATGAAGGGACTGTCATGGCCGGGCAAGTGAAAGCTCTTGTAGCGGCGAAGTGGTTATCAGAAGCGGTGAAAAGTAACCGGGTCGGGCCGAGCCTGCGGGTCTTGGACGCGTCCTGGTACCTGCCCAAAGTCAATCGTAACGCGCGCGAGGAGTTCGGAAAATGCCACATCCCGGGAGCCTCGTTCTTCGACATCGACGACTGCTGCGATAAAACCTCGCCGTTCGATCACATGCTGCCGACCGCCAGCGAGTTCGCGGAGTACGTGGGGAATCTGGGCATCGGGAACCGCACGCACGTCGTGGTTTACGACGGCAGCGACTTCGGCGCGTTCGCGGCGCCGCGCGTCTGGTGGATGTTCCGGCTGTTCGGCCACGACTCCGTGTCCGTGCTGAACGGGGGTCTGAAGACGTGGCTGCGGGAGGGTCACCCGGTGTCCGAGCGCTACACCCCGCCGGAGCGCTGCGAGTTCCGCGCGGAGATGAAGCCGTCCTGGGTGAAGACCTACGAGGACGTGCTGGAGAACCTGAGCAGCGGGAAGGTGCAGGTGGTGGACGCCCGAGTGGAGGGGCGGTTCCGCGGACTCGAACCAGAACCGAGAGAAGGTACAGCTTAATAAAAAGACCACAGTATACTTTAAATACCTGCATAATCTTAATTTTCATTAAAATATACAGTATTTACAGGCTCGTCTGGTGTCAGGAAAGCTAGATTTTTTCAGTGCAGACGCTTGTTGACAGTCTCTGTTCAGTCACTCCAACTTTTACAATACTTCTCAAACTTTTCGAAAACTTAATTAGACATCTTGAAGAAGATGTTCACCAGTTTTCAAGGTTCTACATAATTCAGTGGATGAATAACAACCAGTCATAGTTAGAGTTTGGTGTGAAATGGTGTGTTAATTATAGACAAACTAGAGCTAGAGCTGTCAAAACAGATTCTTCATAGTGGTGGTGAACAAATCAATGCATCTTATTGACTACAACACAAATATAGCCATCGTATTTACTGGGTAAAATGGTTAATAAAAGCAAATAGGGTGGGTGTTATGTCCCAAAAATAGTATTACAATATTTCAGGGCAAGTTATAGTAAGATGACAAAACATTGAATAAAAACAATTTGAAGATTTTATTGTGCAAGATGTGATATGGCACACTTCTACTTGTATATGTATATAAATTCCATATCGCCATATTGTATCGCCAATATTTTTTAAATATAGTGAACGATATTATACCCTGAAAAATTAGCCAGCCCCAATTATCACATGAGGGTACTACTATGGGATTTTACACTGTTTTCATTTCCCATTAGTATATCTACTAGGGACAGATTATATCTGTCCAGTATCAATCATTTTCCTTTAATCCTGAATATATGGAGATATATGGAGTGTGTTATTAGTATAATGATATTCTGGATCATTGATTAATATTAAAATCTGATAATTTTTTTTTGTAATATCTCAGTTAAGGGTGTGCCATATCATATGCAATAATATATTTAAATTTTTATTTTGTAGAAGAAGTGGATTCTTAAAATATTTTTTTTATTCAGTGTTTTGTGAAATCGCCAAGAGGTGATAATGGTTTTAAAAACATATCCCAAGCTTTGAGCATCCCACGGAGCACTGTTCAATCATCACCAAAAAATAGAAAAAGTAATCTACACCTGCAAACCTACCAAGTCATGGCCATTCACCCAAACTGACAGATCAAGCAAGGAGAGCACTGGTCAGAGAAGCAGCCAATAGGCCCATGGTCACTCTGGAGGAGCTGCAGAAATCCACAACTCAGGTGGGAAACTCTGTATACAGGACAACTATCATAAGTCATGCGCTCCACAAATAAGGACTTTATGGAAAAGTGTCAAGAAGAAATCCATTGTTAATGAAACATGTGAATTGCTGTTTGCAGTTGCAGCAAACATGTGGAAGAAGGTGCTGTGGTCAGATAAGACCAATGTTGTCTCTTTCTGGTCTAAATGCAAAGAGCTATATGTGGAGGAAAAGTAACACTGCTCATCACCCTGAACACATCATGCCCACTGTGAAACATGGTGGTGGCAGCATCATTCTGTAGAGATGCTTTTCTTCAGCAGGGACAGAGAAGCTGGTCAGAGTTAATGGGAAGATGAATAGAGCTAAATACAAGGCAATCTTGGAAGAAAACCTGTTGAAGGCAAAAAAAAGACTTGAGACTTGGAAGGAGATTCACCTTCCAGCAAGACAATGACCCTAAACATACAGTCAGTGCTACAGTGGAATAGGTTAGAGTAAAGAATATTCATTTGTTAGATTGGCCTAGTCTTAAATTGAATCAAGCCTCTGTGGCAAGGGGTAAAAAATGCTGTTCACAGACGCTCTCCATCCAACTTGGCTGAGTTGTTTTACAAACAAGAATGGGCAAAAGTCTCTAGATGCGCAAAGCTGGTAGAAACAAACCCCAAAGCACTTACAGTTGTAATTGCAGCGAATGGTGGCTCTACTAAGTATTGATATGATTGAATACCTTTGCATGTCACGCTTTTCAGATTTTTATTTGAGAAGAATTTGGAAAACCATATATCATTTTTGTTTCACTTCACAATTATGCAATACTTTGTTTTGGTCTATCACTTAAAATCTCAATAAAATTCATTTAGGTTTGTGGTTGTAAGGTGACCAAATGTGGAAACGTTCAAGGGTTATGATTTTTTTTGCAAACTACTGTATATTATATAATAAATATAATATGTATCTATTAGGTATTTAATAGGAAATAAGAACTGGGTCTTACCCCAGAAGGCCTACTACAGTTCTATCTCTAGGCCTGTTTCCCAATTTTGCTCCTGTAGTTAAAAAATATTGCACACTTCAGTCTTTTGCTGCACTAAAGCACTAACTTTCCCCTAATACTATGCTTTAGAACAAGCTGAAAGTATGTTACAGTGAAGGAAACTAAAATGTCCAGTGCAGGAAGGCTACAGGACCAGGATTGGCCAACACTGGCCTGAAGTAACCCTTTTTTCTACTGGACTCTGCACTTCTTTACACAGTATACTGAACTTGCAGTTACACAAAGACTAGCAATAGTCTGTGTAGCATTCATAGTATGTAAGTGTGTCACACACAAATTACTATGGTTATGATATTATTGGCTTTTAAATATTGAGGAACTGAAATATACAGCTTTTTATTAAGACTGCTCAAATTTGTCCTAAAAAAAAAAATTTATTTATATTGCACTTTTTTACAGCAGATGTCGCAAAGCAGCTTTATAGAAATGTGGTAGCAGGACAGACAAAACATTGAACATACAATACAAAACCCCCAGGGAGCAATAGTTTGTTTGTTCGCCGTTTGTTTTTTAATGTTTTATCTCACTAATCCTTTATAAAGTGTATACAAATTCCAATTGGGATTTGGAGTGATCTTTAGATTGCATTATTTAGGCTCTTTAAAGTAAATTCTGTATAAAACATTTTCTGATAGATCTTTGGCTGTCTGAATGGTTCTTTCCAGAGGACAGATATTTATTTTAGAATCTGTCATATTTTCTTTTATTAAAGTAAGAGATAATTTTATATTGGATAAAGAAAAATACTATAATATTGAAATTAATATTGAATTGAGCATTGAAGGGTAAGTCAATAGGACCAGTTCTCAGTGACCCCTGACTACCAAAGGGGCTAAGGGTGCCCTTGGACCACAGACCCAAGGTAGCACAAAGATTAGGAGCCCTGTAGCTATCGCATTTATAAATGGTATTAATATGACCTCATTAAACTATCCCAGCCTAGAACCAAAAGATTCCATAACTTAAAATACTTATTAAGGATGCTTTTACATGTGTCTTGTTCGGTCCAGACTTTCTGACTTTTCAGTTTGGGTCCAAAGTAGCAGCTAGAAAGAACGTGCAAACCACAGTCCAGACCACAAGTATAAAAATTTGGTCTGATCATAAGATGTGGTCTCAGCCTTGATAATCTGAACTATTGTATGTTTCGTCTGCAGTGTGGAAACTAGATTTCTAGATGGTTCAGGCAAGACATGGGGGCAGGCTGCACTCTGGCTTTAACAAAAAAAAAGAAGAAGGGGTGTTGTGCTGAAAACGGCCCCCTTTTGGCATGCAGGTGCATTGCCCAGCAGTATTCATACGATCGCTTACACTTGTGATACAAGGGGAATCTGCTATGCTTTTTCTGCTGAGGGACATAGCTTGCCATCAAACTTAGTCAGATTTTGGCAGAGAGGTAGAATTCAGCACAACACCTGAAAAATAAGCTAGACTAACTGACAGCATTCTGCAAACCAATTAATGTAAAGTATAGAGACACAGCCCATGTAGGTGAGGACAGGATGGAGAAAAGGTATTTAGTCCACTCACTGAATCAAAACTTAACTAGACTAAGTGTATACAATGTAACAAACACACAAACCTTTGTGCAAACTCTTCTCTTAACTTTTAGGAGTAAAAATGTCCTAAACCTCTAGACTGTGTATCCAAAGTGTATTTTTAACCCTCTGATGCTTTCAGGCACAGAACCCGGCCACATCCCTGGCACTATTAACATGCCCTTCCCATCCTTCATGGACTCATCTGGACTGGAGCGGCCAGTAGAGGAGCTGACCGCGCTGTTTCAGCAGGCAGGAGTGGACATGCAGAAGCAGTTCTGGATCACCTGTGGCTCGGGTGTGACTGCCTGCCACATTGCCCTCGCTGCTCATCTGTGTGGGCACCCGGGGGTGTGTTTGTATGACGGCTCGTGGTCCGAGTGGTTCGCAAAGGCTGCACCTGAACATGTCATCTCTGAGGGTAAAGGCAAGCAGGTATAGTGGGCACGTTTTTGTGCCTTGTAGATCTAGAGTGACATACATCGAAAGGTTTGGGCCAGGACAATCAACACAAGACACCATGATCCAGGAGCAGTTTAGGAATTCTCATTGAAACTGTCTTACAGGGCAAAAAGGGCCAGTCATACTGGATATGTTGAGATTCAGAGAGGCAATGAATAAAAATGTGCAATTAATTTAAAATAGTGCTGCCAATAATATTTCCATTTATATTAATACTGATTAAAAACAAAGAGACCAGCTGTGTGACCCCAGAGGTCATTTGTGCTAATTGGGACCTGAGTCACTTTTACATTGGAGAACATTAACTGATGAATGAAGTGTTATTGAATTTATCTTTCACTTTTTCTTCATGACTGCAGTATCTAGACTAGCATCAGACTGATGTAACTAGAATGTACTGCACATCCTCAGCAGTGATTGTTAGAGTATCACAGAGCACTGTAGGAATAGGAGCAAAGTGTTGAAAAGGCTTTTTTAGAGTGCTCAAGTCTAGAGGATAATCTTTGGAGCATCATCATTTATTAAGTGACCTTCTTAATGTTCTACAGACTGAATGGTTATGACATTGTAGCATCTGTTACTGCAAACCGTTACAAGATCTAATCTTGTGTATTCCACTGTATCATTTCAATAAAATCTAAAAAAAAATATTAAACACTATTTTTGACAACAAAAAGTGTAGGTTTCTTGTTTTGTCCAAAATATGACATTTTTACTCACTTTTTAATTATGTTCCTCAAATCAACATCCTGACCACAGTCTGGAATGTTCTATTTCCTTTTAAGGCTCCACTGTAATAAGAGTCCTGTACATGTATGAACTGCATGGAAACTGCATGTCTGCAAATGAGCTACATTTTTTGTCTAACTGTTATTGTCCCATGACCTCAGTAGACTAGGATCCATTCCAGCCCCGAACTAACCTGCCTCACATCTGCCTTGCTTGGTCCAGACGTTCAGACTTTTTAGTTTGTGTCCAAAATAGCTGAGGGAAAAGAAGCTTGAACCACAGTCCAGAGCAAAGGATCAAAAGATGTTGTCTTGAATCATCTAAACCACGGTCTGATTCGTCTGCCATTTGAAAACACTTTTCTAGATGGTTTGGGATTTTTAGACCAGTTACAATTAGTTGACACAGACTGTTTTGACACATTAAACAATAGAAGAAGAAAAATAATTTGATGTGCTTTAAGGACCCTGGAAATGTATTAACTGCATAGGAACTGCATGTCTGCAAATGAGAGACCCTATATGCCCAAATGTTTGTGAATGCCCCTTCTATTGACTGCATTCATATTTTTTAATCTGCTCACATTCCACTAATCTAGTCCTTGTAGAGAAGTGTTGCCAATAAAATAGGCAACACTTTTTTTTGTCTGGGGCAGATACCATATCTAATGCCAGGTATTGGATGGAGGGGTATAAAGCCCCTAGCAGTCAGATGTGCAGCAGTGAGACTGTTTTCTGAAAAAAAAAAAAATTGCTCCATCTAATACTTTTTTGGGATTAGTTAGGGAGTTGAGGGAGAGGTGGATGGTGAACATCCAACATTTTGACCCCAACAACCCTCAAATGTTCACTGCAATGCTCTAAAATCTAGTGAAAAAGATTTTGTCTAGACAGTAGAGACAGTTACTTTTACAGGTGAAACTCATTTATTTTCTTGATTTTAGGAGAAACATCGAGTGAGAAGGTGTCCCAATACTTTAGTCCATATAGTGTATTTTCCTGAATACCACACTGGGGAGCACATGGCAAAAATCCCTTCTAATTTCGAACAGAGATTAAATAAAACCATCATAAAAGCAAGGCTTAACTTCTATTACATATTTCTCCCATTTAACCAAGCGTTTCTAATATATTACATATTATCTGTAATAATTAACAACAATGGAGACCTAAAGTTCAACCCCCGAATGAAAATTTTATTCGAAACAAATACATAGTTAGTGTGAAAATCATGAAACATCTGATATAGTCCTGCATATAGTTTTACAGAGACAACATTATTAACCCGTTTCTGTCATCTGTGTCTGTGTGCTAGCCTGGCTAATTCAAAATATTGCTAACATGTAATGTTAGCATTAGCTACTTTAGAACATGAAAAATCAGCTCATATATAGTCCACCATTATAAGTGAAAGCAAACTTAAATAAGGTAGGAAATGAAGGTGAGTAAATCTGAAAAATGTAATGAACTTTAAAAGTATCCTTCAGTGTAGTCGCAAAAAGACCAGCAAAAACTTTATGATGAAATTGGCTCTCTTACCTGAGTAAGTCATGTTTTGTACAGGATAAGTTTATTAGAGTTACCAGCCCCAAAAACTGCAAGTTAACCCTGTATGATGTGAATTACATTTTTTGGGGGAGAAAAAAAATCACACTTTTATTTAAGAGATTTTTGTAGGCCTTTATGTTGATAACATGCTAATTATATGAATCACCACTGCTTTATTATGGTTCTAACAAATATAATATACATAATGTTGCTCAAAGGCAAAACAAAGTAAGCTTACAATAAGAATGAAGTAATATAAACCGCCAAATATACTTACATATACACATATCTTTATATTTATTATCCCATCATATGCATTGTAGCATTATTTAAAAAATAAAATTTAAAAATAAAAACATACAAAATGGAATGGTAACTTTTATAATAACCAAAAGATGGTTTGTCACCTAAATGCTTCATAGTGTATTTTGGTTTGTAAGAAAATAAGTACATAAAAAACTGTGTCCAGATTTTTGATTAATACTGTATATATACACACACACACACACACACACATATATATATATATATATATATATATATATATATATATATATATATATATATATATATATATATATATATATATATATATATATATATTCACTGTGCCACACTCCTAATGGCAGCCTCAGGTGGACGGTGTTGCGTTAGGTGTCCTGTGTTCTGCCTGAGGGTCCTAAAACCCACAGACAGCAGCAGCAGCAGAGGGAGCAGCTCGGCCATTAAACGAGCTGTGAGAAATTTTCTAAAATGATCTGAACCCGCGAGTTACAGAGATTTATACAGATTTACTGCCTGACTCGGACTCAGTGTAGTACAGTACTGGTGCTGAGAGATAGCAGCAGCTCTCCGGCCGCAGGTACAGGTGTTCCTTTGCGGGTTTCAGGTGTTTAAACCGGTTTTATTTGCTGCTGGCTGGTTAAATCGGAATATTTGGTGTTCTCCGGGTTGGTGGGAGGCAGTTCTGTGTTCCAGCTGCTGCTGCTGCTGTGAGGTGAGACAACGCCTGTAATTAAACCTCGCTCTATTGTAATCCGGATGATTTATCTACACAGTGAACTGTTTTAATCTGTTTTAGCTCTGCTGAGGCTGGAATACTGTACGCATTTAGATACAGGTTATTTAATAAAGCTGTAGACACCCAGTACTCGGTATTTTAGATATACGTCTTTAACGCTGTTGTTGTTGTTGTTGTTGCTTTTCTCTGTTTGTCCACAGGCGGCGCCAATGAGTCATGTCGGGCATCGCTCTGAGTAGACTGTCCCAGGAGCGCAAAGCCTGGAGGAAGGACCACCCGTTTGTGAGAATCCTCCGCTTTATTTTACATTATAGCAGATCTGAGTTTATTCTGAGTAAAGGAGAGGGGTCTGACTGCAGACCTCCACTGCGGGGACGGAATGATTTTGAGTTTATTTTAAAAGAATTAGCGGATTAGAGGAAGCTTACTGCTTTATTACTGTAATGATGTTTTTTAATAAGATTTCTTATAAACAGTTCACATTTATTGTTTAATAATAAAGTATCATTTTATCCTTTTCTGTTTTGACATTTAATTTGTAACTTTTAAGTAAGTGAAGCCGTAGCATGTAAGAAATGCCATTTGTTCTCAATATACATTCCCTTTGGAATAAAAAAAATATATATATTTTTCTGGATTATTTATGGAATAAAAAAATGCATATCAGCATTGCTGTATAGAATAAGAAGAACCTTTTAAGATCTGTATCTCAAAACCGCTCGTAATCAGAACATTAAAATTCCAGAGGGACTATTAATTAAGGTCTTCAAATTAATCAAAACATAACCTTGCTATTCACAACTTCAATATCATTATAGGACCTTTTAAAAATAACATATGATAATATTTAATTAGTTCCATAGGAGGGAAATTTCCAAAACTTTTTTAATGACCTTATGGTGCAGAGCTTCAAACATGAGATTAAAATATTAAGATTAAGCTTGTCTATTGTTTTAAAATACAGTAGTTCTAATAAGTGTTTTATCAGATATCATTAGAATTAAATTTCACAAAGCCAGCAAGTTAGCTAATTATTATATGGGTTACAAAATGTACATCAAATTAATACATTTTCGTCCAACAAATTCTAAACAATATTGTTATGTGAATAAAGCTTTATCGATTTTTTTTTTACTGGTTCTGTCCAGGTGTGTTTCTGAGCACAGCGGCAGCTAATCAGCTAATCGTGCTAATGCTAACTGAAAACAGTACTGTATTCACATACACTTTACGCTGTTTGGAATACAAAATATTTTAAGATCTGCATCTCAGAACCTTAAAATTCCAAAGGGATGAATCATTACCATTTTAGCCAAAATAATTGACAATGCTATTCACAAGTATTCACAAATATGACAAAAAAGATTTTTAATACAACATAGGATAATATTTAAGAACTTTCAGAAGTGTATTATTAGATAGATTTTAAACTTATTAGATAGATTATAGATTATTAGATAGATTTTACAACACCAGCAATTTACCTAATGATAATGTTGTTTACAATTAAAAACAATTACAAACTCTGCACGATATTATTATCAGAAAAAAATCTTTATCTGTTGTTTACTGGCTCTGTCCAGGTGAACTTTTGAGCACAACGGCAGCTTATTGCGCTAATGCTAACTGATAGCACAGCAAAACAACTATATAAAATACTGTATTCACATAAAACACTTTAGATTGTTAATTCAGTATTTAGCAAAATATATTTTTTGAACTGAAGTAATTACATTTCCAAACATATCTGAGCATAGTGCGCATGTTTCCACATCCAGCATAAGTCAACACGTCCTTTCTGTCTCCACATGGTGGTGACAGACTGCTGCGAGCCTCACAGCGGAGCTCTGCAGCCAGACTCTATTGGAGTGTTCATAGAGAGGCCAAGTATTATTTCACCATTAACACCATGTTTAAACACTTGAATCTAATTTCAATAAGCTTACCCTGTAAACTCTATGGAGTTCATTTTGTGCCAAATGATTCAGAAGGCAAAAAGTTTATGGTTCAAATTCAAAAGAGAAAAATATGTTTAAACATACTTGATTACTTTATTATTCTTTGCAGTTTTTTTATTATTTGTTTGGATTTTGCCACTCTTTGCTTTAATTTTTTTGTTTTTGTGCATTGTCTGTGGATTTACCTCATAAATGATTTTGCTTATTTTTTTGTTTGTGTGTGTCTGTGTGTGTCCACAGGGCTTTGTTGCTGTACCAACCAAGAACCCAGATGGCACTATGAATCTGATGAACTGGGAGTGTGCTATCCCAGGGAAGAAAGGGGTGAGCAGTGACTGAGTGAGAGTAGCAGTTCTGCTTTATCAAAGACAGTTTAATCACACTACTGATACTGACAGTGCAGGTGGATTCACATTTTTGTTTATCCTGAGGCCCATTTGGCACTTTTTTATAACCTGAGGCCCCCTCTACTAAAACCTGTGTAACAATATGCAAGTTACTGCAGCATATATATAAAAATACCAGTTATATTGTTTGTTCAGAACATTCATTTTATTGGATAATTTATTTTAATAAAAAAGCAGCTCATAAGAGACTCCCCTTCATCCAGCACAAAATAACACACCTACTTCACTCTCTATCCAGTTTCTAAATAGTCTAAATTGGTTTTAATAAATGTCTTACTTTTCCCATACAAGGTCAGTGTATGCCCTTATAATGTTACAGTATAGAAGGGCAAGAAATGATAATAAACGTCTGTACACAGATACAGACTAAAGCACTGATGCATCTCTATCTTTCTTCTCCTTTTTTCTCACACACACACACACCCTTGTATGGGTCGTAAGTTGCTGAGGGATATTTTCTAGTATAGCTACTATTTATAGTATATCAAACAAAGCCACAGTTTGCATCTGTTCAGCTGCACTTTGATTTTGTGTCTTTTCGTTGCCAGTTGACTCATCTCTCATATGACACTAATTTTGACCATGTATCATTTTAAAAAATAAAATCAAGCAACATTATACAAAAGTATTAGATGATAAATAGTTTGACATATTTGTTTAAATATTTATGATACATATATAAGTTTAAATAACTCTGTTGTAGTGTATTAAATGTATGTGTGTGTTGTGTATAAATGGTAAGAAAAATAAATATTTATTTGTTTGTGGTAGACTCTTTGGGAAGGAGGTTTATACAAGTTGAGAATGCTTTTCAAGGACGACTACCCATCATCCCCTCCGAAATGTGAGTGTTTATGGTGCCCACTATGGGTTGGCACTATGGCCCTTAAATTATGTCACAATATTTCAGGGTATTTTTTGTGATAACAATATTTTAGTCGCACTACAGCAACAAAATAAATACTAATTCATTTTTTAATATTGTTGTATAGTTCTGAAAATAATTTTGTTAAATTAATTGGACAACTCACTCATGCTTTTGTTTTACTGTAATACAAAGAGCACCTGACAGTAAATATTTTAGGATTTAAATCCATGTGCTACATAATTTACTCAACAACAATTTGTATTTAAGGCTGAAAGGTATGGCAAAAATTTATATCACAACAAATTTCTTAATTTTGATTGATGCAATACAATTCCGATATCGATATGAACAGTATAAAAGTATTTTGACATTTTGTTCTAGAAGTTGTCAGAACTTCTTCTATGAAACTGTAGAGTCTAAAAACGTTTAAAATAATCTAATTTTATCCCCAGCACTTACACAGCAATCCTATATTCTGTAAATAAGGTCACATGAGCTCACACTCCCACAGTGTCCTGCACTGATGCTCTCAGGGTGTTCAGTATATGTCATTTAGGGATTTCGTGAGTTAAAGTACAGATCAGAGTGCTGTATAGAACTTTATACACTTTTTAAAGGGTCTGTGACGCACGTCACCATGGACTCTTTTGGGCTAGCATCACAGGACAGTGTGTGAAAGTGTGATCATGTGACCTTATTTACAAAATGTAGATGTGCTGTGTTAGTGCTGGAAATAAAACTAGCTTCTACAGGTTTGTTCCAACCACTTTAACAATTCAGTGCTTTAATGAATGGCACAATGTTTCTTCTATGACTTGCTCAAGAAACCCTTGACCATTTTTAGGAGTGTAGTACGAAATGTGGATTATTCTTTAACTGTAACTTAAGCGTAACAATTTTGGTGCAGTTTGGAATCATGTTTTAAAAGGTACTACATAAAACCTTAAAAAATGGTTTACTCAACTTAAAAAAAAGACAAACAAATTTGTGAATGCATCTGTCTGTCCTCTTCAGGCAAGTTTGAGCCTCCAATTTTCCATCCAAATGTTTATCCATCTGGAACAGTCTGTCTGTCCATCCTGGAGGAGGAGAAGGACTGGAGACCAGCCATCACCATCAAACAGGCAAGAGATAACACACACACTGTTCCTGCTTCTCTCAAACACTGAAAAATACACCAGAGACACATTCAAACAACAATTACACACAAGGAAGGTTTATAAAAAACTTTTCTTTTTACAGAGGGAAATTAGTCCAGTCATAGTACCTGCTGTTAAAAGTAGCAGTATTAGACACATTCAGACATACTTAATTTATGATACAAGTTTCATAACATTTGAAGACCGTGCTATGACCACTAGCACCCTTATCATTTAAAGCTTTGATGGACAGAGGAATGGAAACATTTCTTTAAAGGGTTAAGCGTACACTGAGGGACTAAAATATCTACTTGAATAAAGGAACTGATACTCAGTTGGATGGATCTAGCTGTGGGTGTACTTCTTCCTTAAAGGTTTGTGGTCTGTTCACCACAAGCCTCTCCATACACCTGCATCACCTCATAAAGTGCCTACCTGTTTCGTGCTGAGCATATCAAATTTAAAGACCACTGGAAAAATTATGTAAAGTTGTTACACTGACACATGAGTGCAGTGTAACTGTGAGTGTAATGTATGTGTCTGTGTATTTGCATTGTCAGATCCTGCTGGGCATCCAGGAACTGCTGAATGAACCAAACATCCAGGACCCAGCGCAGGCCGAGGCTTACACCATCTACTGGTGAGAGAGTGGGATTCAGCATAGACCCTGTTTGTCAGAACTGTGTTGAGGTTTACAATATCAAGAAAAAAATGTGTAAAGCTGTTAATATGAGTAATCTGTGTTCAAACCCTTCCAGTGTTCTCCAGCAATTCCCGTCTATTCTTTAGTTTATCTAATCAGTCCTTCACTAAGGTAAATCAGGTGAGCTGCTAGTGGAACTGAACTCATCCACACAGTGGATGGACAAGAGGCTGCAGATTCAGGACTGCAGATTCAGGATTACAGTACTAGGACCCTATGTTTTCGTGACGCTGATGTATAGTATATTCTGTTGCTAGCTAACAGTTAATGTATTCTTACTCGGTACAGGAGGCATGTAGGAGCTTGTAAGACAAAAGACAAAAGTTATAAGAAGGAATCTCATGGGAATGCGAAGAAATTACGTTACAAGTGATATTATAGAACAGACTTCTAGGCCTCCAACTGTTTGTTTTTTTGTCGTTTTTTTTTTTATCAGAATAGTAAGAAGAAGTACTGGTGCTACACCCACTCGGATCTCGGACTGCATTTAGGGCATCAAAAAAAAAATCAGGCTTGGGAAAAATCATCGTAAACATAATCAGGGGCATTGCCTGGCCTAGGCCTCCAGGGCCCCAGAATTTTTTTTATTTTGCCCTGAAATTAATGTTTGTAGCAAAGCTGCAATTAGTTATTTCATCCCAAATTACTCTACACCCTGCAATGCCCCTATAGTGTACTCCCTGGTGATGTCAACTACATGCAGCGATATAGGGCAAGAGACCTACAGGCTGCATGGTTATAAACATGTTTAGATTTTGGAACACAGCCATCGTTGCTGCATAACCCCCTACACCCAATCCCCGACCTTGCCTTGTAAGATGCAACTAACATAAACACCAAAAACAAAAGTTATCTGTCTAATTCTATGTGGAGCACACCTGTTAAGTGTTCCGATATTTTATTACTAGACAGTACAACCATGTCATCAGGAGATGAAACTCCAGAAAATTCTGAAAGAGATGAAAATAGAAGATAATAGAAGTAGAGAAAGTGTGAATATTAATGAAAGAGAGATTTTTACATGAGACGGAGGATTGCACCTGAGATTTAGGACTAAGCACACCCTCTACCGCTAGGTGGCAGTGTCACAAAATCATAGGGTCCTACAACTACAGTCCTGAAACTGCTGCCTCTTATACTGCAGTCAGACCCTACTCAGTAAACCATGTGTATTCAAAAAATTGTAGTTAAGTAAAAGTACCTTTACTTTGCTAAAATTCTACTCAAGTAAAAGTACCCATCTAAAAATCTACTTGTGTATAAGTAAAAATTACTCAATTTAAAATGTACTTTGAGTAAAAGTTACATAGTTACTTTTAATTATTTGATGTAAAAAAGTACAACAAATAATTTATTAAATCGTTTTTAATACACAATTATTCCAAATAATAGTTTGGACATTTCAGGCAGTATTTGTTCAGCCCACCACATAAAACATTTTCAAGAACAAGGGGTATAGGTTTCTAAGATCCATTTTTTTTCTTTACTGTTAAAAAATGATGGTCATATGTGAGTATAAACTGTATTTTTATAGTTTTACAGTTCATTGTTATTTTTTAACTTGCCATTGCTATGATTTACATGTTTTTTTTAACATTCAAGCAGATTGTTTAACGATAAAAATACTTATCACCACATGCTTTTGCAGGAAGTTTTGAAAGCTGACAGCCTGCAATTAATTTTTTACTCAGTAACTGGGAGTTTTCCAGTGTAGCAAAGTAAATTACTAGTGTTAAAATGTACTTGTGTACATTTTAACACTGTAAAAATTACCTATTTTAAAAACTACTTTAAAAATTACTGTGTTTTTTGTGTGTCTCCTGCAGTCAGAACAGGATGGACTATGAGAAGCGAGTGAGAGCTCAAGCCAAGAGATTTGCTCCGACATAGAGCTCTGACCCCGGACTCGGACCCCACAACAACATAAAGCTGTACAATTGTGACATAAGGTTTCAGAACTCCTTCACAGAAGGTTCTAGAACATCTGAAACCTGTATTTTGGTTCTAGACCCTGAGTTGCATGTGGATTTGTTTGGTCTGGCTTAAAGATGAGCCTGAATGTGGACTTAAACCAAGCAGCACTTACAGGAGTCCGTGCACAGCTCAGACTTTGAAGCTGTGTGTAAATAAGCTACATTTCCTACAGCAGGGACCGGACTTGGTAAAGACTCAATGACAAAGTGGAATGGAAATACTTCATGTTTTTATTATCTTGTTTGGTATACTTGCTGAAGAACCATGCTCTTAACGATTTAAATCAGGATTGTGGGTGGAGGTGATGCTGTTGGCAGCTGTTTTTTGAATATTATTGTTTTTTTTATATGATGAGTGAGATCAGGATTAAATAATAGAGAAAAAACTGTTCTGAGATCAGCTGTGAGCAGGAGGGAGAGCAGGAGGTCAGGGGTGATGTCTGTAAATATATAAATATGAGCATTTGTTTACTCTGAAAATGTTTCGCAACATAAATATAAAAATGTGTTTGACCACAATAAATATATAAAAATGTATGAGTTCTAACAAAGTTTCAAGTCTAAAATTTGGTCATTTTATTTATTTATTATTATTATTATTATTAAATTTTTTTTTTTAGATATTTTTGGGAACCTGCAGTAAGCTAAATCTAAAGCCAAGTAGTGTTCCATCATGTAAAGTTTAGGTATAATATGGGAAACCAGCTCTAGGAATAATAAATGTATTATTTTGAATATTATATTATAATATAATAATAGTATGAGTGATGTCTATAATGATGAGTGCTATATAATTTGTGTGCTGTCATTTTTTTTGCACAAATTAATCTAAAAGGCTGTAGGCTCTGCCTAATGAGACACTCGCTCTACCTTGCAATCTGTCGCTCATCTGTAATTGGTTAATTTTGTCTGTTTTGTGTGGTACTGACCAATAGACACTCAGGAAATCACTAAGTATTCAAGGAGATTATATTGTCATTTGCATCACATGTGGTACATGAGGTGGAACGAAATTGTGATCTCACGATCCAGTTTACACCCTTTAGCTGTTGTTAAAATAGATATATAGATAAAGTAAGATAACAAAATAAAATAATCCAATAAAAACTGAATATAACAAAATAGATAAAGATAAATACACAAAAAATATATATAATAATAAATAGGGAGAGTAGACAGGTAGCAGCAACATCAAGTCCAGAGTGCAAGCTAAGGACATGCCCACCACGTCAGAAATCAGTTGGTCAGTCAGAGGCTTGTGTTAATAGTTTACAGCTGCTGGAGATTCTGCAGTGCTTTTAAAAAGCAGGGAATACAGACATTAACATTTTAATATTAATTTTATTGTGATTAATACAAGTACATTTTTTTAATATTTGACCAAACTAATAGGCCTTGTCATTTCCATGATGCAGGAAACACTGCAGAATACAGCATACACTACAGGATCACTGAATAAACTAACAAAAATGTAATTCAGATATAAACACAGAATAACAGAATTTAAAAATGTATATAAAAAACAGCATCAAAATCTAACCAGCTCACTGCCATCCATCTGTTATCAAGTATTAGCCTTTAATTCAGCTTGAAATCAGTTAGGATCATCAGTTAGCATTTATTTTTGGTTTAAAAAAAAGTAATAATTATATATTATCTGCCCTGGGATAATAGATGTATGAAAAAAAGTATACTAAAACCAATGACTGTAAACTAAAATAATAAATAACATTAGCATTTTAAATTTTATTTTAGGACCATTTTATTTTATTTGGACTTTTACTAAGTAAAGTTTTAATCAAAATATGGTAAAATATTTATATTCTGTAAATATTTGCCTCTCATTTTTAAGTATTTTAAGCAGGGCTGGTATATTCTATTATTACAGAGCAACAATTATTTATTATTAGAGAGCAGTTGGTCTCATGTTGTAAGAGATATACAGTATTTACAGCATCTGTTACTGACTGATGTTTATTACAGGAAGCTTTTAAATCTATGCCAGTTATTCATTCAGTCATTTACTACTCCGTTAAAATTCAGTTGAATTATACAGTTTAAAATAATTAATCACAGCGTGTATTTTTTTTTTGTTGTTGCCTGACAGCACTATATATATATATATAAAAATACAGAAAAAAAATAATGGAATTAGCAAAAAAAAAAAAAAAAAAAAAAAACATAGGGCTGTACAATCTTGCTTTAATTATTTTATTTATGTTAAATATCCACTATTAAAATCTAATGTCTTAAGAAAAAAGGGAAGTTAACTGTGATTAGGGATAGTGTTGTGATAATCAGATTTTTAAAATAATTTTATTATCATTGACACCACTAAATTATATACATCTCTGGAGAAAATAAGAGACCACTAAAAATTTCTTTGATTTGACTAAATTGAAAACCTCTGGAAAATAATCAAGTGGAAGCTGGATGATCACAAGCCATCAAACCAAACTGAACTGCTTACATTTTTGCACCAGTAGTGGCGGCATAAAGCCAAAAGCAGTGTGTAAGACTGGTGGAGGAGAACATGATGCCAAGATGCATGAAAACTGTGGTTAAAAACCAGGGTTATTCCACCAAATATTGATTTCTGAACTCTTAAAACTTTGTTAATATGAACTTGTTTTCTTTGCATTATTTAAAGTCTGAAAGATCTGCATCTTTTTTGTTATTTCTGCCATTTCTCATTTTCTGCAAATAAGTGCTCTAAATGACAATATTTTTATTTGTATTTGGGAGAAATACTCAAACTCAAACATAAAGCTATAAATAGCAAAATCAGAGAAACTGATTTAGAAACTGAAGTGGTCTCTTATTTTTTTTCCAGAGCTGTAGAATGTGGTAAGTAATCTGTCACGAAAAATGAGAACAGTGGGAAATTTTCTATTGTATTAAACAGAACTAAGCGTAGTGCATATGATTGAATTGGCTTTATATGACATTGCAGTGTGACTACACACATTGCAGCGACATTGATGAAACGATATATTGTACACTGTCAATGAATATGACAAAACTATGAGTTCTACATCTGATTAGAATCTACAAACCAGCAAAATATTGTCTTTGTCTCTTCAAAATATTTTTTACAAGAGAGGGGTTCACATCCTGCACTTTAAATTATGCTTCATTCATTTAGGGTTATTTCTGTTGGTTCATTCACTGTAGACATTTCATACAATGTGTTTTTTTAGATTTGACATAGACAGTATACTGTTTTAAATGGTGTTTTTTTTCACATGGATGTGACCTTCCTGGATGACCAGTATGAACCCAGATAAAAAAAAAAAAATGTTTGATAGAGAATGTTTTACCAGTATGAAATCACACTCTGTAACTCTACACAGTCTGATATAATTGTTTTATTTTGGAATAAGCAGGAGTAACATTACCCTGAGCTTGGATTCAGAGGGTGAGGTGCTGTTATTTATTTATGTTGGTCCTGCCGATAAAGTTACAGTCGCTGAACCCAAACTGCAGCAGGCTCTCTAGACTGTGAGGTAAGCAGTGCATTCCTTTAGTCATTTAACTATATAAATGTAGCACAATAATCTTATATTTTAGCAGATTTTTCTCTTTTTACCAGGTTGTGAATTGGGGCTGGGCATATTGTAAAAAAGATCTTAATATTCTTTAAATATATGAGTGATTCTCAAACACCACATAGATTTTTAGTTTTTAAAAAAAACTTTTTATTTATGTATTGTTTACATTTACATTTTTACAACAAAAAAATTGTAAACAAACCCCTTTAACCTTCCATGCAGCTTTTACACATTGTGTACACATATCCTGGAATTTCAGTTAGGGAAATATGTACAATATAAAAATCAATGCCACATAAAAGAGTTTTTTACAGGTTACTACTGAAATTCCTGAAGGTTTTAAAGTTGTCATATAAAGACTGCAATGTTTTGGTTGTAAGGTATTTTTTATATCAAAATATATAGGAGTTGCCATACTGAGGACTGAACTAGTTAACACCAATGCAACTTTTCCACAGTTCTGATAGGAACGCTTGAATACCATCTAGATAATTAGTTCCTAAAACATTAGTGCCAGTACCTCCAGTACCAAGGTTTATGCCTTTGTCACATTCTGCATTCTGTATATTTGATTCAGTATTGTTTTACATTGCAAATTAGTGAGCAGATTAAAGAACTTTACTACGTCCTCTCATAATCAGCTATGTGGGTGGAGTCTCTTTATACTGCATATTAATTAGTTTGTAGAAAACGTTTAGCGAGTTGCATTGCCAGGTGTGGTGACAAATTCTAGCTCTGTCAAAATTCGACTCCCATTATTCACATACCCTCCACAGCAGAGTGAGTGTAAAAGATTATCCTCAAATTGCTTTTATTTCTGTTTATAAATTAGGATTAATCTACTGTTACAGTAAATAAATGAATTCCCAGTCTTAGCGTTTGTGTCCATACTGCACGCCAAGGGGAGTCGGCATTTTGGCAAAACACCAATTTTTTTTTTTTCTCTGGATTGTTTAAAGACTTACTCAACTTCCTGTAATTGTTCAGAAAGTGCACATAAACTGGAGAATACCTCTTTTGGTCTGACTAAACTCCGATGCTTTGGTTTACAGACTGTGGTTTATGGCCCCTTTCACACCTGATACTTTGGTTTGGACCAAACAAGGCAGGTGTAAAAGCATCTACATACATAAAAGCAATACATAAATCTCTATCAAACTCCAAATGCTCTTGTGTTTTACAGGGCACTCTGTTAAATCTGTAAATGATGCTGCGTTCCATGATGCTATATTTCTGAGTAGAAATTTTGATTTAATTAAATTAAGACAAATTAAGGGCTTGTTTTTAGAAAAATATATTTAAGACTCAGACATTTTAAGGATCTGACCCTGTTTGAAAAGACTTGTCATTTTTATGGCCAAACAAGGGAAGGACTGAAACGACTAGTTGCATCAGGACATAAGCTGCTGGAGGATGATGACTCCTGGATTATCAGAGTCAGGAATGCAGAAGGAAGCTCAGGTAAGTTCTATTTAACATTTCTTTTTTTTTCCTAATTTCTGATCTGATCTGTATTTTGGATTCATTTCCCCTGCCACAAAACTCTTGTAACACTGTGGCCAGTTCCCCTAAACCAGGGGTTTTTAACCCTTTGTCATTCTAGGGTTCAGATGGTTTCTCAACCACAGGCTAAGAACTCCTGCCCTAAACCAACACACTAAAATTCTCATAGTGCCATTTTCCCTGAAAGAGATTTGGCCTGAGTTTCATCTCCTTTCACATAGCTGTGTAGTTCAGGACCATGTGTCTAGAAAGCCTCAAAAGCCTAGAAAGCCTAGATAGCCAACGCTTTAAAGATATGGAATAAAACCTGTCGAGTTATAGCTTGAGTCCTGATAAGTGATGCTACTAGTGTTCATATCTAGATAGTGTTCATATCCCAACCCAAAGGACATCCCACATCTGTACAAGCTGTGAGGTGTTAACTTGTGAGTAAGATGAAACACTGGCCAGTATGCTCATGGTATGATGATCCTTCATCAAAGGAAATCCCTAATCGAAGGCTAATATTACCAACCACAGTGGGCAGCATAATGGGTGGTAATAATGGAAATAGAAATGTCCATGTGAACATACAAGCCTATCACATACACATTTAATGCAGGAGGACCCAAACACATATCCCACAGGATATGGTAGTGTTTTTAATCTTTTGACATGCCAACAGTCATTAGACTGGAACTCGTACCATGTCCCACGACATTTGGTATGTCTGTTATGGTTTGTATTGACAAAAGTATTGGGACATCTGTTCAATTTTGATATCTTTCAATGATATGCCTCATCCCCTACTTCCCACTTCATCTCAAAAGTAATAAACAGAGCACCATCATCTCAGAGAACACAGCTCCACTGCTCCACAGCTCAATGTCGGGAGTGTTATACCCTTGTGACCATACCTGACATTAGGCATGGTATGGATGGTTATCTTCTCTAGAGAGTTCTAATCTATTGTCATTACTTTGCATTTGCAAATCTGTGTCGGCAATGGGTGCAAAATTGACTGAATGCATTGACAAACATTTAGACATATAGAGTACAGTAGTTTACATAAGTATTTGTGTGTGTGTGTGTGTGTGTGTGAAGGTGCAGAAAGTGCAGAAGTTGGAGGCTCCACAGTTTCCTTCACTAGGTGCTCCTCATTACTCTGACTCCAGTTCAGTCTTCACTGATGAGTACAGCTACCGATCGCTAAGCCACTGCCTTCGCTCCAACATTTTTCCTGGTGAGTTCCATATAAAATCAATGTAAGTAAGTGTTTATAAAAGTGTACAGTGCCTTGCAAAAGTATTCGGCTCCCTTGAACTTTTTAACCTTAACCATTTCAGACTTCAAACATAAAGATATGAAATTGTATTTTTTTGTGAAGAATCAACAACCAGGACACAATCTTGAAGTGGAACGAAATTTATTGGATATTTAAAAAAAGGTTTTTGAGAAATAAAAAACTAAAAAGTGGGGCGTGCAAAATTATTTGGCCCCCTTCCGTTAATATTTTGTAGTGCCAACTTTTCCTGCGATTACAGCTGCAAGTCGCTTGGTGTATGTCTGAAATTTTTGGCCATTCTTCCTTGGCTCCATCCACCTTCCCATCTTCCCTGTCCCTGCTGAAGAAAAGCAGGGCCAAACCATGATTCTGCCACCACCATGTTTGACAGTGGGGATGATGTGTTCAGGGTTATGAGCTGTGTTGCTGTGTTGGATATCTTTGAGAAATGGCTTTCTTCTTTCCACTCTTCCATAAAGGCCAGATTTGTGCAGTGTACGACTGATTGTTGTTCTATGGACAGAGTCTCCCACCTCAGCTGTAGATCTCTGCAGTTCATCCAGAGTGATCATGGGCCTCTTGGCTGCATGTCTGATCAGTCTTCTCCTTGTTTGAACTGAAAGTTTAGAGGGATGGCCGGGTCTTGATAGATTTGCAGTGGTCTGATGCTCCTTCCATTTCAATATGATTGCTTGCACAGTGCTTCTTGAGATGTTTAAAGCTTGGGAAATCTATTTGTATCCAAATCCGACTTTAAACTTCTCCACAACAGTATCTCGAACCTACCTGGTGTGTTCCTTGGTCTTCATGGTGCTCTCTGGGCTTTAAACAGAACTCTGAGACTATCACAGAGCAGGTGCATTTATACAGAGACTTGATTACACATAGGTGGCTTCTATTTATCATCATCAGTCATTTAGGTCAACATTGGATCATTCAGAGATCCTCACTGAACTTCTGGAGTAAGTATAACATATAAGAATACTGTATATATAACATAAGAAGAAGAATATTACACGCCCCACTTTTCAGTTTTTTTATTTCTAAAAAAAGTTAAAAATATCCAATAATTGATTGTGTCCCATTTGTTGATTCTACACAAAAAAATACAATTTCATATCTTTATGTTTAAAGCCTGAAATGTGGCAAAAGGTTAAAAAGTTCAAGGGCGCCAAATTTGCAACTTTTTCAAGGCACTGTACATCAATACACTTTTGTTAACTTCTGAACTCTGTATGTCTAAATGTTTGTCAATGGATCAGATGAATATGATTGATCACTGATGATTCCCCAGCTGCAGTCAATCAGTAGTGTTGTTTTAATTGCTGTTACCTACTCTGGATAAACACTATATTACCAAAAGTACTGTATCCAATGACCTTACTTATGCTTGGTGATGTCAAGCTTGGATGCATCTGCTCGGCCATGGAAACATATTCCTTTGAAGTTCCGTACACTCTACTGTTATTGAGTTAATCTGAAGCTACATGAAGTTTGGAGGTCTGTAGTGATGTAGTGACTCTGCAGAATGTTGGAGACCTCTGAGCACAATGCTCATTTTACACTGATAGAGCGAGTTGCTGTCATTCCCAGTCGCTTGTACTGTTATGATATCACTGACAGTTGACTGTGGAATATTTAGTAGTGAGGAAATTTAATGACTGGACATGTTGTACATCCTATCATAGTACTACACTGGTCCCTATGTTTGTAGAAGCAGTCTGCATGCCTAGGTGCTTGGGTTTTGTCGTGCGTTATTTCACGACTCTTGAGGCCTCCCAGAAAGGGAAGCCTGGGCTAGCTAAAATGAGCTCTAAAAACTTATCTAGTCATGCATCACTACAAAAGTTCTAAGTTCAAAAGAAAGTAGGTAAAACAGACGAGAACCTTAAGTTTAAAGAAAGGAGAAGGCGAATCGTTCCGAAGTTCTAAGTTGATTCTTTATTGTTCTTGAAGTCAGCCAGATTCAGTCAGGAGGATTCAGTCTTCTGATAATACAGAGGAATACATGCTCTTTTATACAGTATCTGGGTGAACAACGGTGGGGGCTTTTGGCACACCTGTTCCTCACTTGGGCACTCTTCTCGTGAGAGAAAGCTAAGTCAGCAACGTCTGGGTGAACAACGGTGGGGGCTTTTGGCACAAGTCAGACAAAACCAAGGTCGCCTCGACCAGCACCTCGCGCCTTGGTACAGACTGTACAGGCCTCAGAGAAAGGGTCAGACACCTGTTTTAACAGAACTTAGTGAACTCTAGACTTTTTATCCAAATATATTATTATAAAGGTAATATAGCATATATTGATCACCAATTTAGGGCCCACATTCCCCCCTTGCGTGGGATTTATCCCACGCATCAATTGTGGTGGGATTGGTTAAGTTATTTGCTGTTATCTAGTAAATAAAGATCAAGTTTTGAACTAAGTTTTAACATTTTTAAGGTGCAGGTTCCGTGCTATTTATAAGTCCCAAGCCCATATCAAGCCATGCTGATCCGACATGATTTGCATACATAAATGCGAGCAAATATGACAGAGTAGTAGGAAATACATGATTATACATAGCATCTATAACACCAAAACAGATGAATAAATGATGGTGTAACTACAAAAGGTATGAAGACTCACACATGATATGGATCAACAAAATGGATTACATACATAGGATATATAAATTGATGAGTATATATGATTGGTATGTTACTAAATGATTATATATGTAAGTCAAATAATAATATATTGTCCATCAGGAGGGTCAGACAGGTCCTGAAAGAGTGTACACATCTTGAGTATTAAGATGGCCATTTGTTACAGGTTTTTATAAATTATTGTTACCCCACATTCCCCACCTCAATCGTAGAAATGGCGACTGCTCTAGCATAGTGTGGCACGTCAAACATGGCATCAGGCAATAGCAACCCAACCGGAGCCTATGATACAGCAGGGTACACCAGGAGCCAAGGTATAGGCAAGCCAGCCCCGAACTAAGTCAAGGTCAGGAAGCCCCCCCTGAGAACCAGATGCAATAACTGATCAGGCAGTCACAGGTCAATAGGTCGTACCTGAAACAGATTATCTCATAGTTCCCCTATGAGAGTCGTGTAAGCTAACCAAAACAATGCACACACCGTAGGCCCCACCGATGTAAGGGGCTCCTCTTCACTTGTATTGGGAATGTGGGCGTAGGAAAAAGTAGTCAATTTAAGCCAATTAAGCCTGTCAAAGTAGACAAGTGATCCAAAATAAGCCTGTCCCCCCTTTCGCACAATATACATATCCAACGTCAAACATTTCACCAAACAGTGAAAGGCACTCGTAGAATACAATAAGCAAACTATAATGTCAAATAATGGAGCAATGGGACGAAAATGCAAAGGGTGCTCGATTAAGTAGTCCACAGAGTTGGAGAAGAAATGCAAAGATCAAGAAACGAGTACAAAGTTCAAATCCAGAAAACAGGAAGTAGCAAAAAAAAAGGTAAAACGATGGTCTTCCGCCTTTTGTGACTTTACGCCACGTAGAAAGGCACGGTGCAGGTCAAGGGAGAGGTTACTAGCACTTCACCCTGACCCGTAGTCTCCAGGGAAAGGGTCGAAGGACATAAAATGACAAGTCAGTCCGACATTAGAAGAATAAGGAAACGTGAATCACAGCGCATTGGACAGTAAGACCAGAAATATTTTGCTTAACCAAAATGTTTAACACAAGGAACAACAAAACAAACATCAAAATAAAATAAAATACGAAAGAATCATACCCAATGTCATTAACATAGCGTTCTATTGACCAGAAAATAACCAGGAAAAAGAAAGAAATTGAGCAGCCTGTGAGTTTTGTACATTGGCGTGTCAAATATATATAGATGAATTACAGAAGAATATGTAAAAACTTTGATGAGATTGTGTACAAAGTGCTGTTTTATATGAACTTACAGAGCATTAATGGGGGTTAACATTTAATTTCTTATAATTTACAATCAAAACCAGAAAAAGCTTATATGAAGTGGCTGTCCCAATCACATTTCACAAAGTTAGATCTGTAATACAAAGAAACAAATTAAGTAATTTATTTATCAATCATGTATTGATAATCCACCCCTAACAAAAACATTTTGTCCCAAAAATGAATGTTATATGGTGCCATGCCATATCACATTTTTATTAATTAAATAATTATCATATTTGTTATTATTTTTAAATCAGCAGTTGTCCTTTTAACTCATGTTTATACCATATTATTCACAAATTTAATACTTGTATAGCATTCGCTCATCTAACACAGTTGCAGTTCACTATAGTACACCTGAACATTCAGTTTCAGCACAAAATAGTCCAATAGTAGAGTCATATATCATAAACACATGAGTCTTCAGTTTGTGTTTTAAGTAGAAACCAAAATGTGTCACAATATTTACTAGCCCACTGTTCATAACTATACATCAACAGCTTTCAGATCCACCATCGTATGGCTTATTTTCATGTCAATAATATTCATTCAAAAAAAAAAAAATGCAATGATTTACTAAAAAGGAAAAAAAATTCCTGTATCTAAAGCGTAATGAATACAGTAAGTGGAGTAGCTAATGTATTCTATGTTGAGCATGATTCACATGTTATTCAACAATTTTGTGATTCTGCTGTAACCGAAAATGGTTTCAGTCATTTGCCAAACCAAGTTCATTTGTTAGCTGAATGCAGACAATACAGATTTTTGCATTCAGATTGTTGTGTGATGTGATCTGTCAGATGGTGTGACACCAGGTCTTATGGTGAGAGTTTCAGAATGAAAAAATAAGGATTTTGTAATGTATCATAACCTCATCAACGTGACAGATGAGGAATAGTACCAGCAAAGGTCACATCATTTATGGTACTCTTTTTAGAAGGTTTTCCATATTGAAAGAATTTGATTAAAGTCTTTCCATGTGTGAAAGAAGCAGGATAATTTAACTTGCATTATCGCCTGCGTGTAGGTGCGCAGTGTGTAAGAGTGTTTTTCAGTGTGCGTTTGCAAGAGAGTATGTGAGAGTGTGTGTGTGTGGGTGAGGGCCTGTCTGCCCCTCTCACGCCCCGGGTCTCTCCTTCCCTCTGCAAACTGAGATTAACTGAATGCCTGTAAAAATGAATAGACTAAGAGACGCACATATTATTAGGCAGTAATGGCTTTGTTTGCAAACATAGACTAATATAAACATTCATTATTAATTTACGTACTATTAATTGTAGCTTACTGAAGATCCTAACGACTTTTCAAGGAAAATAACAATTTCACTTGTAAAACATATTGAGCAAGGGCTGAAACATTAAATCATATTCAATCTCAGTATAGTCATAATTCTTATATAATCAACCTAACAATATAAATTTGAAGCTCATAAGCATGTTTCCATAATTATTAGCATCCATTTTTAACACATTTTTATTGATAAGTAATACTGAACACTTCACTAGTATAATTATCAGTGACACTCACTGTTCTGTCCCTTTAGAGGTAGATCAGAGCTTATTTTTCAACACTCTTCGTTGATCAGCGTTTAACCGCAAACATCTCTGTCTCTCCAAAAGGCTCATTATCGGGAATATCTCAGTCTATGTCTCCTCAACCGTTATGACTCGGCTCAGGAGCTCATAAAAGTTATATTACCATTAAATACAGTGTATTGGGTTCTATGGAATCAGTAATAATAACTGTTTTTGTCCCGTTATATTAGCTGTACTGCTCGGGCTCAAAGAAGCTCATAATGGTTTATAAACAAACATATAGTTTACAGACAAACAAACAAACATGTATGTTTTTAGCGCTTTTTCTCTTGTGTCATATATCTATTTAATTCTTGTGTATTTTCTTGCTTTGTGCTTATAAATTTACAGATATTAAGAGCTCTGTATATACTAAAAACATTCAAGATGGTAACCACAGCATATGCTTTTAAACAAAGACAGTGACAAACAAACACATAACATTTACCTTTCCCAGGTCTCTAGAGATCTCTGTCATTAATTTATCTCTCTCTCTCTCTCTCTGTCAACACTCAACACTCTATCAAAACTTCCTGTTAGGCTTTACGTAAACAGATACTATTCTAACAACTCTTCTCAGCACACGTCTGTGCTAATTAGAGTAGTTCATTCTATGCAGCAATATTGCACAGCAATAATGTACATATATCAAATTCAACCATTTCTAATAACATTTACATACATGCAATCACCTTTCTCCTGGGAATCAATCATCACAAACCCTTTCAACACTGACACACTCATACATGTGACAATAATAATTTACACAAAATGATCATAGGTACCTCTATGTTGCACAGCCATCATTTTAATATTTTAACAAAAATAGAGATCTCAGACATTACTTAAACACAGACTGTAAACAGACAACACAAAACATATACCCCGCTAGTCCTGTTTTAGGATAGCTCCCTCGTCTCTCCGTCAGTTACAGTGGCGTTCTGCACTAAGCGTTTTTCTACGAGTGAAAATCAATCTCCGCTGTAAAAACAGTCAGGATAGAGTGTCTCAACTTACGCTCATGGAACAAAGAGACGGACTTGGTCTCTTACGACCCTCTGTTAAACAGACGGTGTCCAAGCCGTTTCCCCTTTATCTCTTACTCTTTTAGGCCTTTTTTAGCGCACGCTACTCTTCTCTGGCGTCGCTCTTATTATATTTCTCTTTGGCGCACGCTTCTCTCTCTAGCGTCGCTCTTATATATTTCTCTTTTTCTGTATTCTCTTTGTTATCAAGTCTAACGTCGTGCTTTCGAGATCGCACCTTATGACTTGTCCCGTCTTTAACGCCCGGGAGATGAAACATACAACATACATTAGACAGACAGTTAACATACAATTATTTTATTGTAATTTACTTGAATTTAGGCGTCTAGACGCTAAGATGCCCATCAGGTATTTTAATTAAATTTTTGTCAATTGTTTTCAATTTTATATAATTATATACATATTCCTAAACATGTATATATCTTTCTTTAAATCACAGCGCTCGTCTGCTTGTTGTACAGTTAATTGTTATATTAACTTTTCTATTCAATTTGTAAGTTTCTTATAACTTCTAAAGCAATGACATCTTTGTGACCAAGAAAACACAATATCTCCTCTTCAGTAATTAAATTGAAAAAGGTTTTTTATGCTCACCTCTCTTCCAGCATTGAAGTGGATTGTCTGTTCTTCCGCCACAGGATGTCACAGCTGTTTGTCTCTAATCGTTACTGCGTATGGGCTCTTTATCGTGCCCCACGTTGGGCGCCAGAATGTCGTGCGTTATTTCACGACTCTTGAGGCCTCCCAGAAAGGGAAGCCTGGGCTAGCTAAAATGAGCTCTAAAAACTTATCTAGTCATGCATCACTACAAAAGTTCTAAGTTCAAAAGAAAGTAGGTAAAACAGACGAGAACCTTAAGTTTAAAGAAAGGAGAAGGCGAATCGTTCCGAAGTTCTAAGTTGATTCTTTATTGTTCTTGAAGTCAGCCAGATTCAGTCAGGAGGATTCAGTCTTCTGATAATACAGAGGAATACATGCTCTTTTATACAGTATCTGGGTGAACAACGGTGGGGGCTTTTGGCACACCTGTTCCTCACTTGGGCACTCTTCTCGTGAGAGAAAGCTAAGTCAGCAACGTCTGGGTGAACAACGGTGGGGGCTTTTGGCACAAGTCAGACAAAACCAAGGTCGCCTCGACCAGCACCTCGCGCCTTGGTACAGACTGTACAGGCCTCAGAGAAAGGGTCAGACACCTGTTTTAACAGAACTTAGTGAACTCTAGACTTTTTATCCAAATATATTATTATAAAGGTAATATAGCATATATTGATCACCAATTTAGGGCCCACAGTTTATACACCTGTGACCACAAAAGTTATTAGAACCTAGAGTTCAATGATTTTGGATTGGTGAGCGAATATTTTCGCCAATTTCTCTGATGCAGGGCCTCCTGTAGAGTGGTCCACTCTGGCTAAAGACTCCTACATCAGTCACAGTCTGCAGTCTCTGACCCCTGATCCACAGCACTGGTACGGCCGCAGAACTGATGACATGAGTGAGTGCCATTATGTCCATCCAGTAGCCCAGTTTTTTGTTTTTGTGTGAAAGTGTGAAAAGAAAGTGTGAAAGAACTGTAAAGAACATCCTCTCTCCCTGGTTTCTCTGCAGTGAGATGGACTGAGAGGAACATCATCAACCAGAAACTGGAGAAAGCTCTAAAGGAACTGGACCAAAAGGATGTGGCTAAATGATTCAACAATTTCTAACCCCACATACACACACACACACACACACACCTCTGCATATAGATATCTGTACAACATACTTTCATTAACAACATGTAGTCACACCTTCAATAAAAAACACAGTGTAAAATAACTCTAATGTCTCTTTATCAATCAGACAATCACACAGCTGACCTGACTGGTTAAAAAGGGCTTTATTGATCAACTGCACAATTCTACACTTCACACTACAGATAATGATAATGACATAAACACACTGAAAGTTCTTGAATGGCCACATCATCACATCCATGGCCAACTGAGCAGTGAAATTTATTTTACATATGACACCACAAAGCAACTTTACAGGATTCAATTAATTAGACAATATGTCAATAATACATAAAAAATAATAGCAATGAAACATTATCAAAACACAATTTTCTATAATATACAGTCCCCTCCTAAAGTTTTGGAACAGCAAGGCAGAATCCATTATTTTTGTTGTGCACCAAAGTCATTTCGATTTAAGACAAAAAGGTTAGTATGACATAAAAGTTCAGAAACTTTTATGAAACTTTTATTTCCTAGTAGTTTTCATCAGATGTGATAAACCAATCAGGAAATACCACCCTTTCTTGAAACCCACCCATTTTTCAAATGAGCAAAACTATTGGAACATGTGACTGAAAGGTGTTTCATGTTAACCAGGTGTTGCAATTAAGGTTGTTTGTTAAAGAACTAAAAAGGCCTGCATGACTACTCTCCTTCTTGGCTTTGGTTAAACCTATACAGATTGTAAAATATTTGTAAAAGAAAATAAACCACAATGAAGACCAGAGAGTTGTCTATGAGAGAAAAGCAAGCCATTCTGAAACATAGCCATTGGAAAAACATTGGGCATAGCAACCACAACCATTTGGAATGTCTTGAACAAGAAGAAACCACTGGTGTACTGAGCAACAGGCGTCGAACAGGTCGACCAAGTAAAACAACACCCATTGATGAGAGAAGAATTGTCCTAGCTGTAAAGAAGAACCCAAAAACTACAGTAAGCCAGATCACCAACGACCTCCATAGAGCAGGGGTGAAGGTATCCCAGTCCACTCTTCGGAGAAGACTCCGAGAGCAGACTTATGGAGGCCATACAGCACGATGCAAACCCCTCATCAGTAGCAAGAATCGGAAGGCCAGATTGGAGTTTGCCAGAAAGTACAGAGATGAGCCACAGACATTCTGGAACACAGTTCTATGTACTGATGAAACCAAAATTAACCTTTACCAAAGTGATGGAAGGGCCAAAGTGTGGAGGAAGAAGGGAACGGCCTAAGATCCAAGGCACATAAGCTCATCTGTAAAGCATGGTGGTGGTAATGTCATGGCTTGGGCATGCATAGACGCTTCTGGAACAGGCTCAATCATATTTATTGATAATGTAACTGATGATGGTAGCAGCAAAATGAATTCAGAGGTGTACAGACAAGTTTTGTCTGCCAATGTAAGGAGGAATGCTACCAAACTAATTGGCAGGAGTTTCATTTTGCAGCAGGATAACGACCCAAAACATACAGCAAATAAGACAAATGAGTTCATCGGGGGAAAAAGTGGAAAACTTTAGACTGACCAAGTCAGTCACCTGATCTTAACCCGATTGAACACGCATTTTAGCTCCTCAAGAGGAGACTGAAGGGAGAATCCCCCCGAAATAAACAACAATTGAAAGAAGCTGCCATAAAAGCCTAGAGTAGCATCACAAAGGAATAGTGCAACAGTTTGGTGATGTCAATGGGTCGCAGGCCTGAGGCAGTTCTTAAAAGCAAAGGTTTTTCCACCAAATACTGAGTGTAATTCATTTCAACTTTGTTTGTTCCTTTACTTTTGCTCATGTATAAAATGGTGTGGTGTAATACAAACGGTGATAAATCCAGATTTACTTGACATATTTTGAAGACAATACCAGTAAATAAAAGCTGAGATTCTGAACTCTTGTCTCATATCCACCTTTTAGTTTTAAACAGAAAGGTCTTCAGTGAACAAACTAAACAAGGAAATTTGCCTTGCCATTCCAAGTATTTTGGAGGGGACTGTACAAGATTGTAAATTCCTGTCTGTTTCTGGCACCTCTGCTGCTAGAAAGTAACCTTTTTAACTGTTCTTTTTTTGTGGTCAGTTATTTCATGTTTCAGTTTTATCCACCAAAAACAGCGAAGTACTGTAAGATTAAAAAGCCTAGATGGAAATTAAATGGTCAGATGTGTTCCAAATACATGATTTACTTGTATGTGAAGAAAAAAAAATGTATTGCTCTGTATAAGAGTACTAAGATATTTGCACAGTTATAACAGCAAATAACTTTTCCTTAAAGAACAGACCAGTGTCAGTGGAAGCCTCTAAAACACAAATAAATTTGTCTCAGCAGTTTCCATCATGATAACATATAATAATAACATCCAGCCAAAAACTAAAATCACTCTTAAATAATCAAAGAAAACAGAATGAATCCAATTAACAAAAACTAGCACTAAACCTCCTTTCCTTCTTACTAAATATGTATATCCTCTGTATTTGTATATCAACAGTAAATGTATGTAAAATGTAACTTTCCATCATTAAGTATTTTACTTAGAATTTGGTCACAGGATTTGTTTATAAAATCACACAATACACATATTTTCTTTCAATTTGAACAAAAGTACAGGGAATAGTTTTACAGTGTATGGAAAAAAAAACGGTTCTTCTATGATATTACTCACTGAACTATTTGTGACACCCTTTACTTTTTAAAAGAGCACAGCATGAACTTTAGCAAATAATATTTATTTATTGGCTGACAGTAGCTATGATATCTAAATCTAGGTGCTGGCAGAAGTTGGCTCTTTTAGCAATTTCCTTTGTCACAACCATCACTTCTATATCAAGACAAACACAAACCCTGTGGTTGAATCTACATGAAAAACCTCAAGTCTGTTGTACTAAACAAATAAATCCTGAATCCCTGAAATGAATACTTTATCCCCTCTGTGCACACACACACAAATGGGCTCAACCTACCGTGTAAAACAACTAAAGATGTTCTTTTTGACATCTCTCAAAGCAGTCATGGGGCTCAAGGGCAGATGCTCAATGGTGTCTAGCTAGGACTTTATTTGATCATAACAGCTGAACAATCCGTAATCTGAAAGGAGACCAAAGCATTAAATCTTACTCTGTCACACTCACAACAAGCAAGAAACTGTTCTTAATGACTTGCCTGGTTAAATAAAGAATGATGATGATGACACGCCAGCAGACAGGGAAGGGTGACCATATTTTCATATGGGTAAACCATCAGGTATCATTAGAAAAACTGTACTTGTCTCATGTTCTTTAAATACAAACACAGTTTCAAAAAAGTGACACTGTGTAAAATGTAAATAAATGCAGAATGCAATGATTTGTAGATCTCATAGACCCACATTTTATTCACAGTGGAATATAGAACACACATCAGATGTTAAAAATATGAAAAATGGGATGGGGCAACAAATGTCTGGTAGATTATAGGCAGGGGCGTAGCAGCTAATTCTGTGCCCTGTACACTCTCAATGTCAGTGTGCCCCTATCAATGCCAGTAAACGAGGAACGTGAGCGAAGAAATAAAGAAAAAAAGGGGTATCATCAGCAGCAGCTGTCTGAAGTGAAGGCTTTAACTTTATTTGGACTTCGCATAACAAGCAAACTCGGTTCACCTTTGGGAAAGAAAGCCGTCAAGTATTTTTTTCTGTAAAACATGTTTACAAGGTGCTGTGGCTCAAGCAAAAAACATCAAAGCAGTGGTAAACAGGATGGCTCAGTTTTGAGTCTTTCACATGCTGTGAAGGGGCCTTAACAGCTGTATTCTGCATCATGTCAGCACTTTTACCACTTTAAATACTGCTTTTCACGCTGCGCTTCCTCCTAAGAGATTGTGGCAGGTTCTGACAACCATAAACAGTGCTGGCTGTTGTTTTCCAATACTGATGGGAACATTTATTTAATTTCTCATGTGAGATTATGTCATCAGGTATCATTAGAACAATTTTGTCTCATGTTCTTTAAATACAAACCCAGTTTTTAAAAAAGTTGTGACACTGTGCAAAATGTAAATAAATGCAGAATGCAATGATTTGTAGATCTCATAGACCCACATTTTATTCACAATAGAACATAGAACACACATCAGATGTTAAAAATATTGATGCACAACATAACTAAATAAATGGGATGGGGCAACAAATGTCTGGTAGATTAGGCGGTACTCTCTGGGGGTTGAATGGGACTGGAGTTTTTTTTTGTGTAATCAATGTTAATAGAAATATTCATACTCTCTGCAGCTAGACATAATAATTTGGCATATTTGACCCAGTTACATTTTTCTTTGTTGGCTGTGACTATACAGTGTTTTTTTTTCTTTTGTGTTGTAGATGCTGAGAGCTGTACTATGGGAGTTGGTGTCTGCACATTTAATTTTCTTTTTTGTGGTTGGGGGGTTGGCGGTAATTGTTCTTATCTTGTGTTCTCATCTTTTTTTTTTCTGAGAAACGTGTTTATAAGTTGCTGTGGCTCAAGCAGGAAACCTCAAAGCAGGATGGCTCAGTTTTAGCCTTAACAGCTGGATTCTGCATCATGTCAGCATTTTAACACACTTTACCACAGCCCCTTCACTCGCTGATTTTTAGTGTGTGTGTTTCTAGATCATTTTTCTTCTCAGAACGAAAAAAAAAGCTTAGTTGGATGGAGGTCTGTGTTAATGCCTATGGAAATAAAAGCTTAAATGATAATCTTTTGTCTCATATTCATCTTTTCATGTTAAACCCAAATGTTTTCGGTTTACAGGGCAATAAAAATGTACAAATAAGTTGTACTTCTAAAAAACCTTTAGAAGTTTCACCTTCCTGCAAAATGTCTAAAAACTCAGTTAAAATCCTCTATTAGTCCATAAAAAAATAAATGCAGATCCAATTTTTTTGGAAGGCCAATTACCACACCCACATCCTAATGTGTGTGTTAGTGAAGACTAACAGACACCTCCTCTGACATGTGAAGCCAGCCTCCAGCTCTTTGCCAACATTTCTGGATAGCCAGCATGCTCAGAGGACAGCACATTCACCCAGCTCTGATACACCAGCTAAGTGCCTCCTGTGCTGAACAACATCACATTAGGAATGATGGGGATGTGAGCGCCACCTACCCACCTTTAGGGAGCATGACAACCTTTTCTCTTTCGGACTCTGGCTGCTGATGTTGAACAAAATGACCAAGGATTTAAACTGGCAATCCTCAGATCATAGTGGCAAGGCCTCTTAGATTATCCACCATTATGCAGTGATGTTCTAAATTAGTTAAAGGACCAATATGTAATCTATTTTCAGTAGTAAATAATCAGGATGTATCATCAGATATTAAGGAAACATGCTCAAATATAGATGTATGTGTTATCTGCTAAACAAGACCAAGGAGTTGATCGTGGACTTCATGAACAGAACACACCACACGGGTGGTGAAAAAGGCCCAAAAACGCCTCTACTTCCTCAGACGGCTGAGGAGGTTTCTACACCTGCACTGTGGAAAACTGTACTGCTCTGGAGCGGAAATCCCTACAGAGGGTAGTGCGTACAGCGCAGTACATCACCGGGGTTCAGCTCCCAATCCTTCTGGATTCATACACCAACCACTGCCTGAGGAAATGCAGAATAATCATGAAGGACCCCTCCCACCAAGCCACTTCCTGTTCTCACAGCTGCCCAGTGAAAGAAGACTCAGAAGCTTGAAGACCAGAACCAGCCGGTTTCGAGACAGCTTCTTCCCCTGGGCAACCAGGCTGTGGAACAGCCAGTAGAACAGCGTTCTGCCCAACCCAACCCACTGCCATCTACACAAACTATTGCACCCTGCACTTTACTTTAAACTGCACCTATATGATTTTCCCATATAATCCTACATATAAAAATCTTGAATCTTGAAACGACGCAGTATATTACTAGCACCTGTAAAGTAAAGTAGTAACTCCAGCTCTGAGGTGTGTATTTTTGGAGCAGTGGGATTTTTTTTTAGATATAACAGGCTTGGCTTAGGCTAACACAGCTAGCAGTGCACAAAGCTGGTTTAGCTAACTACAGATAAAGTTCACAAGAGTCGATTAATAATGACTTATAATAACTGAACTTGTCTTGCACAGGATTGTGTAGATTCAGCCTCCTCAACCTGGCAACCCGAGTGAGTTTCACATCTGAGAAGGGGTGGGCAGGGCAGACTACTCTCTATGGTGTTTTGAAATTGGAATGCTGTAGCTTTTTCACACACGCTCTCATTTCCTTATGAATGTTCCTTTAATGTGTTTCACGAAATGGCAAAATTTGATGTGTTCTATGTTCTATTGTGAAATAAATATGGATTTATGAGATTTACAAATCATTGCATTTTGTTTTTATTTAAATTGTATCCATTTTTTCACAAATATTTGGAATTTGGGGCTATATATATTCATACTGGAGGTAGCAAATGGTCAGAATTAAACTTGGCCTAAAATGAAACCCTGTTGAACCTGACAACTAAGAAAAGTTAGATTCCTGTCCAAACAGGCATTTATAGTGTGGTATTTTACAATTTGCATCATTATAGCATGCATACAGCTATCCCTCCTGCCCTGCCTCTAAACCCATACATCACCCTGTGCCCCTCCCAAACTACACCTCACATTTTTAAAATTTGAGCTGAGGGTGGATTCAGCTAAAATCTGTGCATTCACGCTGTGAAGGTGCGTGGGCAGGTCCTGTGCAGGAACAGTAATGTTATTTTATTTAGCTTTCTGTTTATTGTTAATGTAAAAATTGGTTATGTGCACTGCAGCGCGTTCATATGCGTGTACAACAAGTGAGGGTGTAAGCATGTTAAGTGCGCACAGTGCACCTGCGTAGCTATAGGTATGGATACCTGTTAGGTGACTGTTGTCAAGGTTTTAATCAGGCAGTAGAGAACCTGTGTTTTTTGCCACCAAGATTCATATGCCAGAAATGTACCTGAACACACTTCTTTTCCAGACCATCACACCCATCTGTCATACATTAGCCTGTCTGTCCTGTGTTTTTCCCTCTTTTGGTTCTATGTGCTCTTGTCCTCTTTTTTCCTGTCTTGTGTTCCCAGCCATGTACTTTTTTGAGAACATGGCATTGTTTTGTTATTAGTGTTATTACCTTGTTTCATTTGTAACTCCGCCCCCTCATTACCTCCACAGGTGTTCCTAGTGTGTGCCTGTGTATAAATACCCCATGTGCTCCTTTGTTCTGTGTTGCGCTTTTTGTTTGACCTCGTCCTGTTACTCTGTTTGAATCTTGTTTAACTGTGTTTGTTGAACCTTGACCTGCTGTGTTTTTGTCTACAGTATTCTAGTTTGTTTTATTTAGTTTGTTTCTTTGTTTGATTATTTTGCTTGTTTGTTTAAGTTTTTTAGTTTATCCTTTGTTTTATAGTGTTTGCTTAAGTACCTTATTCTTCTTAGTTTGTCCCTAGTGTTTTGTTCCTTGTTTATTTTCATCATGGAAAATAAAAGCGACTTGGGTTTGCATCTGGCCTCCTCCTCTTCGTTGCACCATTGCTGTAGATATATTCCCAAACTCTTTTGCTAATTTATAGGTGCAAGTGCAGGGTCTCCAAAATGACTTCACTGGGTGTCGCTGGGTAGCAATGAGCATCTTGATGTGCCCAGCGCAGGGTGTAAGGTTCCACAGGCATGTATGGCTGGCATTGAATCTTGGACTTGGTGTTAAATACTGTAGATAGTGTTGCCAAATCCTCAGTAAGGAAAGTAGCTATTGGCTGTCCTAAAAGTTGCTAGAATGCTAAATGATGTCACAGAACTACAAATGAACTCTGAACAAATTAACAAATTTTGGTTAAAATAAAAATAGTATCATTAGCTTTAACATATAGACATGGACATCAGTGAATCCATTCCTCAAAAAGTGTATGTCAATAATGGATTCCATGTAATGTAATAATGTAAACAATTCACTTGTTTCTTAATAGTTATTTTACATTTTATGACACACTGAAACTAATTATTAAAATAAGTATTAATAAATATTAGTCCTTAGGGGCCTGCACAATTAATAATCTTGAATTAATACTTATTTCTTCGATCAGTCCAGTCCTGATCAGTTCAGGTCATTTTAGTCCTCTCCACATTTTCTCTCTCTCTACCTCCATCTATCTATCTATCTAATTCCAAAATTAAGCTTGCTGAGTATTCACAAGCTGCAGTTTATTAAGCACACAGTGGGTTTGATCTGTATCTTTTGATTCAGATTGGAGTCTTTTTAACCAGCCAGTAAACAGTCATCACAGTTTACATGGTTAGATACCATTGCATTTCTTGTCGAAAAATTGCTGTACATCCATTTTTTTTATATCAACTGCTGCAAATCCGCTGCCTAAACTCACAGTAAGGGAGTATTGGGGTGTCGTTGCCCACACTGACCCTCCTCCTCACACCGCAAAACCAGCTACCTGATTGGCCGTTTCTCCTGAAAGGCGTGACTTTCTGCTTGATCTGGCTCCATGATTGGTTAAGAGATGTCCCATTCACACAGTGCCTGTCTCATAATCCAATACGTTATAAAAAATATATAAAAAAGGAAGTTTACGGGAAAATACTAATATGGGAGGACAGCGGGAAAGAGGAGTAAAATACGAAAGGTTCCTGGCCAACACGGGAGACTTAACAGGTGTGTATATGTGGACACGGACACAAAACGCAATCCCATCAGCATTCAATAAAAACAAAATAATAATAAATTAATCCCAGATAGCCGGCAAATTTGGCCCAGACTAATTTTAAGTCATCACTGCTGTTTTAGAGTCAGAAAAATACTTCTGGCCCACAGCTGGCCCAGTGTCACTTTCTGACTGTTCTACATCCGTGTCACTGAGCAGTCGTTTTGGTGCTGGTGAACGACTGACGCACCTGACCTGTAGATTATCTGAACACAGGTGTGAACTGGCTCAAATACGGCAGACGACCCTGTACCAGCACTGCACTAACAAAGTGAAAAACTGACTGTTCCCTACTGTTAGCACTTTTCCAAAAGAAGTTCCAAAAGAACTCTGGTTCTTGAACCGGTTCCATTCGGGCGTATTAGAATCTTGGTGCTTTTCAGAGACCCAGCCCACGTTTCCACCAGTAGAGGAACTGTGTATGCGCCACGGGAGGCTAATAAATAATGCCTCTTCACTATTGGTTGATGTGGGTGGTGTTGTAGATGCTAGGTTGCAACGGGTCTGTTACATTACATTGCATTGCATTACATTTGGCAGACGCTTTTGTCCAAAGCGACTTACAATAGTCAAGTACAAAAGTAATAGAAGTTAAAGGTAAAACATTTTTAGATATGGCTTAAAGGAGGTCAAAGGGAAATAAAGGAATAGAGAAGTGAAGGAGGGGAAGAAGGAGATGAGGTTAGAAGTAGTTAGTGTGTTAGAGGTGTTAAGAGAGTAAGTGCTCTTTGAAGAGCTCTGTCTTCAGGAGTTTATTAAAGATAGTGAGAGATTCTCCTGATCTGGTAGTGGAAGGTAGTTTGTTCCACCATTGGGGAACTCTGTATGAGAACAGTCTGGATTGCTTTGTGTGAATGTTTGTTTGGAAAAGCGAGGCGACGTTCATTGGAGGAGTGCAGCGGCCGGGTGGTGGCGTAAGCCTTCAGAAGTGAAGTGAAGTTACTGTGGCCGAATTAGGTTCCAACAGAAAGTACAGCACGGAAGAACACAGATATCCACAAGCTGTTGAACAGAAAAATGCACTCTGTCTGCACAGTAGCAGGACAAAAGGGGACTGACCGTCGGTACACCTCCAGAGCGGAACATGACAGCGGAGCACAGGTCCCCTTGACTGACCGAGGAGTCTCCCTGACTGAGGATCTCCCTGACTGAGGAATCTCCCTGACTGAGGAATCTCCCTGACTGAGAAGTCTCCCTGACTGAGAAGTCTCCCTGACTGAGGAGTCTCCCTGACTGAGGAAACTCCCTGACTGAGAAGTCTCCCTGACTGAGGAGTCTCCCTGACTGAGGATCTCCCTGACTGAGGAATCTCCCTGACTGAGGAATCTCCCTGACTGAGAAGTCTCCCTGACTGAGAAGTCTCCCTGACTGAGGAGTCTCCCTGACTGAGGAAACTCCCTGACTGAGAAGTCTCCCTGACTGAGGAGTCTCCCTGACTGAGAAGTCTCCCTGACTGAGGAGTCTCCCTGACTGAGGAATCTCCCTGACTGAGAAGTCTCCCTGACTGAGGAGTCTCCCTGACTGACCGCAATGAGCGTTCTCCAGTGCACCCTTCTGTACGTCAGTGCACCTGCAGAATGGAGCATGACCACAACAGAAGACAGAGTAGTATATAAATTTACTGAGCAGGAGACATCAATCAATTATTCATTTATTAAAGTATTAAAACATATGCAAATTTGCCCCTTAAAGATTTTTACTTCAGGTGATCAGACAAATACATTTTCTATGTAGGACCAGGTTGGTTTGGTTCATTGCCATTAATAAATGAGATGATCCTTTAAAAAACTGCTTTTTGTTATTTTTTCAGGTTATCTTTGCCTGATAAAGTTTGTTTGATAATCTAATAAATGCAAGATAAAAAGGGAAGAAAAATATGTACGTGTCACGTCTGGGGCTGTTAGCTCCTCTTTCCCTTCCACACCCAGCTCTAATGGAGGCTCTCAGTCTAACAACTACACTACCCAGAACGCACCACCCGCTGACATCACACACACACACCTGATCACATGACACCTCACCTGCGTCCTCCAGTAAGTCCTGAATACTAATTACTGGCACTATATAAGAGCACACACCACACACACACACACACGCCGCGTATTGTAGGTTCTCCTCATTACAAAGCGTTTCTGTATCTCTTATCTCTGCTATTTTCGTGTATGACCTTGCCTTTTGTTTTCTCTACGCCAATTTTTGCCTTTGCCTCTGATGTTGGATTTTCTGTGTTTGACCTGGACTGTGTATCACTACTGCCTCTTGGATTATCTCTGCTGCTGGATATCTCGTGTATGAACTCTGGACTGTTTCAAGGTTATGGAATGGTTATGTCTATGTTGCTCCTGTTATTGGTGATCACCTGTTTTTCTGTACCAACCAACGATACACGTTTTATCAGTATCTGTACGTGTCTGCATTCTGTACAAACCATGACAGTACGGGGGAGAGCACTGTGTATAAATTTGGAGTTCATAATTTGCTGTAATATTAACAGAAACGGGTATGTACAGAAGTGTACAGGATATTGTGTGATTTTAGCTTTTATCTGACCATTTTCTAAGGAACTGTCTGAACTCTTTTATTATCTGCAGTTTTCATATCTTGGAACTATTGGGAGAAATGACCTAAAGGCCACTGTGTGGAACATCCTGACAAGATTGTTGGACAACAGTGTTGCCAAACAAGTGAATTGGAAGGGAATTAATTCAAAGCGATCCTTCAGGGATATGGATCTAAAGACTGTGATTTTGAGTAAGTAGTGAAAATCATAAATACAATATAATTAATCACATAACATAATTAGAATGTTGATATTTAATTGAATTAGAACTGATTTTCATATAAAATAATTGTATTATTTACAGGTGCTGTAAGGAGGAATCCTCTTAATGAAAAAGATGCATCTGATGTAGATATTGAAAGGCACATAATTGGTTGGTGGTTTGATTCGTCTGGGGATAGAGCTGGTGGCAGGAAGAAATGTGAAAAAATCACAGCGTGTAAATTGGTTAGCCTATAATACAAACCTAGTTCTAACAATGAAGTTAGGATGATGTGTAAACATAAATAAAAAAAGGATACAGTGATTTTGCAAATCCTTTTCAACTCATATTCATAATCCACAAAACAAGATATTTAATGTTCAAACAGATAGACTTTATTGTTTTTTTTTGTATATGTTCCCTCATTTTGAATTTGATGTCTGCAACACATTCCAAAAAGTTGGTAGAGGTTTATGATCAGCACTGTGTTACATCACCTTTCCTTTTAAGAACACTCAATAAGTGTTTAGGAACTGAGGACACTACTAGTTGAAGCTTTGTAGGTGGAATTCTTTCACATTCTTGCTTCTCAACAGTCCGGGGTCTCCGTTCTTGTATTTTGATCTTCATAATGCATGCATAATGTTGTTGCCCCTGTCTTATTTTTATTTCAAATTCAAAATGAGTGAATATTTGCAAAAAACAATAAAGATAGTTTGAACATTAAATTTCTTGTCTTTGTAGTGTATTCAATTGAATTTGATTTAAAAAGTATTTGCAAATCATATTCTGTTTCTTTTTTCTTTTTTCCCCCTTATTTCACAATATGTAAACTTTATGAATTAAACATAAATTTAATATAAATCTTTGTTTTATGTCTTTCTTTGAGCTTCCAGACAGCCATACTCTATTTAAACCAATGGTGAGTTCCTTATTAGTGTTTCCTATAATAATTTATAATAATCATATTGATGTACTGATGTAAAAAGTGGTTATTTACATACATTTTATGTACAAATAGCTTGTAGCTTGTAGTAGTAGGAATAACATTGTAGGTTCCTGAACTTCCTAGTTCTTAGAAAACAAATTCACCAACAGTAAAAGACAAGGTACCTTCAGTTACAAGCAGTTTGCTTACTCTATTCAGCCAAATGTTGGGCACTGGACCAAGTCCGGTGACTGGATCTCAGCCAGCTTCAAGAACAGTCAGAAACCGAATAAGGCCCAGTCCTGGTCCTACGTTCAAAAAGACACTGGGCCGAGTCCGGTGGCCGGTTCTGAGCCACCTTTGAGGATAGTAATAAACCAGCCAAGGCCCAACTTTGGGCCAGCACTCGGTGGCTATCTGGGATGTTTTTAAATATCTGAGATGGACTTCCACTGCACCCACAAACCACTTGCGAGCTGTTAGGGCCCCTTTCATAGCGTGTGAAAGACCGTGCCATACTGTGTGCTTGTGCTTTGTGGTTTCTTGCGTGAGAAACAGTACCTAGACATGTCTTTTCTGAGAAATCAGAATCAGTTCTTCAATTCTTAAACGACTAAATGGTAATGCAGTACTGTTGTTAAATCTTTGAGCTAACTAATCTCAGTTTCTTAATTTCGAGTCAGTTGAGTACAGAGAAAAAATATATAAGAGCATTTGACTTGTCAAATACTTAAGAACATGACTGTATATTTAGATTCAGGTGCTGGCATATTTAATTTGTTTATGCTGCTTTTAACATTATGTTTGGAGTTAAATCAGTGTCACCAGAACCTGAAACAAAAAACATGATTCTTGAAAATAAAGGGTGTGTCATCTGGTGTTCAAACATTTACCTTCAAATATTTAGATGTTTAAAATTCAGGTATTGAAATTTCAATTTAGAACAGTTTTAAAATGACACAAACATTCAGGGACAAACATTTTAAGTAAAAAAAATCATGTAGCAAGAAATATTTCAGGGATTAAAAATTCAGGGGGAAAAATTTAAGGTTGTAAAAATTCAGGTCGAAAAAATACACGTCTTACACAGAATGGGCAAACAAGTGCACATCTAATCAAACTTACAGCTGGCCAATCACAAAAAAACTCTGAGCCCTTTGGACGCAGCATCTTTTTTCACCTGTGGAGAAGCTCCGTGGCAGCTGATGGGAGAACACAGCTCCTCCAGTCATGAGTAACCTATAACTTGTTTACTCTTCCTCATGTTTGTAAAAACTCTTAAAACTTGTGTTTATTGTTGAAATGGTTGCTTGTTCATGGATGGAAGTGGTTCAGAGCTCAGAGCACATTAGGTTAAGTATGGTAAGGTTAGGTTAGTTTAGGTGAGTTTAGATTAGATTTGGCAGGCTAGTTTAGCTTAGTCTATTTTAGCTTAAGTGAGGTGAGGTAAGGTTACGTTTGGTTAGCTTAGGTGAGGTTAGGTAAGATTAGGTGAGGTTAGATAACTGGTATTGAGACAGGGTGCCTGGATGAAAAATAAACAGTGGGTAAATGAGCTATTTTATGGATATGTAAAGTGTCCTGTTATCTCAGTAGTTTATTATTTACTGACACAATCAGTTTAGTTCTGTTTTATACTAGTTAGTTAGATATCTTTTGTATGTAACTATCAAGACAAGTACACCATGCTATTGCCAGATTCCCTATTTTACCCGCTGGCATTTTCTAGCTGTTATATTTCTAATTTAACCCTTTGATGTGCAACATGGGTCGAAGGTGACCCGGCTAAATTGTATTTATTTTTATATCTTTGCAACAAATTAATTTAAAACTTCAGCATTCAAGGTATTCCTCAATCAACTTGTTTTTAATCATAGTACATCCTTAGTTCATTGCATACTTTCTTACTTTTTGAATAAAAGCCTTTTTTGCATCACTACCCCTCTAGTGCACAGGTCATTTGCTATGTAACTTCCTTTATGGCTTAGGGTTTCTAGGATATATCTTACCAGTAAATTAATTCAGAATTTAAAGTGTTTCTCAATAAAAAAAATTTTAGTTATCATAAACACTTTCTTACTTTTTGTATCTGACTTGTCTAAATACGCCAGCTATGGGTGGGTCCCCCGAGAGGAAACCGGGGCTCACTACTGCTTACTAAAATTGTCTAAAAGACAGACAAGAATCAAACTGTTTAAAGAAAGGAGAAGAAAGGCTTTATTCAGCAATCTGCTTCCATTCCAAGACAGGTCAGGATCCCAAAGTCTGTAGTTAGTTAAATGTTGTAGTTAGCTTAGCTAAGTACACTGGTAGGCCATTTAGCTAAAGGGTATTTTTGTGATAATTGTATCCTTGGTGACAATAACTGAAATATTTTATTAATTTAAAGATAAACTCCTTAAACAAAATATATAGTAAACTTTTATATGGTACAACAGTTCACACAACGTTCACTAGGAACAAACAAACCAAAAAAGTGTTTTGTAAATAACAGTAAATTCCCATGGTTCTGACTGATAGTAATAATAATAATAATAATAATAATAAGAAGAAGAAGAAGAAGAAGAAATACAAACTAAAATGCTTTAAAGAAAAAAAGAATACCCTGTATCAAAATATGGATTTTTTAAAGGTATCTACTTTCCTCAATGAACACCAATGTACTTAGCTAAGTACAAATGTGGGTCGTGTATACAAAATACAAAAGCTTCTTCTTAAAAATGGAAATGAAAATAAAAATGATTTTTTTTGTGTGTGCATTAGAGGGGTAGTGATACAAAAAAGGATTTTATTCAAAAAATTATGCATGCTGATAAAAAACCAGATACATTGAGGAATACCTTAAATTCAAAATTACTGAATTAATTTACTGCAAAGATATATCATAGAAGCCCTCAGCCATACAGTGACCCATGTGTGCATTAGAGGGGTGGAGATAAAACAGCTTTTATTCAAAATGTAAGAAACGATGTACGAATGTATGAAAGGATGTACTATGTTTAAAAACAAGTTAATTGAGGAATACCTTGGATAATGAATGACTGAATTAATATATTGCTAAGATATATCATAGAAACTCTCTGCCATTAAGTTCTATAGAAAATGAATGCGGGTAATTTTTTTTACCCATGTTGCGCATTAGTGGGGGAGTGCATATGTTGCGCATCAAAGGGTTAAATATTCATATATCTAAATACCTGGATAGTCTGGCTGGTATATCATGTAATTAAACTGAGTTTGTTGTGACTAATGTAAAGTTTAAATGTTTCAGGTATTTTATCCATCTGAAAAAAATTAAGGGAGAATCACAGACCACAGGATCCAAATGCTTGGAAACAACAAGGTAATAAATTACAAAACAAATATTTTCCAGTCCACACATGTACTTAAGCATGTGTTAATATATAATGGCATATTTTCTGAACAGGGTAATACTCTACACATTAAATAATACTTCATATTTTATAGGTGTTAATTCGGCTTGTTACCTTTTAATAAAAGTTTTCAAATGGTAATGCAATTAAAATTAAGTGTTACTCATTGTTAACCCTGTAATACTGAAACCCCTAAAACCTCTGAATATAATCTGTGAACAACCTCAAAGGTGTATTAGGAACATCAATTGAGTATTAATATGTTTATTCTTGTTAAAATACATTGTTTTTGAGTTACTCTGCATTTTCTAAGATCCTAAAGGTACGTTATATAGACAGGACTTTTGTTTACAGAATTACTGGGTAAAGCACGAACAGAGGAAGTAGCAGCAGTGCTGCACACATTGAAAGAGCTCAGCACACAGTTTAGCCCCATTTGTTGGGCCACAAGCTCTTACATTGATTTATGTTCATTTATTTTTAATTTTGTTTCCTCAAGTTGTCAAGGTTTTGCATAATAAATTGACTTTGGACCAATAGTAAAGACTGACGCCGTTATTCAATTGGGAGTGCTACATAATCAATTTCACATTATCTAAGAAGTATAGTAATGCTTTAAGGTTGCAGTGTATCCTACGGTGGCTGAGAAAGCCCAACGCAGTGCACATTGAAAAGCGCTGCAAAAGCACAAAACACATCCATCAAAATTACAACACAGGCGCAGCAAATAGAAAAACGCGCTGCAAAAAGAAAAACGCGCTGCAAATAGAAAAACGCGCTGCAAATAGAACCACAACACAACGGAAGTGAGTCACAACACAACGGAATTTTCCCGGGGGACCTTAAAAGATGCTGTACCAGCTAAGCTGCGTCTTCAGTAACGTCTCGGACTTCACTATGTGTACAAAGGACAATACGTGGCAAACAAGGCGTTTTGTGAAGCAGAACTTTTAATAATATGCACACAACCGTGGTAATCACAGGTAATAAACATTACTTACTTTTCAGAAGCTTGTTTGCCACTTATTGTCCTTTGTATACAGCTGGTACAGCATCTTTTAAGGTCCCCCGGGAAAATTCCGTTGTGTTGTGACTCACTTCCGTTGTGTTGTGGTTCTATTTGCAGCGCGTTTTTCTATTTGCAGCGCGTTTTTCTATTTGCAGCGCGTTTTTCTTTTTGCAGCGCGTTTTTCTATTTGCTGCGCCTGTGTTGTAATTTTGATGGATGTGTTTTGTGCTTTTGCAGCGCTTTTCAATTTGCACTGCGTTGGGCTTTCTCAGCCACCGTAGTATCCAGGTGGACATGTGAAACTGTGCCACATCCTCTACAGAAAGACAACTACATCATGTGGCGCTTTTATTTGCAAGGTAAGCACTCGTTATTTAGATGGATATTTTTGGAACAGATCCAAAATATTACAGTGAATTTCTCCCCTGGGGCAGAGGATGTATAGATATGAAACACAATCATAATGGTCCGTGTACATTTTGAAAAAAAAAAAAAAAAAAGCTTGTTTCTTAATTTTTTGGTTTAAACGCATGAAAACAGAAACGGGAATTGAGTCAGAATATTGGTTTTCTCCTTTGGGTCTACAAAACAAACATACGGTTCATTATTTTGATTGCGAAATATGTGCAGGCTTTAATCGCGCCTCCTATCGCATTGATTAGTCTGAGAGATCACGTGTTCGCAGCAGCTATGTTCAGATATAATAAAAGTCCCAAACTGGCTGTTGAATTGAAAGTGTTTGTGCTTCTGAATTGGGCTTTAAAAAAAGGTGTGGAAAAAAAAAAAACATTCTAATCAAAATAGAATAACTAGGGCTAATATACCAGTAGCTTTCTGGCAGAGTATAGCTCGTTTATACATTTTTCGATCGGTAAGTTTTAGGTACTGATTGGAGGGGTGTAGGTAAACTTTGGGCAAAAAAACTGGCAACCCTGTGCGTTCTGAATCAGTAATTATGTTTATTTTGTTAATATCAGGTGTTGTCATTTATAAAAGATATAATCAGCGACTGCCTTTTTTGTTAGTTATTAAAATTAAGTGTATTACAATAATTGAAAATTATTAATCTTGCAACAGCAGCTGTGTTTGTTTGGGAAATTGAAATTGAAAACAACAGATGGATGAAATCAAAGGATGACACTTTTATTGCCAAGAACAGTAAAACAGTAGCAGTGAGAGTACTAGAAAATATTAGAACATCTTTTTAAAACATTCCAGATATAAAACTCAAACTACAGACAATACATCCTCAAAACACTATTATTAAAACCAACTTTTTGAACAACATTTTTTATTAAAACAATTATTATTAGAACAACTTTTTTCTGAACAACCGAAACAATAACAATCCTACTGGCCAAAGCCTTTGATAATGTTTCGTGCTGATGACAAGCCAAGGACCTCAGTGCACTGAACGTTCTCTGCCCTGCACTTTAGACAACGGGTCGATGTGGTTTCCCATTGCTGAATGCACACTTTGCAGCCGACCAAGCTCCGGAAGCAGGCAGCAAACATGGGGCCCTATATGGTTCCTTTCAGAAAATATTTATTATATCAGAAAAATTTAATATAATTATAATAATATAAAATATTTTTTTAACATATAGCATATAGGATGGTCATAATACTTATTAGCAACTTCTCATATAATACACTGACATAAACCCAATGTTTGTATATCACAATAATTCCCAATTATGATTTGTGAAGAGACCATTATTTTATTTTATATAAAGGTTTTGTCAGGAAATGACCCAGGCAGGGAGACGAGGAGACGGGTGCAAGTGCAGGTAAGGGCGAAATAAATAATTTATTAAATAAATAACAAATAAACAAATAAACAAGAAAACACGTAACAAAGATAATAAACCAAAATAAACCAATAACCAAAATAAACAGTCAAACAAAATAACATAAATCTAAACAAACAAGAGACACTAGAAATAAAGTAACAGGGCTAGGAAAATATATACAAGGGAATAAATTAAGAAACACAAAGCAGGGGTAGAGAGTGTGTGTTTACATCAACACAGCGTGGTGTAACAACGCTGCGCTGATCTCCAGCTACTGCTCGCCGCTGGTGGAGTTTGCTGTAGTCAGAGCCAGGCCATTCTACCTGCCCAGAGAGCTTAGCAACGTGTACATAGTAGCAGTGTATGTAGCACCCAGTGCTAATGCTAACGGCGCTAATGCTAACACTCTGCAAGAACTGTACACTGTTATCTCCAAACTCCAGAACTCACACCCCGACGGACTGTTTATTGTTGCTGGTGATTTCAATCACAGTAATCTGAAGGCTCTGCTGCCCAGCTTTCACCAACATGTGGATTTTCCAACCCGTGGAGCTAACCTGCTCGATTGTGTGTATACTAACCTTCCCGGTGCGTACAGAGCAGAGCCCCGCCCCCACTATGGCTATTCAAGCAAGTAACAACCTGGCCTCCAGCAGCCATCTCTGCTCTTCAGGACTGTTTTGAGCACACTGACTGGGACATGTTCAGAGAAGCTGCTACTTCTGATGACTCCATCAACCTGGAGGGGTACACAGACTCAGTGACTGGCTACATCAGCAAGTGCATTGATGATGTTACTGTCTCCAAAACCATCACAACCCGCCCCAACCAGAAGCCGTGGATGACTGCAGAGGTGGGTGTGCTGCTGAGATCCCGAGACAAGGCCTTTAAGTCAGGGGACAAGGCTGGCCTCCGAGCAGCTAGAGCCAAGCTCTCCCGGGGGATCAGAGAGGCAAAGCGCATCTACGCAAAGAAAATCCACGCCCACTTCCAGGACACTACTGACACTCGGCGCATGTGGCAGGGCATCCAGACCATCACCAACTACAAGTCACCTCCACCTGCTTGTAACAGTGATGCCTCCCTTCCAGATGCACTGAACTCCTTCTACGCAAGGTTCGAAGCACAGAACTACACAACAGCAAGGAAGACAACATCCCTTCCAAACGACCAGGTACTGTGCCGGTCCTCAGCTGATGTGCGGAGAACTCTACTCAGAGTCAACCCACGGAAAGCCCCAGGACCAGACAGCATACCTGGCAGAGTGCTCAGAGGATGTGCAGACCAACTCACGGATGTTCTCACAGACATTTTCAACATCTCTCTGAGCACTGCGACCGTGCCGACGTGCTTCAAGACGACCACAATCGTCCCTGTGCCAAAGAAGTCTCGAGTGTCCTACCTCAATGACTACCGTCCCATTGCACTTACTCCCATCATCATGAAGTGCTTTGAGAAGCTGGTCATGAGGCACATCAAAAACCAGCTCCCCTCCTCACTGGACCCTCTGCAGTTTGTGTATTGTCCAAACAGATCAACAGACGATGCCATCTCTACTGCGCTCCACCTGGCTCTCACCCACCTGGACAACAAAGACTGCTATGTTGGAATGCTGTTCATCGACTTCAGTTCAGCATTCAACACCATCATCCCTCAGCATCTGATCGAGGACTGAGCTTGCTGGGCCTGAACTCCTCCGTCTGTAACTGGGTTTTACACTTCCTGACTGAGAGACAACAATCAGTCAGGATTGGAAAAAACACCTCCAGCACCACCATACTGAGCACCGGCACCCCCCAGGGCTGTGTGCTCAGCCCACTGCTGTTCACTCTGCTGACCCATGACTGTACTACAAAGTACAGCTCAAACCACATCATCAAGTTCACTGATAACACAACTGTAGTTGGCCTCATCAGCAAGAACGACGAGTGAGCATACAGAGAGGAGGTGCAGTGGCTGACGGACCGGTGCAGAACCAACAACCTATCTCTAAACGTGGATAAAACCAAGGAGATGGTTGTTGACTTCAGGAGAGCTCCAGGTGTCCACCACCCGCTGAACATCTATGGCTCTGCTGTGGAAATTGTGGAAAACACCAAGTTTCTCGGTGTTCACATTGCAGAGAACCTCATCTGGTCCCTCAACACCAGCTCCATAACCAAGAAAGCCCAGCAGCGCCTCTACTTCCTGCGGAGACTGAGGAAAGCACATGTCCCACCTCCCATCCTCACCATGTTCTACAGAGGGACTGTAGAAAGCATCCTGAGCACCTGCATTACCGTCTGGTTTGGGAACTGCAACACCTCAGACCGCAAGACCCTACAGCGGATAGTAACTGCTGTGATTATATATGTTCTATATGTTACAGTATGTTACACATCTCTGCACCTTATCCTCACTAAACACTTTATTATACCGTATCGGTACTGCACTGTCCTGTCTTTAAATTGTCTCGTCTTTTGTATTTATTGTATTTATTGTTATTTAGTGTTATAATTTTATAATTTTATAATTTTACGTTGCACTGTCATCACTCCTGCACTTTATGTTGTCTATTGCTTGCTGTCCCATGTTGCACCATGGTTCCGGAGGAACGTAATTTCATTACACTGTGTACCTGTACTCAGATGTAATGACAATAAAAGCCTCTTGACTTGAAGTACAGAGAGAGACGAAACAACAGGGGAAGGTGCAAAGACCTACAAGGGACAAGTGGCACAGGGGATCTATATAAGGAAACAGGAAACACACTATAATTGGAAACACCTGGGGAAGGGGCGGGGCTACAAATGAGACACATGGTGGAAAACTACTGACAAGAGACACAGAGGAGCACAGGTCACGTGGGGAAAAAACACAGAGACATGAGACAAGGCCAGGCCAGAAAGACAGTGGTGAACATCATCTTCGAGGAAGAAATGTGGTCACTTCAATGATGGTGATCAGCGATCAACATTTGGTGAAATCAAATTGTAGAAAAACAACACTAGAACTCAGGGACATGTTTAATAGTGAAAGTATGAGCTTTTTCACTCGCACAATGCAGTGAAGGGAACACAAGGGATTGCAACTAAACAGCTGTGTGGCCTTAAGAAAACCGCTTATCAGAGAGGCAAAGTTTTCAGACTTTTTGTTGCCCAGTCCCAATTTATGAAAAGAGTTACTACCATCAAGTTCTAAAGTAGTTCATGAAATGTTTTCCATGAAATAGTGAAATGTCTCTCTTTCAGCATTTAATGTGTGTTCTATAGTAACTAAAATATGGGTTTATGAGATCTGGAAATCATTATTTTATATTTTTGTTTACATTATTTACACAGCATTGGGGGGTGATGTAATTTGAACTCAGCATCCTCTGAATTAGGAGAGCAATTTAAAGCCATTATGAAATGGGAATCAGTGCATTTTGCTGAAAAAAAAAACGAAACAAATACCACAGCCATCACAGAATACTGCTGCCGCGGAGGGGTGAACTCGGTCTGTAATGTTTAGGTAGTAATAATAAATGAATAGCATAATAAATCAATAAATAAATGTAGCATTGCCAGAAATGGTTCCTTCCCATTGTGGGAATCATAATAAAAAGTTGTCTACAGTACAATTCTTATTAATGAAAAATGCAGGTCCACATTTGTCAATTAATTTTGACATATATTTCTAATGTCGTTTTTACAAGTAAAATATGATTACAAAGAAGATGTAAATCCATGTTAATCAATGTTTATATGACTAGTAATAATTACATTTAGAGTATATTAGTCATAATGGATTCATAGATCTGTATATCTGATATCATTTCTAGTACTGTATTACTGTTATTTGTATCGTTAGTGTCATTTTAGGAAAACATATTTTGCCATAAATATGGGACTATATTTGTTTTCTTACATTGGTAACTTCATTCAGAATGCTGTGCTGTGCAGAATGAGGCTTACATGAAATCATCACATGATTAACATTAATTCATTTTTGCCAATGCTGTACCAAAAAAGGGGCTGAGATTAAGACGGCAAGGGACAACAAAGATGGGAATGATTTTTTTGTAGGAGAGATTACTTCTAGACATATTTTCTGACTATGTCAGCAAGAAGCTTTATACCATTTTGAAACTGTACAGGCTGGTAATTTACGGCATTTTCAAACAACAAGGCAATGTCATGGCACTGCAGTGAAAACTCTCTTTCCGCTGCTTCCTGATTCTCTGGACAATGAAATGGATTTCTTCCAGAGGTTGAAAGTCTTGTCAAAGAGATTCCCACTTCTTGGTCATACTGGTTTGCAGCTTCTGTTGCACCTGGTAGAAGATCTGGAGAAATCTTTTCAGGGCATCCCCCTTGAGGCAACAGATTAGGAATGCCTTTGCCTAAAATGGGAATTAGCATATGAAAATGATTTTCAATTAAAATATTTTAGAGCATTTTACAAAAAAAAGGGGAGAGTTTAAAATAAAAAAATAAGCATTTTACTATTCCACACTAAGCCATTGTATACATTTATTTATGTATATTAGGTTTATTTACCGTATGTTATATTGAATGTTCAATGTTCTTGTGTAAGGTGGTTAACTGTGGGTCTTTGTAGTTAGTGTATACCAGAGACTGTAAAAAAAGATGGCCGCAGAGTCGCCGTTCCCATTCATTCAATGAAAATGAAGCCAAAATCTTCCGCCATGTTGGCGATCCTGAAACCTGAGTCTGCGCAGTAGAGACCAGAGGAGGGAGAAAGACTGTGGAGAGACAGCCTACTCATTTGAATAACCCCGCCCCTGAGGGCTGCCTCCACAGAGCTCACACAGTCTATGGTCCCACCCATACAGTCATTAGTCCCACCCTGGATAGGCGAAACTCAGCCCTTTTACAATAACCACACCTTTTTGAATAGAGCTGAATAACGTTTTAAAAAAACGAACTCTGTGGGGATATTACAATTAACAATATAAGCAGAGATTACACTAGCTGTTGCATTTAAATAAAGGAGGTAGAATTACAGTATATTAGAAAAAAACGTGATTAAAAGTTGTCTGCTTTGCCGTTGAAATCTATGAGGATGGGTGTAGTTACACAGCTTTCTGCAACCGAACAGCAGGGGGCGGCCGACCTGTGGTGGTTTCACTTTTGAGAGAAGATGCTCTGTCCAGCTATGCACAGTCTATGGTGTATACAGACATAGTAGTTGGGTCATAAGAAGGACATATACCACAGGACGGTGGCTATCCTAGTTGGCATCAATGCTCCTATGTTATAGGGAAACACTGCAGTTTATTCTACAACATGTAGAATTTCACAGGGCTTGAATAAACATATATAAACATATATATATATATATATATATATATATATATATATATATATATATATATATATATATATATATGTTTGGCAGTTTACCTAAGAACAGCATAAATTCCAGCGTTATTGGCACGAGATTGAGTGCATATAATTTCAAACTTCTTAAATGTATTAAAAATTTGAGCCAGGTTTAAATTCAATTCAAAAACTATTTTTTATATATAAACAGCCTATTTGGAACTATGTTAATGAAACAAAAATCATGACAAACTTACCTGTGTCGATTGTGATTGATTGTAGGCCTGTCTTTATGTATTAACCTGAAGGCCTGCCAATTTCTCCAGCAAAAAGAGAGTCAAGAAAAACTCTCTACCATGGTCCACCCTGATTTTGTCCAAATGCCATGTGGTCAAACAGAATTTCTGCAAGACAGCAAAAAATGTTTCAAAAGAAAGCATTACAATAAACACAATAAAAACACATACAAAGTAAATAATTAGTTAATTCTCTAAAATTATATCTTAAGGCTATTATACAAAATGTATGGATGTTAGTGTTTCAAAACTATACTGTCCAGGGTAAAATATTATAAGGAATGAAATGGCATCCCTAATTTAAAAAAGGTACTTGAGAGCAGACACTTTCAGTAGAACAGGGAGCCTTTTCAGGCAGGGTCTTTAAACTGAACAGAACACTGTCAATTACCTGTACACATCCTGATTTATGAGCAGGTATGGATATGGAAGTAAAACAGTGTCAACAGATTTTGAATTTTAAAAGCACTTGAATATTTAGCACTGAATTATTTTACATTGAATTATTGCATGTGATTTTTTTTGCTTCTGAATTAAACACTTTAATTTTTCAGTATATCATTTTCACTTATTTTATTTTAATGTAAAAAAAATTCAAAAGCAAAAATTCAAGTTTTAAAAATTCAATTAAAATAAATTCAGGTTGCTCAAATTCGACCTGTCAAATTCGACTGCTAAAATACAACGCCCAAAATTCGCTGTAAACATCCGGGACACACAGGATGAGCAATCGATTCAGTCTTCAATCGAGCCAACAACCAGCCAATCACATCACGCTCCGAAGATCACGTGACAGGTAGTGCCTCATGGCTCAGAGCCTCAACGCAGCTCGCAGCCCCCTCCGCTGCTCCTCTCGAGTAGGTGAGTGTAAAACAGCTGAAAACAGGGCATTTACCTCACCACTGTGGCCATGTAATATCACTTAAACGGTGTAGAAATCATCACTTTAACCAGGGTTTGCTCTGTGGTTTGTAAACATATTAAATTAAGATAGATATCCAGATATACCTTGTTAAACTAACTAACTAAATAAATAAAGCTCCTCTGTTCATTTCAGAAAGAGCTTCAAACACAAACACTAGATCACTTATTTATAAATACAGCCAGACTGTGTGGAAGATAATTACTACTGTAGAATCCGAGATAGTAACTTATAAAGTAAATTATAGCTACCTATCTTGCTAGTTAGCTGTGGGACTGTGCGATTATAGACACGATACTACCTAGTTAGCGGTTTGTTTAGCAATACCTTATTTACACTTTGCTGCAAAGTATGTTTACTTACTGTACCCCTCTCAGGCCGGTCCTCTCATTAAATAAAGGAGATTTATTACAGTTACTATATACCTCTCAGGCTGGTAACTAGGTCTAGATGTATGTGTGGGCATTATCTAATTAGTAATCAGTGCAATATTTATTAGTGATGTCTTTTATACATTTTTATTTATATTTAGGTCATGTTAATAAATGAGAATCAAATATTGCAACCCATGAGAGAGTATTATTAGTAATATTTATTAAATGTTTTATGTTAATAATAATTATCACATTTTGTAAATGCTGTCGCTAAAAGTGAATCTGATGTTTTTATTTAAGGTTGAAAAGAAGATGGAGAAGTTTCAGCTTGCAGCTATGAAGAGTTCACCACGAAAAGAACGAAGTCAAAGAATACAAAGATCTGTCCATATTCTGAAGTCACCACTTGAAGATTTTATGCAGAATTATTTGGATTATGAATAGGAACCACATTATTTGCAACAGCTTTTATTATTTATACAAACAAGATGAACATAATATGATGTGCCAGAATATAGGGAGGCTGCCTAAAACATACAAAAAAATACAGAACACATGTAAACAACTAAAGAAAAACATAACATGGCACATGTAAATAAATCAAATAAACACAGCACAGTCTGCATGAAATTGGATTTCTTTATTTGTTCTTTAAAAGTTTGGAGAAAGGAAACCTGTGGAATACAAAAGAAACTTGAACAATTACTGCATTTGATACATGAATATAATTAAACATTTTAAGAACATTACCTACCTTTTATTATCCTTTCTTTTTCTGCGAGAAAATATCCTGTTTAAGAAAATGAAGACAAGAAGTATGACTGTGTTAAACTTGGTGTTGTTTGGATTCAGTATTTACTTCATTTATATTTATATAAAACATTTTTGCAATTATTATTGCATTGGTTTTGGCACAAACCAATTACTAATGCATCTCAGAAAATCTGAAGATCATGAGTATCATAATTTAACAGAAAGTATACATTACACTACATGTAAAGTGACATATTCCAAATCATTTTTACCTGGCTAAAAGTTCATTAAACCAGAATTACTGTCCTAACCTTAACCCAATTTACTAGAATATGTAGTTTAAACTTAAAATAAAAAAAGTTAAATGTGACCGTTTACTGAACGATATTAAACACAAATATATATTTTTCACTATTGAGATGCACTAGTAAACAGGACTAATCATGCTGTATCTTAATTACACAAGCATTTTAGGACTATTATTTACTGTTGATATCCTCAGTTAAAGCCTGAGTTGAATTGTTAACAAATTTATAAAATATATATTAAATATAAACATTAAAATCAATATCATAAAATAAATACTGGTCATATCTTAATTTATCTCTGTTAAATTAGTTAGTAAAGAGACAAAAAGCAATTCTAATAAATCTTAATTTAATCTAATGAACCTTTATTTAATGAGAGGACCGGCCTGAGAGGGGTACAGTAAGTGTAATATAGCTCAATATATTTATTTAGACAGTGGCCATTACACTAAGCAACATACTTTGCAGCAAAGTGTAAATAAGGTATTGCTAAACAAACCGCTAACTAGGTAGTATCTTATCTATAATCGCACAGTCCCACAGCTAACTAGCTAGATAGGTAGCTAACTAAGTTACTATCTCAGATTCTACAGTAGTAATTATCTTCCACACAGTCTGGCTGTATTTATAAATAAGTGATCTAGTGTTCGTGTTTGAAGCGCTTTCTGAAATGAACAGAGGAGCTTTATTTATTTAGTTAGTTAGTTTAACAAGGTATATCTGGATATCTATCTTAATTTAATATGTTTACAAACCACAGAGCAAACCCTGGTTAAAGTGATGATTTCTACACCGTTTAAGTGATATTACATGGCCACAGTGGTGAGGTAAATGCCCTGTTTTCAGCTGTTTTACACTCACCCTCTCGAGAGCAGCAGCGGAGGGAGCTGCGTTGAGCGGCTCTGCTGTACTGAGGCGCTACCTGTCACGTGATCTTCGGAGCGTGATGTGATTGGCTGGTTGTTGGCTCGATTGAAGACTGAATCGATTGCTCATCCTGTGTGTCCCGGATTTTTACAGCGAATTTTGAGCGTTGTATTTTAGCAGTCGAATTTGACAGGTCGAATTTGAGCAACCTGAATTTATTTTAATTGAATTTTTAAAACTTGAATTTTTGCTTTTGAATTTTTTTACATTCAAGTAAAATAAGTGAAAATGATATACTGAAACATTAAAGTGTTTAATTCAGAGGCAAAAAAAATCACATGCAATAATTCAATGTAAAATAATTCAGTGCTAAATATTCAAGTGCTTTTAAAATTCAAAATCTGTTGACACTGTTTTACTTCCATACAGGTTATTCTTAACTGGCATTAACTCTGCAGTGTAAGGCACTGGATTAAGGTTCTTGGCCCCCTGTGTGAAAATAATAATAGATAATGGAAGAAACGATGATGAGCAGTACTTATTTCATAAAAAAAAAAAAAAAACAAGTGCAGACATTCCTGTAGATCTTTAATCTAGTTGGTAATTGTTCGGTTGGTTTAATCTAGTTGGTCCATGTTCTGTACCTGTCAGTGAAAGTCCTTTTTTGTACCCATGGTTTTTGTGCCAGTAAAGATTATAAACATTATAAACATCAACTAAATATGGATCAAAAACTTGATGATCCAAAATAGTCTGGCTTTCAAATAAAAAATGTGCAATTAAAATATATATTGTTTGTTAGTACAGTGATACAGAATACTGAATGTACCTTTTGTCTGCTTAAATGGTACAAATCTGTACTTATTGCTGTTAGAAATTACTTTGTACTTCAGAGGGAACAAATCTGACCCTGTAAAGAACAATATTATACCATTGAGGGTACAATTATGAAGAGTGTACAAAAAAGTACTCATATCATACCTCTGTTTTTTAGAGTGTGTGCACACCATGACATACAGAAGATGAACAATCGTTTTACCATATTACATTTAAAAATGTATGAATGTAATAGTATAATAAATTCAAACAAAATATCCAGGTACAGAGAAAAGTCAATAGTACTTTACACCTGTATCATTTTGGGCTCTATTACTTTTACAGCGTACATTCCTGTTACATATAAATGTAGTTTTTCCTCAGAGTAGCGTGTACAAACACTTTAGTCAGATTCTGTAATCGGAATTAATTCAGTCAGACTGGAGAAAGTCTTTGCACGCAAATCTAGACACTGATAATATTCCTGCGGTCATAATTACTGACATCTGACAATTTGGGACTTTTATTATATCTGAAAGTAGCTGCAGCGAAAACGTGATCTCTCAGACTAACCAATGTGGTAGGAGGCGTGATTAAAGCCCGCCCATATTTCACAATCAAAGTAATGAGCCGTATGTTCGTTTTGTAGACCCAAAGGAGAAAACCAATATTCTGACTCAATTTCCGTTTCTATTTTCGTGTTAAACAATATGTTCTTCAAATGTGTGTTTTCTTTTTTTTTCAGTTTGAGCATTTAGAATAGTATTTTAAACATATTAGGGCTGTACCCGGCTCAGGCTTTTGTCAGTCAATCCAGACAAACGGTTCCACTATTTGGGTGCCCAAATTTATGCACCTGCCTAATTTTGTTTAAAGAATAATTACACATTATGAACTTAATTTCACTTCTGAAACGGTGTTCGTCTGATCCCAACAACCAATGATTTATAAAGGAAAATCTTGAAAAATATCAGGGGTGCTCAAAAGTTTTCATACCACTGTATTTCATTTTTTATTTCATTCGTTATTTCAAATATTACTTGATCATTCCGAAAAGAAGAGGAGTTCCATTATGTAAAGAATAAATTGCATAAATATAGACCTCCTATAAAGTGACTGAACTAATTCATGTCCAGGTAGTTGGTTCCAGGAATCTCACAATTAATTAAACTGAGATCCGTGATGAGATCCCCATTTCACTAACTGAGAGACTAGTACAACCAACTACCTGAAATTAGATAATTAATACATTTATACAATTACTTACTTTTTTATATATTTATACACTGACATTTTGGGTATTAGGACGTTTAAGCCAAATGTGATACATTATACTTCTATTTTATGTAAATAAATGTGTGAACCCTTCAACCAACCTTGTTTAATGGTCCTCTTTTCAAACTGCAATGTTCTATGTTTAGACCACATTATTATTTCTATCTTTGTCATTATCAATCACAGCACATAAAAACAGATAGAAACTGTCCTGAAAAGAATGAGTATATTTACTTTAATTCTTTTTGTATTTTGATTACTTTGTTTTAGAATGTAATACATTTTGCAAACAATTAGTCTTTGGCTACTTGAGTGTTTTGACATGCTCTAAAATAAGCTTTTTTTTACTTGTTAATATAAGTAAAGCCTGTTGTTATGCAGAAGATCTTGATAATTGTGTTACATTCCCTACAGCTGTGACATACGGGGTAAAACTCAGTTTTCTTGACTTAAGATAACTAGTTTAAATGGAACGAGTTACTACATGAGGAAATATTTATGTGAACATGTGAAAGTATAAAACCTGTAACACTTTTTAGAAAACATGTTTATTCTATGAAGTGTAGGACGTTTCTAGAAGTTTACAAAAACATCACAGAAAATGCGCTGGTGGAAAAATAAGGTCATAAAATTAAACATTCACCTTATAGAAAAGAGAAGAAACATTCTACATGTGGTATCTCATACAAAAATAGTGCTTAGAAAGAGGATCACACATTGAAGTGCATGTAAATAGAGTGGCTACATACACATATATACATACACTTTTAAACACATGTAAAAAACAGTCATAAGGTTCTGAAGTGACAATCCAACACATCTAACACATTTTCAAACAGCACATTTCCCCTAGTTTTGGTGATTGCTAGGCAACTGCTTTGGGCCCCTCCCACTGCAGCCCACTGTAGGGGCCCCCTGACTAGCTGCAAACTTCCCATAGGCCTACAGCTGGTAATTGGGGCCCTTTGGACAGTAATTCACAGATAGTGCATTCAGAAATGGTGATTCTTGTATGTTTAAAATGGAAACAAAGACAACACAATAAATTACAAAGAAATACAGTTCAGTCCACACCCCCTCTCTTTCAAAATGGAATATTCCATTCATGCCATGTGGCCATGCCCTGAACCGCAACGCAGGAATTAAGGTGAAATTAAGTGCACAAGTGGGTTGTGAGCCAAGCCATGAAGCGCCACTTGCTACAAAAAGAAAAAAAGAAGGAAGAGGCTAAACTGAAAACAGGTGCTCTTCCAAAACTGATAAGCTTTTTTTATCAATAAAATACTAAAAATATTTAATTAATATAAAATAAAAACTAATTTAAAACACAATCAAAAGCTATATAATAGTGCACAGCATAATATCAGTTTCAGTTAGTTTCAGTTTCAAATAATTGAAACAGCTCACCAATACCTCAACCTATCCTTTATATTTGACAACATTTTATTACTTTACAGGTCCTCACTCATCTTAATTTTAGTTTGATATATTATTTTTAGCCTCGGCTGAATTTAGCTCCGTGCTGCGGGAGGGAGGGAGGGAGGGAGGAGGAGAGAGAGAGCAGCGCGGCGCATTTTGCCTGATTTCTCTTGATTAAATTTCAATAAACATGTGAATTTAATACCTTTTAATACTATATATTTTAATTCACTTGATAGTACCTTATTTATCGCAATGCCGCACGCCTTTCCTTTTGACTGACGCGCGCGTTCCTTATGACTGTTTGATCCAGTTGTTATATTATATTATATTAATACCATTTTAAAGTTTTTCGTTTCTATGTTTTGAAATTCGTTAGATTATATTTTTGTCAACATTTTGGGTTTATTTTCGTTTGTTATTTTTCTATTAATAATAGAATTTACATAATTTATTTTCAAAGTACCGTGCCCAACACTGGCTGACAATGAGCAAGTTTCCTGGCACAACCAGCATGAATGACATGAAATGTTTAAAATTAATACAGACATGTAGAAAAACTAAGACGAAGACAAGCTGTAACCTAGATATAAATAATAATAGAATAATAATAATAGAATAATAATAAATAATAATAAATAATAGAATCATATGCCAATTAGGCATATTTGTAGCAGTAGGGTATTTTTTCATCCCTGACTCTAATTCATTTAAGTTATATACCTGATTTGATCTTTTTCCGTACAATCCCTGCTAAAGTTTTAGGTGAAGGAGACCTAAAGAAGGTCAGTGCATGTTTCTGGAAAAACAAAACAGTGGGCGTGGCATCGCGATGGTTACCATCCATCGCAATGTTGGGTCATAAATGAGGATGGACGATGATATCGTCCATCGGCACAACCCTATTTCTTGCATATTAATGTTGATGGGCCCCCTAGCTAAATTCGCCTTGAGCCCCCAAATTGCTAAGTCCGCCACTGCCTAACCTAACTTAACCTAACCTCACCTCACCTCACCTAACGTAATTTCGCGCTCTGAGCCACTTCCATTCATGAACAAGCCACCATTTCAACCGTCAGCTTCCACAGAGCTTATTCACAGGTGAAAAAAAGATGCTGCTCCCACAGGCTTCAGAGCTGTTTTGTGATTGGCCAGCTTGTTCTGTGTACCCCAGATGTTTCCCTGATTTTTTTTTACCTGAATTTTTAATCCTTGAGTATTTTTTTGCTACATTTTTTTTGTACCTGCATTATTTTATTTAGCTGGCTTTCCATAATTTTAAAACTGTTGTAAACTGAAATTTCAATACCTGAATATTTGAAGGTAATTTTTTCAAAAACACCAGATTACACACCCTTTATTTTCAAGAATCATGTTTTTTGTGTCAGGTTCTGGTGACACTGATTTAACTCCATAGTTACGTTCCTATTTTTCAGTCTCAGTCGTAGAAACTTCCTCTTTCTCTCTCTCCCTAGTTATGTGACATTGAGATAGGATATATAATGCATGCCATATAGTTTAGTCACTGTAGTCTTCTTAACCTGAATGTGATGCATTACTATACGTTTTATAAAATATTATTCAGTATTTTTAAGTTTGTAGGTTTACCTTCTCCTTATCACTTGCATGATATGGCAGTCATGTATTTAGAAACTTGTGGTAAGGCATAGGTAATCACTCTAGACCAGTGTAGAAATAGTAATATACTTAATTTCATAGCAGTTAATGGAAAACCAAATCCTAGCCAAGCCACTAAGTTGCATGTAAAAAGTAAGTCCCAATGCACCAAGTAATTTAAGTATTAAACATCAATGAGTTAGCTGCTTATTTTTTTATTAGTTATTCTTTATATGAGAATAAAACAATCAAATTATAATGATGACAAGTTCGAAATTAAATCAGATACATTCAGGGAGCAGCTCATTAATGTTTTGTTTCTTATTGTGACCACATGAATAAATATTTTAAGGGTGTTAATCCCGATGTAACACAACTGACACAACAACAATTTCATAACTTACATTTTAACATTTTGTCTAGAAATTCTCAGAACTACTTCAACTACTTCGTTTTTTAAAGCAAGTGAATTGTTGGAACGGATGGAATGGAATAGAACTGAGCTTCCTTTATCTGCAGTACAGCAGTGAAGGCACATAAAGACCTACAGTATAAAGGTCAATTCTCACCATAAGGTTTGATTTTGGCACCACAAGCTGACCACATATGGTGTTTTATCTCCATGACAAAAACCTGAAAAAAAGACTTTTGTTAAAAAGGGTTATTTTTCATTTATCATTATGCATGAATAACAAAAGACAGAAATAGTAGTATATTAACCCCGAAATAGAGTAAAGTTTGTATATATTAAAACAAAAACTTTAGATGTGATCGGTGAGCTGGGCAGGATTTTATTATTTTCAATTAAATTACAACCAAAACAATACCACAATACTGTGTTTTTCTGTGTACAAAATCAAGCAAATAGCTTATTGTTGTGGAATTTAACTAAAATTGGTCCACCTGTGCAAGGGCAGGGTTCGCACACTTGCAGTATTGCTGCTGTTAGTAGAAATGTTTATTAACCTATATAATGTACGTTTAGCGTACATTTAACAGCTAGAATGTGGCATGTGTAGGGTGACCAGATGTCCCGCTTTGTGCGGGACAGTCACGCAATTTCATTACTTTTCACGCGTCCCGCAAATTGAGATGCTGTCCCGCAATAGTGACAATCAGTTTTAAAATGCGTGTTTTGTAATCTGGCATTTATTAAATGGCTGTGTGGGGACAGCAGTGAAGGCTGTCAGCAGGGGGCGGGGCGGGCTGTTTCATCATGTCAATCAAACGGGAACACGGACACGGGTTAAGGGCACGCCCACCAACATAAACCAATGCAAATCAGGTTAGAACAGCACCGGCGTGCAGCACGAGATATGGAGCAAAGGGAGGTATGCGCGACGCGCACAGCTAAAAAGCAAAAATGCAGCTACAACAAAGACTGGGAAACTATCTACCCCTGGGTGAAACCAGTGCAAGGCGAGTCTGCTAAAGTTTTGTGTGAAATTTGCTTGAGTCATTTTCCCGTTTCACACGGAGGTGAAAACGACGTGAAACGACACAGACAGTGCGAGACTCTCAAAAAGCGTGTTGCTGAAAAGGAGGTTTCCCAGTCCATGTATACGTTGCTGTTAAACCCAAACAAGATTCAAACGTAGGTAAAGTAACAGCAGCTGAACTAACTAGCGTTTACCACACTCTGTAATACACGTAGCCTTATCCAGTACATATGTGGTTCAGTATATTATTCTACTGGAAAAAAGCACTTTAATGTGGTGTTTGGAGTTGTGCAGGAGTTGTGTTGTTGCTCTGTGTTGTTAGAGAACATGCAGGAAAGCCATACCCTTTTAAAAGCACATTAAAGAACTGTCTGTTTTGTTTAATTTTACACAGTCGTTTTGTGTGTTTTAAATTGAGAAGCACTGTGAAACAGTATGAAAGGTCCAGGCTTACTATTTTTTCTTCCGTGAGAGAAAGTTGCAATTAAATAAGTTATTATATGTAATAAAATGTATATACAAATAAAAATGTGTATATATATATATATATATATATATATATATATGTGTACACCAGTTGGTTGAGCCTGTGCTAGAGGCGTGTCTAGTTTGGACTGAGTGAGGGAAACAGAGAGCACATGCTGAGATTGCATCATACTAAAGTTATGCTGCTTTGAACACTCATCAGTGTGTCCTGTGTTTATTAAATTTGGTATTTTCTACTATCCTCTCTCTCAGGGGCGTAACATTTTGGAGGCACCGCTGGGATGAGTGCGACAGGGATCAGCAATCCAGGGAGGATTGTTGAACTCAGCCGTCATTCTGCCCCTCAACTTACCTAGGAGCGTGTGTGCAGACAGGAAAGAAAGACATAGTGGAGTTCAGAGTTTGGAGACAGAAGGCTGGTCATCTGAGCTAACACTAGGTAACACGAGGATCATAGCTACTGTTCTATTACAAGGGGCTACCAGTACATTTCATTGCTGTGTGAACTGCAGCCAGTAAAATGGATTCTTCAGAGTCAGAGATACTACAGCTGGAGATATTAGGAGACTTATGTCAGTTGTCCAGACAGAATTTGGTGGAATTGTGTGACTTTTTGGCCATTGCAGGACCAAATTTTGAACATGTGGCAGGCAAGAGCAGAATGTCCCTTGTGACATTAATTAATAACCACTTGCACAGAGATGAGCTAGAAGACAGAGGAATATCCAGTCTGCTAAGTCTGAAAGACAAAATTATAGGCAGGCTCCAGAGCATAGCAAGCTCATTAAGCAGATTGAAGAAATGTAGTTTCAGCTCTCATCTATACAGAAACAAACAGAGATGGTGGGTGAAAACAAGGGGCTCCAAAGAAACACCAATACTAGTATGTCACCTCAAAACACTGTCCAGACTACAGCACTTTCTCTTTGGCCCAAGGAGTTTAAAATATCAGGTCAAATTGGAGAGCCAGGACAACAGGATCGACTAACATTTTCAAGTTCAGCTCGCCAAATCGAACATGGTTTAAGAAAAAGGTTTTCCTGAAATGGAGATTGTAGATGCTGTGATCAGAGCCATTGCTCCTGGCATGCAGCTGCGCAATATTTAACGTGACCTCACGCCCTACCTAGAACAGTGGGATATTTCTGATGAGCTACTGCTAGAGAAGTTAAACACTGCATGTGCCTACGAAACAGAAAGGCAAACCAAAAGAAAGACGATAGCATCACAGGGACCTGTTGCTGTACACTCTACACACACCGAGGTGACCCCTGTGGAAAACAAAGAGAAGTTGAGCCAATCAAAACCATGTAAAGTACATCCAGAAGTACATTCTGAGCTGAAGGAAGTAAAGTTAGGAATGGCCGTGCTGAAAGAGCTAAGGGCAGAGGTGTCCCAGATCAAGGAGTCTATGCAACAACCCCATTACCCTCTTCAGCTGTGCCCAACTCAAGTCAGAGGGTCAGGTCAGAAACAACAAAACTCACCACAAGCATACTATACACCGGCTCGTTCAGAACGGCCAGAAGAACATGGTCAGCATCATTCAAGGGCAGTCATGCAGCACTCATACCCTCCACAGTATTTTGTCTCACGACCACGACAGAACCGCAGATGCACTGTTTTAGATGTGGTAGTGATGAACATTTTATGGCTGGCTGCATGGCTAAGGGGCAAAGACAACTCAGACATCCAACTTTAAACAAGGAAGGGTCCCTTCCACGGGGTGGGGAGTGGCCCACCACATGGCAATGCCCCAAATGTTTGTAAGTTGTGGAAGGAAGGGACAAACAGTGAAGCTGAGACAATGTGCACAGTGAAAGAGTGTGTTATACTGTTCCAAGTCATGCCAAGCTAATCACTGGGATGTCCATAAGCAACAATGTGCAATACCTTCTTGCATGACCACTCACCCAAATGTTCAGAAGAGAAAGAAACAAGTTAAAACAGCCCCATTAATCGGCACTAAATACCTGGTAGACTGCTATATACAGGATCAAATGGTAAGAGCACTGTGGGATTCAGGATCCCAAGTAACAATAATGGACGAGCAATGGAAAGCTGCACATTTGCCAGATGTCAGATTAAAACCCCTTTCTCAGATTCTGGATGGAGAAGACACTCTTCTACAGCTTTTCCAGGACTCCACATGCACAACGTACAAGCCTTGGTGGAACAGGTGAGCGCTGAACGAATGACAGAGTATAATGTCAAGACCACAAAAGAAGTAGTCAGTGTACCAAAACGCACATCTCTTCAGGTTGAGTGTCATGTAAAAGCAAAACCACTGCAGGAAGATACTACATTGCTGTTTGAACCAAGCATCAATCCAGAATGGCCTCATGGACTTGAATTTTCAGAGACGCTGGTAGAACTAAAAAAGAATGCAAAGCCATTCATCACAGTTGATGTGCATAACCCCACCGATCATGACATCATGCTGACAGGAGCGATTGTTGTTGGAACTGTGCAACCCATTCAAGCAGTTTATACAGCCACTGTTTTAGAAGGTTGTTGTCCACCAGTTCGCACCACAGTAAGCCATGTAGGAGTAGAAGAAGGCCAAATAACTGGTGATGAGTGGGATCCACCAGTTAACTTAAGTCATCTTGACGAGCCAGAAACAGAAGTGGTGCGCAAGATGCTGAGAATTGAATCCAGTTCATTTGCAAAATCAGACAATGACATTGGATGCGTTGATAAACTACAACTTAGCATTTCGCTAAAAGACACAGAACCTGTTGCAAAAGCCTATTGAGTGTGCCCAAGTCACTATATAAGGAGATGAAAGACCATTTACATGACCTCATTGCACAAGGCTGGGTGACTAAGTCAAATTCCCCTTATGCATCTCCTGTAGTCTGTGTCCGAAAGAAAGATGGAACACTACGCTTGTGCATTGACTACAGAGAACTGAACAGGAAGACCATTGCTGACTGCCAGCCCATCCCTAGGGTGCAAGACATCATGGATGACCTTGGAGGTAACTCATGGTTCTCCTTATTAGACCAGGGGAAGGCCTACCACCAAGGTTTCATGGACAGAGAAAGCCGGCCAATGACTGCGTTTGTCACCCCTTGGGGGCTATATGAGTGGATCAGAATTCTATTTGGTCTCATGAATGCACCTGCTGCCTTTCAGCGGTGCATGGAGGAATGTCTGGAGGGGCTGAGAGATGAAATATGTATCCCATATCTTAACGACACCCTTGTATTCAGCAAGTCTTTTTCAGATCATGTTCACGATTTGAGGTTAGTGTTGCAGCGACTCAGACAATATGGAATCAAGCTGAAGCCAAGCAAATGTGAGCTCTTCAAACAAGAGGTCCGTTATTTAGGACGTATTGTGTTAGCCGAGGGCAGCAAAATAGATCCAGTTGATACCATTGCAGTAAGAGCTCTAAAGGAGAAAAAGCCTCAAACAGTGGGAGAACTGCGAGCAATAATGGGCCTGTTAGGGTATTACCGACAGTATATCATGGACTTGACTTTTCTCGCATTGCTGGGCCTCTCTACAGTCTTCTGAAAGTCACCCCTGAGGTCAAGAGAGAAGGGAAACATTGTTGCAAGACCAAAAGGCAAGAAGGGAAAAGAAAAGCAGCACACTCTCATCAGTCTATCATCTGGACAGCTGCACACCAAGAGGTACTGGAGAAACTGATTGATTGTCTAACTCAGCCACCTGTTCTAGGATTTATCCTCCACATTGATGCCTCCAATCAGGGCCTGGGTGCCATATTGTACAAAGAACAGGAAGGGAAACTCTGTGTGATCGCGTATGCTTCTCGGACACTCACAGAATCAGAGAAAAACTACCATCTTCATTCAGGGAAGCTAGAATTTTTGGCTCAAAAGTGGGCAGTGTGTGAGAGATTTCGTGATTATCTGATTGGATCCTTCTGCACAGTGTACACAGACAACAATCCACTTACCTACGTGTTGTCAACAGCCAAGTTGAATGGAGCAGGTCACCGGTGGGTTGCGGAACTAGCTGATTTTCATTTAGTCATTAAGTATTGCCCAGGTCGAGAGAACGCTGATGCAGACAGCTTGTCCCGGATGCCAGTAGATGTGGAGACTATGATGAGAGAGTGTACTGAAGAACTCTCCCCTCATGCAGTTCAAGCAGCAACCACGTCCATAGAGGTCCCAAATGCTGCCTGGTCCATGGCTATATCTGCTCAGTGTACGGAGTATGAAACGGGGCAAGAACCAATGTCAGTCCAAGAAATATGCCAAGCCCAAAGAGATGATGCTTTTAGCCCTACTGGTCACCAGTTGGAAAAGCTGGGTACAAAAAGCAAACGTCTGCTCCGTGAATGGGATCGATTGATCTTTGATGAAAATGGCCTTTTATACCGAAAGACAGCCACAAGAAAACAGTTGATCTTACCAGAGAAATACAAAGAGATGGTCCTGAGAGAATTGCATGATGGAATGGGTCTGGCCTAACCTGCAGAAGGATGTTGAGCACTATGTTTCCTATTCTTGTGTGTGTTTGACACAGAAGAAACCAAGTCGAGAAACTAGAGCTCCTCTCGCAAACATTGTTACGTCACAATAGATTTTCTTCATGTAGACAGAAGCTCAGGTGGATACGAGTATATCCTGGTAGTAATTGACCATTTCACACGTTTTGTTCAGGCATATGCTACAACATCAATATCTGCTAAAACTGTAGCTGACAAGATATTCGGTGACTATGCATTGAAGTTCGGATTTCCCATGAGGATACATCATGACCAGGGAGGTGAATTCGAAAACCAACTTTTCGCACAGCTGAAGAAAAACTGTGGTGTTATTGGCTCTAGAAGTACACCGTACCACCCCCAAGGGAATGGTCAGGTGGAGCGTTTTAATAGAACTCTCCTCCAGATGTTGAAGACACTGACAGAGAGAGAAAAATCCAATTGGAAGGATTCCCTAAACAAGCTCATTTATGCTTACAACTGCACTCGCAGTGAAGTCACTGGGGTTTTCTCCCTTTTATCTTCTTTATGGACGACCTCCGAGACTGCCAGTTGATCTTTTGTTCCGCCTAACTCCAGAGAGTGGAACAAGTGATCTTCAGGAATATGTAAAGCAATGGAAATCTGGAATGCAGGAGGCATATGAGATTGCAAGAGAGAACGCCAAGAAGTCTGCCGAAAGAGGAAACCGGAATTACAATAAGAAAATCAGGAGTTCTGTGTTGTAAGAAGGCGATCGTGTTCTTGTGAGAAACATGACACCCCGAGGTGGGACAGGCAAACTTCGAAATCATTGGGAGGAACAAATTCACAAAGTTGTACATCAAGTAAATAAAGATATTCCCATCTATGAAGTTGTTCCGGAGCTAGGAAGCGGAAGCAGAATCCTACACCGGAATCTCTTGTTACCATGCGATTACTTACCACTAGAGGTCCAACTCAAGACGGCAATATATATAAAGAAAAGAAAATATATAGAGAAAAAGGAAAAGAGTTCATACTAAAGTTATGCTGCTTTGAACACTCATCAGTGTGCCCTGTGTTCATGAAAGAATGAAATATGAAAGCAGCAGAGTGTAATGGGTTGGGGAGCAGTAGCTCTCCAGCCCAGAAGGTTGTAGAATCCAAGTGCAGAGCAGTAGATCTCAAAGCAGGTAAACCCAAGAAAAAAAGGAAAATAATAATAATAAATATATAATTGTCAATATCTATATATATACATACATATATATATATATATATATATATATATATATATATATATATATATATATATATATATATATACATTGACATATATATATATCAATAGGATATATAATAATATTATATAATTATTATATTATATTATATTATATTATATAATTATATTATGTATATATAATTATTATTAAACCCCGCTTCACGCGGGGATCGAACCCAGGCTGTAGCAGTCGCGGCCCAATGCCCTAACCACTACACCAGCGAGTGGATTGGGACGCGGCCGCTTTAATCGCCCTTAAGAGCCTCCGCCAAAAGGGGCGGAGCAACGAAAACGGGCCGGAGGTCGAAAACGGGTGCAAAACAAAGTCACGCCTAGCGTGAGTGAAAGAGAGGGGGAGAATGTAAACAAGACTCGCCGCAGAAGCTAACGGCTACCTCTTATAAGACGAGGTGAACAACAAAAGAGCTTCCAAAGGAAACGAAACTTAACTAAGGAGTTTGTGGATTATATGCTGTTCCACCAGAGAGGGGAGGAACAGCGGGGGGGAAAAGAGAGGTGAGCAATCCGCGCCTCGTGGCTGCTACACACACACACACAGGAGAGAGCACACAGCTCTATCTCCAGCAGACTCGAGAGGGAGAGGAAAGGGATAGAGGAAGATACTTATGCGGGAGGAGTATGCCAGCGTGTGCTGAACAATACTCTCTCCAAAGGGATAGCAGGGAAGAAAAGAGAAAAAAGAGCCGAGGCTCGCTCGAAAAACGGGCATAGATTCGCTCTCACGAGCTTCAAAGATCCAGCGCCGAGTGGTTGGTTGGCGTTGCTTTTAAAGAGCTCAAAGCAGGTGTTGGTAATTAGCCAATCAACCCTCGGCGCTGGCCTGGCGCACCCTCCGATGCCCCGGAGGACGCCCCCGTCGGCCACCAGCCCTTACACAGAGTTTCTCCTAATCCTCCTCCAGCAGCAGCAGCACAGCAGAGAATTTACACTGAGAACCAGGAGAGCTGCCTCTGATATAAAATTACCATAATTACCCTAATAGTGCGCAAAAAATCTCTCTGTGAGGCTGAAGACAAACTTTATAAGGTTGATGCTTAATATTAAAGCAGTGATAATGAAAAAAAAATTACATTTTTACAGTCATTCTAGAGTCTTAAATCCTTTCTGAAGAACATTATTTAATGACTCCTACGTATTAATGTTACATAATAATGTTTTTTCTTCTGAAAATGGGGGTTAAGCAGACTAATACACACTCTAGTATTTAACTATAGGTTGCTTATATTTGGAAGATAGTGAGGTTAATAAAGTAATTAAGGTTACTACTACTACAAATGGTGTCACTTGCTTCATTCAAATATACCTTTAATTTCACCATCGAATAATGCAAAAAAGTGTTCAAGTTTATAGTTCCCAGGTGGCATGTAAGGGTTTTCAGCTGAGTAGTTAATGTTGATTTGACCAATAATTAATGAATAGTTACTATAAAGGAGACATACTTAGTAAGTAGTTCTCCAGGAGATATGTAAGTCTCCGTATTAATGTTAATAGTGAACTACTATAATCATTAGTTCAGTACTATCTACTGAGTAATTACTCAGTACTTCCTGGTAGTTAATAGAAGAGATTTAGGTGTTAATGCAGCACTATTACTTAGTTACTGCTTAGTTCCTGCTTAGATACCTATTAACTATGGAACAGTATTATAAAGTGTTACCGTTTGTTTCTGATGCTCACTGATGTAGCCTTCTTTTGTACCAAGAATCAGTTCTTCATTCCCTCCTAACATAACCTCAGTGGGAAGATACAGTGTGTTCTCTATACTTGAAAGCTCTTGTGGTAATGTAGACAAACCCCAACACCCCCACACACTGTGCTATAGTAACAATGGGAGAAATGTGCCTAACATAGCTTAAAATCTACAAAAGCATGTAGTAATTCAACTAATTAATCAATTCAAATAATTAATGTGTGTTTTGGATGTGAAATAAACCAATCAGTGTTTACTTTTGCTTTCATGCTGTGAAGGTGCACAAGCAGGTAATTCACAGTAAGAACAGGAATCCACCAAAAATCCCAGAGGTGAAGCACACATGGGGGTTAGAGTTGGAAATCCAAGGTTATGGCATGTTTTAAAATTTAAACATTTTAATGATCACTTAATGTATACAGGTTTATTGGAAGCATTCTTTATTTAACAGCACTTTATCCTTCTTGGCCTTTCACACTGAGATGCCCTTAAGCATGGCATGGCATTTAAGCCCAAATTTTTCCAAATTTGAGGTGTGTGGAGGAAATTACACAAGTCATGCACATCATTGTAATAAGAAACAAGTTTATTGGAAGGACAAAGACAAGAGGCATACATGAAATGTGAGGACTGCTTATTCATACAACAAATGGCCAAAGATGAGATGATCTTCAATTGCAGTTTTTAGAATTTGTCCTATCTTTTCTTTGCAAAGAAGAAGTGAAACTTTAGGCAAGCATTAGAAGAAAGTTTGATTAAAATATATAATTGAACAGTGCAATTTGCAATTACGCAGGATGGTGCAAACTAGAAGAAGCATTTAAGAACCTCACGTCAGAACACAGTTACATTAGGGCCCTATTTTAGTGGTCTATAGGTGAGCTGTCAACCGCACACAATGCAGATTGAGTCTTTGCTATCATAACAGCGGGAAATAAATCAGTGTGTCTCTAGACATTGCAGGTGTGCTCTGACTTTGGTGGATTGGTATTTTAATAGAGCAGTGCTTCTGCACTTCTCAGCTGAGGAAAATGCCCAGCTTGTTCATGCTGTGAAGGTGTGTGAGCAGGCCATTTACAGGAACAGTAATGTTATTTTATTTAGTATTCTTTTTGTTGATGAGGTAAAAGTTGGGTTTTCCCTGTGTGTATGTAACAAGCGCGGGTGTAGGACATGCCTGTGTTACCAAGATAGCAATGAACATCTGATTGTTGAGAACTGTTCCAAAATAACAAAACCCAGAAATCTAACTGAACACACCTCACTTTAAGCCCACAATGCCCATCAAAAAAGATATGTTCTAATGTAAATATGTGCTATTTAAATGATTCAGACAGAAGCTGTGGAAATAGACTGTTGGCAGGTTGTAAGTTAGGGCCCTACAAAAGTCTTGCAAAAGTATTCATCCCCTTGGATTATTTCCCTATTTTACTACATTACAACCTGTATGTATTTTTATCTGAATTGAATGTGATGCATCTGCACAAAATAGTCTACGTTTTAGAAGTGAAATGAGAAAAAAAAATATGCATATAAAGAAAATATGAAAATAAAAAACTGAAAATTGGCATGTGCATATGTATTCACCCCCTTTGTTATGAAGCCCCTAAAAAGTTCTGGTGCAACCAATTACCTTCAGAAGTCACATGCTTAGTGAAATGAAGGCCACCTGTGTGCAATCTAAGTGTCACATGATCTGTCAGTATATACACACCTTTTCTGAAAGGCCCCAGAGGCTGCAACACCATTAAGCTAACCAAACAACACCATGAAGACCAAGGAGCTCTCCAAGCAAGTCAGGGATAAAGTTGTAGAGAAGTATAAGTCAGGGTTGGGTTATAAAAAAATATCCAAATCTCTGATGATCCCCCGGAGCACCATCAAATCCATCATCATCAAATGGAAAGAACATGGTACCACAACAAACCTGCCAAGAGAGGGCCGCCCACCAAAACTCTCAGCCCGGTCAAGGAGGGCATTAATCAGAGAGGCAGCACAGAGACCAAAGGTAACCCTGAAGGAGCTGCAGAGTTCCCAAGCAGAGACTGGAGTATCTGTTCACATGACCACAATAAGCCGTACACTCCATAGAGTTGGGCTTTATGGAAGAGTGGCCAGAAAAAAACTTTACTTACAGGCAAAAATAGGAAGGCTCGTTTCGAGTTTGCAAAAAGGCATGTGGGAGACTCCCAAACTGTATGGAGGAAGGTACTGTGGTCAGATGAGACCAAAATTGAACTTTTTGTTCGCTATGTCTGGCGCAAACCCAAAACATCTCATCACCCCAAGAAAACCATCCCCACAGTGAAACATGGTGGTGGAAGCATCATGCTGTGGGGATGTTTTTCAGCAGCAGGGACTGGAAAACTGGTCTGAGTCGAGGGGAAGATGGATGGTGCTAAATACAGGGATATTCTTGAGCAAAACCTGTTTACGTCTGTCAGTGATTTGAGACTAGGGCGGAGATTTACCTTCCAACAGGACAATGACCCAAAGAATACTGCTAAAGCAACACTTGAGTGGTTCAAGAGGAAACGTGTAAACATATTGGAATGGCCTAGTCAAAGCCCAGACCTTAATCCAATTGAGAATCTGTGGTCAGACTTGAAGATTGCTGTTCACCAACGGAAACCATCTAACTTGAAGGAGCTGGAGCAGTTTTGCCATGAGGAATGGGCAAAAATTCCAGTGGCAAGATGTGGCAAGCTCATAGAGACTTATCCAAAGCGACTTGCAGCTATAATTGCTGCAAAAGGTGGCTCTACAAAGTACTGACTTATGGGGGTGAAAAGTTATGCACACTGATGTTTTCAGTTATTTTGTCCTATTTGTTGTTTGCTTCACAATAAAAAAAAAAGTTAAATGTTGAAAGTTGTATGCATGGTCTGTAAATTAAATGATGCAGACCCTCAAATATTCCCTTTGAATTCCAGGTTGTGAGGTAACAAAATGTGAAAAATGTAAAGGGGGGTGAATACTTTCGCAAGGCACTGTATATCTTACAAAAGAATGTTAAATTGAATTAATTGCTTTAAAGGGGGTTTATTGTTTAATTTCTTTTACAGATGGCTGATAAATTCTGGTGATCTTAATATTTTATATAGATTTTTTTATTTTAGACATAATAATTATTATTTGTAATTATTTCTTTATTAGTAATTATTATTAGTAATATTGTTAGCAATGTTATATGCCATTGGTATGTACAAATGCTTTTATCTACAGTATTATTTGCATTCAAGCTCATCTCAGTGTGACTAAATTTCAAACATACAATTCACAGGAGTCACTACTGGCCTCCAGGCTTTGCTTTTCCTTTATCATACTAACTGCCACATTATGTTTCTCCCTCATCGTATCAAGGAGACTTAGTATTCCTTCATCAGAGAGGAACTGACTCTCGGCAATATCTCCTGCTGACTTCATCACATCCTCCATCACCTTCATTACTGGCTCCAGGAGGACAAAGCTGCGAGTCTGACACTCGACAACGTTAGCTTTCCCACTCAGAGTGCTCAGGATGTGAACAGCTTTTCTCAGATTGCTCTGTAAATCAGCCACAGCAACTCTCTCCCTGTTTAACTCTGGGATCTTTTTATGGATCTGCTCTATCTTATCATGTTTCTTGCTAATTTTGCGCTCAGTCTGGGAAATCTTGTATTTAGAGACTTTACTTCTGTACTTCTCCACTTGATATGCAGAGTTACCCATCTCATCTTCAGCCACTTTTAGAGCTTCTAAAGCTTGATCCAGTTCTGCTGCTCCACTACTCATCATGATAGGACCTGTAAGGAGAAAATATGTTGTGTTAGGTAATCCCAAGTTTAAGTGAAGCAGTACACGTATGCTGTATCATTATGAATCATGTGAATCTCACCAGCAATCCATCCAACTACTGGTATAGCAAGCAGTCCTGCTCCCACACCCCACACAATCTCAGCATTCCGTTTCCTTTCTTCTAGTTCCTGAATTGTGTCTCTTGCTGAGTTAAGATGTCTTGTTACCTCCTCCAGAGATTCTTCAGACTGCCTCAGTAAGGCTTCATTTGACTCCTGCTTTGTTTTCAGGTCCTTTAAGGTGTCTTTTGTTTCTTTCAACTTTTGCTCAAGTCTTCCCTCATCGCGCGTGAGGATCTCGATGTCTTTATCCAAACCCTTCAGCCCTTTACTTGCTGCTTTGTCTGACTGGTCCAGACTCTGCTCCGCCCGAACAATCTGCTCTCTGGTGCAGTCATAGTTTCTACACTGTCCTCTAACTGGATCTACATCTCCATCAGTAAGAGCCTCATATACTCTGTTGATGGAGCTGAGTCCATCCTTCAGAGAATTTACGACTTTCTTATTTGAGGTCTTATTTGAGTTCTTCACAAAACATCTAAGAGAAAGAAACAACAGTGTAAAAGAAGTGAACTCTATATTCAGATTCTTTAAAATGCATAGAATTTCAGTGTATATTTATGTATATTTTTTGCTCTTCTAATAAAATGTAAAGTGTGGTGTATTTCAGCCAGAACTTTTTCCCTTTACCTTGCCTTGCTGGGAGCTAAACAACGTGCAAGAGCAACACAATCGGTTCACAACAATGATGTCACTTGCTCGATGCAACGCTGCAGAAGCTCCTGCACTCAAAACTGCCACCCGCTGTTGCTTCAAAACAAGTTCATCCAAACCTCACACCTGAAACCAACCTCAGCTCAACTGCCACAATTTCTCCTTGCCCTTTACCCATTCCAAATGCGTTTTCTCACCTTTCTCACTCCCCCATCCTCCCCCAATTTTCCCAAGCAGACGCTCAATCGTCCAGCCCCTCCAATTGTCTTCCTTTCCAAAATTACTGTTTCTCAAATGATCCCTTCCAACCAACCAATCAATTTTTCCTGCTACGAAACCATTCAGACTTTCCCTACCTTTTCTCTTACAGGTCCTCCTCGAACCATGTTGCTTGCCCCACCTCAAACCACAGAAACCAGCCCACCATCCACCCCGTATACAGCACCTCTAGGAGCCCCTTCAGCCAATGGATACATGTTCAACCCCCCCTCTGGTCTCCTCTTCTCTATGAAACCGCACTTTCCAAGGTTCAGATGTGGATCGCTCCTCCCTACTATTCCATTTCATACTCCATCTCCTGGATGACTTTCTTGTCATAGACCCTTCTTCGTCACCCCCACACAAGGTCTTACAGCAATAACTAGCATTTTCCGTCGCCCATCAAAGTCCCACTATCAGAGAAAAAAATGGTCCTGTCACTTCATTAGAGTTCCTTGTAATCACCCTGAACTCCACTTACTTTCAAGCCTCACTTTCCAGAGACAAGCTCGACCACATGACCTCCATCATCTTCAGTTTTCTCAATTTCTCCACCTGTATCAAACAACAACTTCTTTCTCTCCTTGGCCACTTCAATTACGCCACCCAAATCATTCCCGAGAGTTGTTTTTTTATCTCTCACCTCCAGCTAGCAGTTTGTCTACTCCACCTCGAGCCTGTGTGTTCCTCTGCAATTGTCGTCGCTGCTCTCTTTGGCGAAATGAATGGTCAGGAAAATCCATTTTACTTCATTCAGACAATCTCGCCGCAGTCCATATTATCAATAAAAGCCGTTCCAAATCCCTAACTATCATGCCATTTGACCGTTGCCTCACTTGGCACTCCATAAAGCACCAATTTATCATAAAAAAATTCCCATCCCAAGTCTATCCAATGCTATTGCTGATTCTCTGTCTTGTTTCCATTTCCAGAATTGTAATTCCTGGCAGCCCATGCTGACTGCAACCCGACTGTAGTACCTCCATATTCAGAAACTACATTCCACTTAACCCACTCAATATTCAATATTCAACTCAATATTACTTTTAGGGATATATAACGGCTAAGCAATTCAGAACTCCAGCCCAAAATTCTCAAGCCTATGAAAAACTTTTCATACCACTGTACATATATGTATGTGTTAGGGGAGATAAAGCCATGTGGGACAAAGAGATAATTTTGAATTTGGTTATTTTTGAAATAGTATATATAATTTGCTGAGTATATAAAAGCTTGGTATTGCACACAGTTTCATAATGGGGGATGACCATTTAAGTGCCCTGGGTCAAATATGTAATATAAATATGTATATGTATTGGACAGTATTGAGTAATGTGTGCACTGTCCCTTTAAGAGCCTCTTACGCATATTGTGCAACTTACTCTGAAGAACAGATCTGGCCCATCTTAATCTGGCAAACAAAAAAAAAGAGAAAAGGAATGTTAAAGTGGTAGTCCATAGGTTTTTGGTGAGAATTGTGAAAATGTGCCAAAGAATAATTTTTAAAACATGCATTGTGGTGCATTCTCTAAAAGTTGGATGATTTTAGCCTGGATTCTGTTGTGCTCTTTCTTTGCTCACCAGCTCTCTTCAGTTCTAATTCTGTGTTTCTCTGGTTTAACAATGCACTCATTGCAATAATTGCCCTCTCTCCATTCGGAAACACTGATGCTTTCAATTTTAAAGTGCTGTATCTGGAAGACTCATTAAAAAATGTAATTAATGGGCAAAAGTTGGCACTTCTGCTTAAATTGTTACATTTGTCGTTTGTTGTAATTTATTAAAATCAAATACAAATAGAGTTAAATGCAGAGAACAGTTATCTAAAAGTATTTTCACACCGGAAAGTCTGGAGCAGAGTGCGCATGTCAGGGCCAGACAGGAATGAGACTGGTGCAGATACAATAAAATAACTTTTATTAAAGTTATAGAGTAGACAGGGGTAGTCAACAGAAACAGGGTCAGTACCAAAAATGCACAGTGTAGAGAAACCATACCATAACCGGGGAACAGTCCAGAGTTCATACACGGGTAGGCAGTATCACAGGGTAGGCAAAAATCCAGAGTACAATAAACAGTCCAGGTCATACACGGTAATCCAACACAAGGGAGCAGGCAAAAATCAAAGTCGATAGAAAACAAAAACAAGATCATACACGGAGAATAGCAAGGGCAAGAGAAACGCTTTGTATTGTAGGATTTACCAAACAGATACTCGGCGAGGTGTGAGTGTGAGCATGGCCCTTAAATACACTGAGTAATCAGTACTCGGGACTTCCTGGTGGCGTCATGTGACGTGTCATGTGATCGGGAGTGTGTGTTGTGTCATGGAGTGGTGCGTTCTGGGTATTGTAGTTGTTACTGTGAGAATCGCAGATAGAGCTGGATGTGGGAGACACAGACGTGCTTTCAGCACCAGACATGACAGTACCCTCCCCCTGAGGGACCGGAGCGGAGGCAGAACGGGGCCGACCCCGGCGACGACCACCCGGCGGACAGGGAGTACCGGCGGGAGGTGCAGGTGTCGGAGCGGAGGTGCCAGACAGACGGGGCTCACCAGAGCGAGAAACCCGACGAGTTGGAGCAGAGGAGGTCGGAGGACGCTTGGGACGTCCACGGGGCCTAGGAGCAGGCTTACCAGGAAAACGAGCATGAAACTCCACGAGCAAGGCAGGGTCCAGCACGTCTTTGGCAGCCACCCAACAACGCTCCTCCGGACCATACCCCTCCCAATCGATAAGGTATTGGAGTACACCCCCACGTCTGCGTGAATCCAGCACCTCCCGGACAGCATACGTGGACGACCCCTCCCCCTCCACAGCCGCGGGTGGAACATCAGCCGGTGCAGCGTCAGCGAGCGGACCCGGGACCATAGGCTTGAGGAGAGATACATGAAAAGAATTATTAATACGATACTGAGGGGGTAACTCCACCTTGTAAGTAACTTCATTAATACGTGACAAAATCTTAAGAGGACCAATAAACTTAGGCAGGAGTTTTCTACAACTACCCTCAAACCTAAAGTCCCGGGTAGAAAGCCACACCCGATCTCCTGGTTGGTAGTCTGGGCTGTCACCACGGTGCTTGTCCGCACGCTCCTTGTACACGCGCAGTACCTCAGAGACTTTACGATGCGTGTCTTCCCACACCTGCTCACTGCGCTTCATCCATTCATCCACAGCCGGCACATCAGTGGACACCGCTGTCCAAGGAGCTAGAGGAGGCTGAAAACCCAGAACACACTGAAAGGGGGTGAGGCCAGAGGTAGTGTTAACAAGGGAGTTTTGAGCAATTTCAGCCCAAACGAGGTATTGTGACCAATCAGTGGGATGTTTGAAGCAGTATGTGCGGAGGAATTTCCCGAGTTCCTGATTAACCCTCTCACATTGACCATTACATGTAGGGTGGAACCCAGAAGTGAGACTGACATGTACACCGAGATGTTCAAAAAATGCCTTCCACACACGAGAGGTAAATTGAGGACCACGGTCAGACAAAATATCTTCGGGGATACCAAAGTGTCTAAATACATGCATATAAATAGCTTGAGCAGTTTGGAAGGCAGTAGGCAGAGCTGGGAATGGAATAAATTTAACCCCTCTAGAGAAACGATCAACAACAGTGAGAACTGTAGTATAACCCTCAGATACAGGCAGATCAGTAATAAAATCAACAGCAATATGCGACCAAGGTCTCTCAGGTACAGGGAGAGGTAGTAGCTTACCGGCTGGAAGGGTTTTAGGCGTTTTACATTGCGCACAGACAGAGCAGGAGGTAACGAATGAGTGAACATCAGCACGCATAGAATCCCACCAGTAACGGGCAGAGAGTAATTGTAACGTGCGTGTGACACCAGGATGACCAGAGGTTAAAGCGGAATGAGCCCAGGTGATGAGCCTGTCTCGAAACTGGACGGGTACGAACGTTTTACCCTGAGGACAGTCCTCAGAATTGGGGTGATTAGCGTTACTTTGGCGAATCTGATCGTCTAACTCCCATTGAATGGCTGCGATCTGAACAGAGGGAGGAAGAATGCGTTCAGCCTCCTGGGGCTGGGATGCGCTATCCACAGTGCTGTAAACCCTGGACAGCGCATCAGCTTTAGTATTACGGCTTCCCGGACGGAACGAGATCGAGAAGTTAAATCTAGAGAAAAAAAGAGACCAACGTGCTTGTCTCGGATTAAGTCGTTTAGCCGTGCGGAGGTATTCCAAATTCTTGTGATCAGTATACACAGTAAACGGATGAACGGACCCCTCCAGCCAGTGACGCCATTCTTCTAGAGCTAACTTCACAGCAAGAAGTTCCCTATCCCCTATCCCATAGTTACGCTCCGCAGGGGAAAGCTTGCGTGAGAAGAAGGCTACAGGAAACAATTTGGGTGGCGACCCACTACGCTGAGAGAGAACCGCGCCAACACCCGATTCGGAAGCGTCCACTTCCACTACGAAGGGAAACTCGGGATTAGGGTGCCTAAGTACAGGGGCTGAAGTGAACGCAGCTTTCAGCTCACAGAAAGCGCGATCCGCTTCGGGTGACCACTTCAGGGTTTTAGCAGCCCCCTTAGTGAGAGCAGTCAGGGGCGCAGCAATGGAGCTAAAGTTACGGATGAACCGCCTATAAAAATTAGCGAAGCCAAGGAATCGCTGGAGTTCTTTAATGGTCTGGGGCACTGGCCAATTAGTAACGGCAGTTACTTTCTCATCGTCCATAAGGACACCGGAGGAACTAATAACGTAGCCGAGAAATGTGACCCTTTGCGTGTGGAACTCACATTTCTCGGCTTTGGCAAACAGGCTATGTTCTCTCAGGCGTTGGAGAACTTGGCGAACATGCTGTATGTGTGTGGGGAGATCTGGGGAATAGACAAGGATGTCGTCTATAAAAAGGACAACAGAGTGATTAATAAGATCGCGAAATATGTCGTTCATAAATGACTGGAATATGGCTGGGGCGTTAGCGAGACCGTAGCTCATGACCAGGTATTCATAGTGGCCGTTGGTGGTGGAAAACGCCGTTTTCCATTCGTCACCTTCCCTGATGCGAATGAGATTATAAGCGCTACGGAGATCGAGTTTGGTGAAGTACACAGCATTACGTAACTGTTCGAGTGCTGCTGGGATTAACGGGAGCGGGTAAGCGAATTTTTTCGTAATGTCGTTTAAGCCTCTGTAATCTATGCAGGGTCTCAAACCCCCATCCTTCTTCTTCACGAAGAAGAATCCTGAACCAACTGGGGATTTGGATGGGCGAATGAAACCCTGCGCAAGAGCTTCACTAACATACTCTTCCATAGCCTTCTCCTCATCACGAGACAATGGGTATACACGAGCTTTGGGCAGTACAGAACCCTCTATCAAATCAATAGAGCAATCATAGGGGCGATGCGGAGGTAACTCGGTAGCTTTAGCTTTACTAAACACATCAGAAAAATCATAGTACTCGGAGGGAATAGCAGGGGTATCTACAGAATTAGGGCTTTCGACAGAGGTAGATTGCAAAGAGAGTGAAATTAAAGATAAACAGTTCTCACGACAGAAAGGAGACCAGGCAGTGATGTCTCCCAGGCTCCATGAAATGACGGGGTCGTGTGTCTTTAGCCATGGCGCTCCCAAAACCAGTGGATGTTCTGTGCGTGGGAGCACATAGAGAGAGAGCTGTTCCACATGTAGAGCGCTGGCTTGAAGGGTGAGAGGAAGAGTCTGCAGGGTCACAGGTTTGGAGCGTACAGTCTCTCCATCGATGGCATGGATGGAGATCGACTTGGGGAGAACTTTCGTGGGTATGGCGTGCTCCTCCACCAAATCCAGGCTGATAAAGTTCCCCTCCGACCCAGAATCTACAAGCGCTGAGACACAAAAAACATCCGTTGGAGTGGTAATAATAACAGGCAACACGAAACATTTTTCTTTAAGTTTAGAAACAGGGGTACATACCACGTTAGCGCGTGGAGTACTCTCCACGCGCTGTCCCAGAGCAGACGCTTGAGCAGAATTGGGCCGGAGTTCACAGTTAGCCCTTAGATGATCTGGACCACCACAATAGAGGCACAGGTGAAGGCGTATGCGACGCTGCCTCTCAGCGACGGATAGTCTGGATCGTGTGATGTCCATGGGCTCAGGGCTGGGTGCAGGCGCAAATTCCGGAACTGGATTCCCGGACTGGAGTAGTGCAGGGCGAACCGCAGGAGTGTGGCCAACAGCTTTGGGCTTACGGGAAAGGAGCTGATCCAGACGGATAGACAGAGCGATCAGCTGATCCAGGGTGAGTGAGTCGTCCTTGCATGCAAGTTCTCTTTGAATCTCAGGGTTAAGTCCGTGTCGAAACATGGAGATGAGAGCAGGGTCGTTCCAACCGCTGCTAGCAGCTAACGTACGGAACTCCAGAGCAAAGGCTGCCACAGATAGTTTACCTTGCTTCAAGGTAATCAGAAGCTCTCCACTAGATTGCCCATAGCGTGTATGATCAAAAACGCTGCGAAAAATAGACAAAAAAGTGTCGTAGCTGGATTCAGAAATGTTCTCCCAAATAGCTGTAGCCCAGTCCAAAGCCTTGCCAGACAGTCGAGAAATTATAAACCCGATTTTAGCTTTATCAGAAGCAGGAGGTGAGTTGCTAAAAAACACGGAGCACTGGAGCAGAAACCCATTACATTTCTCAGTGTTTCCGTCATAGACTTCGGGTTTACACACAGCGAAAAAGGGAGTAGTGGTTTTGTTAGGGCTGGCTACAGGACTAACCACTGGGCTAGGGTTCTGGGTGGACAAACCCCGGAGGTGACTCATAATCTCGGCTAGCTGCTGCTGTTGGTTAACCTGGTGGCGTGCTAGCTCGTCAACAGCTTGGGTCACACCAGCGAGCGTTTGCTGGTGCTGACCTAAAAGCCGACCCTGGTTAGCCAAACCAGACTTAATAGACTCTGTATCCGCAGTCTCTGTCATAACGGCCGAGTATCTAGTCAGGGCCAGACAGGAATGAGACTGGTGCAGATACAATAAAATAACTTTTATTAAAGTTATAGAGTAGACAGGGGTAGTCAACAGAAACAGGGTCAGTACCAAAAATGCACAGTGTAGAGAAACCATACCATAACCGGGGAACAGTCCAGAGTTCATACACGGGTAGGCAGTATCACAGGGTAGGCAAAAATCCAGAGTACAATAAACAGTCCAGGTCATACACGGTAATCCAACACAAGGGAGCAGGCAAAAATCAAAGTCGATAGAAAACAAAAACAAGATCATACACGGAGAATAGCAAGGGCAAGAGAAACGCTTTGTATTGTAGGATTTACCAAACAGATACTCGGCGAGGTGTGAGTGTGAGCATGGCCCTTAAATACACTGAGTAATCAGTACTCGGGACTTCCTGGTGGCGTCATGTGACGTGTCATGTGATCGGGAGTGTGTGTTGTGTCATGGAGTGGTGCGTTCTGGGTATTGTAGTTGTTACTGTGAGAATCGCAGATAGAGCTGGATGTGGGAGACACAGACGTGCTTTCAGCACCAGACATGACAGCGCACCAAGGTGTACTTCTTTCTTACATTGTATTTATTTGGTTCAGATAGTTTTTTGTTTCACACTGCAGTTTAATGACTGGATTAAAGAACTTTTTCCTCTGGTTTGGTTAAAGGCTGTCTCAGCATCCTGTAATTGGTCTGGGGTGGGTTTCCCGAAAACAATCAATCTTAGCGAATAACGAAACTAAAGAATTGAAGCAAGTAAAGAACGAGCCAGTTCTGCAAGTGTTTCCCAAAGAGCTTCGCAAAGTGAAAATTAACGAACGGGGGTAAAGAATGTGTTGGCTGACTGCTCCCCCGAAACAGCGCGCTAGATCGATCCACAAATATCGATTCAACACTGCCAATATGCAGTATTTATTTACTATTACACCCTAAAAACGTAGAACTGTGTTGTAATCAACAATATTATACATATTTAAATATTTAAATTACAAAAGGATGTACTTTGGCATTAATAAAATACTCCTAAAAACACATATGACTAAATAAATAATCAAAAATGTAATCTATTTCAAACATTAAACTTTTTAAATAAATTGTTTGTTTTAAAATAGATTGTAGCATTAATATAGTTAATTTTGATTATTAATTTAGTCATATGTGTTACTGCGTATGTTCCTTTATATATATATGTAAATTAACGTCAATTAATAGTTCTCATGGTTTTACTATTAATCTACAATGTAGAAAATAAATTACATAAAAATTAAAACATTGAACATTGAAGTTTTGACTGGTAGTTATATATTTATGAGCTGACACACCCCAGAGTTTGCCCAGATGAACGGCAACAATTTTGGTTAGAAGCACCTGATAATTAAATATTATTAAATATTACCTGCACATTCACCTCAGAGTCCACTTTACAATACGTGTAGGTGTGATTAAAGACACCGCAGGCGTCCCCTGCACTGGGCCTACAATACCAGGGATTTTCCCAATAGCATGGAAATATATTTTGTTGTGCTGTGATTCCCAGCCTGTGTATAGGTGTGTGTATGGCACAGTAACTTTATAATAATTGTATAATATAATTTTTAAATATAATTGTATGATATAATATAATATAATATAGATTCAACAACATGAATAATATTTTTTCTACCTCAAAATTGGCGGTCCCTGGTGTTTAAGGTGGTGAACTGCATGCAAAATGCCCTTTAAGTAATACTTTAACTTTAAAGTTACTCGGGTTACTCATTAATCTGTGAGCGAGTTTATGTAGTACTTTAGTTACGCACGGGTTTGGGAAACACTCTTTAATTACCGATCAATCTTAAGTACCAGTTAACGAAGTTTTTAGTCTTACAAAGCTTTCGGGAAACCCACCCCTGAAATAGGGTCATGGTTCATGGTTCATCCCCTTTTACTTGCATATTGTATTTTTGTACTTATATTTAATATTTGGATTTGTATGCTTGTAAGTCACTTCAGAACATACATAGTAACCTCCTCTATGGCCTATGACACCTCTAGATGCAAGTGCAGGACAGACAGCTAATTTCCATGTGTAAAATTACTGCAGAGTATGATTCAAAAGCAATCCTGCTAACTATCAGCTGTGTAAACATTAATTTTATTTTTCAAAGATAAATATGACATATTTGCCAAACATACAATATATAATAAAACACATCTAATAAAAGACCTGCTACTGTTTTCACTTTACTTTTAAAGAGCTTTTAGTTAGCAGTGTGGCTTTAAAAAGGGTCTTATTTCACGTTTTTCATGAAATTGCCAAAATGCAAAATCAAACAATGGACAGTTTTGTGTGTGTGTTTTTTTTTGTTTGTTTGTTTTTGTTTTCTGATTACAAAAGGAAAATTGTTCATCTGTTACATACAAAGACCACTAAACCTTCCTCTCTGCAACGATCCTATGTTCTTTCAGTAAAGATTCAAGACCCTCAAAGATTTCATGAGAACACTGTTAAAGCTGATAACTGACAGAAATAACCTACAGAAAAATATACTTATGTTATTAACCTTCCAATATATTTACAATATCTGTTTTCAGGCTGGAGAGTGGATATAATTATTCATAAACAATGTAATTTTAGATAATGATACTGATTTTGTATTTTAAATCATCTTGAGATTAAACCACTTAAGAAAATCTAAGAATGAATATCAGAAATAGCATAAGAACACCCTACCTGCAGTTAGTCCTTCTTCAGCTTGATTTTTTTTATTGATCTCTTAAGATGATCCGCTCTTATGAGACTGATTGAGTTTCTTGTTTAAGTATAACAGCAGAGCTCGGCTGGGGGCTGGACCTGCTCCTCCTACAGACAATAAATATGGAGAGACAGACCTTCCTTTCTGCATTCTTCATCTTTCAGACCAGCAGAGCTTAGAGAACCTCTTCTACACCTCCACTGAAGACCTGAATGATCAAGGTAGGGAGGTTATGATTTATAATTTTTGCAGAAATGGCTTCTGTCGCATCTCTCTCCCATACAGCTTCTCCTTGTGCAAAGTGTGCTGTATTGTTGACCGGTGCACAGTGACACCATCTGCAGCAAGATGATGCTGCAGCTCTTTGGAGGTGGTCTGTGGATTGCAAACACCCAAATATTTAGAACTAAAAATGATTAAGATTAATAGGGGTGCCCAAACCTTTTCATATGATTGTATATAATGTATATAATTCTCACACTGGTCCATTGTGGATTGCACACATTGATTTAGGGCATGTCGATATGTCTTGTATCGTGAGGGTGCACAAAACACGCCTTGTACGGCATGAAACAGGCAAAAAACATGTACTAATTCTCCTAATTAATCATATGTGTTTTTTGGGCTTAACATGAAATGTTATTGGTATCTTAACAGCACAGCGCTTTGTGAATTTGAGAAGAGGATACTGACCTGTGTGTTCACACTGTGAAGGTACACCAGCAGCTAGGGTCGAGCGGTATGACGGTATTTCGGTATACCATGGTATTTAAATATGGTGACGTATTATAAAATAGTGACGGTATATTAACCACGTGACTTGCCAAATCTGTACTTTGTAAAACGGGACGTTTAAGACATTCTGTGCATCCACAATGAAAGAGCAGTATGAGGGGCAAGCAGTCGGAGCTCACTGATTGGTTATGGGGTGGGGATTCTCACTGAGGAGATCATACAGCAAAAACTCAATAAACTCTACAGGTTTCACTAATTTTCACCAAAATTATCGCCACAAATAGCCACATTTGTGCTGGAGTGGCAATAAAACCCCAACAACCAACCAACCACTGAAATGATCAGATTTATCAGTTTATCCTCCAGAAACAGCACAACACCACCTGCTGTTAAACTGCTGTAGTAAATTAACAAACACAAAAATTAGGGTATTCAATCTGTAATTTCAGTTTGTTTTATTTTTTTCTTTTAATTACCGTTTTAATTAGTTTCAGTCAAGGAGAACTTTCTGCTTATGGGCTGCACGATGTGCAGTCTCTCAGCTTGCCAGTCAGACTACAGTGTCAGCATATAAATCGCATGCCATTTCCTACAGGACAAACTACTCAAACATGCGGATGAGCTCTCTGCACCCGATAAAAAAAAAAATCACACAGTGCCTGTCTGACTTAAAATAGTTAGATACAGCTTTTAAATGAATAAATCAACATTCACTGAAAAAGACCAGTGAGTATTTCTGTATGCTAAATAACATAGAAGGCAGCAACAAGCTAGAAGCTAATAAGCTAATAACAGCATTTAATAAAAACAGAAAAATAGATATGAAATAGGAAAATAACTAAACTTAGCTCAAAATGCTAAAGGAACTATAATCTAACAAATTCTAAAATATCAAAACGAATTATTTTACACACAGGTAAAAAAATTAAATAATATACATAAAATATCGTAATACCGTATACTGGCATATAATCTGATGACGGTATGAAAAACTTCAATACCGCCCAACCCTACCAGCTGCTCATTTAAGGGAACAGCTAGTGCTGGGCGATATAACGATATCGATTTGTTTCGCGATAATTTTTCCCTCGATGACGATGATAAGCCTGTGCAATAGAATTCGATAAACATTCATTTCCATTTCCGTCTAAGTGGCGCGGCAAACAACGAAAACACAACGTGTAATCAATCCAGAAGACGCTGGAGCAAATTAATAAATAGTTAAGAAAATTGTAATAGTTATTCTCATGCATGCAACAAAAAACCCTAAAGAATAGTGGAGTATGGCCCGACACACGCAAACAACCATAGTGTTTGTACTTTGGGAATAAACGGCCGCACTGTTCAGCACGTTTTAAATAAATTTTAAGTAAATTTTAAGCACTAAATGTAATTAATTCAATTTATATTAGGACCTCGGGGCAGGTGCTGCAAAAATGTGTATGTGGGGCGCGGATTAAAGGAAGAGGTTTTTTTGCGGAGCGGTAACAGGACAAAAACACCTTAAGAATGATGTCTAAATGACTTTCCTCTAATCTAATATAATTTAACATGGTTTAAGGATATAAAATAATTTCTAAACAAACGAACTTTTTAATATTGAGCTTATGGCCCAAGTGCAAAAACACAAAATCATTTATCATTTAGATTATCTGCCTGAACGCGAGCCCGAACCCGAGCTTGAACGCCAGCCTGACTCAGGCGCTGCATGAACTCGGGCCGGTCGAGAACACCGCTTTCCTCTCAGATTAGGCGGAAGAAAATGGTCTTTTTTTTAATGTAACAAATCACACTGTGATTTTTGTGATATTTCCCCAATTACAGCTCAGCTGCGCGTTTAAAGCTCAACGCATGAATTAATCGGTGCGCTGTGCGCCGCGCGTGCTCGCGGGGGATTTGACGCGTCTGTCAAGCAAGTTAATGGACCGTTTTGGGGGCAGAGATTAAGAAGTACAGCAGGTACATCTCAGATTTGTAGTTTAATGCTCTACTAAATTACTGGCTTTAAAACTGGCTCATGATATGGTCGGTTCTGGCTGGATTTTTTCCTGCCTACAGGCTGCATTTGACGGAAAGCAGCTCCTCAGTCAGACAACAGTGTCAGCATACAAATCGTGTGCGTTTCCTACAGGACAAACCATTTAAAAGTGCAGATAAACTCATTAAAAAATCACACAGTGTCTGTCTGGCTTAAAATACTTTTAATAAGGTACAGCTTTTAAATTAATAAATCAACATTCATTAAAAATCCGTGAGAAGTTCTGTATGCTAAATGACAAGCTAAGCTAATAAGCTAATAACATTTAATAATAACAGAAAAATAGATATGAATTTGGAAAATAACCAACTAAAGTGAGCTCAAAATACAATAATAAATATAATCTAACGAATTTCAAAATATAAATTAGAAATATTGAACTTCAATATTAAATTCAACTTCAACTACAAAAAACGCAAGGACCGATAGAACATAACGAACAGAAAAAAATAAATTTGAAATAGGAAAAAAAGTTCAAAATGCTAAAAGAAATAAAACCTAACGAATTTCAGAATATAAAATCTAAATATTGCACTGCAGCAGTACAAAAGCCTAAGTGCTTAAACAAACAAACCAAAAAACAGCCTATCACAAATCATTTTTTGAGCCCGACCCAGCTGAGGAAAAGGTGGGAAATCTTTTTTTTTCCGGCTGGGTCTTGGAAAACTTTGTGGTGAATTAAAGGGGCCGAGTTGCAATTTTTGTTTTACTTTAATCAGTTTTTAATCCGTCTTTTTAAAAACAAATATTCCAATATTGGCTGCCAATCAGTGCCCAATATTCTGAGCTCAAAAAACGCTATTCGGGCCAGCCCTACTAATCTAATATAATTTAACATGGTTTAAGAATATAAAATAATTTCTAAACAAACGAAATATTTAATATTGAGCTTATAGCCCAAGTTTTTTTTTCAGTCATGGAAAATTGGAAAAAATTGGAAAAAAGCCCGAGTTCATGCAGCGCCTGAGTCAGGCTGACGTTCAAGCTCGGGTTCTGGCTCGCGTTCATGATTAATTTGTTTTTTTTAAAAACTAATATTGGAATATTCGCTACCAATTACTGCCAAATATCCGGAGCTCAAAAAATGCTATTCGGGCCAGCCCTAATAATTATGGAGATACAGAAAAAAATATTGTGATAAAACTTCCATCACTCCCTTATTCTCTCACTAATAAAAACAAACCTTTAAGTGTGACACAAAGTGATTTGATTTATATCGTGATACATATCGATATCGACTGATATGGAAAACTATATCGTGATAAGATTTTTTCCCATATCGCCCAGCTCTAGGAACAGCTATGTAATTTTCTTCTTTTTTTCTGTTTATTTTTTAGTTAAAAGTCAGGTTTGCTTGTGTGTGTTTAATGAGCAGGATAGACTCTAGGTTCATTTCAATCAATAGCGCACCTGTGTTTTCTGCCGCAAAAAAAACGTAAAAATTACCTGAACAGACCTCACTTCCAGACCACCATGCCCATCATTGTAAATTTATTGCTACTCTGACACAATTTAAATTGCATGGGCACAAGGTGTGAAATAGACTGTTGACGGTGCATCATTGAATGAACATTGCAATGCATCTTGTGCAGGGTGATGACAGGGCCCAAAGTGTCATGACCATGAATATGTATTGGACTAGTTATTATGTGTCCTGTACAAAAGCATGTACTAGTCATTTTAATAATTATAGCAGGGCTCCAATGTGCTTTTTTACAAAATCCTATCATGATGCTTCCTTTTATACACTTAACAAAATTTGATATAAAATCTTGAATTAATGATTTTAATGTCTTAGATAACATTTTCCTCTTTATGCATGTTTGTCTCAACAGGAAGAAAATGGCTTCCCAAATTGTTAAGACTACTCAAAGTCTCACCACTGCTGAAGACATGAGAAACCAAACCAAGCTTGTAATGCAGCCCTACGCCAACTGGGAGGAATACCTCACTCCTGCACCGCTCTCTATAGCCATACTGGGAGAGCTGGTCTTCATCTCCTCCCAAACCGATTTCTCTATAAACAAAAACCCACCCAAAAGCGGCTACAAGCACATCAAGTATCCAGATTCATTTCGCGCCTGTCTCATGCAAGTGTGCAACTCTGGCTGGTGGGCTTTTAATGAAGCTCACAAGAACATGGATCAGATTCGGCTCCACACCATGACGGTCCCAGACCACATGAAGAGCGCTGTGAAGATTCTGTTCCAGGGAAATGATGAAGTTGTTCAAGCCCATCTTCCTGACCAGCTGGAGAACATTCGTGTCATTGCAGATGAGTGTCTTGCTCTGGCCGGATCAACAGAGCAGCGTTTCACTGATGTCATCAATATTATCCAGGAGCTGCTGGAAGCGTGTATAAATGCACAGCACTTTTATGGAGAAGAGCTGGAAGAAATCAAGAAAAAACTAGAGGAGAACAAAATGAGAAAACAGACATCAGACGAAGCTGTTAAACGCTCTGAAAAGGCATTAAAAGCCATGGAAAAGGCACTGGATGAAGCACAAGAAGGCTACAAAGCAGCAATGGATTCCCTACCCAGTGGATGGGACATGATTGGTATGGATATTGCTGAAGCCATGACTGAAAGCATCTCAAATATCGTTACAGGAATGACGTCTGTAATTGCTTGTCCAGTGAACCTAATGCGTAACACTTTAAAACTTACAAATCTAGTGTCATTCAAAGATGTGAAAAAATGTAAAGACTCAGATGCAGATGGAGTTGATAAAATAAACATCTACAGCAAGTCTGCAGAAATCCTGAAATGGGCAGAGAGGATTCAGCAGTTTGTGCAGCAGAATGACATTGACTGGAAAAATCTGTATGATCAGAAGAAGAAAACTGCCAATACAACATTTCTGAAAAAACAGTTTATAAGAATCAACAGCAGTTTACAAAAAAACCCAACCTGCAATGCAAAGAAGCGTGCCCAAGAGATATGTAAAGAGGCCATTGCCATCTGTGATGAAATGGCAACATATGCACCAGAGGGAAAATGTGAAGAAGCTAAAACAAAGCAGCTGATCCAGAAAATCAGAAACCTGACTGAATCAGCTCAAGCCTTTGACTCCAAGAGCAAAGATGTTACAAAATCCCCTTCTCTGGCTCCAAAACCACCAATGATGTTTAAAGAAGAAAGTCAATCTGAGAAGAAAAGTGCTTCACTAAGGGCAACCGAGAACGCCAGGTTCCGCATAGAGCAGAGCCGGGCTCAACTCAACAACACCAGAGGATCCTATGAGAAGAGTGTAGAGAACATGGAGAAGAACCAAAAAGAACTGACTGAAATCCTGATCAGCCTGAGAAACTGTGAAGTCAAAGAGATAGACTTCAACACCACCATACAGATGCTGGTTAAAGGGATGGATGCGATGGGGAGGGTGAAGGAGCAGTGGGAGAAGATGGTGCGTTTCTTTCAGATGGTGTCTAACATCGTGAAAACCAGTCTGACCAGAACTCTCAAAAATTTTGTCTCCACAGCTGAGAAGACTCAATCTCTCTCCTACAACTCAAAGCTCTTTTCCAAAGATCTGCTCTACAATCAAGCCTTTCAGGCCACTAACATCGCCAGCCTCGTCCACATGATCTCTGCAACCTACACTGACGTCTCTGAGAAGTACCTGATGGATCGGGTCAGCTCACTGGGGAAACTTATGGCCATGGATAAGGAAAAGCCAGAGTTTGAACAGGAACGCCTGCAGCTTCAGAACTCCTGCGATGAAGCCCAAAAAGGCATTTTGCGTCTCGTCCGTAAGAATAAGGATGAGTTTGAAAGGAAGACCAACGCAAGACTGGAGAAGATCGATAAAGAGCTGCTGGCTATTCTTCCTGAAGCCGATCCAGAAGTTGTGAAGAGTATTAAAGCAGCTGTTGAGAGTGGATTCACAGAGGAAGAAGAAGGAGCTTATATCTGAGTTAATCAGCAGAAGGCTTCTCCATTTAACTCCAATACCATGTTGAAGCTGATAACAGCTTTGTTGCTTTGATGTTTCACACATTAATTTGGCTTAAAGGATTTCTTTGCTGATTTTTACCATAGTTTTCATATAATTGTTTTTCGTTTTTCATAATTGATTATTTTTGAGATTTGTTATTGTTAAAAATATGTGGTGTAGGGCATGTACTCTGTAAATCGTAATCTGTTAATCACTTTCTACAAAAGCATCTGCTAAATGTAATGTAATGTAATGGCATGTTTATTACTGATATTGTCATCAATGAAAATAATTCCTGTGTAAAAACATATTGAAGGAGCCATGTTGCAAATCTGACTCGGTCATGCAGATTTCTCCTGTACAAAATCCAAAGAATTCGACCGTTTCTGTCTCAGGAAGCCATCAGGTGCTTGTGCAGTCTCTTGTCATCTCAAGACTTGACTACTGTAACTCTCTACTGGCTGGTCTTCCTCTGCGAGCCACCAAACCCCTGCAACTAGTTTAGAATCAGCAGCATGACTCATCTTCAATCTTCCGAAGTTCAGTCATGTGACTCCTTTACTACGTTCCTTCCTCTGGCTTCCTGTTGCTGCCCTCATCAAATTCAAAACCCTGACTCTGGCTTACAAAGCCAAAAACAGACCAGCTCCGGGGATCAATAAAGTATCTATCTATCTATCTATCTATCTATCTATCTATCTATCTATCTATCTATCTATCTATCTATCTATCTATCTATCTAGAATCAAGGTGGTGACACTGGGTGTCAGAACAGCAGAGTCACTCAGAGTCTTCAACTGTCTTCAGACTCATCTTTTAAAAGAGTTCCTAAACTAATCATAAAAAAAATAATAATAAAGAAAATAATTCTCATAGGATTCTAAACATGATCAAGCTCCGTGTATCTTGATCCTAGTCTATAAACTAGCTATGGATATTTTGAAGTAACAACAAAGCACTGTTTAAGGGATAAGGGTGTCTATTTAATCCCTTAAATGTGATTTGGGAGGCCCTTACCCACCCTTTTAGGACGACTATATCTTTTTTTATAATTAATAATCAAAATCACTTGTAATAATCAGTACATGGAAGATAAAGGAACGAGACTATCTGAGTGATTTTGCTTGTAATCTATCCTTAGATAGTCTACACACACCTGTTCTACGCATCTGTCCAGAGCCTTCAAATTCTGTGAGTGTAGCTTTTTATGTAGTCCTTTATAGTATATATTTAGTGATTTAATGTTTAATCAGTAGAGCTATGTTTAATCACGGCTGTGATTTTTAGCTCGTGCCGTTGCTATTGCTTTTGCCGTCACGTTCTATATGCCGTGCTTTTATACAACTTTTTTTTTTTACAAAATGAATAAAGAAAATAAATCAAAGAACTTTAAGAAATTCAGAATGAATATGCTTTAATATGGACTGTGCCTTCCGCCAAAAAGTAGTTCCACAACAACACAGAACTGAAACTTAACTACAAAACGGTGTATGGTTTATACAGACTTTATACAAACATCACGAAAGTTAGCTTGAAATCAAAATTGTTTTGCCGGGTCGTGTTGGTTTTAGCTAGCCAGCTGGACTGTGGTTAGGTTAGTGTAGCTTGCTTTAGCCCAGCATTAACTTAGCTTAGCCTAGCCTGGTTGATTCACGCTCTGGCTGTCAGACAGCATTAGACGAGTGATTTTCTTTCCCTTTTTTCCACGAAAGACGAGCCAGCGCTAGCCTGTGGTAAGCTAATGCTGCTGGTGCCGCTGGAGGCGATGATTCAAAACTGTGCTGTGTATATACGCCGTTACTCTGCAACACGTCGGCGGAGTGATACAGGTTTAGTGTAAGAAGGCTGTGATGTTATCACAAATATCAGCACGGCTAGAACACTTCTCAACCAATCAGATTGTGAGGTCGGAACTAACTGTTGTATAATTTGATACATTTTGAATAATGAATAATCATAGGGACAGCCATGTCACTGATTTTAATGTAGCCAATTATAACTTGTGTATTCCACTGAAGTTGATTTACATGAAATGTACATTTGAGTATAATCGTTAATGCAAAAACAGTAAAGTTAGACTAGTTCTTGCAGCCTTTGAGATTAGATTACTTCACTTTCAACCATTAACATTTTGCCTGTAATGCTTCTCTTATTTTTCTTTATTTTCTTTTTTTTTTATTAATTCCGTGTTTGTAAGGCTAAATGGATTTTCTTCAATAAATTTAAATTCCAAATTTGAAACTTGCCTTCTGCTTATTTTTGTCCATTTGGTTCATGTACATGCATGCTGAGGTAAATTACTTTACACCATTCAGGTGTAAAAAAAAATAATAGAGATTTTCTTTTTGTTGTTGCTTTTTGTCATACTTACATTTCACCAATTATCAAACAAACTTTAATATCATACAAAGAAAACACGAGCAGTATTTAAATGATGATTTAATTTGTTAAGTTACTTCAGTTTCACTGCTATCCACAACCAGACCTGATTACTACCAGACCTGTAGAATGAAGAAATCACTTAAATAAAAAAACATGTTTTTTAATAGAAGAAATTAAAAAACACATGCGATCAGCATGATCTAAAGAACTGCAGGCCACACCTACCTCAGTTAAGGTCAGTGTTAATTATTTAAAAATAAGAAAGATAGTGGTTGAAATGGTCTCCATGGGAGGGTTTGAAGGTGAAAACCACTGCTGACGAAAAAGAACACAAAGACCCATCTCATATTTACATGAGACCATCTTGATGATCCACAGGACTTCAGAAAATATTCTGTGAGCAGACAAAAGTGGTTCTCTCACAATTTCAGAAAAAGAACATGATGGTGGTAGTGTGTCTGGGGCTGCTTTGTTGCTTCAGGACCTGGACAACTTGTAATCGATGGAACCAAAAAATCTGCTCATTACCAGAAAATAAGTGTGAATTATCTTAATAAATTCATTTATTTTATTTTACTGTACTACTGAACAAATATCAAACAGTAGCCTTCGAAAGATCCACAAGATGGCAGCACATCATATCTGAATAATGACCGAAAACACAATCAACAATCCCAAAATACATTTTCCCATTATCACACAGTGCCTTTTGAACAATGACCTACTGGTTTACATATAATAGTGTCAACAATAGGCCTTAAATGAAATATTTAACAGAAAAGACAAATTTATTTACACTGACTTGCAAAGATAGTTATATATTCATGCTAAAATGAATCAAAGCCCACCTTTAGTGACCAAGAACATCATTTGCGGAATTACAGTTAATCACAAAAAAACAAAATAGTTTTTTTATGTACTTCTGTTTGTTATTAGTTAAATCCAACCAAACATAAACATGTTACTTCACTTTACATTAAGTGTTTTTAGAAAAATGACGCATGCAATGTCTGAATTATATACATAACAAAAACACATATGACAAAAAACTGATCAGTTATCACCTAATATTTAGAATAATATAACAAGAGATTTGTCCTGGAAGAGTGGCAAGAAGAAAACCATTGTTTAAAGAAGGACATAAGAAGTACCAGTTTGTCACAAGCCATATAGGGGACACAGCAAACATGTGGAAGAAGATGCTGTGATCACATGAGACCAAAGCTCAACCTTTTGGCCTAAAAGCAAAGTGCTATGTGTGGCAATGTGTATTACAGCTCATCATCCTGAACACAGCAGGGACAGGGAAGTTGGGCAGAGTTGATGGGAAGATGGATGGCATAAATACAAGGCGATCCTGAAAGTAAACCTGTTGGAGGCAGCAAAAGACTGGGAAGGAGAATTACCTTTCAGCAGGACAATTACCCTAAATATACAGCCAGAGCCACAGTGGAATGGTTTAGATCATTCTTCTTCTCTGCCCTGTTAAGGGCGTGGGTTAATACTAGTAAAGTGGAGTTATGTATTATAACATAGTTTTGGGAGTTTGATCCACGCCCTCACTCCTCCCACTTTCTTCCCTATTTAAACCACAACTTCCTCTCTACCTGCTCGTTGAACAAACTTGCACCCACCTCCTCTCTTATCTTCCTCCTTCTTTATTTTCTCCTCATGTTTCTCTTTGCGTGGGGGGCTTCGGCTGCACTCTTTCCAGTGAAGGTGCCCGAACTGCACCCCAAATACTCTGAGTACATCATACTGACTATTACAAATGTAATGACAGTAAGCCACAGACCTATATAAAAGCCCAGTCATGCAAAAATATATAAATAAATAATAAAAATACTGTGATGAGCACGCATGAGCTTTAAACCTTCCAAATCCCGGTCGCTGGTTCTGAAGAAAGGTCACAGACCGATATCGTTTCAGGCTAGGAGGAGATCTGATTCCATCTGTCACAGAACAGCCAGTAAAGAGCCTTAGAAAGGTCTTTAACATAAGACCCTCCTAAGAAGGGTGGCAAGGGGCACAGCGGGGCTTGGGAGTGTGCCAGTAATGCGAATCAACAACGTTTTCAGAAAGGGGAGGCAAAGACTGATTCAGGAGGAGGTGCGGGCTGCTGTAGAGGAAGAACGGCAAACCAGTGCCGTGGCAATGCGGCAGCATGGGGCCTGGATGAAGTGGGAGCAGGCGATGGAGCGGAGTGTTACCTGGGAAGACATCTGGAAGTGGAACCCCCAGCGGATAAAGTTTCTGATCCAGTGGGTATATGATGTTCTCCCCAGGCCATCCAACCTGTTTGTTTGGGGTAAAGATTAGAAACCTGCCTGCCCCCTTTGTTCAGGGACAGGCACACTTGGGCATATCCTTATCAGCTGGTAGAGGAGTGTTGTAGGAATGGTTGGAGGACCAAATGTTTGTCAGTGGAGGTTGGTTGTAGGGGCTTTGTAGGTTATTCTCTAAGCAAGGCCTATGGAGCCCTGGGCATCACAGGCCAAAGCAGGAGAAGAGCTATCAAGATCAACATCCAAGCAGCAGAGAAGGCATCGAGATGGCTCTGGTTAAAAAGAGGGGATAGGTGGGGGCCGCAGGGAGCCACTTGGACACAGGCCAGGGCTTGATCAACTCTGGTTGGGTCACCTGGCAGAGGGTGTCTGTTTAAAGACCTGAAACACCCGGTGAAGTCGGGATACAACACTAATGATGTGTCCAAGTTAGAAGCATCAGTCGTAGATGTATGTAGAACTGTGATATACTGTGAAAGCTTGAGAATCTTAAAAAAAAGTGATATGCATTTTTGGTAATACCACCCAGCAATAGTTTAATAGTTTAATAAACTCCACCATTTTTTTGTGCTCTGTTTAGTTCAAAAGATTTTTTATCCTTTTTATTGAAATCATCTCTAATATGTATTTTCTCTGACATAACAGCTCTGTTCTAATGATTCAGGGTAAAGGTTCTCCTCCTTTAAACAGCTATAACAGCTAAAAATATATATATTTTTATATTTAAAGAATAAGCTTTAGCAACTATATTCTTTAGATGAACTTTGCCATGTTTAACAGCAGTACCACTCTTTGTGGAGGAAAAAGTAGAAACAAAATCTAATATTTTTTTGATTAGGAAGTTTTCATGAAAACAGATGTGTGATATAACGACCTATCCAAATAGGTGGCAGAAATGTGGCAGAAATGAGTATGTGGCGGACAGACACATTTTTTAAGAATGACCAAAAAAACGCCATCATAGGTAAAGGACTTGTAATATAAGAATTCTTTAAATCACAATCATAAAACACGTGCAAGTGTCATGTATTTTTTTATTATTATATTACAATTTACTTTTATTTTGATCTTATTTTTATCATGTTTATTTTAATATATATTATATTTTAATAGTTGATGTATACTTAATCTATTTAATATTATTTTATTTACTTTTAAAAATAAAAATATTTGAAAATAAAATATTTACTTTTTAGTTGGTTTTATTTGCTTTATTTTACTTATTGTTTAAACTTTTTATTAAGGCTTATTTTGAAGCATTGTACTGCACTTTTATGTATGAATGGTGTTATATAAGTAAAGTTATTATTATTATTATTATTATTATTATTATTATTATTATTATTATTATTATTATTATTATTATGTAACCGTAATGTAGCAGATATAAGAGGAGGTACCTTTATCAAGAAGACAGTGCATACGCGTGTTATGTTTCTTATTTGAATTAGGAAACACTATTGATCAAAATATTCTGATTATTGAAACTCTACTCTCAACAGGTTGTTGTGGGGGCTAGCTACATTCTTCTTCTGGCTACTTCTTCAGGCTTCCACATGAAGTAGGCTGAACACCTGTGACTTACTACTGCCATCTAGTGGACGAACAATACAATTACTGCATATCACTACAGCGCGCTCCCAAGATAAAGTGTTTTTCATGGCGGCGGTGCTGAATTCGGCGAAATCAGCACGACTTTAATCGGGTAATATAACGACTTTAAGCTGGTAAAATAACGAATTTAATCAAGTAATATAACAACCTCCTCCACCAGTCTTACACACTTACAAACCAGTTCAGCTTGGTTTGATGGCTTGTGATCATCCATCTTCCAGAGGTTTTCAATGTGGTTCTCTCTCCATAGTAATGATGGGTGAGCAGCTAAAACCGGGGAGCAGTGAGGGATCAAGTCAGTTTTACTAAAATCAGTAAAAACTCCAATCTGCTAAAACTTGACCTGATAAATCCAGGAGTTCTTAATCTAATATCACTTCTTACAGAATTGACTATGTTAAAAATGCTGTGCAATTGTGCAATATCTAGATAAAGGTGTTTCTAATGCAGGTGATGTGAATATGTTTCTAAGATTTTTTGTTTGTGTATTTTATCTAATCTACAGTGTTGATTGAGATATAGATACAAGCATATAAAAGCAGGGCTCGTCCGGGATTTGAACCCGGGACCTCTCGCACCCTAAGCGAGAATCATACCCCTAGACCAACGAGCCAAATAGAGAGATGTACTGTCTAGTTCTCCCCAGATGTGTAACTACAGTTTCTGGTGCTCTCCAGATGTTTTACAGAGTTGCCACGTCTCAGAGTGAAAATCCTTCAGTCTGATTCCTGTAGTTAGAGCGCCATCTATCGGTTCTAAACATCTCTCACTTCTTACTGATTTTACTCAACCTGTAGCTTAAAATAAAAGCAAGAAATCATTCTGGTTATTATGTTATCCTGGGTGGTTGCTACAGTGTTGCTAGGTGATGACTATTTTCAAACATTATTTGCATAAATCTACAGGTGAGAAACCGCACAGTGTGGATTATTTATTTCATGCATATATAGAAAAGTGTGATGAAGACAAAGTGATTAATTACCCATAAACAGTACCTGTTATTCTTACCTTGAAAGTTAATATTGAGTGGTACTCCTTGGGATATACATATACTTAGCTAAAATATTCTTGGTATTTGTATTGGTAGAAGGTAGAACATATTAACCAAGGAATACCTTTGTTTTCTTGCTTTTATTTTAAGCTATAGGTTCAGTAAATTCAGCAAGATGTCAGAGATATTTCAAACCTCTGCATGTTTTAAACACCCGGTGATGGGAATGACAGGTTCAGCATATTTTAACTGATCTAGCTCACACCTTAAGCTATTTCTCTTTCCATAGTAGGATGTCATTTCATATACCATGACATCCATACTATGGAACAGATTCCATGCTGCTGGTGTTGGTTCTTAACCCTCACAACTCCCCCAGGTTAGTATTGACATATTTTGGGGTGTTAGTTTCACCCATTTTTAAAACCAGGGCGAGAATCATACCCCTAGACCAACGAGCCGGATGTGTGCAAAAATAAGTGCAGTTTTTCATCCTACTCAGTCATACCTTATAGACAAATAGATTAGTTTAACTATGGATTTTTTTTTTATTACTTTGTACATTTGACAACAATGTATTTTTCCCTATACCATATAATACAGTTCCCCCCATTTGGTTCTGCTAAAATGTAAGCTCTCTTTCTCTCTCTCTCTAAATGATTGTTGGGGTGACGACAGCAAAACATGGGATGTGATGGTTGTGAGCAGTTTAGATGGTATTGGAGTGTACCGTGTGGCTCGTTGGTCTAGGGGTATGATTCTCGCTTTGGGTGCGAGAGGTCCCGGGTTCAAATCCCGGACGAGCCCTGCTTTTACTTTGAAAGTAAATGTAGTGCTTTGACAGAATCAAATCCAGGAGTAGAGATGAATCCGTGTATCATTCGTTCATTTGATATTCAATTGAGAATCAAAATCGGAAAATTAAAAAACCAATTCGTTTTTTCGTTTTTTCGTTTTTGAATATAATACCAAAAAACGAATAACGGCTTGTATTTTGTATTTTTATTTGGTTATCCAAACAAAAATTGGAAATTTAAAAAACGGACCAGGAGCCGAATTTGATTTTGATTTTGAACTTGACCCATTTGTGTGCCCCGGAAGTTACTGATTTGTTTATTCTTGGTGGGTTTCTGTTGCGCGGGAGTTCACTGCAGTGTTATCTACACAGTCTGTATTGCTGTAGGCTTTGGATGGAGTTGAGGATGGAGAGTTTTATCTTGTTCAGAGGAACTAAACGAGTTGCAGTGAAAGAAGACGATATGACAACAGAAAAAATCGGCAGGATCTTTCAGGTGTTTGTCTAACGTTCCGTAGCTAAATGAACTCCCGCGCAACAGAAACCCACCAAGAATAAACAAATCAGTAACTTCCGGGGCACACAAATGGGTCAAGTTCAAAATCAAAATCAAATTCGGCTCCTGAATCCGTGTATCATTCGTTCATTTGATATTCAATTGAGAATCAAAATCGGAAAATTAAAAAACCAATTCGTTTTTTCGTTTTTTCGTTTTTGAATATAATACCAAAAAACGAATAACGGCTTGTATTTTGTATTTTTATTTGGTTATCCAAACAAAAATTGGAAATTTAAAAAACGGACCAGGAGCCGAATTTGATTTTGATTTTGAACTTGACCCATTTGTGTGCCCCGGAAGTTACTGATTTGTTTATTCTTGGTGGGTTTCTGTTGCGCGGGAGTTCACTGCAGTGTTATCTACACAGTCTGTATTGCTGTAGGCTTTGGATGGAGTTGAGGATGGAGAGTTTTATCTTGTTCAGAGGAACTAAACGCGTTGCAGTGAAAGAAGACGATATGACAACAGAAAATACATGTCTTTTTCGCTTAAGGTCGTGTTGAACACAGAACCTTCTAACACTCATTGCAGAACATCGCTGGATCCCCATTTGCTGCAACGTGCACGAAATCTCTTCATGCGTCTTACCACCTTCAAAAAGATCTTTAATTAGGCCAGAATGTGGTTCCAGTCCGGCCATGCTGCCTACAGCAATACAGACTGTGTAGATAACAGATAAGCAACAGAAACCCACCAAGAATAAACAAATCAGTAACTTCCGGGGCACACAAATGGGTCAAGTTCAAAATCAAAATCAAATTCGGCTCCTGGTCCGTTTTTTAAATTTCCAATTTTTGTTTGGATAACCAAATAAAAATACAAAATACAAGCCGTTATTCGTTTTTTGGTATTATATTCAAAAACGAAAAAACGAAAAAACGAATTGGTTTTTTAATTTTCCGATTTTGATTCTCAATTGAATATCAAATGAACGAATGATACACGGATTAAAATACAAGCCGTTATTCGTTTTTTGGTATTATATTCAAAAACGAAAAAACGAAAAAACGAATTGGTTTTTTAATTTTCCGATTTTGATTCTCAATTGAATATCAAATGAACGAATGATACACGGATTGAGATGCTCTACCTGAAGAATTCACACCTGTTCTTACCTGTATAACTCACACATTTACTAAGAATTATTACAAAGACGCTGGAAAAAGGTCATCACCTAGCAACAGCATAGCAACCACCCAGGATAACATAAAAACCAGAAGAGGGATACCTTTTTTTAAGCTACCAGTTCATAAATCAGATGTTTAGAACCGATAGATGGCGCTCTAACTACAGGAATCAGACTGAAGGATCTTCACTCTGAGACGTGGCAACTCTGTAAAACATCTGGAGAGCACCACAAAATTAATTTTTTAACGTCTGACTCGTTGGTCTAGGCGTATGATTCTCGCGTAGGATGCGAGAGGTCCCGAGTTCAAATCCCGGACGAGCCCTGCTTTTATATACTTGCATCTATATAACAATCAACCCTGTAGATTAGATAAAATACACAAACAAGAAGATAGTGTTCACACATACAAATATTAACATTAAAATCACTAATAAATGTTAAAGAATCCAAAATCTTAGAAGACTATTTACATCAACTGCATTAGATCTAGATCTAGATATTGTACATAATGTTTAACATATTAAATTCTGTAAGAAGTGATATTAGATATTAAGAACTCCTGGGTTTACCAAATCACAGATAGATGGCGCCGGACGACCCCTGCTTTTACTGTGGATGTTCTGATCTTTAGTAAGTATAGTGCTGACTCAGGATCAGATTCAGGACTAGAGATGATCTGCCTCAATAATACACAGTATGTGATGCTAGGTCTTGCTAGGTAATGACGTTTTTCAAGCAATCTTTGTAATAAATCTTAGTAAATGTCTGAGTTCTACAGGTGAGAACAGGTGTGTATTATTCATTTAATGCATGGATAGAATAGTGTGATGAAGATGTAAAACACCTGTGAAAAAAAGCACATCTGGCTCGTTGGTCTAGGGGTATGATTCTTGCTTTGGGTGCAAGAGGTCCTGGATTCAAATCCCACATGAGCCCTGCTTTTAAAAACGTGTGAAACTAGGAACACACCGAACATATATCAGTGAGCAGGTAAGAACCAACACCAGCCGCATGGAAAAGAACATTAAAAGAGTGGAAAACCTTGATCTTACCATGTCATCTGTTTTGTCTCAAGGGCTATAATTCTCACTTAGGGTGCGAGAGGTCCTGGGTTCAAATCCCGGACGAGCCCTGCGTTTATATACTTGTATCTATATGTCAATTAACCCTGTAGATTAGATAAAATACTCAAACAAGACGACAGTGGTCACACTTACAAGTATTAACATTAAAATCCCTAATAAATATTAAAGAATCCCAAATAGAAAATTAGAAGACTATTTACATCAACTGCATTAGAAATATCTTTATCTAGATCTAGATATTGCACAATTGTAGATCATGTTTAACATATTCCATTCTGCAAGAAGTGATATTAGATATGCATGAGTTTTTACTGATTTTAGCTCACACCTGAAACTGTTCCAATTTCCACAGTGTAAATTTCATGCCACAGACAAAGGCATGAGGTGGTAATTTTGTTGTTTTTATCTACTTGTTTCTAAAGGTTTGCTTCTGATTTTATTGTCTTTTATGCTGTAGGCTCGCAAGGGATTTGGACCCTGAAGCGAAAATCATACCCCTAGAGCAACGAGCCAGATGTGCAGAACAGATGTGCAGTTTTTCACAGGTGTTTTCAAGGATTACCACATCTTCAGGGTCTCCTGTAACAGGGTGGTATATACAGTGTTAGGCAGCGAATGAACAGTCAGTTAATCTTGAAGATTAAGTTTAGTGTTGAAGCAGGAATAATAGACAAGTGAACGAATATGAGACACTTCAACAAGAATCAATCTGTAATGTTCCAGACAATAACTGGGTCAGAATATCTCCAGAATATTAGACAGGTATTGTGGGGTGTTCCCGGTGTGAAGTTGTTTATGTTTCTCCTGATGATATTTGAGCGTCTATGTATTTTTTTCTCCTCATCTATCACTCTGATCTTGACGGATATGGTGGGTGATTTAGCCGGTGGGTTAGGTAGGATCAGTTTCCCAGATTGGGATGAAGCCTAGTTTTAGAGTCTATTTACCTTTAACAGAAAATCTACTCTACTCTACAGCCATCAGCTACCGTAATAGACGCAGTAGCTCCCCTACCGTAATGCACTCAATATGGGAGCCTATTACATCAATATGTGGAATAAATATGTTCCACACGGATTTCTGTAACATATGCGCCATCTATGGGTAAGTACTAAAAAGTGCAAAGCATCAGACGCTTTATTACACACATTATTGAACACGATTATTTTAGGAATTACTGTTAATCATTAGTTTATCACTATTTATAATGTATAATGTTCCTAAAAGAAATAGTTTTAAATAAGGGTAAATCAGAATTTTCTAACTTGTATCCAGACAGATTTTTGAGGTTCTTTGTCACATAAAATCACCATTCTATTATTTTTTAAAACAAAATTGCCAAAATATGTACTACTACAGTCTCTCCAGCATGAGCATTAGTGGACACTTTTTTTTAAGTATCCACGTCCTGCATCATCTTAATTCAAATACATTTTCTTCTTAATAAGTTATCTTTACTGCAGTAAAAACATCAAAGAGTTTTGCAACTAAATTTATATTTCTGAAATTAGTGCTAAAATGTTTGTAAAATCAGATGATAATTTCATTACAGAGATTTAAGAAGTAGTCATCATCCATTCCACACACACATACTTATTAATGCAATAATTATCCAATGGGAGGCTTTTACCTATTTACTTATTACCAGGCTGTAACATTTTTTTCAGACAGTGTATGATGTCAGATTATCTATTAGGACAGACATGCTTTACCACTTAGTAAGGTGTGTGAATGAGTTGATTAAGTAATTGCCATGATCTGGTCACATTTTGAAAATTACATCTTTTTAAATTGTGGCTAAGACTATCATCTAATTATCTCATTCTCACATCTTACTAAGTAGTGTATTTTATCTAGTATTTCCAAGGTTAATATAAGGATTGTAGAGACCTTTATGTATGTGTATTTTCTGAGCCGTGACAGTTACTGAACATAATATTAACATTTGAACAACTTTTAATATTGATTACTGAGAATTTCATTTAGTCTTTTTAATGTTTTTTGTAGATTATATCTGTAACTGATCCAGGATCAGTTCTGCATCCTCCCCTAAAGCCCAGTAAGGTGTTCAGATGATGTTCTGAAAAAACCCCTCATATGATCAGAGCATGTACAGGACAAAACGAAGAGCACAGTACTGCTGGACTCAACAGGTAGATGATCTACATTGTTTGATGGGCTAATTGATGATTGGGGTGTGTGTGTGTGGGGGGGGGGGTGGTTTGGGTGTGAAGGCAGGGCTCATCCGGGATTCGAACCCGGGACCTCTCGCTCCTAAAGCGAGAATCATACCCCTAGACCAACGAGCCAGACCCCCCCCACCAAACACCCCCCCCACTTTATATATAAAAAAAACTTCATATGTAAAGTTTTCGCTGTTCTTGCTGGAGCTCAGCAAGCTGCTGCTGTTCTCTCGGCACTTTATATATATATATATATATATATATATTTGTGCTGGTTTCTTTGTTTTTTTTCTGCTGGAGCTCAACAAGCTATCCATCATCCTGCTGCTGTGCTCTCAGCACTCATCACACTATTTGCTTCTGCATCCCTCCCATCATTCTCTCAAAGAGGACTGTCAATTCTATAGCTGCAGCATCTGTTTCTGCTGTCTGCAGCATCTCCTTCTCTTTCTGCTGCATCCTCTTCTTTTTCTGCACAATCTCCTTCACTTTCTGCAGAATCTTCTCTTCCTGCAGCTCCATCTCCTTCTCTTTCTGCAGCTTCATCTCCTTCTCTTTCTGCAGCTTCACCTCCTTCTCTTTCTGCAGCTTCATCTCCTTCTCTTTCTGCTGCATCTCCTTCCTTTCCTGCACAATCTCCTTCACTTTCTGCAGAATCTTCTCTTCCTGCAGCTCCATCTCCTTCTCTTTCTGCAGCTTCACCTCCTTCTCTTTCTGCAACTTCATCTCCTTCTCTTTCTGCTGCATCTCTTTAATTTTCTAATGCATCTCCTTCAATTTCTGCTGTATTTTCTTGTCTGTCTGCTCCATCTCCTTCTCTTTCTGCAGCATTATCTCCTTCACTTCACTCCAATCTTCTCTCTTTCTGCAGCTGCATCTCCTTCTCTTTCTGCTGTATTTCCTTGTCTGTCTGCTCCATCTCCTCTTTCTGCAGCATCATCTCCTTCACTTTCTGCACAATTTTCTCTTTATGCAGCTCCAATCTTCTCTCTTTCTGCAGCTGCATATCCTTCTCTTTCTGCAGTTCCATCTCCTTCTCTTTCTGGAGCTTCATCTTCTTCTCTTTCTTCTGCATCTCCCTCTCTTTCTGCCGCATCTCCTTAATTTTCTGATGCATCTCCTTCACTTTCTGCTGTATTTCCTTGTCTGTCTGCTCCATCTCCTTCTCTTTCTGCAGCATCATCTCCTTCACTTTCTGCAGAATTTTCTCTTTCTGCAGCTCCAATCTTCTGTCTTTCTGCAGCTGCATCTCCTTCTCTTTCTGCAGCTCCATCTCCTTCTCTTTCTGCAGCTCCATCTCCTTCTCTTTCTGGAGCTTCATCTTCTTCTCTTTCTTCTGCATATTCCTCTCTTTCTGCTGCATCTCCTTAATTTTCTGCTGCATCTCCTTCACTTTCTGCTGTATTTCCTTCTCTGTCTGCTCTATCTTCTTTTCTTTCTGCTGCATCTCCTTCTCTTTTTCCTGCACCTCCTTCTCTTTTTGCAGCATCTCCTCTTTCTGCAGCTGCATCTCCTCTTTCTGCTGCATCCCCCTCTCTTTCTGCAGCTGCATCTCCTTCACTTTCTGCAGCTCCATCTCCTTTTCTTTCTTCTGCATCTCCTTCTCTTTCTTCTGCATCTTCCTCTCTTTCTGCTGCATCTCCTTAATTTTCTGCTGCATTTCCTTCACTTTCTGCTGTATTTCCTTCTCTGTCTGCTCCATCTTCTTCTTTTTCTGCTGCATCTCCTTCTCTTTCTGCTGCACCTCCTTGTCTTTTTGCAGAACCTCCTTCTCTTTTTGCAGAACCTCCTCTTCTTTCTGCAGAATCTCCTCTTTCTGCAGCTGCATCTCCTTCTCTTTCTGCTGCATCTCCTTCTCTTTCCGCTGCATTTCCTCTTGTTTCTCCTGAAACTCCCCCTCTTTCTGACTAAACTCCGCCTCTATCTGCTTTAAGTCCTCCTCTTTCCGCTGCAGCTCCTCCCGTTTTCGCTGCATCTTCTCCTTCCTGCGGGACTGTTTTCCTGGGATCAGTTTTTTCAACCACTTAAACTCCATTTCGAGAGTACACGCTGTGCAGTGAGCTCAGTAGTGTAACGCGAGCGAATGCGGGGACTATTTATAGTCCCGGGGCTATGACGTCATATTCGTTCTAGTGTTATGATGTCACGCGCCTTAATGCGCGGGTCTATTCACAGCTGCCGGGCCACGCTGTTCTCTTGACCAATCAGGAGTGCTGTCAGCGTTGCTAGAATACGGGTCAGGATTGCCTGCTGGGATATAAGCGCATGCGGGCGCACAACAAAAACGTGTATTGTAACTTAAATATTATGAATTTATTATATGTAAATATAATATATATATATATATATTGCACTTTAGTTATCTGAACTTAAAATGTATTGTCAATATGACTACAAATTGTGGAGTTTGTTAAGATAACTTATTATTTCATGTTTGTTTCTTAAAAAATAAATTCAGATTTTCAAGTCATCTGAAATCACCAGAGTAATTTAACCCACGTAAGCGCCTGAAGGTCTTTTTTCAACGTGCGGTATGTCAGCGCAGGGGGCGTGTCTGTAGGATACAGAGCGTCCCTGAAGTCCATCATTTCATTCTGGTGAGAGTTCAAATCTGGCGGGCATTTTATCTTTTGAGGTAAGTTTTTTAATCTCTTCAGACTTTTATAATGTTTTTGAGCCGGTAGAATGTTCTTACAGTTCTTCTAAGGTGGCTGATAATATGTAAGGCACGTAGCTAGCTGGCTAGATGTAGCTAAAATAATTGTTTTCTGGCCTTCGGTAGCTAGCTAGCTCAGTTTATCTGCTAATAGCAAGGTTAGATGCTAGCTAGCCAGTTAGCTACACAGCTAGGCTGTTTGTACTTATGTTTGAGAGGCATAACTCTAGATAAAAGTAACTATCAAATATTTGGACAAATGTTGGCTAACCTAGATATGTTTGAAGATAGGGTATAATTATCCTTGCGTTAAGTAAGTACAGCTGTGCTGAGTTGTTTAGCCGTTCCACCTTAAAATGTGATTCATTTCTGGCGCCGCACTTTATTTAAGGTGGAACAGAGAGTAACGTTACTTAAATGAGAGGCTGGCAGAAATACGTCAATTTCACCTTCACAAAAGTGCAACACGCTAGTATTTACCCTGAAGATATGATGGATAGTTTAATATAAACACTTTTTAATTGGGATAGGAACGTTTTTAAATTTTTAAACTCAGGGTCTGCTGAGGTTAGTCAGATAAAATGCAGAGCTTCAGAAAAACATGTTAAGGTAGGCGACCATTGACATTTTTTTCGTGTTGCTTTTTCGACTACTTTAATGAAATCAAGGGTCCCGGTGGGTTCAACAGTGTATTTGTTCAAAAGTCAGATTATAAATCGAGGAACGTTCTTGAATTTAGCCTTACAAATGCAGAGCTAGAGGGCTAGCTGCAGCTCTAACCTAGACCAGCAGTTTCAACAAATGCTGCCGATAAGAAAAGCTAGTTTACTGTACTTTTCCTCCTTTCTACAGGTTACTAAAGACTGCTACACTAGCTAATTAGTACATTTATAATCTCATTCGACTTTAGCAAAGTTCAATAATTTACAGAATATTATTGTGGCTAGATTAATAGATAATCTAGATATTGTCTAAAAAACAAAAATATTTTCATGAATCAAGTGCAAATTATGGGTCTTTGCATGAATACAAAAAGCAAGGCTTTACCGCAGCTGAATGTTAACTCATCTTGCCTTTGGTTTAAAATCTTAAAAAAAAAAAAGAAACCAGGTTATAGACTGGCTGATAAGGTTCTGAATGAATGGGCAGCACTGTTCCTCTTAACCAAAGCAAGCACCTTTCCTTTCTTAATATTGTTTATTAATTAATAAATATAATAATAATTTTTATTACCGTAGATAGCAGTATCTTTACCAAGCCATAGTAGAGGGTGGCATATAATACTTAAGGTAAACCAATTACAGTTGCCAGGCGGTGCACGTCAAACACTATGGCCCACCTTGGAATGTCTGGTATAAAAGAGTATCTTCTGCTATACCAATCATGTCAGAAATAGTCCTCTTTATTTGCAACAGCAAGTTATTTCCCAGATAAAACAGATTGACAGTAAATGTAATTACCTAGCCTCAGTTTCTCAAAAAAACATTTTTAATGTTAAGATCTTATTAAATGGTAAGAGTTGTAGGTAATGCCTGCTGAGTTCAATTCTAATTTGAACTACAACTCTAAAATCCTACAATCTTTAATGAATACAATGATTATGATAATTCTGTGATTTAGTTTATTGAGTACTTTTAATGCTTTCAGTACTTTTATTTTGTATAACATTTACAATGCAGAGCTTTCATCCGTAACTTTTACAGTTACAATTGCGTTACATCTACAGTGTGGTATTAATACTTTTACTGATAGAAAAGTTTTGAATGCTTCCTCAACATAAACATCTCAACATAAACATGATTTAGTTTTATAACATGATATCGTTGTAGCAGTTTGTATTCATTTTTATAATTATTTTGTTGATATTTTAGGGTAATTGCAATACTTTTCTTAGATGATTATTGTACCTTAAAATCTCTTCCTGTTGCAACCCTAATTGCTTTCTAAGATTTTATCCTTTAGGTTGTGATCTGATGGTGATGGAGTTGTTGGTGCATCAAGTGGAAATGTAAGCTTTGCACTTACTTCACAAACAATCGTCAAAAAATGTAGGTCCAAAACAGAAGCTTAAGAAAGCTAAAAAGTCTTAAGTCAACTTTCTTCCAGATGTTCCTGAAGGCAAGACGCAGAATGTGCAGGAAGAGGAGAGGGCACTGCATTCAAGCACTTAGCAGCCTCCTGTCTCTGCTTGATGATGATGTGAGTACATGTATAGAAATATATAGGCCAGAACACGCCATGCACACTCACCTGCCACACATTCTTTCTTATTTAGCTCTTTTTTTAATGTGGACTTATGTGTGCTTTGCCCTGTGAGGGGCCAGTCTGTTCACAACTCAGGACACAAAGGAACAGCCATGCCAGCTGAAAACTTAGGTTAAACTAAGTGATATACATTTGGTCTTGTTGGATTAGATTATTGGTAGCATGTACATAGAAATTTTCATCAGATTTAGTTTGTATACATACGGTTCTATCATCAGAATGTATTCGGACATAGCCAATGTTAATTGTTTTATTTGTGGTGAAAGCTAATGTGCACTGTCGCTTTGTCTTAAGAATGTGCTGTCTTCAAAAGAGTTCAGTTCAAAAGAAAAGGGCAGTCATTCTGAGAGGCCTTCCACATTTTCTCAGGGAGGATTCATCCAAACTTCTAAATATTGCTGAGGTAAGCTTGACTGGAAAGTTTTGTTTTTATTTTTCATTTTCTGATCTTAGTATATTTTATGCAGTCAAAAATGCATGCTTAGTAACAATGTTAGTTATTAAGGGTGTGATGAAACACTAATATCACGAGATGAGACATGATATTGGGTTCACGAGAACGAGACGAAACGAGATTTAAAAATAAAATTTGAAAGAAAACGTCAAAAATGAAAAATGGCTTGAGTTATGACAATCATATAACGCAAACTTAACAGACTGGTTTCTCTCACATTGATTCTATAAGAAATAGAAATAAGAATAAAATATAAAAATAAAATGTTTCTAGGTCTTATATAGTGCAAACAATAAGTGCCAACCACAACCAGTCATATTAAGACTATGGTTTGTGTTTTTTTCTCCTAAATCTCTTGTAATTTAACTATGCATAACCATGACCAGTCTTATTAAGCCTGTGTTTGAAGTGCAAACAGAGACAGAACATTTTTTAAATACAGTACAGAGCTAAGGGATTAGTACACCTGCCTATGAAACTGTCACGTGTAGGATTTACTTACAATATTTACATATGGTTTGTGTCTTGTTGGTCATTCTGTTACCATATATTGTTTCCACTGGAGCCAAAATGCAGCCAGATATACAACTTAAAAGTAGCAGAAGCATCTTCTATGCAAATGCCCGAATTTTCCTCTTCTGCTGAGAGCTGCTCGCACTGCTCAGCCATCATACTATCACCATCGCTACTGGGTTGCCAGATCTCTCTTAAAAACTCCACACTTTTTTTGCCCTGCAAGACAGGTTTAAGCCTGACGAGAAATATCGTCCGTTTTAATCTCGCGAGATCTCGTGCCACGAGATCTCGTCACACCCCTATTAGTTATGCTTAAATTATATGGATTTTGTATGTTCTTCTAATGCACTCTAAACTGGTGGCCATTTATACATATTGTAAGTCTTGTGGTCAAATGCATAATGGCCCATCTGTATTTTTTAAACGTGTTTAATGCCGCATTGCTACAGTTACAGTAGAGAGTATTTTGGACTCTTGTTTAATCTACGAGGCACCTGGGCCATGTTCCGACTCCCAAAAATTCTGTCTAGTGAACAATGCATGATCAGTTCACCTACAGCTGTCCAATGGGGCACGATTGTATGCAGTGTGGTCAAAATAATCTTCTTGTCAGATTGTTTCTATCGTATTAGATCTACTGATTAAATATAAGTACATTGTATTTATTACATGCTTTATGTAATTGTATGCAATTGTAGTCCATCTGTTTGTTTGTTTGCATACTTTATAATCCTTCTCCTTTTACCCTGTGCTTCAATACTCAGGACCCCCACGGGAGTGACCACCACAGAGCAGCTGGTGTTTGGGGTGGTGGATGGTTATTCTTAGCACTGCAGTGATTAGCGTGGTGGTGGTGTATGAGGTGTTAGTGTGTGTTGTGCGGGTACAGTGTGTGGATCAGATACAGATCACTGACCTCCACGCTGTTACCCGCTCCTACCTATTGTAGCTGCTCCAGCTCTAAATCTGTTGCTGCACAGTTTGTGACTAAGGTGTTTGAATCAGACACAGCAGTGCTGCTGGCATTTTTACTCATACCAGCACAACACAAACTAACACCTCATACACCATCACCATGCTAATCAGTGCTAATCACAGCAGTGCTGACAATCACGAGCCACCACCCCAATAGTAACAGTAGTAGTAGTAGTAGTAGTAGTAGTAATAATAATATTAATTAAAATGCTCTGTCTTGGTCCTGTGGGGTTCTGACCACTGAAAAACAGGGTCAAAAGTGGACTATGGCTAAGATAAGTGGAACTGAACTAATGGACAATAAGAAACAAGGTGTGTGTGTGTGTGTGTGTGTGTGTGTGGTAGATTAGTTAACTCAGTATATTACTCTTTCTCACTTCAGACTACAGAGAGTGAGGAGTAAATATTGGTATCTTGCTGATAAGAGAAGAGGAGGACGTCATTGATTTTCAGAGGTACCGGAAGAGCAAATCATCCTAAATGGCATTCCTGACTTTCCTAATGCGGTAGCTATGCTTGTTGGTCTGCTATTCACACTTAATATTGATTACCCCAAGGAACTACTGAAATACGGAAATACTTCACTGTCCACAGTCACCAATGCTTAAGAGCTAATGTTTAAAAGTATGTGTTTCGTTTATTATTATGCTTATTATTAACAGAACATTTCTTTTATTACAGGATGTAGAAATAAAGTTAAGATCTGCCGGTGGGTATATATATTATGTCTTTCACTTTTGGGGTTGGCTCCGCCCCTGTCTCCAATGTAGGACCTGCAGAGCCCAGATGTATCAAGTCCTGGGCCGATGACAGGGCCTACGCCAAAGACTCTACTAGAAGAGACTGTTCTTTATATCCTCTTTATAATATGTATCTTTGTTTTGCTAAAAATGTTAAAACATTAAATTGTTCAACTAACAACATTTCTTCCGGAGTCGAATAGTAGAAATGAAAGTGCAGCGTAAGTTCTACTAAAGACTCCAATGCTACGTCACCTAATTACCTATCCAATCAGCTGTTCCCTTCTGCCTTTAAATAAGATCACTCATTCAGTACCTTTGCTGCATTTCAGACGCTGATGGTCGTTCTTACTCTCCTCCTTCCCCACCGCCACCAGGTTGGTCCCGTTTGGTTGCCCGGGGGTTGGCTCCACCCCTGTCTCCAACGGACGACAGGGTCTGCAGAGCCCAGATGTATCAAGTCCTGGGCCGATGACTGGGCCTACGCCAAAGACTCTACTAGAAGAGACTGTTCTTTATATCCTCTTTATAATATTTATCTTTGTTTTGCAAAAAATGTTGAAACATTAAATTATTCAACTAACAACATTTCTTCCGGAGTCGAATAGTAGAACTCTTAATAGTCTAGATGGAAACAGGGGTCCACGAGCACATAGTGGATTTTTTTTCCCCGCCTGTTTTTTCTTAAACTTTGAAGTTTCTATTTTATGATTCTGACAGGTAACAGGATGAAATAATGTCCCATGACATTTATTTTTAACCCTTTAATGCACCGAAAAAAATTATGAAGAAAATGGCTTAGCTCCTTGAGTTAACAACCTATACAGACAAACGAGCACACTTTTCCATTAAATTCTGGGCTAAGGAATTTAACAGAATAGTTATTTTAAAGTTCTTGACACATTTTGACTTAATTCTGGGACAAAAATATCAAAAATTTGCAGAAAATGTTAAGTTTGCCTGTATGTTTCCACATTATACTAAAATCCTGTGCACTGGATAAAACATCTTGAGATGTTTCTGAATCTACTTTAAGATTATGACAGGTAATAGGACAAAAAATGTCCTGTGGGGCTTATTTTTAACTTTTTACTACATCTATCCCAATTCCGAACCTAAAAAAAGATGAAGAAATTGGCATAGCTCCTTCAGTTAAAAACCTATACAGACAAATGAGCACACTTTTCCATACAATTATGGGACATTGTGTCAAAATGTGTCAAAAACTTAAAAATAACCATTCTATTGAATTGCAATAGAATGGTTATTTTTAAGTTTTTGACACATTTTGACTTAATTCTGGGACAAAAAGATTAGCATAAAATGTTATGGTCGCCTGCATGTTTTCACATTATACATTATATTCACATTATGAAAAGTCTACTTTTAGATCCTGACAGGTACCAGGATGAAAAATGTTATTAGCTGCAGAACTAGTTGATGTTAAAATTCAACAATGTACTAAAAATAAACCACTAGTATAGTGGGGTACTTATAATTTTAATCATCATTATCACCATTGAAGAGATCATCAAAGTATTTCTGTCCCCTCTCCAATCAATTCTGTCTCTTCTGCTCTTGCAAAAATGTCAACAAGGAGGGAAGATGGGGCAAACTGACCAGACCGTCTCCAACACCCCCTCTTCCAACCCATGCCCTGACCGTAAGAGTTTGGCCTTTCAGATTTTGGCTGATCTGTCATTTTTTAGCAGGCTACCCTGTAGTTTATGCTGTGTACTTTAAAACTTGCATCCAGGGCTCTGTTAACACCCACCATCCTTTGCAGCATCTTGGTTCTCACAGCATTAATGGAGATCAGTTGACCATGGATATCTTCTGTTGGAGCTCATTGCTGACCTGCCACAATGTACAAAGCTGGCTTAAAGCCACCTGGAATCGTATGTTTTGCTGCAGCTTCTTCAAGGGAGCTACTTTTCCCTTGCCCTTGAGAGCACTGGTGCAGCATAGTATCCCAGAAAAGTACTGCAGCATTTAGATCCCAGAGGTTCAGCTAGCTCAGAGACATTCACTAGCTTACTATGCAAGCCAGTTCCATGGTCAAGAATCATGGTAAGGTTGACATTTTAAGTGCAATTCTGACACAAATTCAGCCTTTCTTTCTTTAAATACAAATCCACACACACAGATTTTCTGTTCAGAGATTGGGTGATATTAAAGCAGTGCACTGGACATATTACTTTTCATTGTGGCACATTTTCCTCACATCTGTGTTTAAAAGCATTCTCGTGAGAATTACATTTAAAAGAGGAGTTCATGTTTAAAGTACCTTATGGTGAAAAGCAATACAGCTGTGCCTTGATTACATTTCAATGTGTATTTTATTAATGTGCAATGTAATGTAATGTAATAGTAGTTTTGCATATTATTTTGGCACTTATTCTGCATGTTAGTGAGGAAAAGCAATGCATTTTGTGGACTGTTTTTACATTTTTCCACCTTAGTGTTTGCTTTTCAATTTTGCACCAATTCCTCTCCATAGTTTTCTTTATATACAGAGCACAAAATCCAAAAATCCAACATAAACAAGTTGTAAATAAAATGGTATTCACATTTTTGTTATGCCAAAGTTAACTTTTATTAATAATCCTTTTCTTTTAACATTTGTTTATTAAACAGGAGTATATATGTATTCAACATTTACAAATAGTACAATGTATCTTCCCAAATTTTAAATAACACAAATAGTAAACTAATACAGTAACTCACAAACAATAAACACACTAATTAACCTTATGACTCAATAGCATATCATAAAACCCTGATATAGCATGATTTGCCCAGTCACACAGTCTCTGACCTGCAGGTATCTAAAAAAGTGACTAGAGGGTAGGTCATATCGACTCCGAAGTTGTTCAAATGAAGCAAAATTGTCCCCCCATGTAGAGGTCCCCAACTGTGTGGAGACCTAAACACGTCCACTGTGTAAAGGTAGCATCTAAAATGGATGGGGTACATAATGAGACAATGTTTCTTCCTTAAATTAAGATTTTATCTGTCGCCAAATACCAATTGTTGTATGGATCAATATATTACCATTATAAATAGATTTATCCAAGGCAGTTTGGGATAGAATTATTGCACTGATGTTATAGGGGAAGCAATCTTGTCTCTCCATTGCGATCCACTTAGGGTGTACAAATGTGTGATCTAACCATATACTGATAATTCGAAGAACGCAAGCCCAGTAACAAAACATGAAATTGGGGAGGGCCAACTCACCCTGAATCTTTGATTTTTTTGTTAATACGATGAACTTTATAATCCCATATGAATGGAAGGATAATTGAGTCCAAACGCTTAAAAAAGGCCTTTGGGAGAAGATGGGAATATTCTGAAATAAATAGAGTATTTGTGGCAAGAAGATCATCTTTATAGTGTTGACTCTACCAACCATGGAGATAGGAAGGGATTTCCAATATTGAATGTTGCCTTGCAATTTGACCAAGAGAGGGAGAAAGTTAGCTTTAAAAATAGAGATTTATAGTGTTTCGTGAAGACTTTTCCCAAATATGTAAATCTATTCAATGTTATCTTAAAAGGGAAACGTTGAACATCTGAGATATCGTTTAATCTGATTGGCATTAGTTCACTTTTAGACCAATTTATTCTATAGCCAGAAAACTGACCAAAATTTGAAATTAGTTCGAGAACAACTGGGATTGAAGACTGTGGATTGCTTACAAAGAGAAGGATATCATCTGCGAAGAGTGATATCTTACTTATTGTATCTCCCGTACCATAACCCTGAATATCAGTATTACAACGAATGGCCTGGGCTAGAGGTTCTAGGGCCAAAGAAAACAACATGGATGAGAGAGCACACTCCTGTCTCGCGCCTCTGTGTAGATAAATTAGGGAAGACAATTTTGTATTTGTGATTATTCTAGTCGATGTGTTATGATACAGGATTCCTATCCAGGATTCAAATTCATCGCCCAATTTAAATTTAGCCATCTGGGCCTGGGGCTTTACCTTTTGTTTAGCGCTTTAATAAATTTTGCTGAGTAAAGAGATTCATAAAATTGTGTAAATCTTTGATTAATATCGATGTGAGCTGTTAACAAATCACCAGGGGCCTCATGTACTAAGACTTGCGTGGACTTCCTACTGAAAAGTTCCGTACACACAAAAAAATCCGGATTTATCAAACCGTGCGTAGGCAGAATCCCAAGTACTTTCTCTTAGTACATCACAATCAACTTGAAATAGAGCGCAAGTGCAGGAAAACATCACACCTGCCATGTCTCCTCCCTCAATTACGCAGAGTATATAATGTGTGTAATAATAATAATAACAATAATAATATACTAGAGTACAATATGCAAGTCAAGAAGAAAAAGTGTCACAAGACGCGTAGCGTAATAACTAATATTTACCCATGCCTTAATGTATTTATTCTATGGATAATAAATGCTTTCATTTAAATGCTTTAAATGAGTTGCTTACCAAGAAGCCACCCGTCACACACTCAGCTTGTTTTCTTATCTATCCTCTTATGCTCTTGGAAATCTAAAACAGTTTATAAGCCAGTCATCATCATGGGCCAAAAAAACATCTCTCAATGAATTCGGCCATTAGCAATATTTTCCAATAATGCCAACTTTGCCATCTCCAACAACTCCAGCGCAACATTTTATGCATGTTTATATAATCTAGGCTAAGTGGAAACACGTTAAATGATTATTTCAGTAAGCCAATCAAATTGTCTGATTAATTTACTTTATTTTACCCAATAATTACTTACTACAATGTGTGCATAAAGAATATCTTAATAGTTGTAATTTCAATGCATTGCCACTAACTGTCGCCAAAATGACAAATGACAAAAAAACACAATACAGACGTACAAATAAACATGCGTACACCCGAAACGAAAGTGCCGTGGGGGCACGTTCAAGTCAAATTTAGGACATCTGACCGTGAGCCTGAAATATGGCGTACGCAATGTTTTTGTGCGTATGCACCTTTAGTACATGAGGCCCCTGATTTCACTATAAAAATAATAATTCACAATAATCCACTATAAAACCCACTAAACAAAGAGACGTTGAAACATTTTTGCACGTCCAATTTTGGTCTCCTGAAGGTGCAGACTGTGACGCCAGACGACGTCTTTTTTCTGACGTCTTCTGCACGTCCAGTATTGACGTCCCCGAGACCTCCGGATAAGGGCTAATTCTAGTTTAAATTAAGTCGTTGTGGACGTCTTTTCTACGTGAAATTTACATGTATACGTTTTATAGACCAACTACTTTGAGGCTCCCTGCATAACTGTAGTGCCATTTCAGACGGTGGCAACTGTTCCATTGTTCCAGCTTCAGCAGATAACTGGAAACGCATACAAAGCTAAGCCAAACAATAAGGTTCACAACCTTCTGGAACTAGTTATGCACGTTAGTTATACACAATATGCTTTACAAATAAATTGCATTTCAACCCTCTCACTTTTTCCAAAACATGCCAACCTGCAAAGAACTAGTAAAAGCAAGGAATAAATTAATTACCCCCATCTTACCACTGTTGATTTTAAATTGACCCTTTCTGTTTGGGGAAACATTAATATAATAATAAAAATAATGAGTAAATCTCATTTGGGGTTTATGCCTTTATTTTACATCAACATAACATACACCTTAGATTCACACCATAACAATTTCACTAAACATTTACCTTCCCTTAAAACTATTACAGCTTTACATTACACCTTCCCTTAACAATATTATACCTTCCCTCAACACTATTACACCTTTAACATTACACCTTCCCTCAAAACTATTTCACCATTACACCTTCCCTTAACAATATTATACCTTCCCTTTAAACTATTACACCTTTACATTATACCTTCCATCAACACTATTACACCTTTAACATTACACCTTCCCTTAACAATATTATACCTTCCCTTTAAACTATTACACCTTTACATTATACCTTCCATCAACACTATTACACCTTCCCTCAAAACTATTACACCTTTAACATTACACCTTCCCTCAACAATATTATACCTTCCCTTAACACTATTACACCTTTACATTACACCTTCCCTCAACACTATTACACCATTACACCTTCCCTCAAAACTATTACACCATTACACCTTCCCTTAACAATATTATACCTTCCCTTTAAACTATTACACCTTTACATTATACCTTCCATCAACACTATTACACCTTTAACATTACACCTTCCCTTAACAATATTATACCTTCCCTTTAAACTATTACACCTTTACATTATACCTTCCCTCAACACTATTACACCTTCCCTCAAAACTATTACACCTTTAAGATTACACCTTCCCTTAACAATATTATGCCTTCCCTTAACACTATTACACCTTTACATTACACCTTCCCTTAACAATATTATACCTTCCCTTAACACTATTACACCTTTAACATTACCCCTTCCCTCAACACTATTACACCTTCCCTCAACACTATTACCCCTTCCCTCAACACTATTACACATTCCCTCAACACTATTACACCTTCCCTCAACACTATTACACCTTCCCTCAACACTATCACACCTTTCCACTACACCTTCCCTTAACACCATTACAACTTTACATTACACCTTTCCATTACACCTTCCCTTAACATCATTATACTTTCATTAAGATTCTAGGTCCTGAGAGACAGCGGTGTGTCCTCCACGTCTTTGTGGTGCATGTTTGAAATGCTCCGAAGTACACATCTGTATGAAGTCCTCGGTGGCTGTCCCATCACAGGCAAATTAGAAATCTCAGCTAAGCTAGCTAACGCTAAGCTAACGGCGGGAATACACATTTAACACCTGACGAGAATTATCGCCGTTTTAATTCTCACACATCATATTAAGCTATTTTAATTTATTTTTGTCCCACAACAAACTATATTTTAAATTGCCTTATTTATGTAATATTCACATAAACTTACTTCTTCACACTATGGCTTAGCTAACGCTAAGCTAACGGCGGGAATACACATTTAACACCTGACGAGAATTATCGCCGTTTTAATTCTCACACATCATATTAAGCTATTTTAATTTATTTTTGTCCCACAACAAACTATATTTTAAATTGCCTTATTTATGTAATATTCACATAAACTTACTTCTTCACACTATGGCTTAGCTAACGCTAAGCTAACGGCGGGAATACACATTTAACACCTGACGAGAATTATCCTGCCGTTTTAATTCTCACACATCATATTAAGCTATTTAATTTATTTTTGTCCCACAACAAACTATTTTAAATTGCCTTATTTATGTAATATTAACATAAACTTACTTCTTCATGCTATGGCTTAGCTAACACTAAGCTAACGCTAAGCTAACGTTAAGCTAAAGGCGGGAATACACATTTAACACCTGACGAGAATTATCGCAGTTTTAATTCTCACACATCATATTAAGCTATTTTAATAATTTTTTCCCCACAACAAACTATTTTAAATTGCCTTATTTATGTAATATTAACATAAACTTACTTCTTCACGCTATTCAAAATGCACTTGATATTGCCCCCAGTTGCCTAGGTTAATTGTGGGCGCCACAAACTTATATAACTTAACGCTAGCTTAGCGAATTTAGCCAAAGAAGGTTCTTTGATTTAGCTTAGATTGGCTTATCAGCCTAGCTCTGGTTAGTGCATTGACTTAATGACCGGACAATGCTTCTAGCTTCGGTTACAGTAAATATTATTGGCAATACGGTCGTTCTCAAAAGTAATTCCAATTCCATTTTAACTATGGCCACTGTTTAGCTATCGTTAGCTAGCTAGCTAGTTAGCTAACTGCCTGGGAAGAGAGGCAACACCAGCAGGTTCAGATGATTTAAGACCACAGAGCTAAAACAACTAACACTACAAATACATTAACTTATACATATCGTCTTACCTTATAGCTTAGTGGCAGCTGAGTCCGGTCCGGAGCGGAGCTGAGCTGAGCGAGCTGAACTGAACTGAGCTGAGCTGAGCTGAGCTACTGCAGCAGCCAAAAAATGTTGAGCGTGTTTTGCCTCGGCATATCAGAGTGGAGTTTATGATGACGTGCGGTCTCAGCAAATCAGAGTGGCATTGACTGGTTGAAATCAACTTAACAATTTTCCACATAAATTGCATTTCCAAATAAAAATAAGAACATACGTAAATAAATACCTACATTCGTTAATTAATTAAATAGATAAAAAATATAATACTAAAATAAATAATTAGAAATAAATTATGCTTAATCATAAATAATCTATATTCATAGTGATTAACAATGTTGACATACATTTAAAAATAAATATATTCTTAAATAACGTTAATTTCCTGCACCTGTATTAGACGTCCCCATGACCTCCAAAAAAGTGACCTAGTCCGACGTTCAAATGTTTAACTGCATATTGACGTCCAAGTGGGGTCATAGTTAGACGTCCAAATAGTGGACCTAGTTTGTACGTCGTGTAGACGTACAGAATTGGTCTTGGACCGACCAACGCAATATAGACATGATCTGCACGTCCATAAGACGTCTAATGTTTAGTGGGAATAATCAATTTGAGAATATACATTATGAACGCTGCAGTGGAAGGGTTAAAAACTCTCCAAACATCAACCAAATTAGAGTTTTTCATAAATTCTTTTAGAAGTAAACTTGAGCTTGATGGTGTAATTTTACTGGATGATGAACGATACAGATGTATGTTAACACAGTATTTAAATCACCCCCAATAATTAAATTGGACTGTGAAATATCTGGGATCTGATTGAGGACATGCTTAAAAAAGAAGTCCACATTTGGAATTTGGTAATTTGTACAACTCCCCCTGAACAATCACATATCTTCCCTCCCTGTCTGCAATTGTCAATTTATGAACAAATGGAACAGCTCCATTCTCTCTTTCTGCAGCTGCATCTCCTTCTCTTTCTAAAGCTCCATCTCCTTCTCTTTCTAAAGCTCCATCTCCTTCTCTTTCTAAAGCTCCATCTCCTTCTCTTTCTAAAGCTCCATCTCCTTCTCTTTCTTCTGCATCTTCCTCTCTTTCTGCTGCATCTCCTTAATTTTCTGCTGCATCTCCTTCACTTTCTGCTGTATTTCCTTCTCTGTCTGCTCCATCTTCTTCTCTTTCTGCTGCATATCCCTCTCTTTCTGCAGCTGCATCTCCTTCACTTTCTGCAGCTCCATCTACTTCTCTTTCTGCTGCACGTCTTACATGGCACCATCGCTTTATATTCCAGAATCTGCAACACCTGCTGTTTCACAAGCCTATCTATCTTTTTTTGCTGCATCTCCTTCTTTTTCCGCTGCATTTCCTCTGGTTTCTCCCGGTTCTGAAAAATCTCCTCCTGTATCTGCTGTAAGTCCTCCTCTGTCCGCTGCAGCTCCTCCCGTATTCGCTGTATCTCCTGCTTTCTGCGGGACTGTTTTCTTAAGATCAGTTTTTTCAACCACTTAAACGCCATTGCGAGGCTACACGCTGTGCAGTGAGCTCAGTAGTGTCACGCGAGCGAATGCGGGGACTATTTATTTATTTACATATCTATGACGTCATATTCGTTCTAGTGGTATGATGTCACGCGCCTTAATGCGCGGTCACAGCTGCCGGGCCACGCTGTTTTCTTGACCAATCAGGAGTGCTGTCAGCGTTGCTAGAATACGGGTCAGGATTGCCTGCTGGGATACAAGCGCATGCGGGCACACAACAAAAACGTGTATTGTAACTTAAATATTATGAATTTATTATATGTTAAAAAAATATATGTATCTTGCACTTGTATTGTAAAAATGCAAAATGTATTGTCAATATGACTACAAATTGTGGAGTTTGTTAAGATAACTTATTATTTCATGTTTGTTTCTTAAAAAATAAATTCAGATTTTCAAGTCATCTGAAATCACCAGAGTAATTTAACCCACGTAAGCGCCTGAAGGTCTTTTTTCAACGTGCGGTATGTCAACGCAGGGGGCGTGTCTGTAGGATACAGAGCGTCCCTGAAGTCCATCATTTCATTCTGGTGAGAGTTCAAATCTGGCGGGCATTTTATCTTTTGAGGTAAGTTTTTTAATCTCTTCAGACTTTTATAATGTTTTTGAGCCGGTAGAATGTTCTTACAGTTCTTCTAAGGTGGCTGATAATATGTAAGGCACGTAGCTAGTTGGCTAGATGTAGCTAAAATAATTGTTTTCTGGCCTTCGGTAGCTAGCTAGCTCAGTTTACCTGCTAATAACAAGGTTAGATGCTAGCTAGCCAGTTAGCTACACGGTTAGGCTGTTTGTACTTCTGTTTGAGAGGCATAACTCTAGATAAAAGTAACTATCAAATATCTAGACAAATGTTGGCTAACCTAGATATGTTTGAAGATAGGGTATAATTATCCTTGCATTAAGTAAGTACAGCTGTGCTGAGCCGTTCCACCTTAAATGGTGATTCATTTCTGGCGCCGCACTTTATTTAAGGTGGAACAGAGAGTAACGTTAACTTACTTAAATGAGAGGCTGGCAAAAATACGTCAATTTCACCTTCACAAAAGTGCAACACGCTAGTATTTACCCTGAAGATATGATGGATAGTTTAATATAAACACTTTTTAATTGGGATAGGAACGTTTTTAAATTTTTAAACTCAGGGTCTGCTGAGGTTAGTCAGATAAAATGCAGAGCTTCAGAAAAACATGTTAAGGTAGGCGACCATTGACATTTTTTTCGTGTTGCTTTTTCGACTACTTTAATGAAATCAAGGGTCCCGGTGGGTTCAACAGTGTATTTGTTCAAAAGTCAGATTATAAATCGAGGAACGTTCTTGAATTTAGCCTTACAAATGCAGAGCTAGAGGGCTAGCTGCAGCTCTAACCTAGACCAGCAGTTTCAACAAATGCTGCCGATAAGAAAAGCTAGTTTACTGTACTTTTCCTCCTTTCTACAGGTTACTAAAGACTGCTACACTAGCTAATTAGTACATTTATAATCTCACTCGACTTTAGCAAAGTTCAACGCCGTAAATGCGGCAGCAGTTATACCTCGAGTACAGAATATGTAACTTATAATTTACAGAATATAATTGTGGCTAGATTAATAGATAATCTAGATATTGTTTAAAAAACAAAAATATTTTCATGAATCAAGTGCAAATTATGGGTCATTGCATGAAACTGTAAATACAAAAAGTAAGGCTTTACCGCAGCTGAATGTTAACTCATCTTGCCTTTGGTTTAAAATCTTAAAAAAAAAAAGAAACCAGGTTATAGACTGGCTGATAAGGTTCTGAATGAATGGGCAGCACTGTTCTTCTTAACCAAAGCAAGCACCTTTCCTTTCTTAATATTGTTTATTAATTAATAAATATAATAATAATTTTTATTACCGTAGATAGCAGTATCTTTACCAAGCCATAGTAGAGGGTGGCATATAATACTTAAGGTAAACCAATTACAGTTGCCAGGCGATGCACGTCAAAAACTATGGCCCGCCTTGGAATGTCTGGTATAAAAGAGTTTCTTCTGCTATACCAATCATGTCAGAAATAGTCCTCTTTATTTGCAACAGCAAGTTATTTCCCAGATAAAACAGATTGACAGTAAATGTAATTACCTAGGCTCAGTTTCTCAAAAAAACATTTTTAATGTTAAGATCTTATTAAATGGTAAGAGTTGTAGGTAATGCCTGCTGAGTTCAATTCTAATTTGAACTACAACTCTAAAATCCTACAATCTTTAATGAATACAATTATTATGATAATTCTGTGATTTAGTTTATTGAGTACTTTTAATGCTTTCAGTACTTTTATTTTGTATAACATTTACAATGCAGAGCTTTCATCCGTAACTTTTACAGTTACAATTGCGTTACATCTACAGTGTTGTATTAATACTTTTACTGATAGAAAAGTTTTGAACGCTTCCTCAACATAAACATCTCAACATAAACATGATTTAGTTTTATAACATAATATCGTTGTAGCAGTTTGTATTCATTTTTATAATTATTTTGTTGATATTTTAGGGTAATTGCAATACTTTTCTTAGATGATTATTGTACCTTAAAATCTGTTCCTGTTGCAACCCTAATTGCTTTCTAAGATTTTATCCTTTAGGTTGTGATCTGATGGTGATGGAGTTGTTGGTGCATCAAGTGGAAATGTAAGCTTTGCACTTACTTCACAAACAATCGTCAAAAAATGTAGGTCCAAAACAGAAGCTTAAGAAAGCTAAAAAGTCTGAAGTCAACTTTCTTCCAGATGTTCCTGAAGGCAAGACGCAGAATGTGCAGGAAGAGGAGAGGGCACTGCATTCAAGCACTTAGCAGCTTCCTGTCTCTGCTTGATGATGATGTGAGTACATGTATAGAAATATATAGGCCAGAACACACCATGCACACTCACCTGCCACACATTCTTTCTTATTTAGCTCTTTTTTTAATGTGGACTTATGTGTGCTTTGCCCTGTGAGGGGCCAGTCTGTTCACAACTCAGGACACAAAGGAACAGCCATGCCAGCTGAGAACTTAGGTTAAACTAAGTGATATACATTTGGTCTTGTTGGATTAGATTATTGGTAGCATGTACATAGAAATTTTCATCAGATTTAGTTTGTATACATAAGGTTCTATCATCAGAATGTATTCGGACATAGCCAATGTTAATTGTTTTATTTGTGGTGAAAGCTAATGTGCACTGTCGCTTTGTCTTTAGAATGTGCTGTCTTCAAAAGAGTTCAGTTCAAATGAAAAGGGCAGTCATTCTGAGAGGCCTTCCACATTTTCTCAGGGAGGATTCATCCAAACTTCTAAATATTGCTGAGGTAAGCTTGACTGGAAAGTTTTGTTTTTATTTTTCATTTTCTGATCTTAGTATATTTTATGCAGTTAAAAATGCATGCTTAGTAACAATGTTAGTTATTAGGGGTGTGATGAGACACTAATATCACGAGACGAGACACGATATTGGGTTCACGAGAACGAGACGAAACAAGATTTAAAAATAAAATTTGAAAGAAAACGTCAAAAATGAAAAATGGCTTGAAAACTAGAGTTATATTTGACAAAATCATATAACGCAAACTTAACAGACTGGTTTCTCTCACATTGATTCTATAAGAAATAGAAATAAGAATAAAATATAAAAATAAAATGTTTCTAGGTCTTATATAGTGCAAACAATAAGTGCCAACCACAACCAGTCATATTAAGACTATGGTTTGTGTTTTTTTCTCCTAAATCTCTTGTAATTTAACTATGCATAACCATGACCAGTCTTATTAAGCCTGTGTTTGAAGTGCAAACAGAGACAGAACATTTTTTAAATACAGTACAGAGCTAAGGGATTAGTACACCTGCCTATGAAACAGTCACGTGTAGGATTTACTTACAGTATTTATATATGGTTTGTGTCTTGTTGGTCATTCTGTTACCGTATATTGTTTCCACTGGAGCCAAAATGCAGCCAGATATACAACTTAAAAGTAGCAGAAGCATCTTCTATGCAAATGCCCGAATTTTCCTCTTCTGCTGAGAGCTGCTCGCACTGCTCAGCCATCATACTCTATTACTATCTCTACTGGGTTGCCAGATCTTTCTTAAAAACTCCACACTTTTTTTTTGCCCTGCAAGACAGGTTTAAGCCTGACAAGAAATATCGCCCGTTGCCACGAGATCTCGTCACACCCCTATTAGTTATGCTTAAATTATATGGATTTATGGATTTTGTAAGTTGATCTAATACACTCTAAACTGGTGGCCATTTATACATCTTGTAAGTCTTGTGGTCAAATGCATAATGGCCCATCTGTATTTTTTAAACATGTGTTTAATGCCGCATTGCTACAGTTACAGTAGAGAGTATTTTGGACTCTTGTTTAATCTACCAGGCACCTGGGCCATGTTCCGACTCCCAAAAATTCTGTCTAGTGAACAATGCATGATCAGTTCACCTACAGCTGTCCAATGGGGCACGTTTGTATGCAGTGTGGTCAAAATAATCTTCTTGTCAGATTGTTTCTATCTTATTAGATCTACTGATTAAATATAAGTACATTGTATTTATTACATGTTTTATGTAATTGTATGCAATTGTAGTCCATCTGTTTGTTTGTTTGCATACTTTATAATCCTTCTCCTTTTACCCTGTGCTTCAATACTCAGGACCCCCACGGGAGTGACCACCACAGAGCAGCTGGTGTTTGGGGTGGTGGATGGTTATTCTTAACACTGCAGTGATTAGCGTGGTGGTGGTGTATGAGGTGTTAGTGTGTGTTGTGCGGGTACAGTGTGTGGATCAGATACAGATCACTGACCTCCACGCTGTTACCCGCTCCTACCTATAGTAGCTGCTCCAGCTCTAAATCTGTTGCTGCACAGTTTGTGACTAAGGTGTTTGAATCAGACACAGCAGTGCTGCTGGCATTTTTACTCATACCAGCACAACACAAACTAACACCTCATACACCATCACCATGCTAATCAGTGCTAATCACAGCAGTGCTGACAATCACGAGCCACCACCCCAATAGTAACAGTAGTAGTAGTAGTAGTAGTAATAATAATAATAATAATATTAATTAAAATGCTCTGTCTTGGTCCTGTGGGGTTCTGACCACTGAAAAACAGGGTCAAAAGTGGACTATGGCTAAGATAAGTGGAACTGAACTAATGGACAATAAGAAACAAGGTGTGTGTGTGCGTGTGTGCTAGGGCTGAACAATTTATCGAGGGGGAGTCGTAGTGTGGGCCCGAGGGGGAGGTTCAGGGAGCTTCATCAGCTCTAATTCACTCAATGATAGAAACGTGCCGAAATCTCGCTGTTCCTTTTAACTGTGAAACAGACTGTCCGGATTTAACTGTGTATGTGTATGTGTGTTTGAAGGAGGGGGTTAAACGTATTCAGTGTAGTTCGGTTTATATACATTTCCACATTTTCCATTGTGTACATTTAAAATAAATGTTAAAATTAGAAAGAAAATGACTAGCTCTGTTTTAGTTTCTGTAACAACAACATAGCCTGAGAGCTCCACGCAACAGTGTAGTTTTGTTTACTAATATTTAGAGTGGCTCTAAAAGCAGGTTTTCTATCTTTTCTACACACATTTAATTTATTTTGCTTCACTATACTAATTGATAAGTGATTTACACATTAAACATATTACATGTTAAGTAGTTCAGTAATAAAGAATCTGCTTTAATATTTTATTTTTGAGCCAATATTAAAAGCTAAAAAATGAATCTCTTCCGAGTGACTAATTTGTGTTAAGTTTTAAGGCATTTCTAGGCTGTTATGGCCATCTCTTTCTCTCTTTGGGAAGCAGGTTTAGAAATCCCAGCCAACAGCCAGATTATTAAAAATCTATTCAAAGTTTCAAACTAAATAGTCTATATCATGTTATTTGATGAAAGTGTGAACCACTGTTTACAGGTTAAACATTAGAAATGCTTAGCAGTGTATGGAATCAGCTTAGAGGATTTGAGACACATTTGATTTTTGAAGATTCTCAGCATTGCTGAAAGAAATGTTTTTTTTTTATTATTTAAAAACATTGTAAGTAAGATATAGGCCTACTATAATCAGTTTTGACAAGGATTTTTAGTTTTATTGTTATTGTCTGCACTGATATTTTAAAGACTTTACAGTAATGAAAACATGAAAAGTGTATGAACCCTGTAACCGCCTCAGACAGCCCGTCCAAAGCTGTGCACCTCAGTTTTGTGAATTCATGCATTTAATCCCAGGCAATTTAAATGGTTAATTATCGTTGCTGTTTTCCTCGGGTTTTGAGGGCTTAGCTGACTCTAAAGCTTTGACTCCTCTCTCGGTCTGTCCGGGTCTCTGTTGTGAGACGGCGCGCGGGTGGGGGCGGGGCTGGTGACGTCACGGGTCCTGCATTGTGTAATATCGCGATTATATATTGCAAAAAAACAAACAATGCGATGTGAAATTGTGTGGTAGATTGTCCATCATTAATATTTTAGTAGTTAACTCACTTAACTTTCTCACTTGTAGACTACAGAGAGTGAGGAGTAAATATTGATATCTTGCTGATAAGAGAAGAGGAGGATGTCATTGACTTTTCAGTGGTACTGGAAGAGCAGATCATCCTGAATAGCATTCCTGACTAACCTAATGCGGTAGCTATGCTTGTTGGTCTGTTTTTCGCACTTAATATTGATTACCCCAAGGAACTGTGCTACACCTTCAGAGTCATTCAGAAGGTTCTTATGAACATCGGAGGTGAACAGTGTTCTGCCGGGATTTACAGACTCAGAAACTGACTCTTGTGTAAAACTCTGTAGGTGGTAAAGCAGCCAGTGGATATTCTAAGAGTGTGCTGTGTTTATCTGAAACATACATGTGCTTAAACTGAGCATAATAATTTTTTCAGAAACGGATAAGAAGACTACATGCGAAGTTCTGTATAATTTAATTAATCAGGTGTAAATGGGTTATTCAGTGTGGTTTGAAGGGATTCATTTTAGAGAAATTTACAGGCTCACAATTGTTTTAATGGTCATAGTTTTGTTTGCTATCCATACCTATTATAATATCTTTTATTTAGTTAGATCTGAAGTGTTAGATGTATTATTCAGTCTCATTTGTCCACTCTTGACTTCTTTTCTTTAACAAAGTATATTTCCTGAAAAGTTCCAAAATGTAAGGATTTATTCTGCAAGGTGTGTCTGTCTGTATTCAGGATACTATGCAAGTTTTTTTCTGGTATTTATTTTCCCTCCGAAAAATGTATAGTAGTGGCAGATTCTTAAACAATGCACAGAACAATGTGCTGCACTTAACACTAATTATAACTGTAATCAAATGTGCAGTTGGTCAGGGTTTTCTTTAAGTACTGAGGAAATATTGTCATATTGCTCAGCTAAGCTAAGTTGTTAGCTTACACGTGCTTGTGAAAAGCTTAATCCATCCTTTTTTTAAAGCTTTTATAGGCTGTTTTTCCCAGCTGAGTAACTGCAGTTCTGTACTGTTGTATAACTAGTTATGTGACCCTGTTAGTCATTAGCACTGCTAGAAAAATATTTTATTTCTTGTATATTAGCTAAGCTTAACTAGTAACTTGCTTACAATTTGTGTTTTATGGACTTTGTGTTCAACCTTTTTGTAATAATTATTTTTGATTGGACTGAGCAGGCTGTTTTTCCTTGTGAAACTTCTGAAATGGTTACAGTTGAATTGCTTTTTTCCCTACCAGTAACTTTACATGTTGTATAAATGTATTTCTTGTACAAATGTGCTATTTCTATTAGGAATGTTATTTTTAGATGAAGGAAAGTTAGTGCTAGAGAATTGAATTAAAATGGAGTCAAATATTCAAGTTAAGTACACAAAGGTATTCAATTGATATTAAAAATGATAAAGCTGCTTAAACTAGGTAATTTTAGTAGAACTGAATAGTGGACACATTACATTAACTTCATAATTATATTTGAAAGAAGTCAAAAATCATGTTAAGTGAATAAAGGAATTTAATTGGTATTAAAAGGTGAAAAAGCTGGTTAAACTAAGTAATTTTAGTAGAACTGATTTGATGTCTAGTTCATACAACAATACAGTTCTGTTTGAATTACATTGTCAACTAGTTACCTAAACTCAAGAATTTACCTTCAAGCAACAAAAAAAATGTTTCACTTAACTAATTAATTTAATCTTTGTAACCTTTATGCAACGTTTTAACAACTGGTCTTTCTGATTTTACTTAATTTTTAAGGCAGCATGGACACTAACTTTTTTAAGTTGATAAAGATAAAAATTTGCGATAGCACCAATGGCACCAATAATATAGAACTTGTTTCTACCCTCCATATGGAAGCCCATTGCTTAACCCTCATGTTATGTTCATTTTTCAGGAACAGCAATGCTTTATTTTTTAATTGTTTAATTATCCAAAATATGCATAAACCCCCCAAAAAATAAAAAAGCAGTGTAAATATTTCATTGCTAACTCCATTACTAATTATTCTATCAATTTTTAGTGCAATAGTGTTTCTTACTTCTAACAGGTAATGGTTCAGTTAGGATAATTTAATAGTTTTTAATATATATATATATATTTTAATGTTTCACTACTTTATTATTTTTGAAAGACCAACATGTATAAAACACAATAGTTTTAAATTACACTGAAACATAACATTACAATTTTGTTTTAGTTTTAGTTTTTACAGAGGGTGGTTGCAAATATATGAGATGAAACATTTCATTTTATATGTTAATTTTACTTAAGGAAAGCAGAAGAAGTTTCATACTGAAAGAATACTGTTAACTATTTTTCTTAGATCTTTAATCTTTAAAACGGATCAAAACGGGTTCACCTTTCTGTTTTGTTTGGGTCAAATTTACCCGTTTCAAAATTTGAAGATCTAGGAAAATTAGTAAAAAAGTATTTTTTCAGTATGTAACTTCTTTTCATGTTCTGTCTGCCTTAACCCTTTCAGAACCGAATTATGTTCCACTGATGGAAAAAATATATCAATATAAGAAAATATACGAATGCTGTCTTTAATGCAGACTACATAAAATTGTATATTTCTAAACATTATTCAATTATTTAGAGTTCTCTGAACAATTGTGGGCACAAATACATTCAAACAGATTTGTGAGTTGAATCAGCTTATAATAATTTTAAGTTAAATTTAGTCTGGTGCTATTAGCAGCTTCTTTTCCATTGGCTTCTAGCACAATCGTACTGGGTGTGTCCCCCAGTTTCTGACTGACACTCACCATCAGTGTGTAGTGATTCCCCACGGGTTACTTTAGGTAAACGTGTACAGCAGATCATATATTATTTTCTGAGCTGCAGTAACTCATACTCAGATAATTTATGTAAATTAATGATTTAAAGAAAGGATTACTAAAGCAAGCTTGTTTCGTTTGCTGCATCCCATTAGGAGTCTTAACTTCACATTGATGTCATTAGTGGTGCCCCTTTAATTTAGATTTTTGGATATAAAAACTACGGTGACAACAGTTTGTGTAATCACTGCAGTAAACTTTAACAAGTAAGATTGAGCGATTGTGCAATAATTACTTGAACTTGTTTGTCTGTTAAACTTAAAGATGAACGTTTGGTTCAACTCTATACATTTTTATAAATTGCTCAAAAAGCTGAGTTTTAAAAACTTAATTCATTGGGAGCAAAAAATTACCTCTAATGATTTGAGTAGACTTAACTTATTAAGGTTTACAGTATATACCAAAGAAAGAAGTCTTTAAATTTAATACAGTAAGTCAGGTAAACTTAATTAATTACTCTCTGACATGATGATCATCACTGTGATTTAATCTCCTTCAGATGTGTGGTTTACATCTGTCCAGCTAACTGATGTGTGGTTTTGTAATAATTTGTATTTATCATCAAAAAAATAATGCAAATTGCAATGTTATTTAATTGAAATGTTTGACGATTGTGTAATGAATGCAGTAAATGCATTGTCCTGTTGAAATAGTGCACTGGAGTGTATAGAGCTACTGGTTGCAGGACCATATTAACATATGGGTGTCAGAGTTCCATTTACTTTCTATATATATATATATATATATATATATATAAATGTTTTTTCTCTGTATGAAGATTTACATTTTGTATGTATAGATTTACCTTCTGTCCAAACTTTTGGTGTGTATGTATGTATGTATGTATGTATATATATATATACATACATAAGTGTTAAGTCAGCATAACATTTATAAAAAATAACCAGCATGTTCACATTTTGGACTGTTAAGATGTTGAACATATATATTTTACTGTTATTTCATATTGGTTCACAAATATATATAATAATATTACATTGATTACACATCCTTAAAGATTGTATTACGTATTAAATATACAGCCAGAACATGCCCACCTGTTGCATGCAAATTACAATTCAAAATGACAGTAAATTACCTCTACAAAACAGCTATCAAAAGACCATTGTTTTAATTAATTTAATGATTAAAGATGTATAGAAAAAAAGAGAAAAGGCAATTGAATATGCAGATGACTTTAAACATGTAGCCAAATATTGACATCTGTTTCTGTTGGCCACCGTTGTTGCTTCTCACACAGCATCCACCCTATATTTATACTTATCACCTGCTAGTACTTTTTATGGTTATTCAAACATTTAAAGAGCTTTACAATCTTTTAAATGCATGCAATAATTTCATTTATCTGGCTGAGAGAAGAAATGTTAATGAAACATCAGAGTTTATTCAGCTCATTTCATTATTTAAGTCAACTTAAATCCATTCACGATACTCATCATACTCAATAGGGACTGGGTATTGAGTCCCATTGAAAATAAGTTTTACTAAAAAAAAAAAAAAAAAAAAAAGAATAAAACAGGGCATCAGTGATTTTCAGCCTTTCAGAAATACACTACAACTCTTTTAAGCTTTCAATAGCTTGTTCCTTAGTGTAATCCCACCATCCATTGGGAATCTCTCCATTTTTTGTGAACTGTTTCTTGTAGTGATTTTCTAGATCCTTCTGAAATCTGCACACAAACCATTTCCAATATGGCATCTCTGAATTATCAGGGGTGATGTTCCATTTGGCATATTCTCCACCTGCTTTTCTGTAGTCCTTAAAAGATAATACTTTACCATTTGCACAAAAATGCACTTTACTTGAAATAAATGTTGTGCAGAAATCAATTCCGAGGTTATCTGTAAACTTGAAAGACCATCCGTTTATTCCAGGGTTGCGATGAAAACGAACATTGTGATCTCCACTATGGTTTTCCAGTGTGTTTGTACAGATGGCGTTACAGAACGGGCACTGTGCCCAGCAACATCGGCAGAGCTGTTCCATCAGAATGTCTTCCGGTTTCTTCCTGAACATTTCCCACTTGAGGTCAGAAATGTCTTGAAAGCGGTTGTTGTTCTCTGACCTAGAGCTAGTTAGTCCTGCGATCACAATCTCTCGAAGAAAATCAAAGTCTGAAACTTCGCTCTGCTCAGGACATGACTTTTCCTGCAGCTGAAGCTCATCTTGCAGCTTTCTGGATAAATGCTGCAGCCACATGTTAGCATCTCCATTGTTGCGTTTTACTTCTTCTGTTGCTTCATTCACAGCATCCATCACTCGCTTTACTTTGGAACTGATGTTGCTTTTCATGATTTCCAGAACTTTTTCATTTTCTTTGTAAAGATACTCACCGACTTTCTTCTTAATAAAACGACTACAATATTCTTTGGGTTTCTGAATGTACTCAATGTAATTCTCAAAGTTTTCCTCCTCTGCTAGTGTTGTCAGAATGTGTTTTTCCTGATTTGATTTGTTTCCGCTAAATGCAGGAACATCACACTTCATTTTGTCGCTCAGGTCAATGGCAGTTTGGTCATATGCTGCTTGCACTATTGATGGATTAAGTGTTTCCACAATTACACGACCAAACACAGCTGTAGAAGTTGCACCACTGCAGTAGTCCTTGAAGATATTAAAGTACTGTGGCTTCTGTCTCTCCAGGTAAAGTCGTACATCATAAGCTTCTTTAAATTCTTTATGCTGCTCTGCAAAGTAGTCTGCTGCAAAGTCACATACACTGAGACATAGGTCCACTGTGAATTCCTTTCTGAGTGTATAATTAGAGGTGTTGGATTCATGTTTTGTTACTTTGTCTTTTACAAAGCTGATTATTTCTGGAATGTAGTTACGACTGTATCCATGTTCTGCAATTGATTTACTCCGAATTTGTGCCTTAATATCCTCAGCAGTGTCTCTAATGAGAACACTGAGTGAATTGTTATCCTCTCCTGTAACAGTCGTGGTGCTGGAACTCTCTTCAGCTGGAGCACATTTCTCACCTTGGTTCAAGTGGCCAGATGCACAAGCATTCTTATCTTCCTCCTCCTCAACACATTCGTTTCTGGACTGCAGGTCTTCCTGGCCAGGGTCTTCCTGGTTTTTAAGAATAACATAGTCTGAATAATTCCCTAAGGCATCAATTCTTTTGTAAATTTCCTGGTGCTGTCGCTCAGTGACAAAGGTTTGTTCATAGCTTTCTGAAAGGATCTGTGTTACATCACTCCATATATTAATGTCAGCAAATTGTGGTGTGTCAGAAGTCAGCTCATTGACCCACGTGGACCAGACGTCTTCAAATTCTTTCTGGAGTGCATCTTCATCAGTGTCTCTGTTTTTTAAGTTAAAGGCGAGCTCTTTACTCAGTTTAAAGAGCTTGTTTTCATACATTCTCTTTTTAGAGTCTACCTCCTTTCTTGCCTTTTTCAGTTGAATGACCTCATCTAGTTTTCTTTTTGTTCCTTGTACAAGTTCACTACATAGTTCTGAAATTTTCACCTGAAATCTTTCTCTCCATTGAATCAAAATGTCTTTGTCTCTGTCTTCATCAAAGAACTTTTTAATTGATGTCTCTACATCTGTCTTTGTCTCTTTTATGCTTTCCGCAATGTCCTCTTCATCAATCTTAATGGAATCTTCATTAGTGACTCTGTTGTGCAGTTTGTTCTCAGTAGCCAGCATGGCACTCCTGAGGCTCCATGTCCATTTACTGTACTCATGCTCCAGTCTCCTGTACACTGCAATCTCGAGAGTGTTCCTGAAGCTAAACACAAAATTTTCATCTAGAAGTGCATTCCATAAACTGCTTAAACGTTGTTTGAATTGTGAGAATGTCACACCAGAGTTTGGTGAAATTGTCGAGATTATTTTTCCCTTTAACTCTTGAATGTTTTCGCAGTACAAAGGGTTTGGTGGTGCCATCGGTGGGCTACCCTCCCAAAGTTGGGCAAAGTATGACACATCACTCCGCACATCAAATGTAATTACATCACTAAAACATTTTGCGTTAAAGTCTTCTTCTTCAGCTGCTAAAGTTGTCATTTTATCCAGCATGTCAAGGAAACATTTACGTCCCTGCATGTTTTTATCTGCAGCGGTGAGTTCATCAACATTCTGATGAACAAACGTACAACTCGGATTTAGACTGACTTTCTTCATCCTCATGAATGCCTGAACAACAATCTGAAGGATGTCCTGCATCTCAGCAGGGTTCTCTCCAAAAATATTAATTAAAGTCATGTTTCCAAGACCTACCACAAATGTTGCAAGTCCATTGTCTAGTTGTCTTGTTGATATTCCAGTAAGCTCCAGAGAGCGTAATCCCTCAGTATCAACCACAAAAATGTAGTCCAAGTTCAGTTCTTTCTTCATCTCATCAGACACTTTCACCAGCTGCATGAAGGCTCCTTTGGTGCACCTTCCAGCACTGACTGCAAACTGGAGTCCAAACATGGTGTTGAGCATGGTGGATTTCCCTGTGCTCTGAATTCCTAGAACTGACAACACAAAGACTCTCTGGTCTCCCAGTTTATTGATTAGTTCATCTAGAACTGCAGAAACCCAGTCAAGAGGAACATGGCCTGTATCACCGTCCATCAGTTCTAGTGGATGCCCAGATAACATGGACTCAGCTGCAAGTTTGGGTAGAGAGAAGTCATTTTTCCGTGCTTGTACAGCCATGCAGGCCTCATATATCTGACCCATCTCCCTAAAAATGTGTTCAATGCCGAATGCTGCAGCGCTCAATTTCTTTGATAGTTGTGTGTTTGCATTCTTCATGTCTTCTGATTTATCAGCCTGTCCTTTTAGGTCCAAAACCTTTGACCATGTTTTATCATGTGCACTATGGAAACCAGAGAGCTCATCTGTGGTGAAGTTATCTAGCAGGATCCCAAGCCATTTCAGAAAATAGCTTTTCTCATTTTTGTCTGATGTCTTCAGTGTGTGAGTAAACAGGTCCATCAGTTTTGAGAGTCCAAGTTTATGCTGCTCTTCACGAAGGTTTTTCATTTCTGCTTGTATTTCACTCCTTTGCATCTCTAAGTTAGGTCCTTGAAGTCGGTGCAATTCCTTTTTTTTCTTGCACCATTCCCTCCAGAGCTTTCCCTGATGTGGGAGAGAAGATTCCTTCAATTCAGAGAGTTCTGTTCTTTCTAGCAGAGTCATTATCTGCCTAGCAGTGTCTTTACCTTTTTGACATCCTTCATCATTTTCATCCTTGGTCAGCTCTTTAATTTGGCCCAGTTCATTAAGGCAAAAGGTAGATGATGATTTTGAGGTGTATTCCTTGATTATTCTTTTTAAATAATTAGATATATTCCTGTCTTTAAGACCAATTTTGTAATTCATGTTTGTTTCTTCACTAAAATCAGAGTCATCCTCACAAAGTATGAAAATTAGTGGCTTTTGGCCATCAAAGAGTTTCTGTAGCATGTCTTTATTTAGGATATCCTCATCTTGATCACCTAAGACTACCACATTCACTGAGGACATTTCAGTCAGAATCTCCAGCTGTTTCTCATGAGTTTCTGCATCACCGTGTAGATTACAGAATGCCACACAATCAGTGAAATGATCAGTACTTTTTCCAGCTGGGCAGTACCAGGCAATCTCCACGACACCATCCATCAGTAGACGATTTCTGCTGCTGCTCTGATATTCCCTGTGGAAGAACGTGCTGTGTCTTTCATTGATCAGATCATTTATCAGTTTAGACTTGGATTTGGAAATAGAACCAAATCTAAAAAAGGCAACCATTGGAGTTTTTGCTTCACAAATAGATTCAGTTTTGCTGGTTGTGTTTCCAGTAGGGTCACTTGTTTTCCAGCTCTTTCTAATTTGTCTGAATGTCCACAGTGGAAACTCAATCTCTCCTGTGAAGGGATCTGGCACCAGTAGAGGCAGAGCGTACTGACACTGTGAAAGCTTCGTCACTATCAGCTGCTTTAGGAAACTATCTGAGCAGTGGAACACTGCCATCTGAACATCCATGGGGTGAACAGTATTATTGTGTATTGCTCTCTCCAGCTTTGTTTTTTTTGTTTTAATGAAACCTGACACAGATTTCTTCTTTGATTTGTCCCCTGAACCTGACTGAACATGATCCGCCTCACTGGCTGTTTCTTTATTGGTAATTTTTCTCGCTCTGTAGTCCATCAGCAGCAGTCTTTGTAAGAAAGTCTGAACCAGTTCTTTCTCTGTACAGGATTCTTTCCAAACTAATGGCTGTGCAGTTACTTGAAGAACATCTCCAGATTTCAGCTTTTCTTTCTGGTGTCCTTTAAGATGAAGTTTTGTAAAGAGTTGGTCTAAATGTTTCTTTGTTTCTTCATTGGACTGTTGAGTGTCATCTGTCTTATCTGTGTCCTTCCCCTGTAAACAGTTTAATTGTTTTGCTGTGTTAAAAATTGTCCATGTATGTAACACAATGTACAAGTTACTAAAAAATCCAAACAGGTGAAGGCTGATCATGTACAGTGTTAAAGTAAAGGGTTGTTAAAGTATTTCCGCAAAACTTTTTTTACATTTTGTCACCCAAAACCACAAATTTTAATGTATTTTATTAACATTTTAAATGACAGACCAACACAAAGTAGCACATAATTGTGAAGTGGAGCGAAAATAATTTTTAAAAAGTTAGGTGAATAAAAATCTTCGACGTGCAAACGTATTTGTTTCCCCATATCAATACTTTGTATAGCCACCTTTAACTGCAATTACAGCTGCTAGTCTTTTGGGGTATGTCTCAACCAGCTTTGTGTATCTAGATCATTTTTGCCCATTCTTCTTTACAAAACAGCTCAGGTTGAATAGAAAGCATCTGTGAACAGCCATTTTCATGTTTTACCATAGATGCTCAATGGGATTTAGGTCAGGACTTTCCCCGCAATATAATGCTGCCACCATCATGTTTCACAGTGGGGATTCTGTGTTCAGGATGATGAGTAGCGTTACTTTCCACCACACATTTCTTTGGATTTAGGCCAAAAGTTAAACTTTTGCCTTTTCTGACCACAGCACCTTTATCCACATGTTTGCTGTGTCCCCTACGTGGTTTGTGCAAACTGAAAACTGTCTTTTTTTCTATAGTGGTTTTCTTTTTGCCACTCTTCCATAAATGCCAGATTGTTGGAGGGCATGACCTTATAGTTTCCTATGGATATATTCTTCTATGTTATCTTTTACTTCTTTATTTATGTATAAAATAGACTGCAGTTATAAAGACCTTACACATCAGCACTTTAGTTTATGGTAATGTGAGTGATGAGTAACGAGTAAGAAACTACTTACCTTTGTTTTTTCTGCTGTTTGTGTGTGGGGTGTATTGTTCATCTCCTCCAGTTGCTCCTGAGAATTGTTGGCTGATAATTAATAAGGCAGATTAAGAAGGTGTTTTGAAAAGTGGATACATTTGTTATATATAGCAAATAGCAGTGTTTTAAATATATTTTACATAAATATTCCACAGAAAAGAAAATCTATCAGTTGAGAGCACGTACCACTATACAGATATCAAGAACAGTGATAGTAAGTATTTAACTAAGATTTGTAAGGTATGTCAAATTATAATGTGTAGATATGTGTAGAATAATATCAGTTCAGAATAAAAGGTTAGTATTAATTTAATATTAATTGTAAATGTGTATTATATGAAAACACAATGTTAGGGTCAGATTGGAATTAATTGGTGCTCAGCATTATGGTATTGGAACTTACCACTTTCTTGACTCTGAGTATATCGGAGGCTTTTTCTGAAGTCTGAAGCTGTGTTGAACATTTCAGCAGTGTAGCAGGGCTGGCTGTTCTCAGAGACCATAAGGTCAATCTTCTCCAGCAGCGCTTTTATCTCCGATTGGTTGTTCATGCTCTTGCTGCAGGTGTAATATCTGTCTCCACATTTCTCCACCAGCTGCTCTAGACGAGGGTTTTTCTTCAGTTCATCTACGATGGTGTCACTGTCCTCCTCTCTCTCGTAGGTGAAGAGGATCATGGTGAATGGTAGAACAGCTTCACCAAACAATTTCTGAAGCCATTCTATTCCCCCCTTATCACTGTCTGTTAACTGCCCGAGTTGCAGTACGAAGATGAAGGAATGGATTTCATTTTCACTGAACAAACGGTCAATGGTCTGATCCACCGAGTCCAGGTAAAGTTCATTTTCCTGCAGGTCCAGTATGTTGATTACATTCACTCTGTGTCCTGATATCTTCCTTGATTCTGGAACAGTCTGTGAGAAATCAGCATTGCCTGCCGGGGCTTGCCCAAGCAGGATGTTCTCATCTCCAAAGTGCACTGCAGAGCTGTTCCCAAACAGCACCACAGTGAGATCACGGGTGTTCTGATCTGGAATAAAACCCCATACAGTATTTTAAATCCAGAACTTAATTAACGAGCCATACGTATGATATGCCTGTTTGTATAGATTATTATATATTCTTACCCATTTTATTGGACATGGTGATTTAGGTCAGTTCTGAGTGCTTGTCAGCTTGGGGGGGGGGAGCTTTTCTCTTTGTTTCTTCATTGTCCTTAAGAATGAACATTTAACAAATGACTATCTAACAGTATACATTGGTTTACTTGTAAATGTTTTAAGGTAAACAGTGCAATAATTTAAATCAACTTTTTAAAACTATTACATTTTAAGGATTATTATTCAGTAGTTCCATGAATACATATGGGTTTTGGTGTTTCAGTAAAAAGCAATCTCAAAATATCACCTTACCTTACCTGAGGAGAGGCAAGGTGTAACCACTGTGTCTACAATTAAACAATTTAATAAAGTATTTAAACGAAGGGGTTTGTTTTACAGAGGCTGTCAATCATTCCAGTTATTATTTCTTTAAACTAAAGATGACTGACAATTATCTGTTCATTCAGAATGTGAGTATAGCCCCCATGAAGAGTGATATATTCACTTCAGCGTCTGATAAGGAAACAGTTATCCAACTGTTTAAATTTGTGATTTATTTTGCTTTGCACTATTAACTTTGAGCATATCTTTTATTATTCAAATCACTATTAGTTTTGAACATGCTTTCACTGCTTATTGAGTACAAACCAAGCAATAGTCTAAAGTTGGTTTATTTAAATAAAATTGCATCTGAAACATACTGTAAGCCACATTTACATTATCAGGCTGAAGTGAGCAAATCTGATTTTTTGCTCAATATGGCTCAGATCTGAATTCTTCATGGCTGTGTAAACATGGCAATTTGGCAACATGGCAGATTTTAGTCACTTTCATATGTGGTCCTAAATTACTGGATTTCCTCAGTCAGCTTTACGAGGTAGAGTCACCTGGAATAGCTTTCAGTTAACAGCTGTGCTGAACTCATCAAGAGTTAATTACTTTCTTGTCTTTTAATGTGTTTGAGAGCATCAGTTGTGAAGGGGAAGAGTTGATATACAGTAAGTATGCTATTTATGTAATGTTCTAATTCAATCAGTCTAAATCAGGCTCTTATCAGGACCGCCCCAGGAAAGCAAGAGCAAGAGTTATCTGTGTTGCACAGGATCAGTTAATCAGAGTTACCAGCCTCAGAAAACACAAGATAACATCACTCCAGATAAGAGCACCTAAATGCTTTTGGTTTGTTTAACACTTCTCTCTTTACTACATGATTTCTTATGTTGCTTCATAGTCTGGATGACTTTAGTATTCATTTAAAATGTAGAAAAAACAACACTGAATGAGGTGTGTCCAGATTTTTTATGGCACCGTGGGCACTGTATAGACTGACATTGGGAAGTGGCTTTTGTGCCATTTTCATTTTCTAATGTAAAATAGTTTCACCCTGAACACATTCAAACTGTTTTGTTAGCTTCTGAAAACGTGTCTCACTGCTGCCGGCTGTTAATATTAAAACTTGTCTGTCATTAAAACTTCTGTGACCTTAACAAAAGAAAACTCAGCGGGATCTGTGAAAGTTAGATCAAGCCTAGTGTAGCCAATACTGGCACAGTTTTACAAATTTTGTTTTTTACATTTATTACATGAATTTGACATTGTGCAGAAGTATGTAAAATACGTATGTATTTCTAAATCTGCTCAGTATCTGTAAAGACTATTACACAATCCCCCTCCCAGCACAGTACAGTGCATTTTAAATCTCTTTTAACTAAAGAAATTAGTTCCTGCGGTGTGGGTAAATGGGAGTGGCCTTGTGACACTGATCAGAGACATTAAACCCTGTTTATGCTACATACAATGTTTCTGTTGTAAACCAAGCTACATGCTGGTTGACTGATTTGTCATAAACATAAAAAAAAGTTCAATCACAGATAAACAGTTGACCTCAGTAATTTAAAACAGTGATTTGTGTTTCAAATTGCAAATGTAAAGATCTGCAATGCTATGAAATAAAGATAATTCTGTGCCATTATTTATACATTTTCTAGTGTAAAAAATAAATTCCAGCATGTTAAAAATCACAGCAGTGCTGTTTTAATACTCATTCTTTACAGCATTTTTTAAAGAATATGTTTGCCTCAAAAACCTCATAAATAACCTTCTATTTTAAACCCCACCCAATAAATTCTAGTTTCTGTAAGTCAGTATCTCTAAGTCTGTAATAATAATGAATAAAAAAATAAGTAGTAGTAATTAATGGGGGATTTGAATGATTAAAAAAAACATACATTTAAAACAAATAGAAAACATTTTAACCAGATATTTTGGTCTGGACTTAATTAAAAGGGGAAATCTAATAGCATTGTGTGGCAATCTTAGGAGTTTTTTTCACGAGAAATTTCAGAGTAAATTTTAATCTTTCTGAGCTAAAAATGGGAATTAAATGAATAAATGTTACCTGGTTACGGGGAGGTTTTCGTCTCCTCTTGCTGTGTTTTGCTGCTGACTGGTGTGATCTGTCTCCTGCAGGAAATGAAAGTGGTTTCTGTGTTCACACTGGGTTGCAAGGCAAACTTCCTTGAAATCACATGACTTGTTTAGGAATGTCAGACCCACTAACCTGTCTCAGCATGACTACTGAATTTAAATAACGACAATATTGTTTGTATTATCAGTAATATTACTGTAACATTAGTATTGATCATATTGTTATACTGTTGAGTAGTAACTCTTATAAAAGCACAGATTGTCTCATACTGTCAAGGGCGTAGGAGCGGGCTTGATATTGGGGGGGACACATTTGCCAATATGAACCCAAGCCCAGCGTATAGATTCCTAGAACAACATTTGTGGAAATTACTTTTAATCACAAATAATCAAAAATTTTCTCTGTATTTTGTTTATTATTAGTTAACAAAAAATGATGCATGCCATGTCTGAATTATATACATAACATAAAAACCAGCAAAGCTGGTTGGCTGTTTCTACTGAGAGGTGGGGCTTAATACCTGAACCGGCTCCGTGATTCGTCCGGTCTGTCTCCTCATTATTAGTACAGCTGATCTGAGCGAAACGATATCATTTTTTGGGGGGGGGGGGATACTGTAATCTCCAGTACTGGGTAACACAGGGAAAATAAACCACTTTGTGGCTGAAGTGTGGAGTTATGGTTGTTATTTTAAGCAACCCACTCACCAAAATAGTCCCACAATAATAGATAAATAATAATAAAAGCATGCCACATAAAGGGCTGTATTCTAGTTCCTCCAAACTCTAGAATAATATGCACAGTGTGAGTATTGTGACGTCTGTTGATTTTTTGACCTCACCCGGACTGGCTTTACCTGTTTCTTTTGTGCATCAGTGTAAACAGTGATAAAAACAGCAGCACCAAACTCTTGTACCTCATTGGTTATTTTGCTGCCATGTATTTCAGTCACAGGAGAACACATAGATTTTGTCAGAGTCTGTGTCTCTTTTAGCAGCAGTTTAAAAGTTGGGACTTGTGTATGATTGACAGTTTTAGTTAATATTAATAGCCATTAATATCTACAGATTTGTGTTGTGGTAAATAGATTTACTTAATTGCGGGTTTATAAAGGATGTGTTTTCTGTGGCACCCTGTAAATACATTACTTTTAAAGTACATACATGGTGATGAGTGGGTCTATATTTTGCATTGGCTTCTGAGAGTTTACAGTTTAAAGATCGTAAGATTGTTGACTAGATGGGCTATAAGCACTGCCAAGGTGAGACAGTTATTATATTGTAGCAGCAACTGTAGTTCTTTAACTTGTAGGCTAGACTTTTTTTATTTAAACCATTTAAAACATCTTTTTTGTGTAGTGATACAAATGTTAATACAGTAAAGTGTGATTCTAGATTTAATTTTACTTTACTGGATTAAGTATTTTATACTTAGATAAACTGGAATTGTAAAGTAAGTTATGTTATGTAAGAGGACATCATTATTTAACAGATGACAAAAAACCTTTAACTGAACTAGTTTTGTGCACAGCTATGTGTTTTATAATGTTACTCATGCTTTTTAATTCTTCATGTATTGTAATTCTAAAGAAAATGAGCATGACTTTTGACTTTTACAGTGCAGTGATATTTTCACTTATAAAGTTTATTTTTTGTATCTAATCTGCAAGGCCTGCAAAACATTTCAACTTTTAAAACATTTAATTTCATAGTTGCTTTCTCATATTTTGTTTCATCTCATTCTGTTGCTGTTGTCTTCTTGTACCTGTTTTTACATTGTGTCCTGTTGGTCATTTTTGGTATTTTATTTAACAGTATATAATCAAACATTTTTTGCATGACACTACTGTGCTTCATCAGCTACTTCTAAATATATAAGTTATATACAAATGCTCTCTCTTGGCGTCACTCACGCGTTCGTTTGCAATGGGAAAAGGTAATGACTAGACTGGATACCAGGAGGTGCACCTCACAATTTATTTGTACAGAGATCTCTGGAGACCACTTCCACTCACAAGGAGTTAAAAAGAAATAGTCCGAAGAGTATTTCACAGACACACGCATTTATAGACAAACCACACCTCAAGGTCACAGAGGAAGGCACCTTAGAGAGTTCCCCAAAAAACTGGTTCTGGCTGGTCTTGATCAGACCTTGTCTCTTAGGGCGTTTTCACACCTGTTGTTCGTTTCTCTGGTCCGAATCAGTTGATGAGTTCGTTTACTTGGAGCGTTTTCTCCCTCTGTTTAGTCTGGTTTCACACAGGCATGAATGTAAACGCACCAAAATGCGCACAAATAAACACGCAAGCAGGCTGTGTCCTCTGATTGGTCAGAGCGTGGTCTGTACATATACAAAAAAAGTAAATATAGCGAGAAGATTCTGTGTTCCAGCGCATATATGAGCGCTGAAACGTTGCGCTTTTAAACATATGTGCAGGGCAGATGTAAACATAATAAACAGAGTCACGCGGCTGTGAGCTGTGAATGCAGAGCAGACGGCGCGAGCACGGACACAGCGTTTGTTCTTAGCTGTGGTAATTAGCGTTATCTGGCTAATACATCAGTTTACACTGCGTCTTATCAGCCGTTTAGCGCAAATAAATGGACTATATTTAATAGCTGGGTCGGATGGAGACCGGATCACGTTCTCACCAAAGCGAACCGCTCCAGAGTTTGTTTGGTACCGGACCAAGACCACTTCCTCTAGCTGGTCTCAGTCCGGTTCTTTTGATCCGCACCCGAGTGCGATTACTGTTTTCACACCTGCTCAATCGAACCGCACTAAAGTTACAAACGGACCAGAGTTCGTTTTAACCGGACCAAATGCTGCTGGTGTGAAAACGCCCTTAATTCATTTCTCTTACACATACAGTTTGGCTAACAACTGGCTGGTCTTAACGACCAGGAGCTAACCGGCAGATTTTGCAAGTTAAGGACAGTTAAAACAGAGAAGCAGTTTGTTGCTACTGTCTCAGCTGCTGTCCTCTGTTCTGCTTGTAACATGTCAACACCTTCCCTTTAGCTGGCCTGTTGGTGATTGGGGCAAGCTTTATGTTAAGTCATGTTGCTTACCATAGTATCATACCTTTATTTATAATGCATTTAATTATACTTCATTAACTTTATAACTATTGGGCTTATAGTAATGCAATTGATTATACTTCCTTAGCTTGATTAGTATTAATTAAAGGAAAGTATTGATTATAGTAAAAGTTCTAAAGCATATTTCTAACAATATCCAGATTATTGTGAAATAAAACTAATTTATACTCCCAAAAAGATGAGACAGTATGGAAAATGCTTATGAAATCCCAATATTTAGTTTTGTCTGTGGCTTTGCTGGGTAAATGGTTACAAGGTTTGCCTCCCAGTGCTGGTTTCCTGGGTCCTTATCTGTGTGGAGTTTCTATGTTTTTCTCGTGTGTGTGTGGGGGGGGTTTCTCCCATAGTCCAGAAACACAGAGATCAGGTCGAATTGGGCACTGTAAATTATCCTGATGGGTTTGTGTATGATTGTATACTCAGAACTGTATACATGAATTGGGATGGTGGATGGTTGTTTCTGGTTAAGAGTATGCTGTGCGTGATTGGCTGCTGCTTCTTGCCGATGTGTGTTGGATGAGTGCTGAGTGTAAAGGATTGAGCGTGAATTGTGTTTAGGCATTTAGAAAGGCTTAATTTAAGTGTAACTTCATCATAATCAACTTCATTTCATTGGTTAATACATCTATTCCTGCATTTTAGCCTTGCATCACATTCCAAAATCGGGGAGCAATTTAGGGATGGTAATGAATAAAAAAAATATTAATACTAAAATGTTAACTTAAGGCACAGTCTTTGAGCAGCGAAGACAGGCAGAGGATTTCTTGTATGTAAGTAATGTATCAGAAAATAATTGAAATGTTTAAAAGCCAATGATCTGCAAAGAATGACAGTAATGCATTTACATATTTCTCCCTCTACAGCTAATAAAATAAAATTTAACTACTCAAGGATTTTTCACTTTGTAAAGGGTAAGGGCACAAGCCTATGGCATTGCAGATTTTATCTTAATAAATGCTGTCGTCAGGATGACAACTTTTTCCAGGGACATAAATTTTTCAAAAAGACAATGCAAAACCACATGCTGCAAACACTACAAAGACATGGCTGTGGAAGAACTGGGTGTCGTGCTTGACTGGCCTCCCTGCAGTCCTGACTTGTCTCCAAAAGAGCATGTGTGAAGAATTTGAAATGTGATAATGACCTCGTATTATAACATCTTAAGATGTGTTTGCAGCAAGAATGGGACAAAATAACAGCTGAAACATGTAATTGTTTGGTATCCTTGGTGCCTGAACATTGTTTAAATGTTGTGAGAAGGAATGGCAGCATTGCAAATTCTCAACTTTTTAAAAATGTATTGCAGGCCTGAAATGCAGGAATGGATTTGTATAAATACAAAACATGGAAAACATGAACTATCTTAGGTTTACACTGTCTGCAGTCAAAGTAAATGTTAGAAACTGTGATTTCTACACAGTTCACTTGGTATGAGTGCTTAAATGTTTGAAAGAAAGTTGAGATTTTGCACAAATGTTTTTGATCATTGTTTAATATCACATCAAACGTTAGAAATCAGACAGCAAAAACAATTTCAAAAAGTATTCCTTTAGTCTGCATAGCAATCACAATGTTAACCAAATCTGATAACTGAAAAGGGACAAGCTGGATAAAAGATGAATAAAAGAATGACAGTAATAGAAAATACAGAATCAATGCCCAAAATGTAGATAAAAAATAATACAAAAAACAAATTAGAGATGCATATCAATAGCGTATTAACTTGTAGATCAATGTAGATCATCTTATTTCACACAGAGATATATGTAGTACAGTTTTTAATCTGACTTTTGATTGTTTTAGAATTCTGGATTATTATAAATGAATTAAAACATTCAAACAAGTGATATTGTTATTTCCAGGAATTAATAAAAGGTTGATTTTCTGTCTTTTAATTGTATACCCGTTGAGTTTGCAGTCCAGTACATATCATATGTAATGATATTTAAATGTATTTATACAAACTTTTAATGGCATCCTTCTTTGTGTACTTCCTCCATTCATCAGGAATTTCACCACTTCCTTGATATTTTTTGTGGTAATGTTTCTCTAGGTCTTTTTGGAATCTGCACACAAACCACTTCCAGTATGGCAGCTCAGAGAAATCAGGGGTGATGCTCCAGTTTGCATATTTAGGACCAGCGGTTCTGTATTCTTTCCATGGCACACTTTGTTCAGAGTCAGAATACGGGACAAAGGAACGATCACTTGCCACACAGGTTGTGCAGAAATCAGTGGAAAGATTCTCTGTTCTTCTGTAAAACCACCCATTTATTCCAATGCTACGATGGAACGGAATGCTGTGATCTCCAGGATGACCCTCCAGTGTGTTGGTGCAGATGGCTTTACAGAACGGGCATTGAACCCAGCAACACTGACAGAAATGATCAATCAGAATCTCATCAGGCCTCTTCCTAAAATGTTCCATTTTAAAAGCAGATACAATTTTAGAATCATTGTTTGGTAGATCAAGGACAAGGTCAATTTCTTTTTTCACAACTTCCGTGAGCAGCTGAAAGTCAGTGATGTCCTCACAGTTATTACCACTTAGGTGATCCGTATTACATTCAAGCTCATCTTTGAGACTGGTTGAAAATTTCTCCAACCACATATTTGCATCTCCCTTTTTCTTTGTTACCATTTTTGATGCAGTTTCTGCTGCACTAATTACACACTGCTTCTTGTGTGCAATAATCTTCTTTATCACAGCAAGAGCTCTAGGATTGTCCTTTTTCATGTAATTTTTTACCACATCTGTTATAAAGACTTCAAAGTGATCCCGAGGATTAAAAATGTAAGTTTTGAACCTCTCAAAATCTTCCTCTTCTGCCAGTGATTTAAGAATGTGTTTCTCCAGGTTTGACCTGTTTCCATTAAATGCCGGGAGGTCGGACCTCATTTGTTCTGCCAGCTCATTGGCTGCCCAGCTATAGACACTTTGCTTAATGGATTCTCCAAGTTTTCTGCAAAGTAGTGCACCGAATGCTGCCACTGATGTTGTACTTTTGCAGAAATTTTGAAAAACACTGTAGTAGTCTGGTTTCATGTTCTTCAAGTAGACCATGGGATCATTGGCATTACTGAATCTTTTGTGCAGCTCCAGAAATGACCTTTTCGCATTTTCACACACATGCAGTGAGAGATCCAATGAGAACTCTTTGGTGAAATCATATTTGGGTGACTTGTGTTCTGTCACAGCTGTTTTGACCAGCATAGCAATCTCTTGAATGTAACCTGGATTGTAGCTGTTCTGTGTAATGGATTTCAGTTTAACCAGGTCTTTAGTTTGCTTGATGACAGTTAGAATCAGATTTCGTATTGAGTTCTGGTCTTCAGCATTTAATGTGGGTTTTCCCTCAAACCAGCCCTGTTTCTTCAGTTTTACATACTTGGTGTAATCACCCAACTTGTTGATTTCAACATACTCTCCTTTGTTTCTTCTGCTACATACAAGTGACCCTTCATAAACTTCAGATAGAATTTGTAAAATGTCTTGCACAATGTCAATTTCTTTCATTGGTTGAGTGTTGGCAGTCAACACAGAGACCCATTTTTCCCACACTGAATCAAACTGCCTTTTCTTCTCTCCCTCATCAACGTCATTGTTTTTGAGGGACAAAGCAAGTTCTTTGCTCTTCTCAAAGAGTTTTGCTTCATACAGTGATTTTTGTTTTTCCACAGTTGTACATGCTTCTCTTTGCTGGATTATGCCATCTAACTCTATTTTGGTCTGGTTTGTAAGATCACCATGTAGATGGTGTAGATAATGTTTGGGAAAATTAGAGGATTTGCAAAGTCTAATGCAAAATCCAGAGTGATTTTTTTTTACATCTCAGCTACATTTTGTTATTTTATTATTAGGGTTTGGTTCAGCAGCACATCTTAACTTCAAGTTCAGAGTAGCTTATATTCTGATCAACATGCTGAGTATAAAAATGCAGAGGGCAAAATGTATGACAGAGCTGACCCAAAATACTCGATGGCATTATAGCCTGTTCATATCTACAAATAAGTGACCTATAGCTTCCTTCACTAATAGGGTTGCCACCCATCCTGTAAAATATGGAATCATCCTTTATTTGGCAACTATATTTTGCATCCTGTATTGAACCAATTTGTTCTGTATTTCCATAAAGGACCAATACACACAGACACACACACACACACACACACATTCTAAATCTTTATCTAAATTCTTGTAGACTTGGTTTGACTGATTGTTTGCCTATATAAATATCATATATTGATATTTAAAGAACAAATAAATTGATTAACAGTTAGTAAATACATTTGTTAAAGGAAAAAAAAATATGTATGTCAGTTCACTACCCAGAACGCACCACACTCTGACAATGCTCCCTCTCGCAACCAAATTACACTGCTCACAACACTCCCCGGAAACCAATCACCCAGTTTTTGAATACACCTGTCTCATACAGTATAAATACACCTCCAATCCACTCACTCCTTGCTGAGTATTGTTTGGCTTACCACCACTTTACGACATGTTTCTGATTATTGTGTTTTGATCTCTGTTTTTCACCGACTCTGATTGCCTGCCCTCTGCTACTGTATTTCTGTGGATTACCTGGATTGTTTTGGATTCAGATTTTTGCCTCTCCTCTGATATCGCCTTGCTGTGTATGAACCCTGCACTGTCCTTCTACTCTGATATGGTTAACCCTTGCTACTCCTTGCTTATTCTGACCACTCTTTGTTTTGCCTCTTTATACAATAAATACTGTTTTTGTATCAGCGCGTGTCTAAATTCTGCTCAATTATGACACTAGATTAAAAGTGTTTTGAGCTTCCTGTCTTTTTTGTGTCAAAAAGTTTAAATTTTTGGGGAACACAGTGTTCACTGATCATTACATAAAGTCTGTTATTAGTGTTATTTAAGTGTTTGGATGACCTGACTTGCTCTGAAGTCATAAGACAGGCAGCAGACAAACAATTTATCACCTGACTCCTCCCCTCTAGTTTACACCAGCTGAGGTGACACAAGTGTAGCCTACCACACAGTCATACACAACCGCACCTACAACAGTGCTGACTGTGCACAAACACTGAAAACAAGATTAAAAAATACATAAATAAATAAGACAGCCTTTATTTTCATTTCTGAAAGGTGGCAACCCTACTCACTAATGTGAATGAAGGTAATGACAGAGAGCAGAAAAAAGGAGTAGAAAGCTAACAATAAAGAGACAAACATTTATTAGAGATTTATTAAAGCGTGGGGGTTCTAACCCAGTTTACAAAACAATGTAAAAAAAAAAAATTGTTGGACTCAGTGGAAAGGTCCCACTACATTAAAAAACTTTCATCCAAAACAATCATACTCTTGGTGAAAGATCACACGACCTTAAAAACAATGCTCTGTGCACTTAATTATGTTCTTGATCACAGAGGAAGACCACAGATACACACACACACACCAGGTTAAAATACAGAGGTCAGGGATCAGCACAGTTTGGTGTACTCTCTGCTTAAACACACCTAATAACCCTGGTCATCAACACTTGAAGAGCTTGGTCTTTAGGAGGTTCTTGAAGGTACCGAGGGATGTTGCTGCTCTGGTAGCAGTAGGTCATTTGTTTCACTATCAGGGAACTAAGTAGGAAAACAGTCTGGATTGTTCCTTTGTGTGGACAGAATAACTGCACCCTCAACTTTTGTTGCTCACCCTTAAAAAATAACTGAAATCAATAGAGGTGTGCCAAAAAATCGATTCACATAAGAAGCTTGATTCTCATTTACTACGATTCAGAATCAATTTAAAATGTCCCAAAATCGATTCTAAGGTCCAATCCCATTTCTTCCCTTGGCAGAATTCTTCATAACAAGCATAAAAAAGATCGCTAGTAGTTCGTTTCGGTAACTGTTAGCTAGCTAACTAGCTAACTTTTCAGTTCCACCTTAAATAATGCAACAGGTGGCAGCGGGCTGCAGCATTTAAGGCGGAACGGAAAAATCAGAGCTAATTTCAGCTCCCCATCACAGAGGAATTAAGGAATGGACAATATGAATTAATTTCTCCACCTCCTGCCCCCTTTCTGAAGAAATACAACGGCCTAAAGTTAACTAGTTAATCAGCAGCTGCTCCTGAACTTTAGCGCTCCAATGCTATCATCACATCAGCCCAGCAGGGTCACCTACACACCACCGCTAGTAGCCTGGTAATAAAGCAGTGTTATTTATTATTTATTTATTGTTCATTAACGTCATTGTGATATCCCAGTGATTCCTCTGTCACTGAGGACCCACATTCCTGCACATTTTATTGTTTTTGTAACACATTACCTTCTCCAGGACCAGTGTATATTATGGAGGCTTTTTTTTCAATAAGATTCATAAGCCAGAAGCAGAATTTTTTATAAATCAAATCGTTTTGAATCAAAAATTGATTTTGAATTGAATCGTGGCCCCCAAAATCGGAATAGAATCGAATCGTGAGATTCCCACCCCTAGAAATCAATCACTTCTTATAACCATCAAAAAGCTTTTTACACCTCTCAACTGGAATTCTGGACCACTCGTCTTCTGAAAACTGCTTCAGGTCTCTCATATTTAAAGGGTGCCTTCTCCTAACAGCAATTTTAAGCAATTATGTAATTCTCCACAAATGTCGGAGGATAGTTTGCGATGCTCCCTGAATCTTCAGGGCAGCTAGAATTTCTTTGGAACTTGATTGGGGCTGCTTAACCCTGGACCTTGAGATTGTCGATGTTTTTCCACAAATTTGGTTCTCAGACAATTCTCTTCATGAATGTACATTACATTTTTACATCAAACATTTACTGCTCTTTCCACCACCATCAGTTATTCACATCTTCTCTTTGCTGGACTCTCTTAATAATTGGGAATCAGGTCCTTTATCTCAGCTCTGTGTCCTTTAGGAAAAAAAACGATTCAATAGCCAGGCAACAGCTGCATCAGTAATTCTACCAAATATGGTCCTCTGTGCTTCTATTGCTTTAGCTCCCATCTTTTCTCCCTCCTCCACTCCTTTTTTGAACCCTTTATCACGTCCCTCCTTCTTTCCTTCCTTAAACCCTTTATCATGTCCCTCCTTCTTTCCTTCCTTAAACCCTTTATCATGTCCCTCCTTCTCTCCTTTCCTAAACCCTTTATCACGCCCCTCCTTCTCTCCGTCCCTAAACCCTTTATCATATCCTTCCTTCTCTCCTTCTCTGTAACCCTTGTTGTGTCCATCTGCTTTTGCCCTTTTGAATTTTTCATGAGTTTTGCTTCTTGCTGCCTGAATCAGTGTCTTCTTCTCTTCCTCATGCTTCTCTGTAATGTAAGCCAGTTTAATCTTTTCTTGTTCTCTATGATCTATTTCACTTTCTTTTTGTAATTTATGAAAAATTTCTCTCTGTATTTTCAGTTTATTTTCCAGTTCTATTTTAAATTCTTCCTCTTTTTCTTTCCTTTCATTTTCTCTCTGAAAAGCCATTTCTTCTTGCATACGTCGAATCTTTTCATTTGCTTCATTTTCTATCCTTCTCTTCTCCTCTTCCTCTCTCTGTTTCCTCTGTTTCTCTTCTACAGCTCTTCTTACACTCTCTACTCGTCTCTCCTGTTCATACAGCTGTTGTTTGTGGTTTTGCTGAAGCTCCCACAGTTCTTCTTTAGACTCTAGTTCTTTTCTCCACTGTTTCTCCTGTTTTTCTCTCCTCTTATCCTCCTCCTGCTTCATTCTCTCCCAATCTCTTCGCTGCGCTGCCTGCAGCTCCTGTAGCTCCTTCTTCCTATTTTCTTCCGAGTGTTTTATTTTCTCTTCTAGAGCTATTCTTCTCTTTTCCTCCTCTGCTGCCTTCTGTTCATACTCGTTCTGTAGCTTCTGCTGATTAGCTCTTTCTTTCTGTATCATCTCCTCTTTCTCTTTCTCAAATTCCTCTTTCTCTTCTTGCTGTTTCTTCCTCCATTCTTCTTCTTCTTTCGTTCTTCTGTCCTCTTCCTCCTGATCTCGCCGTCTCTGATCTTCCTCTCTTTGTTTCTCCCACTGTTTTCTGTTTTCCTCTCTTTCTCTGTTAATGTGTTCTATTTGCTCCTTCATAATTTTTTCATCCTCTTCTTTTCTTTTGATGTAATATTCTCTTTCTTTTTGCTCTCTCTCTGCAGACTCTCTTTTGATCTGCTCTTCTTTTTCTGTAAACTCCCTCTCTCTTATTTTCCTCTCTTCTTCTTGTTTCTCCTTCATCATCTTCTTTAGTTTTTCCAGTTCAGCTTCATGTTTGGCTCTCAGTTCTTCTTTCTCTCTCTCTATCTCCTCCTTTTTCTCCTTCAGGATTCTCTCCTGTTCTTCTCGTAGAGCTTTCTCTGTTTTCTCATTAGTGTAGCAGCTCCCTCCATTCACTGCCACCATGGAGTCGATCTTCTCCAGTAGATCAGTGACCTGGGTTTGGTCTGCAGGATTTCTGTTGTTGAACATGTGGTATCTGTTTCCACACTGGTTAATGATGTTTTGTAACCTGCGGCTGGAACATTTAATATAATATTCAATGCTCATTCTCCTCACATCATCTCCTCTGGTGAAGAGCACCATGGTGTATGTTCTGGATTCTTCACCAAACAGATCTTGGATCATCTTCACTACTTCTTCGTCTTCTGGTGTGAAGCGTCCCACTGTCAGCACCAGCAGAAAGACGTGTGGACCTGGTGCAGCCATGGTGATACATTTAGCGATTTCCTTTATGATTTCTTCATTAGAAATACTCGTATCAAACAGTCCTGGAGTGTCGATCACAGTGACCAGTCTCTTTTGGACCTCAGCTGATTCTTTCTGACAGATGCTGGTAACTGACTCATCGTAAATTAACTCTTTAAAAAACTCTTTCTGCAGGATGGTGTTTCCTGTAGCACTCTTTCCCACTCCAGTCTTCCCCAGGAGAACAATTCTTAGATCTTCTGTACCTTGGTAAATGTATACAAAGAATAATAAAAATGTAAAAATTAAAAAAGAAAAGATGTTTATTTCAGATTTTTTTTTTATTTGTAGCACTGCTGCTGGAGAGCTTTGAAAAGTCCACCAGACCCCACACTATTCCTGTAACTAGGTGTGCCATTTACAGTGGCAATATGAGAGATAGTGGCAATTTACAGTGACAGTAGGTGAGAGCTGATTTCCCTAACTGTGCATGCACACCACAAGTGAGGAAATTTTTGTGAGAGACAGCAACACCCTACGATGTTTAGCGATGTGTCTGTGCAATGCGAAATGGGCAAATTAAGTGCTTAGTTTAGTTCTGCTCAACTTTATGCAAATGAACAATAATGCATGGCAATGACTATCAATCAGAAGGCAGGTTTGCACACTTCCTCTAAATTTCTTCACTTCAGTTCCTTAGGTTAGATTAGGTTCTTTTATAAAGTTTAGAAAAACTGATAATAGTAGTCGTATTTACTGCTGAGGTTCTACTCATTTTTTTTCAATATACATGTCCATAATCTCACATATTAGTAGTAGTTATTGAATTCATTTGTATTGTACACTACAACTGATACTGATTGCTAGTTGTTATTAATGGTATGTTTAATTTGAATGATTATTATATTTTTAATGCATGTAATTAAACTGATTTGCAACTGTACTCTAAACTAAAAATAAACCTTATTGCACCATATTCTTGTTTTTGTTTAATCAAATATGTATGATGTAATTATAGTCATTGTTCAAAACAAGAGAACAATTAAAATAAATTATTGAAAGTCTTATATTGCTAAGCACCATTATGTTGACATCAGCTTATGTCCTAATCTTGACAGCACTCTGCACAGGAATATTGTCAGTGTTCTGTTCCTCTAAAGGGTTGGTTAGTTTTGTGAATCAGCTTAGGCCAATTAACAAAGAGCTGTGTGTGAGGAGCATTTGATGATTGGACCCTGCACTATTACATACAACTTCTAGTAAGTAGATTACTACTTTTTGAAAATCTAAAAACAATAGTAACAGTACTATTATTATTATTTGTACTACTAATAACAATCATATCTATAATAACAAAACTAGTTATGTTATTACTGCTTCTACTAATTATAATAATAATAAAATATGTAAATCTAATAAAAGAATAGTAGCAGTTACCAAATACAATTTACCCTGTATTTGATTGCTGCTGCTCAGTTTGAGTTCGCTGATTTCTTGTTTCACATCTTTATTTTTTCTCTTGTATTTGAGATGTGCTTCTATCTGTGCAGCTGCATACATGACCGCTGTGAACAGACTTCCTCTGTTTTCTTTCAGTAGATTTCTGACACTCTGAATCACCTCTTCTGCTTCTGTGTTGGAGCTGATTGAATGATATGTTTGTCCGTAGGTTTTGACCAAACTCTCACTGTCCTGGTCTAGTGGTTTGTTCTGAGAGGACTGAGTGATCAGGACTATAGTGTGCTTTCTGAATTTTGTTCCAAAGATCATCTGGATCTTCTCCAGTTCTCCTTTATCTTCATCAGTGAGACGTCCCTCAGGCAGGACGAGGAGAAAAGCATGAACTCCAGGATCACAGAGAGAGACACAGCGGAGAGTCTCCCGCATCACTTCCTCCTCTGAGAGCTGAGAGCTGTAGAGAGCTGGAAGCTCCACCAGAGTGATGAGACGTCCACATACTTCTGCTTCACTCTTCACACACACTGATCTGGATTCTGCACTGAACTCCCTCTGACCCAGTATCAAATCTGATATGAAGGACTTTTCTGATCCATCACCCCCACACACAACCAGGTTCAGCCTCTCAGACCCTGAAAGAGAAATATACAGTTCACACATTGAGGCCCCATTCACAGATATCCATTTTTTTAGGTTGGCATTTCTCTTTGAATACATCTGTCGATGTATTTATCTTATTTAATGAATTTATTAAGTTAGCATAGAGATCAAGAGATTTATGTTTGGGGCTGTCACAACCAGGCATGGGGAAAGACAAGTGTGCATTCCTGTAAAAGGCTTTTTTAAACCTCATGAATTATGAAATCTTAAATCAAGTTTTTGCTTTGATTTTATTCTTCTTGGAGTAATAGTGGACTATGTGCGCTTAATCACCCAATATAATACAGTATAACTTTAATGGAAAAATGAATCAATTCTTATTATTATCATAAACCCATGAGCACACAGTCTTTTTATACTAGAAAAGGTTGCAAGTCTCTATCAAAGTCATTGTCTTGGACTTTCCAGACATATGTGCTAGGTTGAGTGCACGCAAGTGAATTGCGAACATTTCTCTGCAGGTTCCATGTTGAATTTAACAACAAAAAATAAAAGTGTTCAACAAGTGTGTCTGTCTGCCAGCCAATGATATTCACTTGTAGTTACAACTTACCACTGAATAAACCTCAATGGGCAGGGCAATAGAGAGCATTCTGAAAACTGATATGCAATTCCAACAAAGAAACCACTGCATTTAGGAGAAAATGACAGTGTTTAGGAGAAAATGACTGATGTTTAAACAGCTGTCCACTGTAGTGACAAACAGTCCAGCTTGGAAACAGAAGGCAAAGGCAGAACAAAGGGAACATACTGGGCAAGTAATACTCATACACAGCAGCAAAAAAGGGCAAGGCAAATGTACAAATGGGCAAACGTTTTAACAACAAAAAATAAAAGTGTTTATTTTTTAGTCCCCATCTCCACGGCTCACGCTGCCCAGGAACCTGCATTCGCGGCCGACGCCGCCCCGGAAACTGCATACACAGCACCCGCTGCTCCTGCTCCCGTTCCTGCACCCAGGACTTTCCTCAGCCCCAGGTCTCGCCCTCCTAGGCCTGCGCCGAAACCCCATGAAATCAACCCCAGAACTGTGCCCAGGCTGGCCTCACAGACTTTAAAGACTTTTGCCAGTCCTGGGAACCCCCCTTTGTTTGTACCCTTGTCTCTCCCTATCCTGGTCCCCGTGTCTGTCTATGTTCTTGTTCCTGTCTTTGGTGTTTTTTCTGTACCCTTTCTTGTTACTGTGTTTGTGTCCAGTCTCCCTCTCTGTCTAGTGCCCTGTCTCCTTTTACGTCCATGGCCCAGTCCAATGTTCTCCTCGTCCTTCCTTGCTTCACGCAGCGTAACAATAAGGGTTAAAAGGTGGCAATTTAATGGCAGGACACTTCAGAAGGCAAGGTAAAAAAGGCAAGACCACAACAAAGGCAACATACCTGGAATAGTCAGACAGGTGAGTATCAGAGGACAAGGCAAAAAACAAATATGGTAAGAAAAAACAGTACACTGATGATGACAGTGAAAATTCTTTGTCTGTTGGGAAAACCTCAAATGATAATGACTGGATGTATACAGTACAGAGAACAGATGGAAAAAAGAAATCAGGTTACTGTGTTGAGGGTAGTGATATGTTATCACTGATAGGTGTCATGTTATTAGTGTGAGAAGTGTTCTGGGAAATGGAGTCTGGTAAGCTGAAAAAAAAAGGTTTTTATGAGTAAGGGAGAAAAAAATCCAAGCATATATGGCCCTGTGTGATAATGTGTAAACATAATTACTGGTTGGGCCACCCATAGCAGCAAGCCTTTCACAGTGCTTAACTTTTCTTTACAGAATAGTTATAATTCTGCTAGATTGCTACATTGGAGGGTTTTCCCACGTTTTTAAGGCCATGCCACAGCATCTCAATCTGATTCAGGTTAGGACTTTGACTAGGCCACTCCAAAGTCTTTTTTTTTCTTTAGCCATTCAGAGAAGGAATTGCTGGTGTGTTTTGGATCAGGGTCCTGCTGCCATTCAACTACGCAATAGTTAAAGCTGGCTGACTTGACATTGTCACTTTGCATTTAGCACATTATTTAGATCTGATCTGTTCACCTCATGTAGCATGTGTAGACAGCAATATAAATATTTTTGTAGTATTGTATTTGGCTTTATATTCAAAAGTTAAGTGTAAATGCATTCTTGTATAAAGTAATTTTGGTTGTACAATGACTAAACAATCAACTGTGGTAATTAATGATGTAATCTGTCAGTTTACCCTCACAAATAACTCTAAACATAGAGAGACTTTACCAGCGTTACTATCAATTAAAATGAATTAGAAATAAATAAAGCCTTCACACTAACAACACTAATCTTCAGCAGACAGCATTTTTTTAGGTGCAGGAGCTAAAAAAAATCTGTACAATTAGACAGTCAGGGATATATAATAAATGCAAACACAAAATAAAAAAAATTAAAAACATATTTTTAATTTCTATTTACTATTATAATTTGGCTCATCTGCCTTTTACAGCAGAAAGGTGATTGGTCTCCTCTGCAGGTAAAGCATGGCCAGTGCATTCAGTCGTGGGTCAATCATTGCAGCAGCTGGTAGCCAGCGTGTGTATGCCCTTTTAACAGCATCAACTGTTAGTAGCAAAAGTTATTACAAGAGAATTCCTCTTCCGCTGTACCTATAACCATAGCAACTAAAATTATCCCTCGGTAGTGGAAAACCCCCTTGCCTAGGTTGCGTGTAATGGTGTGAGCCCTCCTGCAACTCACTGAGATCCTGAGGCCTAAACCTCCTAAAAAACATGATTATGTGGGAGTGAATGAGAGCAATCTGGGGCGAATTCCAGACCTTCAGAAATTGCCCAAAAAGAGGCTGTACTGTGGGGAACGCAACTGATTGGTCTAAGATATTTTGAATATAAAACAGTCACAGCAAGTTTAACACTGGTTAACACCTTTTCTGTGTTCTCGCGCTATGGTAGGGCATCGCCTAATTGCCCTAATGAAGAATCTGCCACTGCTGGTTCTGTTGACCAGTCGAGTAAACTCCAGCTAAAACAGCCTTATGTGCTCTTAGAATGTTCCCCTACTGTTATATTTAGTTATGGGAACATTTTCTGGAATGTTCCCTCGTCGTTACTTTTTCAGCGTTCTTAACCTTCTCAGAATTTTTATTTTAGTTATAGTTCCCATAACATTAACATGCTTTTCTATATAGTCCCAGAATGTCTTTTTCAGGTTACGAAAATGTTGTCAGAATACTGTTATCATACTGAATGTGTGCATAGGGCACCCAAATGACTGCCACTGGCCCTGTCTAAAGCCCCAGTGCGTCACATTGTTCGCTGAAGCTACGCGAATGTCGTCTCTGCATGAATGCCGAGGAATTAATAAACAAGACATCAAAACAAGGTTAGTCTTTACCAAAGATGGAAACTCTTTTCAGGAGTGTTGCCTATGTCTGCAGGGAAGGAACAACTAGAGCACTATCTAGAGCCAACAGGGCTCATGATTGAGGAAAGGGACTGAGAGAAAAGGTTTAGCCTGACGGAAAGTATTAAGATGCAAGCACTGTAACTAGTCAAAACAGTTTGAGCTACTTACCCTAAATTTATCTCAGAGGAGTGCCTGTCACATTCACTATTTAGGTAGAAGTACTAGGATTTAATAATACTTCTGTATACGTTATATTTTTATCAACTTAATCTTTTTACTCAAGTAAAAGTATAAAAGTACTGGTTTCAAAAATAAAAGGACAAAAGCTTAGACTGCACCACAGGATCCCATACTGCACTTCCCCCTCTCCAAAACACATTTTTCTAAAAGCCATAAAGACTATAATGTTCTATTAAAATATTGATCAATTTGGGATACACTAGGCTCCCTGTTTCAGCTGCATATATGCCCATTGAAAATTAATGCATAATAGTACAATGAAAAATACACTGCTCAAAAAAATAAAGGGAACACTTAAACAACAACTTAAACAAACTCCATGTCAACCACACTTCTATGAAAACTGTGGACAGTGTGTCACACTGTCAGAGACCTTCCCCTTTACATCCAATTGTGAGCAGTAAACCAATGAATCTCATTTGCAGTAATTTCTAGAGGACTAGAGGAAACATTTTATTACATCTCAGCTTGGCTGTAAGGATTTCTAATTTAAAACTTTTAAAATTTTGCTATAAAAGTACATTGTCATTGGAGAATCAAGATGAAACTTGTGTGTTACATTCAGGTGGGGTGCAAAGTTTCAAAACAATTTGGCCACTGGGGGCACTGTTAAGGAAATCTAGTATGTCGTACATGCTGTAATATTTTGACATTTACTAAGTTGTTCTATATTTAGTACAATGGTTCCGACACATTTTTAAAAAACAACTGTGTTAAATATGTTTTGTTTATTCACCATTGATAATTGTTTCAAAATAGCTTTATTCAATTTTTACCTCAGTTTTGGTCTTGTTGCACATTATGGAGTCTGTAGTAAAATTCTTTTTAAACATTTTCACTGAAAATGTGTCCATGCATCAAGCAATCCTTGCGTCCTTGGAATTTTTATATATTTTTTTCATAATCAATCATCTCACAATGTTAAATACTTCTGTAGCATATCTCTGTTGAAGGTAGCAAATTTGCATCAAGGCTGGCCAAACAGCAAACCGGTATGTAGAGAGACACCACCTGAGTACTTTTTTGGGGGGGATATTTTTTTACACTCTATTTATTTAAAAAAAATTCAATTGCACTGAAAGGAAGAAAATTCCTTTTTTTATTGTTTTTTCCTAAGACAAATTCTATTTGAAAAAAAAAACTAAGAAAGAAAGAACTAATGAACAAAAGATATCTAGTGAGGGGAGAATTTTTTTGTATTGTAATTGTGGGTGTGCCAGAGAACACTGAGAGCAAAATTCCAAAGCTGAGTTCCTTTAATCTATGATACTCATTTGTGTGGAATTGCCCTCAGGCTTATTACCCATAAAAATAGACTGGACTCACAGGTTTGAGTTCACACGCAATCTTTATTCTCTAATTTTCCATAGAACAGTCATGAATGCATAACATTTACCATGGAGGTCATTAGACCTGTTTTAGGGGGCCTATAGCCACTTTAAATGTTCTTTAGTCGCCTCAAAAACATGGAAAATATTTTGTGCTATATGTGTTTAAACCTTTTACTAATATACCTGTTTAAAATCTTTAAAATGAAACAAAAATATTCAGATTCTGAATATAATGCTAAAAAGTTTAAAATGTTGTTTTTGATTGGCGCTTGCAATAGCAAAATGCTATTGCAAGAGCATTAATATGATTATCATTAAATAATAAATAGATTATTGTTGGGGAAGTTTACCGCACAGGAAAGAATTGTATAGTATTATTACATATTTTTATGGAACACCACACAGGTCCAATTATTAGTTCAGTTATTCCATTTTTTTTTGTAAATTTAAATTTCAGGCATCCAATGAACCTCAGTTTTATATAAACAAAGAAAATCTTACTGATGTACACATTTGCTAGCTTGTTACCAACATGACTGAAACAGCACTGTGTTCTTCAGCTGACCCTGGCTTTTATTTTGTTTTTTATCTTATTTAGTCAGTGTTCTATTTTGTCAGTGGTGTTTATGCAGCAGACAGAATATTATAACAGAGTAAAATAAGATGACAGTGAATAGAACACGGGGGTCTGTAGCTAAAGAAATGGGGTGTGTCCCTAAAACTGTGTCTGTTTAAGACCACGTACCCTGTAGGTCTCTCGCCTAATGTTTCTGCATGTTGTTTGAAGATAAGTGCAGGGTGTGATTTGGGACGGGTCTGTAAACTGTTAATGGAACTGCATGCATTATAATAAGCAGATGTACTAAATTCTACAGAAAATTGGCAACTTTGCTACAAACATTGCATTCAGTGTTCAGGGCTCATTAAAGTAATAATTAAAAAGATTATTGTATTCAATATTCTTATGTTTTCATTTTGGACAATGTCTCAAAATCTCTAATTCCACCCCTGAGTGTAAATGTCATTAATATTAATATTTCCACAAGTAATCTTAAGTAGTACTTGAAGCAGTGGACATTTCATCAGAACAATGCTGCCCTACAAAGCAAAAAGGCAGTAACTGCATTTTTTGGCGAAAATGAGTTATTGTGTTTTTTGTAACATTCAAAGCATTATTTGTCATGTAACAAAATATCTCATCTCAAATGTGTGTCGTTTTGGAGAAAATTGGTGGGTGTTTGTACAGTAACTACAAAAACTACTAGTAAAGCAAAGCAAAAAGGCAGTAAACGCCATTACTGTATTCTTGCCTTGTAGCGTGACAGTTACTGTCATTCTTTGTTGTATCACTTCACGTAATAATTACGCTGTTGCCACAGCGATGTTACTGTTGCCATAGAGAACACCGCGCGGGACTCTTTTGACGCTGCAATTTTACTCTGTGAAACTGCACTTTCTTGTTACGATGGCCCAATCCAGAGGGAAAAAGATGGTGGAACTGGCATTAAAAAGAAAATATCCGGAGTATGGTAAGTAACAACAGCGAATGATTATGACTGATTAGAAACGTATCACAAAAGTTCCTGTCAGCGCTATCAGCTGTTTTCTGTCAGGAGACGTTCCGTGCCCCCTCCCACTCTCCACCCCGCCCCTACAAACTAGTTTATCCTCCCTAACTTTATATTATATGTTCTGTTTCTAAGAAAACGTCTTACTGTACAATACACGCAAATTCACTCTAGGATCAGGTTCACGGCGAGCGCGGAGATCCGGTAAGTCGGTGTTAGTGACAGTGAGGCTCCGTGCTGGACCCGTGCTGAAGCTAGCTGGCTAACAAGCCTTCTGCGCCCGCAGCACGGTGTGCACAGCGGCACTGTCCCTCCGAGTGGCCGGGTCTCTGTGCTGTGCTCGGCTGGGCTCCTCACATATCACGGCTGAACTTTATATTTATATCTGAGTTTTCTCCCTCACCAGAAAGATCTGTGCTGGGAGGGGTTAAGAAGGGGGGGGGGGGGGGGGGGGGTTCTGTACACAGTTCTGTAACACTGACTGTAACCCCAATCTAACTTCTGCAACTCCAAGTCGTGCACATTTTCTTCCATCCCATTTCAGACATGAAAAAAGAAAAAAAATAGCCTCTTACCTTAAGTTATAATGGACCAAATCAAAATGATTACTGTATGTATTTCATCGTTTGCCCTTTAGTGTGCTCTTTCGCCCTCTTGTGACATAAAAAACAACATTTTTTAGACATATAATTTACACCTGATCACATATATCAGTCTACATATTCACAATGATTTGTGTATTACTTATATTATGTTTGGTTTCATCTAATTTAAAACGCATGTTTAAAGGATGCAAATGTATTTATTATTTATTACAGGTATTTATTTATTATTGTGTTGGCCTAATGAAAGCAATATTTTAGTCATAGGCCGAATTAATGTACAGAAGGTTCTTTTTAATAAAATAACTTAATATATAATAATAATACAAATTATCCTGAGTATTCACTTCATTAATCACTTTTGTGTATTAGGTTCTCAAGGTCCGGAGTCTGAGGTGACAGGGGGTTCCGTGAAAAAGTATGTTTGTGTAGGCTATGACATTTTAAATCAACTTGAAAAACAACTTTGACGATGAACTTGTATTTCAGTGCATCCAGGTTAAAACTAGTGTATATTATGTATTGCAGATAATTCAGATGTGTTTGAGATTAATGAACATAAATTAACTAAGAATACACACTAAGTACACTCCCATAATAGGGCCATATAAAAATATGAACGCTGCTCATTTGGCCCTTGATGCAGCTTGGAAATATTATATTTTTTTAGATGTGATAAACACCAGAAAAAAATCTGAGTGAACTATTAACACCTTAAATGGTTTAATTACATTAGCTGTGGCAACACTGTCTTGCAGGATACAAATGGTTCCAATCAGTACAACTCAAATACAACAAAGCCCTAGCTATGACAAAAAAGGTTTTTGAAGAATATTAAGTTACTGCCTTCTTACTTGGTATGGAACTTTCGAAAGTAGGAGTAATACAAAGCAAAAATACAGTAACTGTAAAAAAGGGGTAAAATAAAAAAAATATTAAAATTACTGATATCTGCAAAGAATAAGGTTATATGGAGTAACAATACTGCCTCATGTCCAATAATCTACCTACAACTACTTGGGCTGGACAACAAGATAACTTTAAGGTCATTTTTCTCAGTTTGGTGCTCTGTGCAGTTACTGCCTTTTTGCTTTGTAGGGCAGAATGGCCCAGACATGATTAGGATAGAAAAATCATTAAATCATTTCAGATGATGAATTAATATACATTTTATTTCTGGTGAAACAAAACATGACATGAATTAAACACTTAAGACATTTAAACCTTTAAGTTATATAGTTTGATCTAAACCAATAAAGCAAGTTTATGATTGTTATTGAATTATTACAGCAGCATCACTGTTCAGCTTCATAAATGATCTGTTAAATTCTATAAAAAAATAAAAATAATAATAATAATAATAAGGAAAAAAATATAATTTTGTTTGGTTTTAGCCTGAAAAAGAGCTTGATACACATTATTTTTTTTAGAAGTAACTTTTTAATTTCTTTGTTTAACATGCAATATAAGTTGTGTCTTTAGAGGTATAGTAAATATGTAGTAAAGAAATTTCTCACCAGGCTCCTGACCTTCTTTCTCCATGATTTAAAAGGTTGTTGTGCAGGTTGGTAGACAAAGGATTCTCACACACACACTAAACTAAAAGTAGATTTGGATAGGTCTTTTTATTATACATTAAAAACAACTGATAACATGAAGGAACCAATCAGGTGAACTCTGCTGTCTGCCCCAGCATCCTCACACCACACCCACAAGCCAGGACTTCAGGTACAATAAGAGGAAATTAACTAGATTGTTATCATAAATAAAGACAGAAAGTAAACAAAGAAAAATATTTATTTTGTAATACTACCAAATTTAAATAAATTCATAAATTATTATTCTGCCATGAGCACTTTTCAACACACAGTGACGGAGCGCTACCTCAGTAACTGCTCTTATCATATATGTTCTATATGTTACAGTATGTTACATATCTCTGCACCTTATCCTCTCTATGCACACTTTATAATACTCATCAGTACTGCACTGTCCTGTCTTTTAAATTGTCTCATGTCTGTATATATTGTATTTATTGTAATGTTACAGTTTTATGTTGTCAATTGTATGGTTGATCCATGTTTCACCATGGCTCCGGAGGAACATGATTTCGTTACACTGTGTACCTGTACTCAGATGCAATGGAAATAAAAGCCTCTTGACTTGACTCTTGACTCTTACAGGCTAAGAGATGGCAAAAAAGAGTTTTAATTCATAGGGGTCTCTGTGAGCCCACCTCTGCTTATGAAAGGATTGTTTAAAATATTTTCACCATTTTCTTTTAAAGATTTGCTTTTTTTTTGTTAGGGAGCTAATCCAATACGTGAGTGATTCCAAGCCGATGTCAAAACACCAGCAGCCAGCAACAGCCCAGTCAAATTCTTGATTAAAAAGGTCAAAACAGGACAAACCAGAAGACACCTCAATTAACAACTCAGTTAACAACAGAAATTTCATGAATGCAGAGTCTAACAAAAGAGTTTATAAGGCAGTCAGTGAGTGACAGGAATTAGCTGCAGGTGTGTCTGATGATTGAAAGATGGAGTCACAGACTTGAGTTCACACGCAACCTTTATTGTTTAAAACATGAATAAAATTTGTACCTTTATCTTTTTTTAGAGGTGGTCTGTTCATCATTAACTGTGAGCTTCGTTTTTACTTCGGCATAGAACAGACTTGAGTGAAAAGGAAAATCCATTGCTGCTCATATGCATCACCTCAGGTACTTGTTGAACATCCTATAACGTCACTGGTGACTTCATAGACTTCTCTGGGGGTCATTCCCTTAAACATTTGTAACGCTAACTACTCAGAAACAAGCATTTCACGTACATCATTTTTAAACTTGTTTGTAAGTAAGGTTGCTTTCACACCTGCCTTGTTTGGTCCGGACTTTTGGACTTTTCAGTTTGGTCCGAACCAAAGCAGCAGGTGTGAAAGAGGCCGCGAACCACGGTCCGGACCAAAGGACCAGATTTTGGTCCGACCAAGAGAGGTGGTCTCGGTCCGGATCTTCTGAACCATGGTCCGGTTCTCCTGCAGTGTGAAAGCGCTTTTCTGGATGGTTCGAACTTTCGGACCAATTACAGGAAGCTGAGCAGGCGTTTCTCAGCAACGGCAGCAGAAGAAGAAAAATAACTGGAAAAGCAGGAAAAATTAGCCGTGGATACAGGTGCTTTAGGACAAGCACGTTCGTTTGGCGAATTTAAACTAACCTAGAGTACTGTGCCTGAAGTTGCTGCTGCTGGTATAAAAACCACAATAGCAGCACTAATTACTATAGAGACGAAATGAATCTGTTCATTCATTTTATCCTTATCCTGGAATGAACCACCCGCTGAATTGTCAACACACCAACGTCAGACGCATGGCTGCAAATAGGCCAAGTTTAGTTCTGCAGGAGGAGAAGCACATCTGCATCAGTCCAGTACGTGTGTTAAATCAAAAGTTCTGTTACTAAATATGTAACAGATGTGAATAATTAATTTCTACTTGCGTATTTACATTGTTGTATAATCTGAAGAACTATTTGATAAGATGATTTTTATAAATGAGTACAAGGTGTTCTTTGTTCTGCTGCTTTTAGTTTCAGTTATAATTGTTATTAGGTATTTACAAAAGACATAATTATGATGTTGAAATGTCAATCACCCAACCATACACACCCCTCAACAACTCCTCCACACATACTTTCACTTTATAAAGGTCATACCTGTCTCTGTAGTTACCAGGTATTATACAACAGTTAGTTCCGACCTCACAATCTGATTGGTTGAGAAGTGTTGTAGCTGTGATGATATTTCGTGATAACATCACGGCCTTCTCACACTAAACGTGTATCACTCTGCCGACGCTTTGCCGAGTAACGGCGTATATACACAGTACAGTTTTGAATCATCACCTCCACCGGCACCAACAGCAGCGTTAGCTTAGCACAGGCTAGCGCTCAGCCGCGGCACACTTGCCCGCAGCGCTGACTCGTGGAAAAAAGGGAAGGAAAATCGCTTGGCTAATGCCGTCTGACAGCCAAAACGATAACTTAACCAGCCAGTCTAGGCTAAACTAAGTTAATGCTGAGCTAAAGCAAGCTACGCTGACTGGGAATTTTCGAAGCGCGGATAGCTTGACTCCCGTCACCTACCCACAGTCCAGCCACACCGGCAAGCTAACCAACACCACCCAGCAAAACAAACAGAAAAAAATGCGCAGCATTCACCTGAAGACAACTCCACAGAGCAGGAGAGGAGAGTATTAGCGTTATTTCACCCTCCTAACGTTACCATCTTCGCTTATTTCCAAGTTTGCTTTCAAGCTAACCTTCGTGGTGTTAGTCTGCCTGAACCATACACTGTATGTAGTTAAGTTGTGGTGGAACTACTTTTTGGCGGAAGGCTCAGTTCATATTAAAGCATATTCAAACTGAATTTCTTAAAGTTCTTTGATTTATTTTCTTGATTTATTTAGTAAAAAAATAAACTGTTGTATAAAAGCAATAGAACACTCGAGGTCGTGTGTTATCGCGAAATAACAGCCGTAATGTTATTTCGCGATAACACACTCCCTCTCGTGTTCTATTGCTTAACAATGAAACATTCATCAAGCACCTTCTTGCTTTGTAATTATGAGATGAGAATATGAGGAAATCTTGATAATGAATACAAAAATTAGTTTATCTATATAAAAACACAGCCAGAGCAATCAGAATTATAGAATAGTCAATAAGAGCATTATTAATTTCTTCATGTGAATAATGAAATAAGAGATGAATGAAAGTTTTCAGATTAAATTAATAAAACTCATGAGTGATGGTAGCTTAAAGGTTCTAAAAAGCAATCTAAACTGAATCAGAAGTAAATCAGTGATTCCTGTTGTGTCAGAATATTAAAAATCAAAGAGCAGCTAGAGGTGTAGTTAAAGGAGAACTCCGGTGTGAAATAGACTTTGGGTGTATTGAAACGTGATAAAAAAGTACTTAACTTTGTTGAATAGCCCTCCTCCCTTCTCCCACAGCTTTCTGAGATCCAGTATTTTGTGCACTTTCTCACCTTCTCTATTCTTTCCTTTTTTAAATAAGCTGTTTAAGGGCTCTGTCACTTTCACTTTTACAAGCATATGCTAACACTAACAATACTGCTAGTGTGCTAAAAATATATATAATATATCAAATATATCAAATATATTTGTAACTTGTGTTTCACTACTTTCCCTGCACTGTAAAATGGTTCTTGGTAAGATACAAAATATTTAGCTTCCAAAAAGGGAAATGTTTTTATCTGAAATATTTAATGTGTTTCATTTAGTCTACTTATAAAATGTCATTTAAATGCACAGGTCAAATGTGAAAAAAAAAACAACAGAATTTGTATATTGTATATTCATTATTTCACTAATTTAGCCTATTGAAAAATAAGTTATTCAAATAACTAACATTTCATTAGGATAAGTCATTTAATACATTATTTAAAGCATGCAGGTATAATAAATGTGATACTAACACAAACTGGAATTCCTGTTTTCTCTACACTGGACATTGATATATTCAACTAACAAATGTTAACTATAACTTTTTTGTGTAGCAGGTTTTATTCAATAATTAATACATGCTAAAACATAATTTAGTTTAAGAAAAAGTAATATTTTGTTTTAGTTCAGGCCAAAAAAATCCTTCTGCAAAAAATCTTATGAACAAAATGATTTCACATGATAAAAAAACCACTGGCTTGTGCCATCACAATAAATTCACTTTTTTGTCTCTTTAGTCTTAATTTAAAAAAAGTAATTATAGCTTATACTACAGTGCTGCAAAAAAGTATTTGCCCTCCTACATATTTCTTTTGTTTTTGTTTTTTGTCATACTTACATTTTACAGATTAACAAACAAACTTCAATATCAGACTAATATAACTTAAGTAAATATATTGCAGTTTTTAAATTATAATTTAATTTATTAAGTGGAAAAAATATACAAACCACCCTGCCCCTGTGTGAAAAAGTGTTTGCTCCTAAACTTGATAACTTGATTGTGCCACCCCATGGTAGCATACAAAACTGAGCATGGTGAGCAGATGCTGAGGAGCATAGTACACAGAGATCACCAACTTTCTGCAGAATCAATCACTACATACCTCCAAACTTCATGGGGCTTCAGATTAGCTCAAGAAGAACTTTGTGGAATAGGTTTCTATGGCCAAGCAACGTTCACCAAACGCAATGCAGGCTAGTGGATACTTTTGGTAATAAAGTGTATAATAACACTTGTGAGTTTGTGTTTAGTGCACAGGTAAAGATAAATGATGCACATATATCTGATTGTGAGTAAACTCTGTTAAGTCCTATCAGCAGCTCACACTGATTTACCAAACCAGCTGTTGATGTGAAGATAACTATAAATAATGTTAGACTCCATGTGGAGAGCTTTGGAGATGATTCAATAGTCACAGAAAAAAGTGTTTGAATGAATGTACAGGTGCTGGTCAACGAATTAGAATAATTTGAAATAGTGCAATCATGAAATTCTTTGAATGCATTTTTTGTGCAGAAAGCAAATCAGGTGTTCACCGCACCTGTCCTACTCGCTAGACTAATCACAGAACTCGTTACCTGGAAAAAAATTTGCTCAGCTGAGCTTTCCAAAAGGCCCATTTAGGCCATTTAACTGTGACACTGTTGTTTTATTGAATTAGAATAATGGAGAAACCGTTTCATTGAATTAGAATAAATGCTCGAATTTTTGTTTTCTGTGAAGAGTGTTCACTGTGCAGTATAAAGTCAGGGTTGAGTAGAATTTCTAATTTGTAAAATCAATCATGGGTAAGCAGCGCGACCTCTCAATAATGGCTCAAATTCAAGCCCTTCGCCAACAAGGCTTGACCCAAACTAAAATTGCTGAGCAGCTTGGCATCAGCCAGTCTTCCGTCTGCAAAGCTCTCAAGAAAAACTGCAGCAAGCGCACCAGCTGTTCCGGCGTCCGAAAAACTTCTGCTCGCAACAACAAGCAGATGAGAAAGATCGCAGTCAGCAACCGGTTCAAGTCCACTTCCGAGCTCACCGACTTGTGGAACAAGCAGACCGGCGCTGACGTCTCCAGATCAACCACTTACCGTCGTCTGCGCGAACTCGGCTTCAAATCTCGCGTTCCAGCAGTAAAACCGATGCTGAACAAGAAACAAATGGAGAAACGGCTGAAGTGGGCCAAAGAACACGGCGAGTGGACTGCTGAAGACTGGCAGAAAGTGGTCTTCAGTGACGAATCACGCTTCTGCATCTCCTTCGGTGACCAAGGTCCTCGTGTCTGGCGTCGTGGTGGCGAAACCTACAACCACGAGTGCGTGAAAAGATCAGTCAAGTTTCCCCAGAGCGTTATGGTATGGGGATGAATGTCCGCTCGAGGTGTAGGGAAACTCTGCTTCCTCAAGCAGACTGTCAATGCTGCCGTATATCAAGATGTTCTGGAAACTTTCCTGATTCCGACTGTTGAGGAGCAGTTCGGCGAAGAAGACTTCATATTTCAACAGGATCTTGCACCGGCTCATGCGGCAAAGTCGACCAAAGATTGGTTCACTAAAAAACAGCTTGAAGTTTTGGCATGGCCGGCCAACTCGCCTGACCTCAATGTCATTGAAAACCTTTGGGCCATCGTCAAGCGGAAAATTCGCGACAGAAAGCCTACTACGCTGGACCAACTGAAGCAGAACATCGCCACTGCCTGGGAAGCTGTGAGTGCGGAAACTTGCGACAAGCTGGTCAAATCGATGCCGCGGAGACTTCAGGCAGTCATACAAGCCAAGGGGGCAGCCACAAAATACTGAGAAAGTGATGATTGTAATTATAATAAAAATTATTCTAATTCAATGAAACGGTTTCTCCATTATTCTAATTCAATAAAACAACAGTGTCACAGTTAAATGGCCTAAATGGGCCTTTTGGAAAGCTCAGCTGAGCAAATTTTTTTCCAGGTAACGAGTTCTGTGATTAGTCTAACGAGTAGGACAGGTGCGGTGAACACCTGATTTGCTTTCTGCACAAAAAATGCATTCAAAGAATTTCATGATTGCACTATTTCAAATTATTCTAATTCGTTGACCAGCACCTGTATTTTGTTACATTGTACTTTTGTACTTTTATATTTTTAAAATGAGTGTTTCCTAAACATCTTTCTAACTTACACAGTACTTAAACTTGTTCTGAAACTATTAGAACTTAGTAGATGTGTTACTGTTATTATATTAGAACATTGTTAAGGAATTAATACTATAAAGCAGAAAGAAATTCTAAGTTACCGAATTCATGAACAGAGTCTCATTTTATAGCCTTTTCACAGCTAGACTAGTTATAGTCCAAGGCTCAGTTTCCTTAAACATTTGTAAGGCTAAATTTTTATGTATGACCCGTTTTTTTACGTTATCCTTTGACTATCTTTTTCGCCCCATTTTTGCTGTTTTTTTTTACAACAGCATTTTAGGGCCTCTTTAAAAAAAATTAAAACAATTGACTTTGGGAATAAAGCTCTTATATTACAAGAATACTATTTTCTATGAGAACAAAGTCACAATATTATGCGAATAAAGTAGTATTTTCTGAGGGAAATGTAGTTTTAACTACTTGGGCTGCCAGTTTAAGAAGCATGGAGGGAAAGGAGCATTTTTCGTTTATGATGTGTTACAGGGCTGCTGTGATTAAAATCAGTTAGTTACATTTCTAAACTGCTGCTTATAAAGGCTCTATTGTTACAGTTAGATAATACAGTGTGCAGATTTTGTGGCAGATTCATGGTGGTGTTGTTACCGGTAGCCTAGCCACCATTGCACTTTGGCTCCTCCGCTGTAAGATGCCTCCCATGGCAGGAGTGCGGGCACTGTTTCGTGAAAGTTTCCTACTGCCTTTAGTTTAGTTATTGCAACCCAAAGGAACTTAAATACAAAAATTCAAGTCACACTGTCTGTGTGTCATATAAACCATATTACGTCCAAATTATTATACAATGTGAAGTTGTGTTCATTAATTTCTCAAAACTATTTAGTAATATAGGGCCAATATGTGTTAACTGAATGAACATATTTGATATACAAATATTCCCAAAATTTCCCAGCAGATATTAAACTTAAAAAGCCCCCCTATAACTTTATTTATAAACACCCAACTATGAAATACTTTTGATAGTAGACATTCGGGGTCAATATATAATACCTATACAAATATCATGCTCTAATAAATAATGCAGCACGATTTAAGAGGGGTATATTTCCTGGACATATCATACCAAGTAAAAGTTTCATAACTGAAACAACAACCACATAGTTTTATGAAAGTAAAGAATTACAAATATAAATCATGCACAAAGGCTGTGAATTTTACAAACTGGCCACACATAATTATTACTTTTATAATACATGATATCATATATACTGATATACAGATATCCTCTATGTTTGAATGTATGTAACAAGAAATTGATCACATAATGAAGAAAATAGACTTGTGACATGAGAAACTGTGATTTGAGAAGCCTATACAGATTGTCTATTTTATCAGATATAAAAACAGCATATGTTAATACATGAGGTGCAATTTGTGTTTCCATTATTCTGTGAAGTGTGAATGTGAATCTTAAAGACCTTGGTCCTGTCGGTGTCACTAAAATATGCACAAACAAAGTGTCTGTGATTAAACTGTATGTTTTTGTATGTTTCTGATCTAGTCTGCATTATGATTTTGAGTTGCAATAATAAATCAGAAAACAGCATGTTTAAAAGGTTTAATTTGAATGTGTTACTGTCTTGACCGTCTTACACACTGAAGACATCTGTGGGGGCTCTCAGATTATGCATGTTTGTGTTGAACATGTTTACTTGTTGAGCTTTTATTTTCTTTGTAACTGGATTTAAAGAAATTACATTCAACAACATTTTTTTTACTGGCAGCCGGAGTGCCAAAGCTGAAGTGCACAGTAGACTAGGCTACCGGTAGTGATGCAAAATCTGCACACTGTAATATCTAACTGTAATGTAGCACTATAAAATAGATAAAGACATAACTATTTTAGTTTTAGGTGTAAGGTCACTCTCATTTGATAAACTGCTGTTAAGGTCCCTGTTATTATTTAACAGTGGAATATAAGTTTCGCAGGCAGAGGGCGCTCAGTGCCACATGCACCAGCGGCTGATGTTCTGACAGGTGTTGTGCTGAAATCTGACTCCCTTGCAGAATCCGACTCCCCTTTGCGTGCACGCGCATCATGTGTAAACATATGGGCACTAGAGGTTACATATGTACTGTAAGTTATTTTTGAGTGTAAATAACGCTTTATCTTTATATTTTACTCAGAACAGTAAGATATAAAGCCTGAATACCTGATATTTGTCAGTGTAATTTTTACATCTGCCGAAATTGTTTTCCCCCTTTTAATCTCCCCACAAAACATCAGACGTTTATGGACCTGCAGATCTATATTGTGTCGGTCGGTCCAATTCTGCACTTCTACACCATGTGCAAACTGTGCACAATGTCCGCGTTTTGGATGTCTAACTATGACACCACTTGGACGTCAATATGCAGGTAAAAATTTGAACTTTTTTGGCCGTGCTGGGGACAGGAAATGTACATTATTAAATATATATTATTTATTAAATATATATTTATTTTTTAATTTATAATATATTAACCTTATAATTATAATAAAAAAACATTTTTGTTATCATTATCGTTAATCAATATGAATATAGATTATTTATAATGAAGCATTGTTTATTACTAATTATTTATTTGAGTACATTTTATGTTTGTATCTACTTAATTAATTAACAAATTTAAGTATTTATTTATTTATGTTTTTTTTTTTTAGAAATACAGTTTGTGTGGAAAATTGTTAGGTTGATTTTAACCAGACAGCTACACTCTGATTTGCTGAGACCGCAGGTCATCACAGCATCCCAAACTCCACTCTGATCTGAGAGGCAACATGAGCATAGCTAAACATTAGCCATAGTTAAAATGTAATAGGAATTACTTAAAAAAATAATAAATAATAATAATAATAATAATAATTAAACAGAACAGTTATCTGTCTTATAAATAAGCCAATTTAAAATTGTTTGTTGTGGGAAAAATCTAGATAAAATATCCTAATGATGAAGTGTGAGAGAATTAAAACAGAACAATATTTCTCCTCAGGTGTTACATTTATTCTCGTCGTTAGCTTAGCATTATCTTAGCCTTAGTGTGAAGAATAAGGCAAGTTGTAACTTTTATACAAGTTAAAAAAGCCAATTTAAAATAGTTTGTTGTTGAATTTATTTTATTAACATAGCATAAGTGTGAGACAAGGTCTTGCAAGATTAAAAAACACTTATTTCTGGTCAGGTGTTAAATGTGTATTTCCACTGTTAGCTTAGCAGTAGTTTGATGAATTAAAGCTCACCTTCCGCGAAAATCCGATTTTTCTTGTTTTTTGTGGAATACAGTAGGTCTCTCCGAGTTGAATGTGTACACCTGCACATTAAACTGTTTTGCAGCCCCCATTGTCTGCAGGAGCTAAGCAAAGAAATCCCCCCTCCCCCCCTCCGAAAAACGGGTGAATTTTGAATTATCTTTCTGCCTATGTAGGCAGAAACTCACAGACCAGCCCACCTTGGCTCGAGAAACTCCCAGAGGCGGAGCTGAAGCGACGCAACATCACCGCTCATTAGTTAAGGTGCTTACACACTGAACGCGGTATGCCGCGCGGCATTCCGCTGTGCTGCCGCTCTACTCTACGCTGGTCAGTTGCGGGTGCGTTGCGCTGCTGCTGACGCCAAGCGTCTCCTGCTGATAATAGGCGGAGTTTTCTAAAACCCATCACCTCTGCGAGCGGTGTTTTGTAGTTTTGAGTCTCTACAGCCTCTGTGGATCTGTATCTGTTTCTCAGCCTCAGAACAAAGCTCTGATTCTTCTCTTCCTCTTGTTATCTCTATATGAGTGTAGGGAAGTGATGTACAGCTGAGGGGATTCACTAATCGCTATTATTAGTCTCTCGCGCACGTTTATTGTTGTTTGGACTACAGTTTCTCTAGTCGCGTGAGTTTACGTCATGCGTTTTCTGCCGAGGTACCGCTTGCCGCGAGGTCAAAGTTGAACCATGTTGAACTTTGCCCGCGGTAAGCGGTAGCGCGGTGGAGGCGTGGTTATGGGCGGGGAAACGCGCCGCTTTCCGCTCTGCTCCGCGGCAGCGACGCACCGCTCTACCGCTCTAGACACTATTGAATCCTATGGGGGTCAGCGTACCGCGCCGCACCTACCGCGTGCAGTGTGTAAGCACCTTTAGGAGGTGGGAGGCAGTGAGCGGCAGAGCGGTGGAGGGGCGTCGCAGTGCTCCTAGCCAATCAGAGGAGAGATATTTGCATGGTGTTTGCATGTATGAATATTCATGAGCAAAGCTGGAATCCGGTCATTTTGTACACACCCCTAAAACAGTCCATTAAAAAAGAGCTATACAGAGACACCTGAGCACTTTTTTTTTACAAAAATGGCTCACATGTCATTCATTCATACTAGAGACCACAACTAGACATTTTAAAATGAAAGAAAAAACGACGGAAGGTGAGCTTTAAGTATATGTAAATATTACATAAATATGCCAATTTAAAATGGTTTGTGGTTAGAAAAAATGTATTTAAATAGCCTAGAGGTGAGGCAAGTTTTAGCAAGATTAAAGAGCAGGATATTTCTGGCGCAGCGTTAAATGTGTAAGTTATTCCCACCATAAGCTTAGCGTTAGCACGAAGAATTAGGTGTATGTAAATATTATATAAATAAGCTAATTTTAAAATAGTTAGTTGCTGAAAATGTAATTAAAATAGCCCAGGGGTGAGACAATGTCTTGCAAGATTGAAACAGCACAATGTTTCTCCACCATTAGCTTAGCTTTAACTTAAATATCATATAAATTAGCCCATATTACAATAGCTTGTTTAAAAAAAAAATAGTCTATCTAGGAGGAGACAAGGTCTTGCAAGAGCTCATGGGTGCGCCAAAGCCGCATAATTATAACAAACTTGCTGCAATTGTCTGTGTTACTGCAGTAAGTATTTAAGGTGGAACTTTTTTTTATTTCCGATTTAGTTTGGATCATCAAATAAAAAACAGAAAATATATGTTTTTTGGTTTTATATAAAAAATGATATAACGTTTTTTTTTTTTTTTTTCAATTTTGATTCTCAATTGAATAACAATTAAACAAATGATGGATTAAAACACGGATTAGGGTGTAATATAAAGTTGTTAAGAGAAGGTGTAATGTAAGATGAAGTGTGTAATTTGAAGGGACAGCTACTGAGGGATTTATACAGATGTGTGCTTCACAACATTTGAAACATGCACCACAAAGACGTGGAGGACACAGCCATCTCCAAGGACTGAGAATCTAAGTAAAGGTGTTAAGTATGTTTTACTGTCAGACAATTAAGTGAAGCTGGAACAGTAGAACAGTTGCCACCTTCTGTAATGGAACTACAGTTATGCACAAAGCCTAGAAGTAGTAGGTCTATAAAAACAATGTCTAAAATAAGTATACATTTTACATAGAAAGGATGTCCACATCGACCTCATTTGGACTAGAATTTCAAAAATCAAACTAGAAAACTAGAAAATCAAAATTGAACAAGACGTCATAAAAACATATCTGGCATCACAGTCTGCACCTTCAGGGGACCAAAATTGGACGTGCAAAAATTACCTAAAAAAAAACGTTGTTTCAACGTCTCTTTGTTTAGTGCGTCTGGCTTTGGGTGCTGAGATCAGAGGGGGAGTATAATTTTGGCAGATGTGAAAATTACACTGCCAAATATCAGGTATTCAGATGTACAGAGCCACTAAAGGGCCATGGGTTGAAGAAAAAAAGAAAATGACATTGAGTTCCCTTGCAAATGATTTGCATTCCGTCACAAAACAATTGCATTCCCGCGCAAATTTTGCGTTCCATCACAAAAGAAAAAAAAAAAGTAGAAAACTGCATTCACTGTGGACTATGGAGCGATTGACTATGACGATTAAAGCTGTGTTTAAAGTGTTCTACTAATATCGATTGCTATACAACTAAACTAGCACTGCAAGAGTCTTTGAGTTTATATCTTCCTGTGTTCTGAGTGAAATATAAAGATAAAGAGCTACACACAAATAACCGACAGCGTGAGTGTAACCTCTAGCGCCCACATGTTTACATGTTTGACGCGAGTGCACGCGAATGGGGATAAGAAGTCAGGCAGTACTTGGTGGAGCAGTTAGCAGATCATCGCCGAGAATTTTCTGTAACCTGCTCTTTTGTGTGTTTGCAGGTAAGCTGGTTAGTAAATTATATATAAGTAAAAATTAACAGTATTAATGACTAATCTTGTGTGGTGAAAATGGCATGTGGTCTGAGGCGGTCAAGGTAATGGGCTGCAGAGCTGTTTCAGGTCTGTAAGTTAGGAAATAGAAGCTAAAGCTAAATGTGAAATAAGACTGAGCTTCATGCTAGGCTATGGAGCACACGTGGTCTTATACCTGTACCAGTCTGCTGGTATTAAAGTCTGTATTGTCCATACAGCAATTTTAGGTTTAAAGCTGCACAATCTATTTTCTGTTTACTGGAGGAAGTATAAAATGTTTTCTGTTCATTTCATTAAGATGGGAGGTAGAAGAAATATATGCTATAAAGTGGAGATGGGAAGATCAATCGGCTATCTATTGGTATGCGAGATCCTCTCATTTAGCCGATCTGATTCAGGAGTTTAGGGTTAAGCAGTTCAGCAGTGCAGTTTGTGGATCACTGGTGAAACTGCTCGCTCAAAGGAAGCTGCAGTTCCTCATAGCTAGATGAACACCAGAGCTGAAGCACAGCTTCAAAAACTCACTAGATGAACCCCGCTCTCTTAACCCACTCCGTTCCAAAGGGAAATCAGAAGTTCTCTACGCCAATCAAGATTAAGAGACAAGTGGGTGAAAGCATGTCGTAAACATTCTAGCTTCTCTAGCTTGTTCAATTTTTTGGATTTCAGATTATGCAAGCATACTTAGTCAGATTATGGATGTTATGCTAAGGTTAATTTTGATTCTGCTTCAGAGATTTAAATGTGCTAGTTAAAGGATTATTGTTAAGAAAAGGGATGATGTTGTGTTCACTACAACTGATGTTATACTTAATACCACTAGAGGGCACTGTATGCAAGAGAATGTTATTTTAGTTACTAGACAGGAAGTTGAGAGGTTCTCTCTTCCCTTGTTCTGTGTGTATATGTGGATGAAGAAAGTGCCATGCACTCTTAAATAAAGATCCTTAACCATCCTACTTCTGCTTCAGTTCATGGACTGCAAAACATTACATATTTAGTTTAAAAGACAATTCATTACTGAATTTAAAAGGGATTAAGTACTGATTAAAATGGTTGTTAAAAGCACTATAAAACTGGAAGCAGAGTTCATAATGATACTTGTTTAAACAGTAAAATGCATTCTGCTGATTGAGTTCATAGAAGTGATGTGTGGAGAAATAAACCTGTAGAAGTGTAGAGACAGTAATGTTATTGGTTATAATAAGAATTGTTCTAATAACACTGTCTCTGTGTCTGGTGTCCTGGGGTCCCTTATTATAGCATCCCATTTCATTCAGGTTTAATGTTTCCACCTTTCAGAAATGAAAATAAAGGACGTCCACCACGAGCCCGTCTTCTGTGGGGCGGGGCATCCGCAGCAGTGGTATGTTTTATTTTGTGCTTAGGTTTAATTTTTTTATTATGCTTTGTTTTATGTAATTTTTATTTAATAGTCTTTAATGATCATTAATTTAAAAATGTTTACTTTACAAGACTGTGTGTGTGACAGACGTGTTTTGGACATTTATGGAACTGTGGTAACAAATCACGTCTTATATTGGTTCAATAGCAAATGTGACATTTAATTACCAAATAAAGGACGTTCCAGTATTTTACGAGGCGGGGAGAATTTCTTTTAGGAGACTATAAAGCTAATATAAACTAGCCACTAGGCATGGCCGATAATGTAAATACAGACACACAATTATCATCAAGAATTATTGCGATAACCAATATTATTGTTAAAAAGTTGAAAACAAACAACCCCATGTTACCTTATGGGGCGGTTTAAAGCGATATAACTGCAGCTGAACAGCAAAGGATAACAGTGAATCCTAATAAAGGTAAAAAAAAAAACAATGATTAATAATAAAAATAATAATAAAAATAATAATAATATCTTTATTTATTTCTTTGTTTAATTATATATTCACAGATAAGATTCTTCGAGTGGATTATGCAGGGCTTTAAAAAAAACTAACAAAAATGCACAAGGGTGATGTGTAAATTAAGAATAAAATGATAAATAATGGGAAATATTTAGACTTCCTTTGCTAAAACAGACAGGTGCTATTATTTAAATATGTCTTTATCTGTTTTTCCAAATAAGCTCCTTTAAAATATGGTGGTTTCATCCTTGAGTGGAATGATCTTTAGTTTTAATGGCTGTTTGAGGTGAAGGAAAAAGAGATGTTTTGTTATAATTCCATTATTTTAGCCAATTAACCACATTTGTTTTATTTATTCGTTTATAATAAATTATTTATGTATGAAGAGAAGTACGGTCCTCTAATAATCCTGACTAACCAGTATTTCTTATACGTATCAGCGCAGCTTTATTTTTGTTTCTGAAGAAGAGATGTTAGTTATTTTTCAACACACTGGGCAGTGCTGTGAATTGCGTGGTAATATTTGAATCTGTCTCAATTATTTATTTATACTTTGAATTGAATGTTTAAAGTAAAATGAAAAAACAGAAAGAAATCCGTGTATCATTCGTGTATTTGATATTCAATTGAGAATCAAAATCGGGAAAAAAAAAACAATTCATTATTTTGTTTTTGAATATAATACAAAAAACAAATAATGGATTTTCAGTTTTTTATATTTGATGATGCAAACAAAAATGGGAAATAAAAAAATGAACCAAAAGCCAAACTTGATTTAGTTTTGGATTACGGTTCAACCCTAAATGCTTACTGCAGTAATACACAGTCATCCTTCATCAGTAAAAGATTTACTTTCTTAATTCATGACTGGAATTTACTGTATGTTCTTTTGGTCGCAAAACCCAAACTAAAATGCAGCAGAAACCTCGCAAACTCTGGCCAGGTCGGGGCGAGATTTCCCATCACTTTCCTCGGGCCGGTCGGGCTCCAAAAAATATTCTGTGACATAGGCGTCTGTTTTTAATGCTTTTTTTTATTTAGTATAAAAGCTATGGCGTTATAATCACTATATAGCTAATTAACAAATCAAACTGTATTTTAAATAAAAGTTGCACAAGTTAAATTGTTATAATCACGCAGCTCTGGGGCGCACACGTGAGCTCCTCCACGTGTCTGTATGTTATCTATTCCTTCACTTCCACTGCTGTGTGTAGGTGTTCTTAAAAAACGTTTCGTAAATAAAAGGTCTATGTTGTTTCAGTGGTTCAATGTTAATTAACATCATTCTGAAAAGGTTTTGTTGATTTAAACAGCCTGAAAATGTTTTTAAAAAGCTCTAATTTTAATGCTCTACTTACTAAAAAAATGTCTGGTTAAAATTGGGCTCCGGCTCATAAAGACAGTTTATGGGGTGGGCTCGGACCAGGTTGGGCTGGATTTTTTGGGCCTGATTTAAGCTCTTTAAGATTTAATTTGCATTAACCCAGCATTCTTTGCAGAGTAAAACTCTACATTATATAATTTAAGTGGTGTTTTAAGTTGAAGTATATTTGTAGTTAATAAGCTATATTATTTGTGTGTGTTCTATATTAAAATATTGTCTTTTCTGTAAAGGCTAAGAATATACCACAGATTAGCTGAGAGAGCTGAGACACCAGTCATTTCAATAAGAAATATGTTTATTAAGAAAAGAGCAATACAAGCAGAAAGAAGCCTAGAGATGCAGGTAAAGGGATGAGCGTGAACTTTAAACACCAGTGTGAAACAGGAAATCCTATACAGCTGAAAGTAAAAAATGCAGCTGTGCACAATCACATTTTGAATAAAAAAAAACCCTGAATATTACTGTCTGTTACTTATTACAATGGACAGTTTGCTTCACCTACTTTTCTACTGAACAACATTTACACAGCATGAGTTGAATATAGATGCATGTTATAAAGAAGTACATTTTAAGTTGAGTAAGATACACAAACACACACACACACAGTTGTGAGTGAAGAAAAGGTGATCAATATAAGAGTGATATTGGTTAGAGTGAATCATATAAGGGTTAACAGTTTACTTTATCCCTTATTAACTGTAATGCTATAAAAATGCAGTTTTGCTATTAGAAATTGAAAAATTAACACTTGATTTCCACTTGAGCTCACATCAGTTTACATGGATAGCATTATTAGAAAGGCAAAGAAAAATACATTTTTGTTACACTGATTCTAAAAAGGATTTTGAGTTGTAGAATTATCAAAGACTATTACTATTTATGCAAAAAAGAAACTGATGCGAAAGAAGCAAATAATTCAGCGTAAGGCAATGTAACAAGATCTTATTTTTAGACCATTTTATTGTGTAGACATATAAACTAAAATTAAGACAAAATGTTTTGTTCTAAAATTAAGGATTTGCTTGAGAATTTATTAAGAAGTTAATTTGGTAAGCCCAATAATCCATTATATATGAGAATGATTTCATTTAACCTCTCTTTGTCTTTATATGTAATTGTCCAAACTCTCTAAAGCATCCTCCTTGGTGTACTTCTTCCATTCATCAGGATTTTTTCCTGACCCCTGGAATTTTTTACTGTAAAGGTTTTCCAGGTCCTTCTGGAATCTGCACACAAACCACTTCCAGTACGGCAGCTCAGAGCAGTCGGGGGTGATGTTCCAGGTAGCGTACTCTCCTCCTGCTGTTCTGTACTGTTTGAATGGAACTGATTCCTCCGATTCGTCACTGGGGAAAAATCCTTTATTACTCTGAACCGCAGATGTACAGAAATCACAATCGAGATCCCCTGTTCCTCTGTAAGACACCCCAGTAATTCCATATGCCCGATGGAAAGGAACACTGTGTTCTCCATCATGGTCTTTCATTGTGCCGATGCAGATGGCTTCACAGAAAGGACACTGGGCCCAGCAACACTGACAGAAATAACCAGTTAGAATCTCCTCTGACCTCTTCTGGAGCATTTCCAGTTTTATGTCTGCTCCTTTCTGATTTTTCACCATTTTTGTAAGACCTTCAGTTACAATTTTGTTTAGAAAATCAAAATCTGTAATTTCCAAGGAATCAACATTTGAGATTTCACTGAATTTCAGATCTTCTTTCAGAGGTTTGGAGAAGCATCCCATCCACATGTCGGCATTTCCATGTTTTTTTAAGACCTCGTCTGTTGCAACATAGACTGCATTGTTAATTTTGAGCTTTTTGTTCTCCAAATTTTCTCTGAAAATGGTCTGAATCTTTTTTTTCTCATTATTGAGGTACTTGTCAGCCTGATTCATGATGAATCTTGTGAAGTACTGTTTGGGACTGTGAATGTACTCTCTGCAGTCCTCAAACTTCTCCTTCTCTGCAAGGGTTTTCAGGATATGCTTCTCCAAGTTTGATCTGTTACTCCTTAATGCAGGAATTGAAGCCCTCATTTATGCTTCCACATTGATAGCAGTTTGATTGTAAACTGCTTCCAGGATTGATGGTTCAAGTTTGCTGCAGAGAAGTTCTCCAAATATTGCTGTTGTTGTGGCACCTTGGCAGAAGTTCTTATAGACATTATAGTACTGCTCTTTCTGATTCTCCAGGTAATATTTTGGATCGTTTTCTCTGGTGAATTGTTCATGGCACTCCAGAAATGTGGGTTCTGTAAGGTCACATACATTCAAGCACAGGTCCACTGTGAACTCTTTTGTAAACACATATCTCTGTTTTTTGGTTTGATATTCCTTCACAGTGTTTTTGACAAAGTCTATTATTTGCTGAACCTGACCACTGTTGTAGCCAGACTGTGCACGCCATATTACCCTAATTAACTTTGATGTTTTCTCAACAATGTCATTGATTAGGTCCCTTATTAAGATGTGCTCTTCTGCATTAGCATCCTTTTTCTTCCTAAAAATATTACTCACAATCTGCACAGGGTTAAAAAGCCATCCTGTCTTTGTCCGAGTCTGAGGTTGTTCACTCTTGTTAGAAAGATTGTCATTCTTGTTCAAAACAATGTAATCACAGAAATTTCCCAGACTGTTGATGTTTTTATAGAGTTTGTGTGAAAGACAATCATGCACAAGGGACATTTCATAACTTTCAGACAGGATTCTTGTAACATCCTCCCAAAAATCAATGTCCTTAATCTTTGGTGTGTCTTTCTCGAGGTCAGTGATCCATTTCCTCCATACATTGTCAAATTCTCTCTTGAGTGTTTGTTTATCTGCCTTTTCCTTGTTTTGTCTCATAGCCAGATGCTCAGATTAAAAAGTTTATTTTCATATTCTGTTTTTCTTTTCTCCAGCGTCTCTTTAGTTTTCTTCTGCTCAATGAATTGCTAATGTCACTTCCTCTTTTGTCTTCTTCATATTTTCTACAATGTCTTTTTCACCCACATGAAGATCTCCATTTGCTATTCTGTTCAGCAGTTTATCTTCTGTACTCAACATGGCACTTCCTCCGGCTCCTCGACCCGGTCTGGCCGCTCCCGCGAAGCTGCTCCGCGCGGTCCTCGCACCGCCGCCGGGCTTCGCCGGCTTCTCCTTCCCCTCGATGGCGGCCTTCGACCCCTAGGATTGGTTCCCGTCCTCCGGCTGCCTGTGCCGCTTCCTCGCGGCCTCAGGCGGCTTCTTCAATTGGCGATTGGACTGTCTCTGGTTTGCAGAAAGCGCTCCGGTCCCGTGGCGTTCCCTTCGCCCGGTCGGCCTATAAGCGCTGCCTGTTTTCCCTCTTTCAGGCTTCCAGCCCTGGCTCCAGGCGCTCCTCTGCCCAGTCTGCTGCAGCCCGCGGCGAATCCTCCCCGGCGTTGCTTCCTCCTTGCAGCCGTTCCCGGCGCTCTGTCCCCGTTCCAGCGCCCCCTGCCAGCGTTGCGGTCCCCGCACCTGGCCCGGCGCCGGCCTCCTTCCCCGCTGGGGTTCCCTCTTCCTCGCTTCTGGGTGATCCCCCCCGTCCTCTCCTTTCCCTCCCTTCAGCTCCTGCCCGCCTCCAGTCTTCGCTTCCTCTCCCCCCCTTCTCCTCTTCTCTGTTTCCTCCTCCCCACTCCGTCCCACCATCTTCCCACGCTGTTCCCCAGTCTTCCCTCGCCATGCCCCCGCCTTCTCTCACCTTGCCCCTGTCTTCCCTCGCCATGCCCCCGCCTTCTCTCACCTTGCCCCTATCTTCCCTCGCCGCGCCCATATCTTCCCTTGCCGCGCTCTCATCTTCCCACGCTATCCCCCCATCTTCCCACGCCATCCCCCCATCTTCCCACGCCATCCCCTTGTCTTCCCACACCATCCCCTCATCTTCCCACGCCATCCCCTCATCTTCCCACACCATCCCCTCCTTGATGGCCCGCCCACCAGCCTCTGAATTCATGTCTGCTGCTTCCCTGGTCGGTGCCTTCTCCCTCGCGCTGCCTGGGCCCCGCCTTCTGGCTCCTGACCCCTCCTACTCACTCTACACCGCCGCTCCAGCCCCGCCCCCTCCGGGCGCTCTGGTCTTCAACCCCCCCTTGGTCCAGCCTGCGCTTCGCCAGTGAATTCTGCAAGGTGCGGATGTGGATCTCTCGCTGTTGTTGCGTCCCTCCTCCCAGCTTGCTGCTCCACGCACCGTTGATGTGGGAGATCTTTCCCTCACACTCCACGCAGCGGCGCCTCGCGCCTCGGGGATTCTCACGGTCCCCGAGTTCGCCTTGGCTTTCGCCTTGTACAGAGACATCATCTGCTCATCCTTCCCAGAGCAAAGACAGGAACTTGACGATTATCTTTCTGTTATAATGGACCTGGCCGTGCGCTTTGGTGGCTCGGGATTTATGGAATACCACCGCCTGTTTTCTGCTCAGGCTGCAGCCCGCCTCTTGCAGCAGAATGTCTCCACGTACTGGGGCATTCTTGATATGGAATTGTACTGCAGGATCTTCGCGGGCCGTGCTTCCATTTCCTGTGGGCTGTGCGGGCATCCCTCTCACCCCGCCTCTGCCTGTTCCCTCGTGGACCCCTCATCTGGCCCGCGCGCGGCCGCGAGATCTTCTGCATGCTCCGCGGATGCCCCGGCCGGCCGCGCTCCCTCCCCCCAGCGCGTTGTCTCCGTCGTTGCCCGTGATGCCCGCGGCAGACGCCTGAGTTTCCTGGGCCATCGCATGCTGTGCAACAATTTCAACGGGGGCGGCTGCTTCGCCTTGTCTTGCAAGCTGCTGCACGCCTGCTGCTACTGCGGGCTGGCTCACTCCCGCTCCGGCTGTCCCCGCCGCCCACCCAAGCACGGTGGAAGCTGACTGCTCCGCTTTCTGTCCACACCTGTCAACGTGCCCGAGCTGGCTTCGTGCCTCTCCGGCCATCCCGACCCCGTTTTCCTCTCTCATCTCCTGGATGGATTTCTCTTTGGGTTCTCGCCTGGTCTAGCTGTCCTGCCTTCCTCCTCCTGCGCTAACCTCCTTTCGGCTGTGGCCGAGCCGGAGGTTGTTTCCCGGCTTCTGCGCAAAGAAGTTGCGGAGGGTTTTATGATTGGCCCTTTCTCTTCTCTCTCGTTTTCCACCTATCGCATTAGCCCCATAGGCATTGCCACGCGCAAGTACTCGGGGAAGAAGTGCATCGTCATCGACCTCTCCGCACCTCACGGTTCTGTTATACCTTCCATCAACAGCCTGATTCCCAGCGCCGACTTTTCCATGTCGTATGCTTGCGTGGACAACGCGATCTCCCTCATCCGCCTCCTCGGGCGGGGTACCTGGCTGGCCAAGGCAGACATCGTATCTGCTTTTAAAATCGTCCCCTTGCATCCCGATTTCTGGCACCTTTTCGGAGTCCGTTGGCACGGGCTATATTACTTCGCGGTCCACCTCACCTTCGGCTGTAAGAGCAGCCCTAAGATATTTGACTCCCTAGCCGAATCGCTGTCCTGGATCCTCCTCAACGTATATCGCATCCCGTACGTCGTCCATCTGCTGGATGATTTTCTTGTCCTCGATGCCCCCACCTCTCCTCCAGCCCGATGCATCACCCAACTGTCTGCAGCTTTCGACCGTCTGGGTATTCCTCTCTCTCCCGACAAAACTGTCAGCCCTGCTACATCTCTGGAATTTCTAGGCATAACCCTGGATTCCGTTTCTCTCCAGGCTTCCCTCCCCCGTGACAAGCTGGTCCGTATCAAGGATGCCCTCTCTCTATTCCTTGAACGTCAGCACTGCTCCAAACAGCAGCTTCTCTCTCTCTTGGGGCATTTAAATTTCGCCATGCGGATTATTCCCCAAGGCAGATCCTTCATTTCTCATCTTCTCACGCTGTCTTCTTCCACCACCTCTCTCAACCAAACAGTCACTCTGGACCAAGCCTGCCTGTCTGAATTGCACTTCTGGCTCCTCCTACTCTCCCACTGGAATGGCATTTCTCTCTTTCGCCTTCCCGAAGCGTCAGATCACCCCGACTTTTTTCTCTTCACTGACGCTGCCCCCTTCTTTGGATATGGAGGCTATTGTGGCACCCGTTGGTTTTTCTCTCCCTGGCCTCAGGAGCTCATCGAACAGTCGGCTACAGACGGCGACTCCACTGCCTTGCGGGAGTTATATCCCGTCGTCGCAGCCGCTGTGCTTTGGGGTCATCTGTGGAACAGAAGCATCGTCTCCATCCATTCCGACAATTCCACCGTTGTACACATTATCAATAAATCCAGATCCAATAATCTATCCATCATGCTTTATCTCCGTGGTCTGACTTGGTTATCCATCACACACCAATTTTCTCTCCAAGCTCTACACATACCTGGCCTTTCAAATCCCACTGCTGACGCTCTCTCTTGTTCCAACCTGCAGAAATTCAGGACCTTGGCACCACATATGGACCCTCAGCCCACTCCGACTCCACCTTATTCCGATACCATCTTCCCGCTCTAGCCACATCCAGCATGAACCAACTCACCACCGCTTCTCAAGATCTCATCATTGACTCCGTATCCCCTAACACCTTGTCCACCTACTGGACCGGTTGGCAGTGTTTTAAACGTTTCCACCACATCCAAAACCTTCCTTTTCCTTCTTTAGACCTTCACACTCTGTCCTCCTTTCTCTCTTTCTCAAGCATTCATCTTTCGATCCGCTCCTCCACTTTAAAAGTCTATCTGTCTGCTATCAACTTCTTTCTTATTCTGCTATTAGGATCTCCTCATCCCTTTTCCAAACACCACCAAATATCCCTACTTATCAGAGGAATCAGAAGACGAGAGCCGCGTTCGCCCAATCGGCGCCTCCCCATCACTTCTCATATACTGCATTACTGTCTTTTTACGCTCCGCCACGGTTACACTGCTCCCTCCATCTGCGCTACGCTTGAATCTATGTTTCTCCTCGCCTTCTTCGGCTTTCTCCGCTGCTCGGAATTCACAACTTCCACTACCTCCCATAATCCTGCTTTTCACCCCTGTCTTTCTGATTTATCTATTTTGGACGAAAGAACACTGACCTTCAGAATCAAACGCAGTAAAACTGACCAGCTCGGCATTTCTGCCCCTATCTATCTTTTCAAACTCACTTCTCCTCTCAGCCCCTATGAGCCCATCACTGCGTACCTCAGCCACCATCTCACTCACCAAGCTTCTCCAGACGACCCTCTTTTCGTCACTGAATCCGGATCACCTGCCACTCGCCACTGGTTTCATTTTCATCTTAAGCAGATTCTCTCACTCAGCAGTTTTAACCCTTCCTTCTTTTCAGCCCACTCTTTCAGAATCGGCGCCACATCCACAGCATCTCACCGCGGTTTACCTGATCACACAGTAAAAATCCTCGGTCGCTGGACCTCCCAAGCTTACCATGGATACATCAGAACCCACGCAAGCGACCTTTTAGCTGCTCACGAGTGCCTGGCTTCCCTTCCTGTCTAATTTTGGGGCTTCAGCTTCTCGCGTCCTAGCGTAGCTGCCCCGAACTCTAGCCCAAAATATCCACTGAGTTCGCCCCCCCCCTCTTTCTATCATATTCCATCAGGGCGTGGGTTAATACTAGCAAAGTGGAGTTATTTATAACTAAATTTTGGGAGATAATCCACGCCCATTACTCCACCCACTAGCCCTATTTAAACCCCCACTTCCTCTCCTGCGTGTGGCACAACTTGGCACCCACCTCCTCCCCATCTTCCACCTTCTTTTTCCTCTTTACCTCTCATCGCGGGGGGGCTTCAGCTTCTCGCGTCCTAGCGTAGCTGCCCCGAACTCTAGCCCAAAATATCCACTGAGTTCGCCCTCCCCCCCCCTTTCCATCATATTCCATCAGGGCGTGGGTTAATACTAGCAAAACACTCACTGTACGATGGGTTTGGTGGAGCCATTGGTGGGCTGCCCTCCCAGAGCTGTGCAAAATATCTCACATCTTCCTGTACCTCAAATGCAATGACATCACTGAAACATTCTGCCTTACAAACTTCTTCTTTAGCTGCAAGTTTTGTCATTTCATCCAGTTTCTCCTGCAGACGTCTCCTTCCTTCCATGTTTTTATCTCCAGCTGCAACATCAGTAACATTCTGATGAACAAACACACCGCTGGGATTCAGTTTGACCTTCTTCATCCTCATGAAGGCCTGAACAACAATCTGAAGGATGTCCTGCATTTCTGATGGGTTTTCTCCAAAGATGTTGATCAAAGTCAAGTTTCCATCTTCGTCCACTTGTCATCATAATCCCTCTGGAGGGATGACAGAAGACTGAGTTGTGATTGTCCAAAAAGATGGTGATCCATTTAAGAAAATATCTCATCTCATCAGCAGTTTGTTTATTCAGTTTTTCTATAAATAACTTCATGAATTCAGTGAGGCCACATGCTTTCTGCTGCTCACGGATTTCCTCCATTTCAATTCGTAGTCTAGTTATTGTTAGTTCTACGTTGCAACCTTGAGGTCGATGTAGTTCCTTGTTCTTCTGACACCAGTTTTCCACAGTTTTCTTCCTGTAAAATAAAGTCCTAAGATTTAAATGTTTGTGATTTCTGAGACTTGTATCTAAAAATCATACAGTGGTGCTTTAAAGTTTGTGAACCCCTTTCATTTTCAATATTTCTGCATAAAAAATCCTAAAAGTGGATAAAAAGAACCCATTTAAACAAATGCAGAGGTGTACAGTAACGAATTACATTTACTCACGTAGATTTTATGAGTAATTTGTAATTAGTTTTTAAAATAGGTAATTTTACTTTTACTCAACTACATTTTGACACAAGTAATTTACATCGCTACACTAGAAAACTCCCCATTACTGAGTTAAAAATAAAATGCTGGGAAAAAAAAAACTGTCTGAACTAAAAAAAAAATAAAAAATACGGATAAAATAGCCTCATTACTCATATTTGATTCCGGCAACATAAAACAAACAAACAGATAAATCGCGCCATCCGAAAAGTTTGTGGTTGGATAACAAGTATAAACATTTACCATTAAGACCCTCTATTGGTTTGTATTTGATGCATGACCTGCACGTCACGTCAAACTCCAGAAGTGAGCCAGTGAGAAAATTGGTAGGAAGACCCCAATTATGCGTCTCCGGCTGCAACGAGGGGCTTCGGAATGGTCGGATGCAAAAACAACTGTTTTCAGATGCAATGCAGCTCAGCAGCACGAGCTAATGGCGTTCAAACATTCACCATCTAATTTGAAAAAGCATATTGAGGTAAACTAATTGTTTCCTACAGTTATATGTTGATAAGGTATTGTAGTAACCTAGTGATGCACTAATGGTGTATTTGTAATGTTTGCTATGGCTTGGTACACACCAAGACATGCCGAGGTTTTCTTTCTAGGTCTAGGTTATGACTCAGGGTTGTAAGTTCGTTTGGAGAGCGTGTGTGAGCTTTTAATTTTATGAGTTTAGGTGTAGAGGGAGGTAATCTAGGTTCAAAAAGTAAAAATCCATCCCAGGATTTCGCTTCCGTTGCCTGGCTGGCTCTGGAGCTAACTAAATTCAACCTAATCCCTGGGATGGATTTTTAATTCTGGACCTGGATTACCCACCTTTAGCTACGTGTGAGTTTGGCTCATTCTTTAAGAACCATTCTAGGTTTCAAACTGGCTAAGAGAGCATTGAGAGTAGACAACACTGGCATCAAAACAAAAGCTTCTACTTTATCGTCTTAATGTGCCCTGGCCCACCCACGGGCCAGAAAAATATCATAAATAGGTGGAGACAGACACAGGGGAGCGGTCTGTAACCCGACACTGAGCAGATATAAAGAATACAGAAACACATTCTTTACTGCAAAATAAGTTATAAAATTAGTAGTTTTTGTTCTTATAATGTTTCCAGTCCTTTGGGGAAAGAAAGGAATATCCCAGGAGCAAATCACTATAATATCTAACCAGTGAAAGAGAGCAGTTTATACTTTTACATGGTGAATGTAAACACCTTGTAGCTAAATAAAGAACTGTTAAAACACTTATATAAACACACGTATGAATATTTCATTTTAAAATAAAAAATTACAAAATCTGAAAAGCACCTGTATTTTAACCATATTTTGAATATTACATGTTCAATTGTATATTTTAGGTGTTTTCAGTTAATTTTGTAATATTAATTGATAAAATAAAAATTCTCTGAAAAATTTAATATTAGTGTAAAAAGCTTTAAAATCCCTTTTAGACATTAAACAACACTGAACTAAACTGGAGACATATCAAACTGCCTAGGTTAGCTAACAAGTTAGCTGAGCTGCGCTAAGTTACATGCTTAACCTGTGTCCATAAAATGAGTTTACCTTTCTGAAAGTCTTGGTGATGAGAGAAATGCCTCACAATGTTCCATGTGTTTATGTTCCGGTGATTTTATCACACACAGTTTGCGCTGAGTTTTGTTCTCCATGGCAGCGCAGCTAAACTTTTCTTAGCAGTGTTTATTACGGTTAGCGGGAGAGGCGCTGTGTAAATCAGCTGTGTAGCCTGGTGTTCTGTCGAGTTATGCTACCCATCAACATGTGCTTCTTTACGACACTGCGCATGCGCCAACATTTTTTTTGTATGATTTCATGTTTTTAATGATAATTTTTTAAAAGTTTTTATTGGGAACATTAAACAATCTGCTTGAATGTTAAAAAATACATGTAAATAGTAGTTAAAGCATAGCAATGGCAAGTTAAAAAAATAATTATGAACTATAAAAATACGGTTTATAGGAACCTATATGAATTAAAAGTAACTATGTAACTTTTACTCAAAGTACATTTTAAATTGAGTACTTTTTTACTTTTACTCAAGTAGATTTTTACTCAATACACTTTGTACTCAATTATAATTTTTCAGTTCTTTTTCCACCTCTGATTACTGGAGTAAAACAGTAGATTTTGATCTAAGGAACTGTATTGCTATATAAAAGCTAGACAAATTCAATACAAAATTACTAATTTAAGGTTTATTTAAAGTTACTTTACAACATCAAAGGTCAATTTGAGCACACCAAAAGGTCACACACGAGCACACCAAAGGATCAATTTTCTTAAACAAGGCCTAACAAACCAATCACGTTCTAGCAAAGATTAAAGGTTTATTAGCATAATTAGCATATCTCTTATTTTTTTCCTTTATTGAGCCATTGCAGTTTACATTTACATTTGCATAAGTTGCAGCTGAATGCTTTAAATAACTACCCAATTTTGCTTCTCTGTGAACTATTTGCATTGTGGTAACTGATAATGAGCAGTTCCTGGGGAAATAATTATTAATGCTCCCTATTACTTTTTCTTAATTAATGCACATTTAACCCAACCTGCTTTTTTCTCTCTGATCCAGCTAGCAGGGATATCGATGTAATTTCTTTAAGCATACTCAAAATGTTTGGTCTAAAATTAAGAATGTCACATAGTTTTAGTGATAAAATGTAAGAATACCATGTACAATTACAAAAAAATAAAATATGTTGATAAGTGGGAGTGAGTTAATCCAGGCCCTTTAGCACAAATCTGTTCAACACCACTATTTTGAAAAAAATGCATCATCCAGTAGTCTTGGGCTAACATCATGCTAGCTGTATATACTCATAGCGTAGCTTACCAAAGCACTAAAACATGTGTGAAATGTTTTCAAACTTGTCTAGAACTGTTCAGACACAACAATCAAAACTCATTGATCATAGAAATTTTACTTTGAAAGGCAAAAAACTGTTTTTTGAACCTAAATGTGCTAACTTTCATGCAACAAGTCTCAGGATGAGTAAAATGTCTGACTTTCCCTAAAAACAGGAGATGGCACAACTTCCCCACTGGCACAAATCACCCCACTTAACCCCCCCCCACCCCCCTGATAATTTTGTAAACTTGTAAAAAAAAAAAAAAAGTGCCTAAGACTTTGTACCTTACATGCTTCAAAAATACATCAATCATCCAAATAGCTTTTGCCAGTTTATTCAACGAATATGCCAGACAAAACAGTTTTTTTTTCAAGAGTTGCAAGCAGAAAAAGATCAAAAATTTCAAATCATTAATATCATTATTTAGCACTCATAAGCAAATACATTTCAACTAATAACTTTGAGAAGGCTCTATGCAAAGAAGTAGTTAGTTCAATCTGACCATGTTAAATATATATATATATATATATATATATATATATATATATATATATATTATATATATTTAATGTATTTAATCACATGGAAAAGAAAACATATATATACATACAATGCTGTGAAAAACTATTTGCCCCTACTTCTTTTATTTTATTATACTTACAATTTTCAGATTAACTAAAAAACTTTAATATCAGACACATATAACCTGAGTAAATAAGATTTTTTTTTTTTAAATGATAGTTTATTTATTAAGGGAGAAAATCTATCCAAACCAGCCCTGTGTGAAAAAGTATTAAACCTAATAATGTTTGTCTCACACTTGACAGAAACAACTGCACTCAAGCATTGGCGATAACTTACAATGAGTCTTTTACATCTCTATGGAGGAATTTTTATCCACTGTTCTTTGCAGAATTGTTTAATTCAGACACACTGGAGGGTTTTTAGCATCTTAATCAGACTTTGACTAGGCCACTCCAAAACCAATACCATTTTTTAAAAGCCATTCAGAGGTGGACTTGCTGGGGTGCTTCTGATCAGTTTCCTGATGTCGATTGGCCTGAGCTTGAGGTCATGAACAGATGGCCGGACATTCCTTCAGGATTTTCTGGAGGAGAGCAGAATTCCTGGTTCCATCTATTACAGTAAACTGTCCTGGCCCTGAAGCAGCAAAACAGGCCCAGACCATCACACTACCACCACCATGTTTTACAATCAGTACGATGTTCTTTTTCTGAAATTATGTGTTAGTTTTGTGCCAGATGTAAAAGTTTCACTTTTGTCTCGTCAGCCAAAAGGATATTTTCCCAAAGTCTTGGGGATCATCAAGATCAAATGTAAGGGAGGTCTTTATGTTATTTTTGGTCAGCAGTGATTTTTGCCTTGAAACTCTCCTATAGTTACCATTTTAGACCGGTCTCTTTCTTACTATCAGTAACATTGACCTCAACTGAGGCATGTGAGCCCTGCAGTTCTTTAGCTTAGGGTTCTTTTGGAATCTCCTCTATAGGTTACTTTTTACACAGGGCCATGTGGATTCGAAATTGTTCTCCATTAATAATAAAAACCTTCCTTTAAAAACTGCATTTTGTGATTGTGTTTTCTTTGAACAATATTTAAATGAAGAGTGAGAAACATGCAAGAAAATAAGAAATAATGATGGGGCAAACCACCGTGTATATATATACACACACACACACACACACACATACATACATACATACATACATACATACATACAGCTCTGGAAAAAAATAAGAGGCCATTTCAGTTTCTGAATCAGTTTCTGTGATTTTGCTATTCATAGGTTTATGTTTAAGTAAAATGAACATTGTTGTTTTATTCTATAAACTAAAGCTAACATAACAAAAAAGAGCTTTCAGAGCTCAACTATTCATAAAGTTTTAAGAGTTCAGAAATCAATATTTGGTTTTTAATCACAGTTTTCATGCATCTTAGCATGTTCTCCTCCACCAGTCTTACACACTACTTTTGGATACATTTATGCCACTCCTGGTGCAAAAATTCAAGCAGTTCAGCTTGGTTTGATGGCTCGTGATCATCCATCTTCCTCTTGATTATATTTCAGAGGTTTTCAATTTGGCAAAATCAAAGAAAATCATAATTTTTAAGTGGTCTCTTATATTTTTTCAGAGCTGTATATATCACAGTGAATCAAATCATAAACAATGAATGAAAAGAATTTATCTTTTAATAGCATGAAACTTTGATCACTGATCTTAGAAACTGTATTGATTGGCTGTATTAAAAACAATATAGATATGTTTTAATCATTCCACTGATTAATTCTATTGCGTAAAAGAAGCAGGTTTGTGAGGCTTAGTCATGGTAAGGTTCTATCGAAGCCAAACTTGTAGAAATATAAAGTTGATATTTTGTATTCTAAAACTTGATTTGACCATGCTTCTGTTAGCTCAAACTTATACAGCACTTGTAAAATAGTAATTTTTTATATAATCTTTTGTCAGGGAAACACTATTTCTGTGTATTTCTTTCATTTTACAGGTTTTACAATTTGGAAGGTGTCTTACAGGAAAAAGGTGGGAGCATGGAATTTTCTAAAATCTCTTTGTATGATTAAGAGGCCGAGCCCAACTCCTGAAAACGACCCCACACCAAATGACCTCTCCAACAAACTTTACACATAGAACAATGCAGTGAGACAAGTAACGTGGCAACTATCAAAGCCAGACTCGTCCATCAGATTGCCAGACGAAGAAGCATTATTTGTCACTCGAGAGAAAACATTTCCACTGCTCTAGAGTCCAGTGGTGGCATACTTTACACCACTGAATCCGATGATTTGCATTTGGTGATGTAAGGCTTGGATGCAGCCATGGGAATTCCATGAAGGTCTCTTTGCACTGAAGGCTACATGAAGTTTGGAGGTCTGAAGTGATTGATTCTGCAGAAAGTTGATGATCTTTGCACACTATGTGGCTCATCATTCCTTGACCCCCTTGACCCTTGATATTATGTGTCCTAAGTTGCTGTCCTTCTCAATTGATTCCATTTTGTTAATACAACTGGCAGTTGACTGTGAAAAATTTAGTAGTGAGAAAATTTCACAACTGGACTTGTTGCACAGATGCTGCATTCTATCACGGTACCACACAGGAGGAGTTCACTGAGCTTGTGAGAGAGACCAATTTTTTCACTAATGTTTGTTGAAGCAATTTTGATGGGTGACCAAATTATATTGTCATTATAATGTATGTTACATGAAGTACACTTAATATGCTACTTCCACTAAGCAAATCCTAATCTAGTTTTACCCAAAACCTATCCTAACCTTAACCTCAGGTTTAACGCCTAGCTCTAACCCAAATCCTGGCTTTAGTCCTAACCTTATCATCAGTCCAACACCTAATCCTAACCATCACCCTGACCCTAAATCTGGATCCTTAATCTCAACTTAATCCTTTTATTAAAGCAGCATTTGAACATCCAGTAACCTACTAGATGTTCAGATGCTGCTACTTCATTGATTTGTTGTTTATAAATTACTGGCTGATGATTGTTTTAAAAAAGTTACTTTCATTTAAAAAGTACCACTTGAACGTTACACCCACAAATTTTAATGTATTTTATTGAGATTTTTTATTGAAACCCCTAAATAAAATCCAGTGCGATCAATTGTTTTCAGAAGTCACTTAATTAATTAGAGTTCAGTTGTGTGCAATTTAGTCTCAATTTAAATAACGCTATTCAGTGAAGACCTCTTAATACCCACTGTAACAAGTAATTGTGTGAATAGTAAAAAAATAAATAAATAAATGGGGAGGGTGAATTCAGCATTTAGGGCAAAACATTTAAGTTTGGGCTCATCTGACCAGAGAAATTTCTATTACAGAAAAGGGCAAATTACAAATCACACTTCTTATAGCTTGTTTTTTACATAATATGTACAAATTTTGACATTTACTCATTACAGCAGCCACACCTGCCCTATGCATTACAATAACCCAATCAACTGAAGCAAGTTTAACTTCTATAATTTAGCTGGTTCCAAATAATTATACTAAACTGTTTATTTAACCATCCCACATATATTACTCCACAGTATTCTGATGTTTCAATACATTATGGACTTGTCATTTACACAGTATTCACACAGTTATTTACACCTGATTCATTATGACAACCAACAATAATAATGCCTTCAGAACATTAGCGTAGCCAGTAGCGTAGTTTTTTACGAGATGAACACAAAGCGTAATATAAATGCTAATGCTACATTACTATTTGGGAAACTCAGATTACCCCCCAATGTAATTGTTTGGTTGCTATAGGCTTTTAATTCGAGTGATTTAACTAAAACTAACACTTTTTTAGGGTTTTAAAGTTAGAAACAGAGTTTCTGAAGAGCAGCATTCAACTGCTGTTCTCCTGTAGCTGTGAGTTAGTCAAGCGTTATAGCATAAGTCAAGCTAAGCTAAAGTAGCTAGCTAGCATTAGATACCACAGAGCTGGCTGTGTGAGTAGGCAAATAGTAGGCTAAAGCTTAGTCTATCATTAAAGCTACACTGTTCATTACTAAATCCATTCTGATGGGTTTACATTCTCATCCTGTTTGGAATCATGTCCAGGCTGAAATGAAGCCTTTCTCTAAAGAGTAAATAAGCTCCAGCTGTATATAATTAGCCTGTGTCTGTAAGCTCCATGCGAAGGTTTTGAGGTTGTGTTCCCCAGCTTCCCTGCTGTCAATCAGTGGAATGAGATGCATGGTGTAGGGTAGAATGGCAGAATAGACACTAGGGGGAGCTCCAACAGTGCTACACAGCAGCAAAACTCGCACAAGGCGGAGCATGTTTGAAGGCATTGAATACATTTCAGACTTTTGAGCACAGATATCTAAAAATGGCAATAATTGGTCTGATTGAACACTCTTTAAAACACCTATTTAAAGTCATAATTATGAGATACTAAGTCATAATTATGAGATAGAAAGTCATAATTATGAGATAGAAAGTCATAATTATGAGATGACTTTTTATCTCATAAATATGACTTACTATCTCATAATTATGAATTTTTAATCTCATAATTATGACTTACTATCTCATAATTATGACTTACTATCTCATAATTATGACTTACTATCCCATAATTATGACTTTTCTATCTCATAATTATGACTTACTATCTCATAATTATGACTTACTATCTCATAATTATGACTTTTTTATCTCATAATTATGACTTACTATCTCATAATTATTACTTAGTTGAGGACGTTTTTTTTTCTTCAGGTGGCGGAAATGGGCTTCCATACCTATTGACTTATTCAATTATCTTTTTTTCCGTTTTCTTTGTTCTTTGACCCACAAACATAATTGACAAATCTATCTACAGCTCGACCTGGTATTGTTCTGTCTGCCTCTGCTTGTTCAAAACCCTCTTCAAATCCTTTTTGTTTTGCTTCTTTAACTTTTTCATCAAGTTGCGCATTAAAATCTGCCTCTGCCTGTTTTCTTGCTGCGGATTCAGTCTGAGTCTTCAGCTCATTCATCTCCTTCTTGTGAGTTTCTTTAAGGAAGTCAATGTTTATCTTTTCTTCATTGATCCGTTTTTGCTCCTTTAACTCTTTCTCTCTTTCAAACGTATCTCGCTGTTTCTGCAGCTGATCTTTCAGTTCCTTTTGGAACTGTTCATCCCTTTTTCTTTTTTCTTCCTCCTCTTTTTCTCTCTCTGCTTTCATTTTTTCTTCCATCTTTCTTAACTTCTCATTTGCTTCAGTCTCTATCCTCCTCTTCTCTTTTTCTTCTGTCTCTTTTCTCTCCTTTTCTTTAATTTCTCTCTCCGTTTTTTCTTTTTGTTTTTCCCATTCATAATTTTTTTGTTTTCTGATCTGCTGTAAATTCCATTCCTCAATAGATGCCATTTTTTTCTCCCAACACCGCTGCTGTTCCTCTCTCCTCTTCTCCTCGTCCTTTATCCTCTCCCATTCTCTCTGCTGAGCTAACAGTTGCTCCTGCAGCTCCTTCTTTTTACTTTCCTCTGCATGTTTAATTTTCTCTTCTAATTCTCTTATTCTTTTCTCCTCCTCTTGTTTCTTTCTTTCGTACTCCTTCTGTAAGTTCTGCTGATTTTCCTTTTCTTTTTGTATTAATCGTCTTTCTCTCTCAAAATTCTCTTTTTCTTCGCTCTGTTGTTTCTTCCAATCTTCTTCTGCCTTTCTTCTCTGCTCCTCCTCTTGATCTCTCCGTCTCTGATCGTCCTCTCTTTGTTTTTCCCACTGTTTTCTGGTTTCCTCCCTTTCTCTGTTTATTTGATCTATCCACTCTTTCATTTGTTTTTCATCCTCTTCTCTTCTCTTCTTGAAATCTTCTCTTTGTATCAGTTCTCTTTCTGTCATCTCTTTTTTTATTTGCAGTGCTCTTTCTTTAAATTCATCCTCTTTTCTCCTGTCTGCTTTTTCTTGCTCCTCTTTTTGTTCTTGCATCTGTTTTCTCAGTTTCTCCAGCTCAGCTTCATGTTTAGTTCTCAGTTCTTCTTTCTCTCTCTCTATCTCCTCTTTTCTCTCCTTCAGGATTCTCTCCTGATCTTGCTGAAGAGCTTTTTCCACCTGCTGGAACATCTCATTAGTGTAGCAGCTCCCTCCATTCACTTTCACCATGGAGTCGATCTTCTCCAGTAGAGCAGTGACCTGGGTGGTGTTGGTATTATTATTGTTGTTATTGAACACATGATATCTGTTTCCAAATTCAAGCAGGTATTTTTGTAGTTTAGTCCCAGACTTCGTTATGTACTCTTTAATGGGTTTTCCTTTTAGTGCATCTCCTTTAGTGAAGAGCACAATCGTGTACATTTTAGACTTCTCCCCAAAAGTATTTTGGATCATCTTCACTGTGTCTTGCTCTTCTTGTGTGAAGCGCTGTCCTGCACTCAGCACCAGCAGGAACACATGTGGACCTGGAGCTGCCATGGAGATGCATCTAGTGATTTCTTTAGTGATCTCTTCATTATCAACATTTGTATCAAAAAGTCCCGGAGTGTCAATTACTGTAATCTGCCTGCCGTTGACTTCAGCTGTTTCTTTCTGACACACAATGGTAACTGATTCACCAAAGTCTTCCTTAAACACTTCATTTCCCAAGATGGTGTTCCCAGTCGCACTCTTTCCAACTCCAGTCTTCCCCAGCAGGACAATCCGCAGAGTGTCATGGTTTCTGAACAGATCTGTATACAAGTTCCAAACAGAGAAACAATTGCATTTTTGACAATGATTAGGTTAGCTAATGTTGTGTATTGATATTGTGTCATGCTTGTAAGCAGGGATGGATGGGAGGACAAGCAAATAATACATTTCAAAAGCAAAAAAGTGAAAACAAAGCAGAGACAGAACACAAACAAAGGCAGCCATGAAACACAAATCAAGAGAAACAAACCCATAGAACTAGCCTGGAACAAACTGAAAGAAACATGAACTGACATGAGTCACACCAGCCAAGAAAACAGACCAGAGAAGAAAAACTAAAACAATTGCAGCACATGATCTAACGCAAATGAGAAACACCTGAAATGAGTTAACAACTTCGTAGAGCTATATTGGAGGAATACTAGGAACATAGTATAGGAACAGCATAGGAACACTAATGAGTAAGAGGGACTAGGGCGGAGACAAGGAAGGGAAGAGAAACAGAGCACAAACATGCAGACAGTCAAGAACAGGAGTATAGCAAAACAACATGTGACATATTGTTTGAAAGTTTGAAAGTTTGTAACCCCTTTAGAATTTTGTAGATTTCAGAATTAAATATGATCTAAAACATAAACAGATTTTCACAAATCCTAAAAGTAAATAAAGAGAACCCTGTTAAACAAATAAAACAAAAATATTATGATAATTTATTTTTTTAGGAAAAGTTTTCATATTGCATATTCATGAGTGGCAAAAGTATGCAAATCTCTTGGATTAGCAATTAATTTCAATGTGAGTCGGGTGTTTTCAATCAATGGAAAGAAAATCAGGTGTGAGTGTGCAGAGCCTATTTTATTTAAAGTCCTCACAACACATGTATGTGGAAGTGTATCATGGCACGAACAAAGGACATTTCTGAGGACCTCAGAAAAAGAGTTGTTGGTGCTTATAAGCCTGAAAAAGTTTAGAAAACATCTCTAAAAATTTGGACTCACCAATCCACAGTCAGAAATTCAAAACCATTGTTACCCTCCCAGGGTAACTTCTAAGCAACTGATGGCCTCTTTCATATTTACTAATGTTAATATTAATGAGTCCACTATCTAGAGAACACTGAACAACTATGGTGTGTATGGCAGGATTACAAGGAGAAAGCCACTGCTCTCCAAAAAGAACATTGCTGCTCGTCTGCAGTTTGCTAAAGATCACCTGGACAAGGCAGAAAGGCTAGTGGAAGAATGTTTTGTGGACAGATGAGAGCAAAAAATAACTTTTTTATTTAAATGAAAAGCATTATGTCAGGAGAAAGAAAAACGCTGCATTTCTGTGAAACACGGTGGTGGTAGTAGTATTATGGTTTTGGCCTGTTTTGCTGCATCTGGGCTAAGACGGCTTGCTTTCAGTGATTAAACAATGCATATTGAATTATATCAGATCATTATAAAGAAATATGTCAGGGCATCAGTCTGTGAACTGAATGGGCTAAAGGTCCTAAAGGTTATTGCTGCAACGGAGGGTCAATTCTGAAATCAAAGGTTCACCTACTTTTGCCACTCACAAATATGTAATATTGGATAATTTACAATAAATAAATGACTCATTTGTTTCATTTCTATTTGGTATACTCTATCTACTTTTTGTGTGAAAATCTTAGATGTCATAATTATGCAGAAAGTTCTAAAGCATTCAACAACTTCCAAACACCACTGTATAAATATGTTATTATTCTTAAGAAAGCAAAATTCTTTACCTTCTTGTTGATCCTTGTTCCTTGTCTGGAGATCTTTGATTTCTTTTAGTAGATTTTCAATTGTCCTTTTGTACTTCAGCTGTGTTTCAACCTGAGCATCAACAAACTTAGCCATTGTGTAATGACAATCTCCATTATCTCTAAAAAGCTTCTTTAAGCATGTCATCAGATTTGCAGCATCTGTTTTGATGTTGAAAAAAATATATCGTCCCCCAAAACTGTTGATCATTTTCTTAACAGACTCATCTAATTCTTTGTTCAGAAGTTGTTGGGCAATGAGGACAAGTGAGAGGCTTTTCAGTTCAGTGCCAAAGATGTTCTGGATCTTCTCCAGTTCTCCTTTATCTTCATCAGTGAGACGTCCCTCAGGAAGGACGAGGAGAAAAGCATGAACTCCAGGATCACAGAGAGAGACACAGCGGAGAGTCTCCTGCATCACTTCCTCCTCTGAGAGCTGAGAGCTGTAGAGAGCTGGAAGCTCCACCAGGGAGATCAGACGTCCACATACTTCAATATTTTTTTCTAATAAAAGTTTAGACACGGATGCCTTTGTTTCTGCCTCCCTCCCACACAGCACCAGGTTCCATGTTTTTGGTAATGCTGAAAACAAAAAGAAAAACAGGAAGGCAGCAATTATAAACAACATACCAGAGTGTAAAAGGCAAAATTGGGTCATACATGGTAAATCCAGCAGAAAAAATGGCAAGTACAAAAATAGTTCGGCAACGGAGAACAAACAATACAGAGGGCAAGGCAAGACAGGTCAGTAAACAAGAAAACACAGAAAACAAAGAAAACACATTGTAAAAGAGCTAACTAGATTTTATACTCTGCTAAAAGCTAAGGAAACTGAGAGGTATTCCTACTAAACAGTAGCGGGAGCGGGAATGCCATTGCTTCACGTGATTATCAGAGTCAGGAAAATCCGGTGTGCGTGTATGCTGGGCATTGGAGTCTTTGTTGGGGGAATAAGACTCCAGAGCAGGCAGAGTGACAGCATCAGGGCTGACAGTAAATAAAGTATCAGTGTTAGATTGGCAAGATTTATGTATTTGTATTAATCACAACAATATTTTGTGATTTAATCATACTTAAAATTACGATTTCTTTTATTCTGGTACTTCTCTGTATTTTGGGAGGGCGACTGTATTATAATCTGCAGTTTTCTGCCAGTGCAAGAAGTTATGGGATTGGTTAGGTGCTGATGCAGCTTCATGAAGAAGACTGGAGAGCAGTGGCATATTGTTCCAGACATTTAAGTGATGCTGAAACCAGGTATGCCCAAACAGAAAAGGAATGCTTGGTAGATGTTTGGAAAATACCTGTATGGCCTAGAGGGGTTCACATTAATAACAAACAATAAACACCTTCTCCCTGATAAACTCAAAAGACCTAGACAATGTACCAATCTGATGTCAGAGATTGTTGATGAGGTTTAACCCCACGGCAGAGTATGCACCGGTAAGACCCTGTTCATAGCTAACAGAAGCCACAGAAGCAGACAAAGAGATGCTGATTTTTAGCAGGTGCATACAGTCAGGGTGGCCAGAGCACATTGGGAAAACACACACACTATTGTTAGAGAGTTTTTTTGTGAGAAGCAAACTGTCTGTGTACAGTGTTTTAGTGACTAGAGGCACCTGGATAATCATACTAAAAGAGAGCTTAGATACTAGATTGAAGAGGTGGTCAGAGAGGGAGTATTAGTACATACAATATTATTGGTAGAGTTAATACATACAATATTATTCTGGTGATGGGCAACTTTGCCCCAACACACATTTTATTGGTAATATTTTAACATATTATTATACATACTAGCTAATATATTCACCAGAGGTGTCCAGATTTTTGCATGCCAATTTAAATTATAATAACGTTTTTAGTGCAAGTTTACATTTCACAACATTATTGATATTTGTCTATTGTGTATTCCACTTTGCTCACCTTTTTCCTCCATTCTGATGCCCACTACAGATGTTTGAGAGGTGCCTGTTCCTGATGATAAAGAAAATACATTGTTTAGTAAAAGTCATTATTAATCATTAATGTGTTTATTAGAAATAAATAACTATGTCAACAAAAATATTAGATCAAAATGGTACTGCATTTTTGAAAGTCTTTGTAAATAAGAGTGTCTGCTGAAAACTGCAAATGCTTTGCCATTTAAAACATGTTATTTTACCTAAAGGAAGCCCCTTAATGGACTTCTTTTTGACTCTCAGACATACTGATTTATTTAGCTATATGTTGTGAAAGTCAGTGGAGATATCCATACTTTACACAGTTTAAAACCCAAATCAGAAATGGTTGAGACAGTATGGAAAATGCAAATGATAAAAAAAACATTTACTTTAAACTCATTTTTATTTGATTGCAGACAGTACGAACCCAATATTTTTTGTTTTATCTGCTAAACTTTAAAGTAATTAATATACTTTCATTCCTGCATTTCAGCACTTCAAAGTGTTTCCCACTTTGTTGCCATTTCTATAAACTACATTTAAAAATACATTCTGGCACTTTGGATACCAAGTGATGAAATGTGTTGTTTTTTTGTTTTTACTGTTCTTCCAGCAAACAAGTCTTAACATGTATAACAGTACAGGGCTGTATTACATTTATTATTTTAAAATTCTCCACACTTACTGGCCAGACAAAACATGAAATATATTGGGTTCATACTGTCTTTAGTGATATAAGAGTCAAACTAATCGCTGTGTTTAAACACTGTGTTTAGTTTTATAAGCATTTTCCATAGTGTCCCAACTTTTTCTGAATTGCTGTTGCGCTTTTGATTTTACTTGTTCAGAGAACATTTTATCTCAACTACTTTAATTTATAAAGAAACAACTTAAAAACACCACTGATGTTTGCATCCTTTCATTTTGTTCCATTACTGAATTTGAGAACATCAGTTTATAGTCTTTTAAATTCCTAATTGCTTCAGCTTTTTATAACCCACATATGACTGTATCTAACTCTCTCTTTTTATGTTCCTATTTTATGTTTTTTGACAACATTGGGATTTCATATGGTAAACAGACTACAACACTGAATGTTCACATTAGTATAGAAGATGGACAATATTGGTGTGACAGAATGTACAATGTTTTGCAGTTGCAAATGCATCTAAAACTAATCTCTATTTATTATTAATAAATCCAATGTCCAAATTAAGATGTTCAAAACATTTTGCCCAACAATGTACATGTCATATGGGGGCTCTTTCAACCTTAGGGGCTCAGTGATTAATACATTTGTCAGCGATGTTAAGAAATGCATAACTGATAAATGACATGTTGTGACATGACATATGATACACTCATCTTTCCATACTTGTCATATCCTGAATAAGTCTTAGTTTTAAATATGCTTGAAAACTTTAAATGTAACAGTACAGACTGTCACTTGCACACTGTCTTGTTATTTATTATTCTTTGTCTATATTGTGATGTATTGTCTGTCTGCACTTTTGTACTGTTGCACTTATTGTTCTGTCTACACTGTGTTTATGTGCACCATGGTCCCTGGAGGAACGTTGTTTCGTTTCACTGTGTACTCTGTATATAGCTGAAATGACAATAAAAAACCACTTTGACTTTGACTTTGACTTTGAGACAATGCCTTGCACAAAGGGAAAATGTGACAGAGGAAAAACATGATATCACATAGCTACTGTATGTGAGGGGCAATGTTACCAACTATGCTATACCAGTTCAGCTCTCTATTACACACAGAATATAGTTGGAATACCTATGTGGAAAAATTTTGTTTGTGCAATGGAGTGTTCAGTCCAGGTTTTCAGAATAAATACACAAATTGACTTTTACTTACCAGTGAAAGGTTTAAAAATAAAGTTCCCAAGTTTTTTTGTTATATTTGTTATTATTTTCTCTGGTTTCTGTTTGGTCTGTGCCTCTTCATATTGTTTTTTATGTGCTTGGTGTCTTGTTGTTGAATGTTGAATGCGTTCGTCTTGTTCTGATATCTCCATATTCAGTGCTTCTTCTGTTTGGTCATGATTGTCCAGTTCTTCTTTTTGTTCTATTGCATCCTCAAACGTTTCACACTTAAGGCTCCCACCAGTCTCCTCAACTATCTTCTCAATCCTCTCAAGAAAAGCAACACAACTCCACTCACTCCACTCTAAATGTCTGTTACTGCATTTTGTAGCAGGTGTCCATGCTATTTTCTCCTGGACTGGGTCTACACTTGTACCTCTTTCTGTTTTTTTTGTTGTTAGTTCTAAAGTGTGTTTTTGATCCTCATCAGACAGAGAGTGGAGGATGTGATCCAGTCTGTGTCTGTCTGTCTCGGTGAAATCATCCGGCTGTAGAACCAGCACGATAACATGAGGTCCAGGAGAACACAGAGTCATGCTCTCTCTCAGTTTGTCGTTCAGTTTAGTCACTGTGAGCTGAGGATCAAACAGGTGAGGTGTGTTGATGAGGGTGATGTATCGTCCCTCCACTGTTCCTGAAGCTCTCTCACTGTGTTGCTCTACTGAAGGGGGCGGAGCTTCAGTATTAAATGCCTCTCTTCCCAGGAAGGAGTTTCCCACTCTGCTGATCTCTGAGCTGTTCTTCCCCAGCAGAATGATCCTCAGCTCCTCACACACTAGATAATGACAAAGGGCAAAAATGATTAATTGCTTCATTCTCCAGATTATTTTTGTCAGCATTTTCCTGTAATTAATAGGATTCATACAACAAAAGGTTGTTATTAATAATGTAATGGTATCAAAATGTGTGATTATAGTGGACAGAATTATGATTATCATAGGTATTATCATGGTATTGGTAACATGCATGTGGGTGGTTGACATGATGTGGCCTTTTTTTGTTCCAGTGTGTCAAGTATATGTATATTATAGAAGAATATGTCAAACACTGTGATTATATTGTTCAGAAAGTGCTGTTTTATATGAATTTACAGAGCATTCATGGGATTAACATTTGAATTTTTCACAATTTTCAGTCAAACCAGAAAAAGCTCATATGGCATGACCGTCCTGATCTGCTTGGCTAAAAGTTTGAGCATAATATTTTGAAGCCACGCCACCGTAAACTAAAACATTTTGTCCCAAAAATGAATATAATATGGTGTGACGCCATACTCCTTTTTTTTTAAACGGGTTATTGTTTGGAGTGGGGGTCCTCCTTTTTTCAGGAGGAAGAACAACACCTCAGAAAGACGCTGAAAGTTACAGGATGAATTATTGCTCTTTATGCTTTTAGAAAAATCACATTTTACACAAAAATGCACAAATTAAATGACTTTTCAGTTAATATTATCTTTAAAACTACAGTGCATCCGGAAAGTATTCACAGCGCTTCACTTTTTCCACATTTTGTTACATCACAGCCTTATTCCAAATTGTATTAAATTAATCTCTTTCCTCAAAAATCTACAAAAAAAAACCATTATGACCATGTGAAAAATGTTTTCTTGAGAGTTCTGAAAATTTATTAAAAATAAAAAAACTAAGAAATAACATTTATGTAAGTATTCACAGCCTTCGCCATGAAGCTCAAAATTGAGCTCAGGTGCATCTTGTTTCCATTGATCATCCTTGAGATGTTTCTACAGCTTAAATGGAGTCCACCTGTGGGAAATCCAGTTGACTGGACATGATTTGGAAAGGCACACACCTGTCTATATAAGGTCCCACAGTTGACTGCATGTCAAAATGCAAACACCAACAAAATTGACTGGAGGCACAAATCTGGGGAAGGATACAGAAAAAAATCTGCTGCTTTGAAGGTCCCAATGAGCACAGTGGCCTCTATCATTCGTAAATAGAAGAAGTTTGTAACCACCAGGACTCTTCCTAGAGCTGGCCGGCCGTCTAAATTGACGTCTAAATTAGGTCTGTATGGCAGAGTGGCCAGGCGAAAGCCACTCCTTAGTAAAAGGCACAAGGCAGCCTGTCTGGAATTTGCCAAAACACACCTGAAGGACTCTCAGACCATGAGAAACAAAATTCTCTGGTCTGATGAGACAAAGATTGAACTCTTTGGTGTGAATGCCAGGCATCATGTTTGGAGGAAACCAGGCACTGCTCATCACGAGGCCTATACTATCCCTACAGTCAAGCATGGTGGTGGCAGCATCATGCTATGGGGATGTTTTTCAGCAGCAGGAACTGGCAGACTAGTCAGGATAGAGGGAAAGATGAATGCAGCAATGTACAGAGACATCCTGGATGAAAACCTGCTTCAGAGCGCTCTTGACCTCAGACTGGGGCGACGGTTCATTTTTCAGCAGGACAACGATCCGAAGCACACAGCCAAGATCTCAAAGGAGTGGCTTCAGGACCACTCTGTGAATGTCCTGGAGTGGCCCAGCCAGAGCCCAGACTTGAATCCGATTGAACATCTCTGGAGAGATCTGAAAATGGCTGTGCACAGACGCCTCCCACCCAACCTGATGGAGCTTCAGAGGTACTGCAAAGAAGAATGGACTAAACTGCCTAAAGAGAGGTGTTCCAAGCTTGTGACATCATACTCAAAAAGACTTGAGGCTGTAGTTGCTGCCAAAGGTGGTTCTACAAAGAATTGAGCAAAGGCTGTGAATACTTATGTAAATATGATTTCTTTGTTTTATAAGGCTGTAACGTATCAACATGTGGAAAAAGTGAAGCACTGTGAATACTTTTCGGATGCACTGTATTCAAGTATTCAAACAAATAATAGTTCTTTGTTTAATTTTTATTATTATCATTATTTTATATTCCTTTATTTATTTATTTTATCTTAATGTATAGTTCAAATGATCAAACCCATTACTTATTTAACTGATAGTATTTGTATAAAAGGTCAAAATTATAATTTTTTTCTTAACTTTGCCGATACAGGTACTGTGGAACAGACTTGTTTATTTTGTGCAATGTCTGTGTGCTTTCCTTGAAAAAAAAATTGGGTATCCTACTGGAAACCTCAATAAAAGCAAAACATAAGAAAGCTGGCCTTTGGGAAAATAAGTCATGAATAAGATTCAAATTTATGATTAATGCTGTAGTTTAGGTTATCATATAAACTTATTATGCACTATATTGCCAAAGATGCAATGCAGGCAAGTGGATACTTAGAAATTGTTTCAGAATGTATAATGTGTGGACAGTATGATTATAACAATAAAACATCTTTAGTAAATATATTGGTGATTGTTAATGTGCGTGTTAGGCTAGCAGTAATTTTACTATGTTGTGCTTTTAAACCAGCTCCATTCTGAACAGGACTGTAGATTTTTAATTGTTCTGATAACATTTTTTTTTACTATATTTGCACAACAATAGTACAATGATACTATCAGTCAATGAATCAATATTAGTCACCTACTTACTTGAGTTGGAACTGTCAGTCTTGACACTGTCAGTGTGCCTGTTTCGTCAGTGTTACTGATCTATTTTGTTTTTGACTATCCCGTTGCCTTGCCTCTTATATTTCCTGCCTTGTTATCGATTTTGTTCATCAACTCACCTTTTTGCCTTACTTCTGCCATTGGATTTGCTGTATATGACCCTGGACTGATTCACTACCCCATTTGTTATGCTTGGTATCCAACCCCATTAATAAATATTGTGATTTGTATCTGCGAGTGTCTGTCCTGTGTTTGGCCAGCGTGAAATTGTGGCCTAGGATGGTGTTTCCAGAGAGCTCCACACCTGCCCACCAGCACCATCCTTCTCATAGACACTAAAGAAACAATTAGAGCAAAATCTAAATTTCCTACCCCCTAAAACAAAGACCTACTTCTAGCCTATGATTATCACTCTGGATACAAGGACAATTGATAAAACCCATTCAAATTAAAGGACGATCTGCATCAGGGCTGTGTCTACTGTATGAATCGGTCTCCTCTGCTGACACTTACACCATAAAAAAACAATTAATACAAGTTATTATAAAATATGTATAGCATTTACTAGAGGTGGAAAATATGCCCCTTTCACATATCTATCCAAACTCTTCCATCAGTCTCTGATGCAAGCAATACATTTTTGCCCAGCCCCCATTATGTTTATGAAATAATTTCTACATATACCACTAGTAATTAACTGCAATTAGCAAAATGGCATTGTATCTACAGTATGCAGAATATTACCATTTAGCACTGTTTACGCATTACTTAAACATACACTACTTACAAAAAGTTAAGGATATTTGGCTTTCAGGTGAAATTTATGGAAAATGTGAAAAGTTCACACTACAGTGATATCATATCATAAAGGATACACTGGTGATTTTCACATATCAAGCAATTTATTAAAACAAAAGTTAACAATGGTGGGTACACCCCAAATTTTTTTTAAACGTCTCAATAACTCGTCATGTGCCCGTGAGCGTCTATTACAGCTTGACAACGACGTCTCATGCTGTTCACAAGTCGACTTATTGTCTGCTGAGGCATGGCATCCCACTCTTCTTGAAGGGCAGCCCTCAGGTCATTGAGGTTCTGGGGTGCAGCTGATCCCACATGTTTTCAATGGGATTCAGGTCTGGAGAAAGTGCAGGCCATTTCATTTGAGGTACACCAGTCTCCAACAGCTGTTCCCTGATGATGCGACCTCGATGAGCTGGGGCGTTGTCGTCCATGAAGATGAAATCAGGCCTGTGTTGTTTATGTAGGGGCACATTTACTGGATTAATGTTGTTATTCAGGTAGTACGGGCTTGTCACTGTACCATTCACAAAGTGTAGGGCAGTTCTGTACCGACTGGAGACATCTGCCCACACTGTAAAACTGCCACCACCAAAAGCTCGTCTGGTGACAACAGTGGCTGATGCATAGCGCTCTCCTTGACGTCTCCAACATCGTTGGCGGCCATCATTTCTGCTCAACGTGAATCGACTTTCATCAGAGAACAGTAATGAGGCCCACTGGTCCCTCGTCCAGCATAAATACTCCCTTGCCCATGCAAGACGATGATGCCTGTGCCTGGTGGTGTGGTCAGGTACCCTCGCAGGTCGTCTAGCATGCAGATCATGCTGATGTAAAAGGTGTCGAATGGTCTGACGTGACACTTAGGTGCCTCTCACCTCTCTTAAACGTGCCTGGAGTTGAGTGGCATTCATCATCCGATTTCTCAGGGCATTGTTCACAATGTAGCGGTCATCAGCATGGGATGTGGCCAAAGGACGTCCACTTCTACGCCTTTCTGTGACTCTTCCAGTCTCTCGGTATCTCTGTTGCAACCTGCTGATGACACTCCGTGACACTCTAAGCTCAGTGGCCACTTCTGTCTGAGAACGTCACGTTTGAAGCATCGCAATGGCAAGGTACTGTTGATCCATTATTAGGTGTAGTCTTGGTCACTTGATGTCAAAAAGTGAACAGCATGATGAGACCGGCTGTTTAAACACCAGCTCTAATTGAACCAGGACAACAACTGCAAAGCATCATAAAGAAAGAAACCCAGTGTTTGGTGATGTTCCAGACTTTAGGCAGTCATTGCCTGCAAAGGATTCTCAACTAAGTATTGAAAAAAGACATATGATTTATAGTAAAGTTCATTTGTTCAATTCCTTTTGAGCCTCTAAAATGAGGAGGCTTTGTAGAAAAATGGCCCTAAAAGCTTTTTAGGGCAATTGACGACATCACAAACCAGATAGTGGCCTCCCCTTGCCCCAGTCCAGCTATACAACCTTTACTAATGCCTTCTGGTTCTCAGTTCTCACATTTTAGCCCAGTCACCGAGGCAGAGATTACAAGAGTTATTAAAGGCATGCGGTCCACAACCTGTTGCCTTGACCCTATTCCAACATCTCTACTCAAATCATGCCTAACAGAACTCTGTCCACTAATTACTACCATAGTTAACCAATCCCTAGCCACTGGCTATATTCCTATGATCCTAAAAACTGGCTCCATTACACCTGTTTTAAAAAAGCCTGGCCTTGACACTAATTTGATAACTAATTGCAGGCCCATTACGAATCTCCCCTTTCTGAGCAAAGTACTTGAACGCGTTGTTTTTAACCAACTTCAGGAACATCTTTTATTGTGTAATCTTCTAGACCCCTTCCAATCCGGTTTTAAGAAGAACCACAGTACAGAAACGGCACTTGTCAGAGTCACCAATGACCTGCTTCTAAACGTTGACTCTAGATGCCTGAGCATCCTAATTTTGCTTAACCTAACAGCTGCATTTGATACTGTGCATCACCAAACTTTGCTGGAGCGCTTGCACAGTCTCATTGGTGTAACTGGTCCAGCACTGTCTTGGTTTCAGTCCTATCTGTGTAATAGACAACAGTATGTGAGAGTTAACAATACACAGTCTTCCTGTACCAGTCCTGCCTGGGGTGTTCCGCAAGGTTCTGTACTTGGACCACTTCTATTTAGTACCTATTTGCTTCCACTTGGTTACATTATCCGCCAGCATAGTCTGAGCTATCTCCTTTATGCAGACGACACCCAGATTTATATTTGCACTAGTTCTGATATTCCATCCACTCTGATCTCCTTAAACCACTGTTTACAAGACATAAAAAATTGGATGCACAACAATTTCCTGAAGCTTAACTCAGATAAAACAGAACTACCTTTAGTTGGGCCCAAGTCCACTATTGAGTCTGCTGGCAATATTACAGTTACGATCGATAGTTCAAATGTCTCTCCATCTGCACATGTAAAAATCTTGGTGTTATCCTGGACACAAAATTATCTTTTGAATCCTATGTCAGTAAAATCAGGCAGTCTGCATTCTTTTACCTCAGAAACATTGCACGTATTCGGTCATATCTCTCATTCACTGATGCTGAGCGCCTTATACATACATTTATCACGTCTCGAAGTCTCGATTACTGTAACGCTCTTCTAAATGGTCCACCATCACGTACCTTAAACAAACTGCAGACTGTGCAGAATGCAGCTGCCCGCTTACTAACCTCAACTCCTCTGCACCAACTTTGTGGAATTGTGGAATCAGCTCGCCAGTAATATTCGTGCTGCAGACAGCCTAAACTCTTTTAAATCTTTACTTAAAACTCATCTTTTTAGGAAAGCTTACTGCTGTTAATATATTTTTACCTGCATACTTTATTTATTTTTTTATTTTATTGTCTGTTTTTTTTTTTGTTGGTCTCTTTTTTTATGTATAAATACTTGCACTGTTACGTGTAAGTGCTTGCATGCTTGTTTTTATTTACTATGCCTTTTGTTTATGGCTGTGTTGTTAAGCGCTTTGAGTTTTCAGGAAAGGCGCTATATGAATAAAATATAATAATAATTATTATTATTATTATTATTATTATTATGGGATATTTTTCTGCAAGCCTGTGGTAGTGTGAGGACAAGTGGTCAGGAGGTTACCGGAGAGAGGTGATGCAGATACCTTTTAAAGTGTTTATTGTGACGAATGAAGCACCCAAAAAAAAAAATGAAACAAAACGAAATATACAATATTTACAAGGTATTTACACACTGTACACTGGTAGGAGTTAAAGGTGGATTGGCAGCTACCACCAAAATGCTAAATCAACAACTCAATAAACTCCCGTCGGCATACCAGCCACGCTTAACCAGTGTGTGACCCCCCCAATAGTGTACCCGCCTGCCCTTAAATACTTTTAGCCCACCTCCGGCTAAACCAACAAGTAATTAACTAGTGGTAAGGTGGGTAAGACAACTATACATGATAGTTATTATACAATAGTAACATATTTACAGATAATAAGACATGCATGTAAACATTTGGATGTCCAGGTAAGTATTGATCATAATTGTACAATGTTAATGCATTATTTTCTATGTTTTCTTTTTTTACAGGTAGCCCCAGGCTCCCCTGCCCAGCGGTCTCTACCCAGACCTTAAGAACCCGGGTGGCTCGCGTGCCGCCATTTTCACAGGATCCAGGTAAGTACTGTGTTTGATATACGAATGTCTGTGTAGATAAAATGTACGTCGGGGTTCTAGGTAGATGGTGATGTGTTCAGGGGCCTGACATCATCACAAAGCCCTTGAATTAAACTTGAAAGTCTACACTTTAATAACATCTCAGATGTTTCATTTTAAATCCAGTGTCGTGCCTTGAAGAGCCTCAATCAGGAAGATTGTGTGTAACTCTAGTTACATGCTTTTAAAAAACATACAGAAGTGGCTGCCCTGGAAACATGGAAAGGGACCATACACTCCACAAATCAATTCAATCCACAATACTGGCTTCAGGATTCTGTATTATTAAGATATTGTGAACTCAACAGAAATTATGACTGAATCTAAACAAACACTATTGGTGAGACCAGAGCTGGGAAATAGCCAGAGTTTTTTTTAAATGCTGGTAAATATTCCATTATGCCAATAATGCTATTGCATTAGATAATAGTCATAGCTAATATAAATCTTGTTCTCTATGATGCACTTACACATTTTCATTATACACACTGCCATGATTTTACATTGTATTATCAAAATTTTACACGCCTTCTAATAAATTCCATTCAGATTAAAGTGAGGTTGGTTAACTTACTGTTTGGACGATCTGCATCAAGGCTATGTCTTCCTTTTGGACTGGGCTCCTCTGCTGACACTTACACCATGAAAAGACAATTATTACAATTAATTATGTATAGCAAATTTATTAAAGATGTAAAAATATGCCCCTTTAACATATCTATTGTTGAGAATTAAAAGGTTAAAACATTGTCTTATAATCATGGAAACTATCAATTAAGGGTTAAAACATTGTTGTCCTATAATCATACAAAATACTTAATGAAAAACCAATCAGTATAATCCATTAGTGATTTTAATAAGGTTTACTCAATATGTTAATCAATCAATATGTTACCTGTATTCAAAAGGGAATTAAACAGACACAGTACTCTTTAGAATCATATAACAAATGTAGTTTAATTGAGTTTGTACAGGAATGTTTCACAACACATGTGTAGCCATCTGTGGTTAGTTAGACCTCGAAAGTGAGGGAGGTTGACCCGTCCCCTCAGACCAAAGATAAGGAGGGAACTTCTACTGAAATTATGTTGCAAGAACCAGACGGGAGGACAATAGATTTATTATACCGAAGACGTAGGTGGCAGGCAGGCACGGGGTCATATCACGATAGGATACAGTTTATGGGACCAAAGGGGGCTGGTCAACCTTCTTCACTCACACCATAGTGGGATGATCTATATAATCTTGTGTATGTCTTTTGGTTTTTGAACATTCTCCTTGACTCTCTGAGCGGAGCATTGTTCCCGGAAGATCTTCTGAAATAAACTGTTAAGTTTGCTGAAGACTTTGGTATCCTGACTCTTCTTGACTTCTCTACTCATCTCAACTATTTAAAGAATTCAGGGGGAATGCACTGGAAACGGCGCTGTAAGGGGTAGTGCGGCTTTTCCCAACACTATCCAGCCTATTCAATCTGTCTCTGAGGCAGTCTTAGAGCAAACAAAGACATTTGTGATGTCCTATAGGTTAAACACACAGCATGTACAGTGGCACAAAAAGTGTTTGCCCCCCTAAATTTTTTTATGTTTCAGATTATCAAACTAACTTTTATATTAGACCAAAACCTGATCATTTTATTTTTAAAGAAAAAAATATCTAAACCAATCTAGCCCTGTGTAAACCCTGTGTTTCCCTGAAGGTTTGCCCTTTAACCTAATAACTTGGTTGTACCACTCTTGGTGGCAACAAATGCAATCAAGCTTTACCGTTAACAGCCAATGAGTCTTTTACATCTCTGTAGAGGAATTTTGGCTCACTTTTTTTTTGGCTCAAATTGTTTTAATTAAGCCTCATTGGAGGGTTTTTGAGCACTTGACTTGGCCACTTCAAAACCTTTATTTAGATTCTTTAAAGCAATTTAGAGGTGGACTTTGGATCATTGTCTTGCTGCAAAACCCAAGTATGCATGAGCTTAAAGGGGACATGAAACATTTCAGTTTGTACAAGTTTTCTAAGGGATTAAATATTGTGGCGTCTGTGTGTGTGTGTGTGTGTGTGCCAGCTGTTATTGTGCCTGTGGGGGCGGGTTATGTTAATCCGGGGCCAGTGGGGCATTATGGGGGCATGTTTTGGGTGGGTTAAGGGGACCTACCATCTTCGTGTTGGATAGCTGGGTTGGTGGCCCCAGGGCTGTTTGAGCTGTGTGAGCAGTTGGGTTTCGCTCTCCTAGCCTTGTTAAAGGCTATAAGTGAGTGGCAAGCCAGTAAATAAAGAGCTATTGAGTACTTGCAATGAGTCTCACGAGTCCTCCTTCCTCTTCCACGCCACATTTGGTGTCAGAAGCGGCCCTGCTGGATGATATGGAGATGCTGGCAGGGGAAATCGAACGGCTGAAGAGGTTATCGGCGGACCAGCGGACGAGGGGCAAGACTCACCAGCGGAGTGGGCCCAGACCTGACGGCACCAGCAGGCTGTCCGAAGGTCGAGCCCGCGGAACGGATGGCGCGAGGACGGCGGCGCCAGCTCCCAGAGTGGACGGCGCGATGACGTCAGCGCCGGCTCGCGGAGCGGATGGCGTGGAATCGGTGGCGCCGGCTCCCAGAGTGGACGGCGCGCTGACGGCGAGCTTGACGGCTCATCCCCGCCTGTCATTCTATGACGGCAGCGCTGACTGGACGGCTTTCGAAGCCCAGCTGGAGATCGTGGCGGGCCGTGCGGGCTGGACGGATGCTGAGACGGCGGCCAACCTCTGTCTGGCGCTGCAGGGAGACGCACTGAGAGTGCTGATCGAGCTCCCTGCGGAGTGCCGTTGCGAGCTGTCTGACTTGACGCGGGCGCTGAGAACCCGTTTCAGCCGTCAACCTTCCGAGGCGGCCGCCAAAATGCTAGTGGCGGACCGGCGCCGGCAGCGGGGAGAGACTTTGGGCGTGCTGGCATCTGAGATGGTTCTGCTAACCCGCCAAGCGTATCCGGCATTTCCGCGAGCGGCTCAGAGAAGTCTCGCGCTGGATAATTTCCTGCGCGCCCTAGAGCCAGGCGAGCTGCGCAAACATGTGAGACTGGCCGACCCACAGACCCTGGAGGCCGCGGTGGAGGTGGCTGAGCGGGCCGAACTCATCCTGTCCTGCCATCCGGAACCGTGGGGGGCGTCGCCCGGAGCCCGTGATCCACCGAGATGGAGGCGGAGCCGGCCCGAGGCACAACTGGAGTGCTGGCATTGCGGGGGGCGTGGCCACAAGCGAGCGCAGTGCGGCCGGTCGGGAAACGGAGCCGGGACCACCAAGTGAGGGTTACGGTGGCCCCAGGGATTCTAGGCTTACCCTCGGAACCTGATCACGGAGCTGTCGGACCCGGCGGCTATTTTCTGAAGTGCACGCTGAATGGAGTGATGGTGGACGCGCTGGTGGACACGGGCTCGTCAGTCTCGCTGATAAAGCCTGAGCTCGCGAGGGATGTGGCAGGCGAGTTTGGGGTGGACTGCAGCCGGCGCATCGCTCTCTCTTCGGCCACCGGAGATCCTATCGCTCTCCTGGGATTAACGGAGCTGACTGTTGATGTTGGCAAGGGCCCCTTTCAGCAGGAGTTCTGGGTTGGGCACATCAACAAGGACCTGCTCGCACGCGTTGGAGCCGTCATTGATTGTGCACGGGGCTCGGTTCTGGTGACTGGACTCCCCGTAGAGGAACATGACGAGTGCGGGGTAAGTGAGCCATTGGGGGGGGATGCGTGTGATTCGGTGCACGTTATGTTCGAGGGTCCGTTAGATGAGGGGTTAATTATCGATCCGATTGAAGAGATGCTGGAGCGCAGTTGTGTGGGCTTATCAGAGCCCCAACAACTGCGCTTACGTGACCTGATTGAGCGTTTTCGCGCTAGCTTCGCTGTGTCTGAGCGCGAGTGTACTAGGACTAGCCTCGCGTTTCATTCTATAAACACAGGCGACGCCCAGCCCATCAGGCTGAGACCGCACCGTCTGGCATTTGCGAAACGCGTGGCGGCTGAGCAGTTAGTCCGTGATATGGCGAGTGCGGGCGTTATTGAGCCTTCGAGCAGCCCGTGGTCGGCCCCGGTGGTCCTTGCAAAAAAGAAGGACGGGAACTGGCGTTTTTGTGTTGATTATCGCCGACTTAACGTCGTCACGAAGCTCGACTCTTATCCGCTTCCCAGGATCGACGATACGCTAGATCAGCTATCGGGCTCAGCCTGGTTCAGCTCGCTAGATTTGAGGAGCGGGTATTGGCAGGTGCCCCTAGCTGAAGGGGATAGGGAGAAAACCGCTTTCTCGCTTGGCTCGGCTCTATGGCATTTCACGGTGCTCCCGTTTGGGTTGTGTAACTCGCCGGCTACTTTCGAGCGTCTTATGGAGCGCGTGTTAAGCGGGATCCCGCGTTCGTGCTGCGTTGTTTACCTGGATGACGTCATGGCGCACGGGACCAACTTCGACTCCGCGCTCTCTCACCTCGAGTTGGTGCTCGGCGCGATTCAGGCGGCTAACCTGAAGCTCAACCCGGCGAAGTGTAACTTGCTGAGGCAGCGCGTGAATTTTCTGGGCCATGTAGTGAGCGGTGCTGGTGTGGAAACCGACCCTAAAAAGACGGAGGCTGTCCGTGACTGGCCTGTCCCACGTAACGCGAAAATGGTTCGTAGTTTTGTGGGGCTCGCGTCGTATTACAGGCAGTTTATCAGGGGGTTCGCGGACGTGGCGGCGCCGCTTCACAATTTAACTAGACCGGGTGTGACATTCCGTTGGTCTGACGAGGCGGAGCGAGCGTTCGAGGAGCTAAAAAGCCGTCTATGCAATGCTCCCGTTCTAGCGTATCCGAATATGTCGGAGAGCTTCATTGTGGATACGGATGCGAGCGACCGTGGCCTCGGAGCGGTTCTATCACAGGTTCTGGATGGCTCAGAGCGCGTAATAGCATACTATAGTCACCGCCTAGACAAGGCGGAGCGTAACTATTGCGTGACGCGCCGGGAGCTACTTGCGGTGGTCGAGGGCCTTAAGCATTTCCGACCGTATGTGTATGGGGTCCAGTTTCTGCTGCGCAGACTCCAGGAGTTTAGCTTCGAGGTTGTGCACCGACCGGGCCGTAGCCATGGTAACGCGGACGCTTTGTCGCACCGGCCGTGTGTGGCCTTGGACTGTAAGCATTGCGCTCGTGCGGAGGAGAAATCCGCTGAGACTGCTCATTGCGCTGCAGTCTCAGCGGATGTGACCGGCGGTGTAGTGGTGGCGCAGGTGTCCGTGGAACAGATACGAGATGCGCAACGGGCGGATCGCGACTTAATGTGGGCCGTACACGCGCTCGAGGCGAATGTCACGCCGTCGTGGGAGGAGGTGGTGCCGTTGGGTCTGGTCGCTAAAGCGCTGCGCTCCAACTGGGCTAGCTTTAGCTTGTCTGATGGCGTGCTGTGTCATACCTGGGAGGATCCGGCGAACGGGCAGCGCGTGTTTCAGGTGGTGATACCACGGGCGCTTAGGGATTCGGTCCTACGGGGAGTCCATGGGTCGCCTGGGGCTGGGCACTTTGGCGTTACCAAAACCCTGAAGCGCCTGAGACAACGTTTCTATTGGCCTGGGTGCAGGGCTGATGTGGAGATCTTTGTGCACTGCTGTGACGTGTGCGCCGCCAAGAAAGGCCGGACTATTTTACAAAGTGGCCGGAGGCCTACGTGGTGCCGGACCAGGGGGCGGTCACTACCGCGGATGTCCTGGTGCGGGAGTTCTTCTGCCGATTCGGGGTTCCGGAGGAGCTGCATAGCGACCAGGGGAGGAACTTCGAGTCGGAGGTCATGGCGGAGGTCTGCCGCATCTTGGGCATTCATAAAACCAGGACGACGCCCCTTCATCCGCAGAGTGACGGGCTGGTGGAGCGGTTTAACCGCACGCTGGCGGCGCAGTTGGCTATGGTGTCGAGCAAAGGCCAGCGTGACTGGGACAAACATCTGCCGGTCGTGCTGCTGGCCTGCCGCTCGGCCGTGCAGGAGACGACAGGATTCACGCCGGCCATGCTTATGTTTGGTCGCGAGCTGAGGACGCCGGTGGCTCTGGCTTTCGGGGCGCCTCCTGATGGGGGCGAGCACGCTATGGACGCGCCCACTTTCGTTTCGCGTCTCCTGTCCTCACTGGATTTAGCGCACGGGCTCGCGCGGACGGAAGCAGAAACGCGCGTATGATACGCGCTGCTTTGGGGAGCCTTTATCTGTGGGGGCGAGGGTTTGGCTGTACAACCCTCAGCGTAAAAAGGGTCTGTGCCCGAAGCTTCAGTCGGCATGGGTGGGTCCGTGCTCGGTGCTGTCCAGGCTTGGGGAGGTGGTGTACAGGATCAGGTGGGGCAGGCGCAGAATGATTGTGCACCGGGACAGGCTGGCCCCGTATAGGCCGAAACTGATGGACACTGGGGACGGCGGTGCAGAACCTGCCGGCCCTGCACCTGAGCCTGACCAGAACTCTGACCCTGGGGAACCACTGGCGGGTGGCGCTTTGCCCGGCCCCTCCAGGCTGCCGCGGGTGAGGAGGCCGCCCGCCCGCCTTCGGGACTTTGTGTGTGAATAATTGTGAAAAAAAAAAAAAAAAAAAAAACATGTTTTGTTGTTCATGGGGTTTATTATTGGGTTTGTGGGGTCGCCGGGACAGCTGACCCTTTAGGGGGGGGCTATGTGGCATCTGTGTGTGTGTGTGTGTGTGTGTGCCAGCTGTTAGGGTTATGTTAATCCGGGGCCAGTGGGGCATTATGGGGGCATGTTTTGGGTGGGTTAAGGGGACCTACCATCTTCGTGTTGGATAGCTGGGTTGGTGGCCCCAGGGCTGTTTGAGCTGTGTGAGCAGTTGGGTTTCGCTCTCCTAGCCTTGTTAAAGGCTATAAGTGAGTGGCAAGCCAGTAAATAAAGAGCTATTGAGTACTTGCAATGAGTCTCACGAGTCCTCCTTCCTCTTCCACGCCACAATATAATGGAATTTATTTGGGGGGGAATTTTTTATATAAAATGTTTACACACTAAATTATAATATATTTATGTTTGCTACGTTTGAGCTAGGGCGCCGCCATGTTGCCCGTGCAGCGCTGGTGACGTCACGAGGTTGGTTGGTTTAAGATCCCAGGCATATAGCTAGAGGAAAAGAGCTTATAGTTTGTGGAGATTATGGATGAAGATGAAGCTGAACTAGGCTAACATGGAGCATTTGCTCAGAGATCTTTCCTGTATAAACCTGAGCAGAACTTTTCAGATGCTTTTCTGAGAGCGAAGGGTTTTGGGAGTGTTTATTCTCTCTCTACGTGGAGCCGTGCAGAACCCTGCAGCGCGTTCACAGCAGGTAACTTACTGCCATCCAGTTAACCAGCTATTTTATATACATTTAGCTATTTAACATGAAAAGTCGAGAGTTCATTAAGACTGAATGAAACGAACATGATTTAAGTGGATATTGAAACACCAAGGTGCTGTTTGGTTGATAAACTGTTCAGTTTAGAAGTTAGAAGGCTTACTGGGTACTTAATAAGATAGCTAGCTAAGTAGCTAACGCTAGCTATGTTCTCTTTAAATTGTCATTTTATCTAGACTTTCGGTAACGGTACCTCTCGCTGAGCGCATTGTTCTCGTTCCGTTCAGCTCACAGCTGCTGCTCTCATAGTAACGTTACCCTCAGTCGGACGGTCTGTACATCTCAGCTGATCAGAGGAAAAATAAAAACGGTGGAAAAAAGCCTCGGACTGCAGCTTATTTATCCAGCGCTAATGCTCCTGACTCAAACCCTTCTCCTTCACATAGTCCTGGTCTAGAAAGTGCTCGCCACTAACCCCTAGCATTGCAGCTAACCGGAGGATTCTCACGCTTCAGCGCTGCGAGCCCCCGCTGAAGGTATGAAAGTGAAAGTAAATATTTCTCATTCCTCACCCTATTAAATTTCACTACTCCCAGTATTACTACACACAGGGGCAATACAAAAGTGCCCCCCGCTCTGCATTGAGTTTTGGTTTGGATTTTATTATCTATTGAGGAGCTAAATTAATGTATTCTCATAGATTATAGTAGTGAGGCGTTCGAGAACCAACCTCGTGACGTCACTTTCAGCGCTGGGACAAGATGGCGCTGCCCTTACTTAAAAAATGACATTTAGATTGCTTATTATTTTAATTCCGCTTCACTGACAACTGTTAAACTTATAAAATTTGTTAGAGTGAAAATACATCTTGTGAATTATACTAAATACTTGAAGTGCTTCATGTCCACTTTAAGGTCACAAACAGATGGCCTCCTTCAGGATTGTCTGGCAAACATTAGAATTATACAATTCATTTGGAATTGGGGTGGTTCCATCCATAAAAGCAACCAAAAGGAAAACATCCGAGGTGAGACTTTTATTCAGGTACTGTATGTGTCCTAAATTGAGACCTAATGATGAATAGTGTTCTTTATGTGAAGTTGAGGCACTGAGGGATGGAAAAAACAGCTTTAATTTGGACTGCACCCATTTTAAATAAGCAGAAACTTAATGTAGTGTGAGGTGCGGGATACCTGAGGTAGCTGACAACAGCCAAGACTCCCAAAACAATCCTGCTGAGATGAGCAGAGATTGTGAGCATGCGGCAGGGACAAGTGCAGGGGGGTGGGGCCACACTGATCACCCACGCCTGGCCAGCACCAATGACAGGACTGAGTGAGGAGCATGGAGAGGGGAAGACAGAGGATAAAAGAGGAGCAAACATTCAGAGGAGAGAGGGGAGTGAGACGGGGAATCAATGCCAGTTTGTCCACTAACGCTGTCTTCTTTTTCTCCTGGTAACTGTTAGTGCACGTGGGCTACTCTCTCCCTCTGCACGCCCTCTCCATCTCTTTCTCTCCCTCTCTCTCTCGCTCTAATACAGATTCCTGAAGAGACTCCCAGAGAGAGACATAGGAGGACGGGGCCTCCTCAACAAAGCCTTAAACCCAGTCTGCTCCTGTCCTGGAATCCCACACAGGAGTGTGGAGGCTTTCATTTTGTTTGTTTGACTGCTCTGAGTTGGGGATAGTATTTTGGTTGGGTTTTTTCACTATACTGACCATCACATGCACCCACAACACAGCACATACACCCCCTTTACCCTATCCTTTACTGATTGCATACATGTTTTAGTGGCTCTATTTTTTCCCCCAAGCAGACTGAATAGACCAATAAACAACCCTTCAGGGTTCCTTTCTTTTTGGCTAAACCGGTCTCCCTGTCTTTGTGTACACACACTGGTAGTGCCTAGACCATTACAGTAGATACCTGATTTTGGAAACATACTCATACATACTCATACAAGTTAAAACCTTTAAATGTGAAGAATCCCTAAACACTTAACATTTTTACAAAGTGTTTCACATAAGTGAAAGAATGGGTCACTCTCAGGAGCTCAGTGAACTCCAGCATGTACTGTGATAGGATACAGCACCTGTACAACAAGTGCAGTCATAAAATTTCTTCACTACTAAATATTCCCCAGCCAACTATCAGTGATGGAAATGGAAGAGACAGATGAAATCAACTCTCTCTGTCAGTGTAAAATAACAGAGCAGGGTCAGCGGATGCGGAGGAGCATAGTGCACAGAGGAACCAACTTTCTGCAGCTTGTTGGAGAAGAAGGATGATTGGCACAACAGTGCACATGCATTAGATTTCATGATTAATGTAAAGCCTATTCAACATGAATATTGTCACACTCATCAGATTTTACATTTTAACTTCACAATCATATTACTTACTGTTCCCAAGATGTTCCCAGTTGATCTTCTTTACAGAACTTTCTCTCTTTCAGAGACTTCAAATCTTTTCACCTGGTCGTTTCTTCACACTTTCATCATTGACATCTTAAACAGAGAAAAATAACAGCAGAAGATCAAAAACATTAGAGAATGTAACATCATTCTAAAAAAGCTAAATCATTTCTCCGGTTATGACCCTTTTCTGCCTGACTTCCCCTTTGTCTAATGCTATTATTAAAAAAGCTTGATTTTACTACGTCTGTGTGTGCCTGTATTCTGCCCAGTCATGACAAAAACTCGGCCTTTAAAGATCAGGCAGTGGACACAGAGCTTATTAAATCTGATTTAGCTAACCAGGGCAGGCTAATTGCTCAGCACCAGCAACGCTCCCTGATGTGACCCTAGCAATAGGCAAACTCTTCCTACCAGCAGATTAGCCAGTAACAACAGCTTTTCCAGGTCTTAGAGAGCCTTTGTGGTCTACCAACGTTGCCTACCAACCCAGTATTAGCAATTAGCAATTCACCCCAGACTATAGATAAAGCTTAGATCACTTTTATTGCATACCATTTATCTGGGAGGGCACTGGAGTGGGCATCCGCCGTCTGGGACTCACTTACTGACACCAGTTATGCAGGTTTTTTGACTACTTTCCGCACTGTTTTTGACCACTCACTATGCAGACATTCTAGTGGTGAAGGTTAGGGCAGAAGGTCGCCGTGGGAGTCTCAGGACGTGGTTCAGCTGCCGCCAAGGGAGTATCGGTGTCCGGTTTGGCGCCAAAGCTAGCGCGGCAGCCGCCGGGGAAGCTAGCTCTGCAGCAGCTGAGGAAGCTAGTACTGTAACCACCAGAGAAGCTAGCTCTGCAGCCGCAGGTAAAGCTAGTTTTGGAACCTCTGGGGACGCTACCACAGATGTTGCGGGAGAAGCTAGCGCTGTAGCTGCGGGGGAAGCTAAAGAAAATGACATCCCTGTGCAAACTCTGCTACTTTCCAAACTCTACCTCTCAAGCTCCAGACCGGTGCCCTCCATGAAGAAAAACTGCCCCTGTTTGTCCTTCCATGCACTGAGCATCCTCTCGTTTTGGGACTCCCTTGGTTAAAGACTCACAATCCCAGTATCTCCTAGGGTCTGGGTGAAATCACTGCCTGGTCCCCTTTTTGTTTCAAGAATTGCTTACCTTTAGATAAGTTAGCCGTACAGTCCACTTCAGTCGAGAGTCCCAAGTCAGTTTCTAGTAAGTGTATTCCCACTGAGTACTCTGACTTTTCAGAATGTCTTTAGCAAGTCAAATGCCACAAAACTAGCTCCAAGACTTACACTCCCCAAAGCTGGAATCTACCCACTCGTGATGAGGAAAAAGCTATGGAGGAGTATACAGACGAAGCACTCGCTCAGGGTTTTATCCGACCATCTAAATCTGGGTCTGTTTTTTTCTTTGTAAAGTATGCAAGTATGCTTATCCACTCTCTCTCGTTCCATTTGCGCTCGAACAATTAAGGGGCGTGTCCCAATTTATCAAGCTCGACCTATGTAGTGCGTACAGTTTGGTCTGCATAAGGGAGGGGATAAATGGAAGACAGCCTTCATGACCGCTAGAGAGCACTACTAGTACTTGGTTATGAGCTATGGTCTTGCTAACACCCCAGACATTTTTCAATTATTCATGAACAACATTGGGATATGATTGGGAAATTCATTATCATTTTTATAGATGATATCTTGATTTACCTGATTTGTCCACACATGTGTCTCATATCCGTTAGGTTTTACAATGTTGAAACATTGAACACACAGCCGAGAAATGTGAGTTCCACCTAGAAAGCATCGCATTTCTCGGTTATGTTATCATTGTGAATGGAGTTTCCATGAACAAAGAAAAAGTTGATGCTGTTACTTATTGGCCCGTTCCGCAATCCATCAAAGACCTCCAGCATTTTCTTGGTTTTGCCAATTTTTATCGATGGTTCATCTGTAACTTTAGTGCTATAGCTTTACCCCTCACGGCTCTCATTAAGCATGCTACTAAGGTCCTGAAATGGTCACCTGCAGCACAATGAGCCTTTAATGCTCTTAAGTCAGCGTTTGTTTCTGCCCTATTCTAAAGCACCCCAACCCAGAATTACCATTTTTTATCGAAGTAGACGCGTCTAAGTCTGGTGTGGGAACCGTTCTCTCCTAATGCAGTGGTTGTCCTCCTAAATTGCATCCCATAGCTTTTTTCTCATGCAAGCTCTCTCCTGCTGAAAGAAATTGTGGTATTGGAGTTGTTAGCTGTCAAACTAGCTCTAGAGGAATGGTGTCACTGGTTAGAGGGGGCAGCACATCCATTCACAGTATACAAAATATCTCAAAACAGCCAAAATTTTAAATCCACAGCAAGCTCGTTGGTCCCTTTTCTTCTCAAGATCAACTTCTCAATCTCTTTTCGACCCGGTGATCACAATACCAAACCTGATGCTTTATCTAGAGTGTATAGTACTCCCGAAAACAATCAAAATTGAATGCATCCTTCCACCTTCAGTCTTTGTTGGTGTTTTCGCTGGGAGTTAGATGATCAGATGGTCGATGTCAATTCTGGTCATCCACTCCCAGCCAAATGTCCCACAGATAAAACTTACGTCCCACACAATTTTGCAACCATCTCATCTCCTGGGCTCCCTCTGCATTATCATCTGGTCATCTGGGTGAAACACGCACATTACAACTACTATCTGCTCGTTATTGCTGGGAAAGTATGAGAACTGACTTACATGCTGCCATTTCTTCTTGTACTGTATGTGCCCAATGCAAAACACCCAAAACACTCCCTGCTGGAAAACTCATGCCTTTACCCGTACCTGAACGCCTGTGGCCTCATATAGCAGTTCATATTGTTACTGATCTACCCCCCTCTGATGGTTTCACCACAGTCCTCACAGTAGTGGATAGATTCTCCCTGGGGGTAAAATTCATCCCGTTTCCCTCTTTATCCACAGCTCTTCAGACAGCTCAGGCCATATACAGTGCCTTGCGAAAGTATTCACCCCCTTTACATTTTTCACATTTTTCTACCTCACAACCTGGAATTCAAAGGGAATGTTTGAGGGTCTGCATCATTTAATTTACAGACCATGCATACAACTTTCAACATTTAACTTTTTTTTTATTGTGAAGCAAACATAAAAAACGGACAAAATAACTGAAAACATCAGTGTGCATAACTATTCCCCCCCCCCCCGTAAGTCAGTTGTTACGCCCTCGCTATGTTTTCCTGTGTTTTCCCCATTTCCTAGTGTGTTTCTCTTGTACTTTTCCATCACGTGTGTGTAATTTTTAGCTCCGCCCCTCATTACCTGTTTCCCCAGGTGTTCAGTGTTTCATGTTACTATAAATAGCCCTCCTCTGCCACCTTGTCCTCCGTCGGTCTTTGCACCTTCCCCTGTTGTCTGTTTCGCCTCGTTTGCTATTGTTTACTACGTCACGTTATTGCTCTTTCTATGTTCTTGTTTTTACACACTATTGTATATTTCTAGTCACATTTCTTGCCTGTTTGTTTCTTTGTTTATTTTGTATATATTTACGTATTTATTCCTTTGTATATATTCCCTAACCTTGGTTTGTACTTATCTGTTTAGCTTAGCTCGGTGTTGGTTTTCCCTGTTTGTTTATGTATATATATTTATTCGTTATTCCCCTGTTTGTTCATTTGTTATTTATTAAAGTATTGTTCTTACCCGCTTATAAATCCGCCTCCCGTCTCATCCCAGCGTCACATAAAGACCGACCATATGGATTTTGCGGGTAACCCTTGGGCTGGATGCAAGCTGGCCATCCGTCACGCTCCCTTTGGGACCTCGGCGCAGGATAATCCGAGGCCTCGAGGCCGAAGAAGGCCTCGGTCACGGCGCTCTAAGAGGTCCCAGCATCCGGAGGATTTTCTTGGGGGGGGGCTAACGGTTGGGGCCATCGGCCTCGCTCCTAACCGCGAGGTAGGCAAGGCGGGCAGAAACGCGGGCTGTGAGGACTATTTCTGGGATTACGTGGACCTCCTCGCAGCCGCGTCCAGTTCAGAGGACGAGTTGTACTGTCCGACGAGAGCCCGCTTGCCGCCGCTTGCGCAGGCTATCCTCCACCCGCCTCCCAGGGCGCGCTCCACCTCAGCGGCTCCGCAGCTAGCTTCAGCGGCTAACCAGCTAGCATCTCCGGCGGCTGCAGCTCCAAGCTTTTCCAAGGCTACGCGGCTAACTCAGCTAGCATCTCCGGCGGCTGCAGCTCCAAGCTTCTCGACGGCTCATGTTTCTTTGGCTGCTACGGCGCTCTCCTCTCCAGCTGCAGCGGCATCTGCTTCTCCTACGGCGGCAGATCCAACCTCCTCGGCGGCCGCCCAGCCGCGCTCCGATGCGCTGGACTCTTCCGGGGAATCAGCAGCTCCAGCCCTGGTTTTCGAGGCTCCGAGGGTGGCAGCAGATCTCCGCTCCAAGGTCTCCATGGCAACGGCGCTACACTCTACTGCTCCTGCTGCCCTGGAACCTGAATATGCTGCGGTGAATTCATGTCAAGTCTCCGTGCTCTCTTCAGCAGCCCAAGTCTCCACGCAGACACCTACTGCCCAAGGGTCCAAGTTTGTTCACGTGAGTGTTCCTGTGCCAGCGGTGCCCACCGCCAATGTTCCTGTGCCAGCGGTGCCCACCGCCTATGTTCCTGTGCCAGCGGTGCCCACCGCCAATGTTCCTGTGCCAGCGGTGCCCACCGCCTATGTTCCTGTGCCAGCGGTGCCCACCGCCAATGTTCCTGTGCCAGCGGTGCCCACCGCCAATGTTCCTGTGCCAGCGGTGCCCACCGCCAATGTTCCTGTGCCAGCGGTGCCCACCGCCTATGTTCCTGTGCCAACGGTGCCCACCGCGAATGTTCCTGTGCCAGCGGTGCCCACCGCCAATGTTCCTGTGCCAGCGGTGCCCACCGCCAATGTTCCTGTGTCAGCGGTGCCCAACGCTCCTGCTACGATGCCAGCGGTGCCCGACACCGTCCATGTTCCTGTGCCAGCGGTGCCCACCGCCCATGTGCCGATGCCAGCGGTGCCCACCGCCCATGCTACGATGCCAGCGGTGCCCACCGCCCCTGCTATGATGTCAGTGGTGCCAGACACCGTCCATGTTCCTGTGCCAGCGGTGCCCACCGCCCATGTGCCGATGCCAGCGGTGCCCACCGTCCATGTTCCTGTGCCAGCGGTGTCCACTGCCCATGTGCCGATGCCAGCAGTGCCCACCGTCCATGCTCCTATGCCAGCGGTGCCTACCGCTCCAGCGCCGACGCCAGCGATGCTCGTCGTCACGCCGTCAGCTCCTGCTGCCCGAGTCGCCACACCGTCAGCTCCTGCTGCCCGAGTCGCCGCACCGCCAGCTCCTGCTGCCCGAGTTGCCGCACCGCCAGCTCCTGCTGCCCGAGTCGCCGCGCCTCCAGCTTCTGCTGCCCAAGCCATCGCGTCGCCAGCGAGGCCCGTCACCACACACACGCCTATCCCGGCACCCAGGACTAAGTTTCGCCCCAAGCCCCATGTACCCAGGTCTGCCCCAAGGCCCCAGGACTCCAGCCCAAGAACTTTGCCCAGGCTGGCTCCACGGACTACCCCACAGACTTTAGCCAGTCCTGGGCATCCCCAAGTTTATTTTGTTCCTGTCTTGTCTGGTTTTTCTGTGCCTGTTCCTGTCACCGTCTTCGTGTCTGTTCCTGTTAATGTTTTTGTTCCCGTTCCCATGTCTAGTCCTGTCCAGTCACCCGTCATGTCTCACGTCCAGTCATCGTCCCCTGTCCAGTTTCCTGTCCAGTCTCCTGTCTCGCCCAATGTCCAGTCTCCAGTCACATCCCCGGTTCAGTCTCGTTTCTCTGTCCAGTCTCCTGTCCAGTCTTCAGTCCAGTCTCCAGTTCTGCCCCATGTTAAGTCTCAGGTCTCGTCTCTTGTGTTTCCCGGCCTCTCCCCGCCGCCGGCCCCCGGGGTTCGTTTTTACGCGCCTCGGGAGCTGCGCGTTTAGGGAGGGGCTTCTGTTACGCCCTCGCTATGTTTTCCTGTGTTTTCCCCATTTCCTAGTGTGTTTCTCTTGTACTTTTCCATCACGTGTGTGTAATTTTTAGCTCCGCCCCTCGTTACCTGTTTCCCCAGGTGTTCAGTGTTTCATGTTACTATAAATAGCCCTCCTCTGCCACCTTGTCCTCCGTCGGTCTTTGCACCTTCCCCTGTTGTCTGTTTCGCCTCGTTTGCTATTGTTTACTACGTCACGTTATTGCTCTTTCTATGTTCTTGTTTTTACACGCTATTGTATATTTCTAGTCACGTTTCTTGCCTGTTTGTTTCTTTGTTTATTTTGTATATATTTACGTATTTATTCCTTTGTATATATTCCCTAACCTTGGTTTGTACTTATCTGTTTAGCTTAGCTCGGTGTTGGTTTTCCCTGTTTGTTTATGTATATATATTTATTCGTTATTCCCCTGTTTGTTTATTTGTTATTTATTAAAGTATTGTTCTTACCCGCTTATAAATCCGCCTCCCGTCTCATCCCAGCGTTACATCAGTACTTTGTAGAGCCACCTTTTGCAGCAATTACAGCTGCAAGTCGCTTTGGATAAGTCTCTATGAGCTTGCCACATCTTGCCACTGGACTTTTTGCCCATTCCTCATGGCAAAACTGCTCCAGCTCCTTCAAGTTAGATGGTTTCCGTTGGTGAACAGCAATCTTCAAGTCTGACCACAGATTCTCAATTGGATTAAGGTCTGGGCTTTGACTAGGCCATTCCAATATGTTTACACATTTCCTCTTGAACCATTCAAGTGTTGCTTTAGCAGTATGCTTTGGGTCATTGTCCTGTTGGAAGGTAAATCTTCGCCCTAGTCTCAAATCACTGACAGACGTAAACAGGTTTTGCTCAAGAATATCCCTGTATTTAGCACCATCAATCTTCCCCTCGACTCGGACCAGTTTTCCAGTCCCTGCTGCTGAATGCTGGATGGTGTTCTTGGGGTGATAAGATGTGTTGGGTTTGCGCCAGACATAGCGTTTTCCTTGGTGGCCAAAAAGTTCAATTTTGGTCTCATCTGACCACAGTACCTTCCTCCATACAGTTTGGGAGTCTCCCACATGCCTTTTTGCAAACTCGAAACGAGCCTTCCTATTTTTGCCTGTAAGTAAAGGTTTTTTTCTGGCCACTCTTCCATAAAGCCCATCTCTATGGAGTGTACGGCTTATTGTGGTCATATGAACAGATACTCCAGTCTCTGCTTGGGAACTCTGCAGCTCCTTCAGGGTTACCTTTGGTCTCTGTGCTGCCTCTCTGATTAATGCCCTCCTTGACCGGGCTGAGAGTTTTGGTGGGCGGCCCTCTCTTGGCAGGTTTGTTGTGGTACCATGTTCTTTCCATTTGATGATGGTGGATTTGATGGTGCTCCGGGGGATCATCAGAGATTTGGATATTTTTTTATAACCCAACCCTGACTTATACTTCTCTACAACTTTATCCCTGACTTGCTTGGAGAGCTCCTTGGTCTTCATGGTGTTGTTTGGTTAGCTTAATGGTGTTGCAGCCTCTGGGGCCTTTCAGAAAAGGTGTGTATATACTGACAGATCATGTGACACTTAGATTGCACACAGGTGGCCTTCATTTCACTAAGCATGTGACTTCTGAAGGTAATTGGTTGCACCAGAACTTTTTAGGGGCTTCATAACAAAGGGGGTGAATACATATGCACATGCCAATTTTCAGTTTTTTATTTTCATATTTTCTTTATATTCATATATTTTTTTTCTCATTTCACTTCTAAAACGTAGACTATTTTGTGCAGATACATCACATTCAATTCAGATAAAAAAAAAAAACATACAGGTTGTAATGTAGTAAAATAGGGAATTAATCCAAGGGGGTGAATACTTTTGCAAGGCACTGTACAAACATATCTTTGGGCTCAACGGTCTACGCAGTCCTTGCTGTCACGCCTGGTGCTGCAAGCAGTCCTTTCACGGACCGAGCCTCGCTGGGTATCGTAGTTTCCCCACACTCAGCTCAACTGTGTGTATGCTCTGGTATGCTTTCTGTGTATTACTCCTGATTGCGGGTTCTGACCTGTTTCTGTTTGACCATCCTTTTGTCTTACCCTTCTGTTAATAAAGCTCTATTTTTATTAAGTCTGCGTGTGCCTGTATTCTGTGCAGCCATGACAGTTTCTTAATTTCTCAATAACTATTTAGTAATATAGGGCAAATGTAATAAATGAATGAACATTATTGATTTAAAATTTTCCCAATATTTCCAAGCAAAAACCTCCCATAACTGAACAATCAACCATGAAATACTTTTAGTAATAGACAATCTCCAGGGAAATGCACCTTTCTTAAATCTGGTTACATCATTTCTGCATTAATGATACTCAGTGATGGGAGTAACAGCGTTGAAATAAATGGCGTTGAAATAAACGGAGTTACTAACGCCGTTACTTTTTTCATGTAATGAGTAATCTAACTAATTACTCTAATAACGCCGTTACCATTTCCGACACCCCGTCACTGCACGTTACTTTAGCCGCTCAATAAACTTTTTTTTTTCCAAAAGCATACCTGTCAAGTCTCCCATTTCGGTCCGGAAACTACCGTATTTTACCCCTTTTTCCCGCCGTCCTCCCGTATTAGTATTTATGACAGTATTAATGAGAGATTATCAAATCTCTTAATGCCAATCATGGTGCCAGTTCAAAGAGAAAGTCCCACATTTCAGGAGAAACAGCAAATCAGCTTGCTGGTTTTGCGGAGCGCAGAGGAGGGTCAGAAACCCCCCACCCCCACCCCCCCCTCGCTGTGAGTTCAGGCAGCTAGATTTTTCGAAAAGAAAGGTAACGGAGCTAACCATGGAAACTGTGATTACATTGTTTCTGGAGCTGTTTTTGCAGATGATGTACCTGATCAGCCTGTAACTAATATTTCGTTTAATAATTTGTTCTTTTGTGTTATAAAAGGTAAAAGAACAAATCAGAAACAAGTGAAATGTTTACATTATTACATTGCTACATGAAATCCATTGTTGATGTACTGTTTTGCATACTTTATTGAGGAATGGATTCACTGATGGAATATATCTGGTCCATGAATTTGTGCACCCTTTGATCAATTTTAAATCCATTGAATAAAATAAATGTAACATAAAAGAGTGCATCCCTGACAGAAAAGTGTTTTCATTTAGTCTGCATTATAAGAATTACATATGTAGGAATGTCCACAACATTTCAATGTCAACAAATGTAGGCCTATTAGATTCTGATCATCTAATTGTAGTTTGTAAGTGGTTCATTTTAGATTATTTTAGATTTCTTTTAAACCTGTCTTAAAATGTAAGGGATACTGAACCTCAGTTGGGCTGGTGGGACGGTTCAAAGCGGGCCGCAAAAAAATTCCCTTATTTTTAAATTCAGAACTTGACAGGTATACAAAAGTAACGCCATAGTTATTTTTACTGGTAACTAGTTACTTTTATAGTGGAGTAATTCAGTTACTAACTTAGTTACGTTTTTGGAGAAGTAACTAGTAACTATAACTAATTACTTTTTCAAAGTAACGTGCCCAACACTGTTGATCCTTAGATATCATCTGTATGTGATTCTTTTAAACACATAATTAAAACACAAATGCAGACACACCATTCAGAAAACATAGTTTTAACAAGTTTGTAATTCTTTGTTTTTTATGTTTTTATATGAGGCTTGTGACATTTTTCTTGAGCAGGACACTGTGATTTGACAATACATAGATCTTCAGTCTGTTTTATAAGATATAGAAACTGCATATGTTATACATTAAATGCAATTTTGTTTTTCTATCACCTGTGAAAGGTGATCATATGGGAAGCTTAAAGACCTTGGTCCTGCCGGTGTCACTAAAATATGTACATGAAACCGTGTCGGTGATTACACAGTTTATGTATGTTTCTCAGCTTATAACTCTGTGTCATAGTTTCATTTGTCATAATGTTTTAGAAAATAGTATGTTCAAATGGTTTAATTTACATATAATATGCACACAAGTGTATTATATTATTATTAAGTATTATATTAAACATAAAATTGAATTGTATGAAAAGGATCACTGTTTTTAGTGTAATAGTATGATATTATGTCCTACATCTTATATTTACATTTGGTCTAAAACACATTTTTAGGAAAAATATTGGAATAAAAGATCAAATTGATCCAAATTATAATATAAACTGATTTGATTTTGATATGGTTTATATAACACACATACAGTCACAGCATCAGTAAAAGGTTTATTTTCTTAATGCATAAGTTGAATTTACTGTATCTATATTTCTTTGGTTGCCACAACTAAACTAAAGGCAGTAGAAAAGTAGCGTAAGCTTTCGTGGCGGGGAGCTGAAGGGATAGGCTACTGATAGCAATGCCTCCACAACAAAATCTGCACACTGTAGCACACTGTAGTATGTAACTGAATCAACAGAGCATCAATAAACAGGTAATAAAGGCTATATATATATATATATATATATATATATATATATATATATATATATATATATATACTACAAAACTACAAAAGTAATCAATCTGGACCAGAAATGTGTTAATAAAGCTGTAAACAATGTATAAATAAATCACATATATTAACCAATGTAGACAATTTAATTCTTACCATAACTCGACGCCATTTCGTGGCTGTTCTTGAGATAAAATGAAAAATGAAACCAGATTTTGTGACCCTCTACTCACATCAAATCTTTTCCTCTCTCTGTCTCTCTCTCTATATATATATATCTCTCTCTCCCTCCCTCCCTCATATCATTCAGTGTATGAGATGAGCACAGTGATAATATGTGTTATAGTCAATTACAGAGCAGTGATGGGTTTAGCTGTGTTAAGGCTATCAATAAAATGCATATATAAATCTACAACAAGAAATGTCACCAAAATAAATAATGTGTGTCAGGGTTTATTGCCCTGGCCCGCGGACAAAACTTATTGCCGACCACTGCTATATACTCTGTTGTTCAGGAGTTAAGTGGGAGTCTGGCTGGGAGAGGAGAAGGAGAGAAGGAGCAGGACAGCCATAAGGCTGGGTCATAGTGAACTCTGACTTGTTCAGGGTCTAGCTTGGACAATATCTAAATAAAGCGGTAACATCTTCCTGCACTGACAATCTCATACACTCCCTTTCTTCTGCAATCTACGTCTACAAGAACTGGTACTTTGAACAGCAGACGTCGAAGGTCTAATGTCTTTTCACTGACCCATTTAGAGAAATCTAAATGTCTGCTTGAGAAGATAGAAGTCAGCATCTAGAAAAAAACAACAGGTTCCACTGCTCAGAGCATTTTCTTCTAAATCATGTGACTCTATTTCTGTAAGTCAGATGGTTTCTGAAAGCCTCTGTGTCTCACCACTGAATAGCAGTTTGTCTACAGGATGTAGTCAGATCAGATCTTGATTTCCCCAGAACAGAAATTATTCTCAAATGGTACAGTTAGCATCACACACAGATCTGCCAGCTTCACAGTTTTCTCACCAAATTGGGCTTAACTATATATGGAATATATATATATATATATATATATATATATATATATATATATATATATATATACAAAAATCAATATCACAGGCTACTTTTAAATGGGAGAAATGCAGGAGACAATTTTTTCTATTAAAATTTTTGGAAGTACTGGGAGAGAGAAAACAGGGTAACGAAATGGAACTTTGTGAACTTTGGAGAACACAGATGCCACAAACAGAAAAACAATGTTTAGTCATCAGATACTACAGCAACAAACACTTATAGAGCATTACAGCACTTTTGCAGGAAATATACGTATTGTATTTGGTGACTCACTGATCATAGAAAATGCTGTTTTCAACTTCTTGGAATTATTATAAAAGAATTATGATATTGTTGGTAATATACTGATGAAATAGCAATATTAATAATAATAAAATTATAATCAAAATGTTTTAAACACTGTATAAGCCATGTATAATGTGTTTGCTTCAAACATCTGTGACAACCTTAGATTTTGGGCAGGATAAAGGGGGGAATATTTTTTATGGATCTGCCAACCTTGATCACAGACACCACTCTCTCAAGCAGTTCTAACACTGCTTAGTAAAATGATACTAAGAATAAAAATCGTTTGGGGAAACTAGACCTAGTGTAGTTTTTATTTTATTTTCTCTTCTTATGTTGAGGTGCTTGTATTAAAATGCAGTACTATGTGTTTCATAGGCATATGGAATTATATATAGGCAGCTAAGCCTGGTACAGAGCATCCAAGATGATTGACAACATAAACACAATTAAATATTTCATCAGAAGAGAAAAAAGGGTTTTGTTTGACAGTGTGTTAGGGCCAATCCTAAGAATAAAAACAGTTAGCTTCAAGATTAAAGTTGTAATCTATAGATGACTCCCGTTTTGGGAGCACACATGCTATTTCACAGAGCTCTTCCACTGCCTTTAGATTAGTTATTGCAACCAAAGGAACGTTAATACAATCAATTCCAGTCCTGAATAATGGATATAAACCTTTTACTGATGCAGGATGACTGTGTATTATATCAACCATATCAAGTCAAAGTTATGATGCAATGTGGAATTGTGTTTATTAATTTCTCAAATTATTTAGTAATACAGGGCCAATATGTATTAACTAAAAAAACATAACTGATGAAACAATATTCTCAATATTTCCCAAGATTCAAAAAGATTCAAGATTTTTATTGTCATGTCACAGAGTACAGGTACATGTGAAAATTTTGCAGGTTTCCATTAGTGTGCAGAGAACAATATTTACAACAAGTAGATTTATAAAATAATAACTTTACAATATACACAATACACACAATAACAATACACAATAAGTTACACTATAGACATATTGACATATTGTATTGCATGAATATGCATTAAATATGATTGGATATATGAATATACAATGCTTTATAGTGTGCAGATATCTAGAGTATGTGTGTGGAAGTGAGGAAATAGTCCAATAGGTGACAGAGTAATTCTGAGTAAAATGCAGGTACAGAATGAGTTGTGTGGAAAGTACAGGGTGCAGAATGCTGAACGCGGGATAAGTATGGGACAGTGCAATAGGTGCAGTATATTAAAGTGCAGGATGCTGAGTTTGTATATATGGCAGTTTGGTGGGTTGGGCAGAACATTGTTCTACTGACTGTTCCACAGCTTGGTCACCCAAGGGAAGAAACTATTTAGGAAACGGCTGGTTCTGATCAGGTGGTGATGCTGCCCGTCAGGATGCTTTCCACAGTGCAGGTGTAAAAATGTCCTGAGGATGCTGGGGTTCAGACCAAACCTCCTCAGCCGTCTGAGGAATTAGAAGCATTGTTGGACCTTCTTCACCACCCGTGTGGTGTGTTCTGTCCATGTCAGATCCTTGCTGATGTGAACACCAAGGAACTTGAAGCTGCTGACCCTCTCCACCAGTCTCATTAATGGAGATTGAAGTTCACGATCAGCTCCTTGGTCTTGCTGACGTTTAGAGAGAGGTTATTCTCCTGGCACCAGTTTTCCAGAAGGTTAACCTCCTCTCTGTAGGCGTTGTTTGTTGTTGTTGGAGAGCATGCCTACAATCATTATGTCGTCAGCAAACTTGACATTGGAGCTGTGTCTGGCTGTGCAGTCGTGGGTGTACAGGGAGTACATGAGAGGGCTGAGCACACAGCCCTGAGGGGCTCCAATATTGAGAGTCAGTGAGAAGGATGTGATGCTTCTTATCCTAACCACCTGCTGTTGGTCCGACAGGAAGTTCAGGATCCAGCTGCACAGCGTGCTGTTCAGACATAGATCCCTGAGATTGACGTTGAGCCTTGAGGGAATGTTGGTGTTGAATGCTGAACTGTAGTCCACAAACAGCATTCTCACATACGTGTCCTTCTTGTCCAGATGAGAGAGGGAAGTGTGCAGGGTCAGGGCGAATGCATCATCAGTGGATCTGTCCCACCTGTATGCAAACTGCTGTGGGTCCAGGGTGGCAGGCAATGAGGAACAGATGATATCCCTAACCAGCCTCTCAAACATTTGCTTATAATGGAGGTTAGGGCAACAGGACGCCAGTCTTTCAGACAAGTGGTGCTGGCTGTCTTTGGAAATTGGCACCATGGTGGCCAGTTTGAAGCACGCTGGAACAACCGGGAGAGAGAGAGGTTTTAAATGTCTGCATAGACTCCTGCTAATCCCTTATAGAAGGCTTTAAACACTCTCCCTGGAATGCCATCTGGACCAGCTGACTTGTGTAGGTTTACCCACTGAAAGGCTCTGCATGCAGAGACGGGGGTGGGTTGGGATCAGCGGTGAAAACGTTGAAGCAGTTCAGCTCATCCGGCAGCTCAACCCTGGTGCTTGTCAGTTTAATCTCAGAGCTTCTCTTGTAGTCAGTAATGATGTTCAGACCCTGCCACAAGCTCCGGGTGTTGGCTGTGTTGTACCTTCACTTTCTCTCTGTATCCACGTTTGGCCGTTTTTATGGTTCTATGGAGAGCGTAGCTGGCTCGCTTATACTCCTCCATATTTCCAGATATGAAATCAGCGCTGCATACACTGAGAGCGGAGCGGATGTCACGGTTCAGCCAGGGCTTTTGATTAGGGCAGATGTGCACTGATCTGGAGGGCACTACTTCATCCACGTACTTGCGAATGAAGGCGGTGACTGTGTTGGCGTATTTGTACAGTACAGGCCAAAAGTTTGGACACAACTTCTCTTTTTTAATGCGTTTTCTTTATTTTCATGACTATTTACATTGTAGATTCTCACTGAAGGCATCAACACTATGAATGAATGTGGAGTTATGTACTTAAAAAAGGTGAAATAACTTAAAACATGTTTTACATTCTAGTTTCTTCAAAATAGCCACCCTTTGCTCTGATTACTGCTTTGCACACTCTTGGCATTCTCTCAATAAGCTTCAAGAGTTGGTCACCTGAAATGGTTTTCCAACAGTCTTGAAGGAGTTCCAAGAGGTGTTTAGCACTTGTTGGCCCCTTTGCCTTTACTCTGCGGTCCAGCTCACGCCAAACCATCTGGATTGGGTTCAGGTCTTGTGACTGTGGAGAACAGGTCATTTTTTGTTAAGTACAAAACTCTGCATGTGTTCATTCATAGTTTTGATGCCTTCAGTGAGAATCTACAATGTAAATAGTCATGAAAATAAAGAAAACGCATTGAATGAGAAGGTGTGTACAAACTTTTGGCCTGTACTGTAGATGCTGCTTGACAAATCACGAAATATCTCCCAGTCCACGTGATCAAAACAGTCCTGAAGCGTAGCATCTGATTGGTCAGACCAGCGGCGCACCTCTCTGGTAATGCGCGAGCAGAAAGACTTGATGAAAGGTACATTCCTCCGATCACACCAAGCATTGTTGATCAGGAAACATACACCACCTCCCTTGCTTTTCCCAGAGAGCTCTTTGAATCTGTCAGCGTGGTGCAAAAATAACCCCACATTTTCAATGGCGTGATCAGGAATGTCTGCGGATAGCCAGGTCTCTGTGTGGGAGAGAATGCTGCAGTCCCGTATCTCCCTCTGGAAAGTGATCTGTGCATGGAGCTCACACAGCATGAAGGAGGAAGGAGGGCTCCTTCTGTACGTCCTTGCAGAAAGGATCAGAGTTAAGTTGACTGCTGGGTTGATGTCCTTCTACGTCTCTGTCTTGCTCTTTTTGTGAAATGGCCTCCGTCCAGGTATCTGCTTCATGCTCGTGAGTCTGTGTTAGGAGACACTGCTACCTTTTTGCAATGGAACATATGAAAGAACTATCCTGGAGAAGCTGAACCTGAGCAAACTAGAAGAGTTGCAGTTATCTGTCCAACTTTAAGTCATTCATAGCTAACATGTGGAAGAAGGTGCTGTTGTTAGCTTAGGGTAAAGTTTAACTTTTTGGTCTAAATGCAAAACACTATGGGTGGGGGAAAAGTAGCACTGCTCATCACCCTGAACGTTTCATCCTCTCTGTGACAGCATCATTCTGTGGGGATGCTGTCCTTCAGCATGGACAGGGAAGCTGGACAAAGTTGATGGGAAGATAGATGAAACTTAATACAGGGCAATCCTGAAAAAAAAACCCTTGGTGGCTGCTAAAAGAGAGTGGGAAGGAGATTCACCTTCTAACAAGACAATGACCCTAAACATACAGCCAGAGCTACAGTATAATATATATTACTTATGTGTTAGAATGGCCCAGTCGAAGCACTGACCTAAATCCCATTAAGCTTCTTTAAGACATGAAAATTGCTGTACACAGATGCTCTCCTTCCAACTTGGCTGAGCATGAGCTGTTTTGCAAAGAAGAATGGGTTGTATGGTTCTTTCCTGTAATACTCCACAATATATAATATTTAAAATGTGCATTTATTTAAGTTGAAATTAATTTTAGTATAGTCGTACTTCCAATACCACCTCCTTCATTTCTTCAATTTATCTGGCATATTAGATAGTCTCTTTGCATTAGGCTGCTAACTAACTTTCTCTCTCTTTGTGTTCCTTTTCACATTATCACACAAGCTGTTGTCATTATATTTTTCTTTTAAAATGATTAAAGTTCTTTAGTATTGCACACGTTTGCCCACGTCCATTAGTCAGGACATGAATGTTTTAAAATAATGTGATATCCTTTTTCTCTCCCTCTCTGTCTCCCTCTCACTCTCTCTCCCCCTCTCTTCCTCTCTCTTCTCTCTCTATCTCCCTCTCCCTCTCTGTCTCTTTCCCCTTCTCTCTCCCCCTCTCACTCTCTCTCCCTCCTCTCTCTTCTCTCTCTCTTTTCCTCTTCCTCTCTGTCTCTTTCCCCTTCTCTCTCCCCCTCTCACTCTCTCTCCCTCCTCTCTCTATTTTCCTCTTCCTCTCTGTCTCTTTCCCCTTCTCTCTCCCCCTCCCACTCTTTCTCCCTCCTCTCTCTTCTCTCTCTATTTTCCTCTTCCTCTCTGTCTCTTTCCCCTTCTCTCTCCACCTGCCACTCTTTCTCCCTCCTCTCTCTTCTCTGTCTATTTTCCTCTTCCTCTCTGCCTCTTTCCCCTTCTCTCTCCCCCTCCCACTCCTTCTCCCTCCTCTCTCTTCTCTGTCTATTTTCCTCTTCCTCTCTGTCTCTTTCCCCTTCTCTCTCCACCTGCCACTCTTTCTCCCTCCTCTCTCTTCTCTGTCTATTTTCCTCTTCCTCTCTGTCTCTTTCCCCTTCTCTCTCCACCTGCCACTCTTTCTCCCTCCTCTCTCTTCTCTGTCTATTTTCCTCTTCCTCTCTGTCTCTTTCCCTTTCTCTCTCCACCTGCCACTCTTTCTCCCTCCTCTCTCTTCTCTCTCTCTTTTCCTCTTCCTCTCTGTCTCTTTCCCCTTCTCTCTCCCCCTCTCACTCTCTCTCCCTCCTCTCTCTATTTTCCTCTTCCTCTCTGTCTCTTTCCCCTTCTCTCTCCACCTGCCACTCTTTCTCCCTCCTCTCTCTTCTCTCTCTGTTTCCCTCTTCCTCTCTGTCTCTTTCCCCTTCTCTCTCCACCTGCCACTCTTTCTCCCTCCTCTCTCTTCTCTCTCTGTTTCCCTCTTCCTCTCTGTCTCTTTCCCCTTCTCTCTCCACCTGCCACTCTTTCTCCCCCCTCTCTCTTCTCTCTCTCTCCTCCTCTCTGTCTGTTTCCCCATCTCTCTCCCCCTCCCACTCTTTCTCCCTCCTCTCTCTTCTCTCTCTCTTTTCCTCTTCCTCTCTGTCTCTTTTCCCTTCTCTCTCCACCTGCCACTCTTTCTCCCTCCTCTCTCTTCTCTCTCTCTCTCATTTCCTCTTCCTCTTTGTCTCTTTCCCCTTCTGTCTCCCCCTCCCACTCTTTCTCCCTCCTCTCTCTTCTCTCTCTATTTTCCTCTTCCTCTCTGTCTCTTTCCCCTTCTCTCTCCCCCTCCCACTCTTTCTCCCTCCTCTCTCTTCTCTCTCTATTTTCCTCTTCCTCTCTGTCTCTTTCCCCTTCTCTCTCCACCTGCCACTCTTTCTCCATCCTCTCTCTTCTCTCTCTCTCTCTCTCTCTCTCTCTCTCTCTCTCTCTCTCTCTGTTGTATGCTGGGAGTTGGGTTGTTGTGTGAGAGTGCTGTGTGAGACACGTCATGTCTTTTAGGAGGAATGTGTTTATGTTTCTCAACAGTTCAGATAAAACACTGGAGGTCTCTTTCCGTGTAGCTCACGGGGAGAGCTCCTATATGGTTTATGCTAGCACAGATAGTTTACGGTGTTTTGAATGCGGTGATATTGGACACAAGCGTTTTGCGTGTCCTCATAGAGGGCAACGGGGACCACAGGAGAACCAGGCCTCTACTGCGGACGAACACAGTGACACCGTGGAGGTGGAGGTGACTCAGGGCCTGGGTGAAGGCACATCCTTAGCTCTGGAGCTGAAGCATGGAGTGAAGGTTAGTGAGCGTTTGGTGGGGAAGAAAGTGAAGCAGGATGAGGGCAGTCAGCAGCGGGCTGCTCAGGGTGCAGCTGGGCTTAGTGTGCAGGACAGTGGGGAAGAATGTAGTTTTTTGAACAGTGGTGAGTTAGTTAGGCCCAGTGGTGAGCTGACTGGGCCTTGTGGTGAGCATGCTGGGCCCAGTGGTGTTTTAGTTGGGTCTAGTGGTGAGCATGCTAGGCTCAGTGGTGTTTTAGTTGGGTCTAGTGGTGAGCATGCTAGGCTCAGTGGTGTTTTAGTTGGGTCTAGTGGTGAGCATGCTAGGCTCAGTGGTGTTTTAGCTGGGTCTAGTGGTGAGCATGCTAGGCTCAGTGGTGTTTTAGCTGGGTCTGGTGGTGAGCATGCTAGGCCCAGTGGTGTTTTAGCTGGGTCTAGTGGTGAGCATGCTAGGCCCAGTGGTGAGTTGGCTGTGCTTAGTGGTGAGTGGGGCAGTGCTGCTGGTTCTGTAACAGTGAGTGAGTCGCAGTCTGAATCTGTGGTGTCTGTAGAGGAAGATATGTTGATGGAGGAGGAAGAGGACAGACTGTCTGAGTGTTCTGATATAGGAGCAGGTAGTCAGTTTAGTAGTGAATCATTGTATACTGTTGAACAGATTAACTCTTTTTTGGATGAAACTAAAGGTAAGTCTGTAGAGATTAGTAATTTTTCCCGGATTTGGATAAGTTTGTGTGTTCAGCGCTGATGGTACAGAAAAATGTTGGATTTGACATTCTGTCAAAACAGAAAAGGTTTCGTCTGAAAAAACACATAACATCTGTTCGAAAAGCCAAGGCTGCGAGGCCTGGTGCTAAAGCTGGTTCTGAGCATGGCCGTATAAATGTATGAGCACAGAGCATGTGGGAAGAGGGCTTTTTCTGTCAGTTTTTCCCGTTCTCTTTTATACTGTCTCTTTGCTTCTCTTGTATTCATGGGTATTTTGAGGGTGGGCTCCCTAACGTAAATGGGCTAAGAGATAGGAGTAAACAGTCTCTTTTTTCTGAGCTGTTTAGTTTGAAGCAGCTGGATGTTTGTTTTTTACAAGAGACCCATAGTGATGATAAAGCAGATGATTGGGGGTTGTGGTTTAGAGGAGACGTTTATCAAAGTCATCTTTCTAATGTTAGTTGTGGAATAGCGATAGTTTTTTCACAATCCTTACAAGTCACAGTTTTGTCTAAGAAAGAGATAGAAGCAGGTCGTGCACAGATGATCAGAGATAGAATTTATGATCATGTTTTTGTTTTCATTAACATTTTTGCCCCTAATAAAGAACCTGACAGAGTTGAGTTTTTTTAATAAAATAAATACTGTTCTGCAGTCTTTACCCTCTGGGGATATTACTGTTTTAGGTGGGGATTGGAATTGTACTATGGATTTTACTAAGGATAGGAATGGAGAAGAGCCTCAGTGTGACTGTTTTATCTACTCTTTTATCTACTTATAATCTTGTAGATGTGTGGCGAGAAAAGCATCCCTTAACTAGACAATACACCTGGGTACAGGTGTCTGCTCAAAGGGTTTATGCAGCTTGACTTGATAGGATGTATATTTCTTGTGATGTGAGACATAGGGTTAGTAAGGCTGAGATTCTACCTACATGTTTTTCTGATCATCATTTAGTTACTGTGGACTTTTTAACTGTTTCTAATACTCAAAGTAAATGTATGTGGTATTTTAATAGGAAGCTCCTGCAGTATAAATGGTTTTGTGAGAATTTTAAGGTGTTTTGGGGGGAATGGGTTCAGCAAAAGAGTGATTTTGACAGTCTCATGCAGTGGTGGGAGATCCAGATCAGGATATTTTGCCAGAGTTTCACATCCTTCTCCACAGCTAAGCTGAGGGCAGCTGTTCATGCGTTGGAGCAGGATATTGTGATGATTCAGGATCGTATGATCAATCAGATTACACCTGGCTTGCAGCCTTTTTTAGCCACAAAGCAGCAGGAGTTACGTGCTGTTTTAAATGAGAGAGTGAAGGGACCTTAGTAAGGTCACAATTTCTGTCTATTAATGATATGGATGCTCCCACTACTTTCTTTTTTAATTTGGAAAAGTCTGTTTCTATATGTAACTCTTTGGCGTCCCTACGCAAAGATGACGGTTCCATCACCACAGACCCTGTTGAAATGAGGAGGCTTGCTGTACATTTTTACTCTGACTTGTTTGCAGCTGAGGGCACAGATCAGCAAAGTTCTGAGGTGTTGCTCGCAGATCTACCAAAGTTGGGTCAACAGGAAAGTCAAGCTTTGGATCAACCCTTGACATTTGAGGAGGTTACCAGTGCTGTGCATCAGCTTACATCTGGACGTGCACCAGGCATTGATGGCCTACCTGTGTACTTTTTCAAGGCTTTTTGGAGTATTATTGGAAGAGACTTTTTTAGTGTTCTGCAAGCTAGCTTCAGTGCTAAAGTATTACCTAAAAGCTGTCAACGTGCTGTTCTCTCGCTTCTGCCAAAGAAAGGTGATCTCTGCTTATTAAAGAACTGGCGACCTGTATCGCTCCTTTGCACAAACTATAAGATCCTATCACTCTGTATTGCTAATAGACTGAAAGAGTTTTTGGATACACTTATACATGTTGACCAATCTTACTGTATTCCAAAGAGGTCTATTTACGATAATTTGTTTCTTATTAGAGATGTGTTGGATTTTGCAAAGGTGTCTGGTTCTGATTTCGGTCTTCTCTCACTTGACCAAGAAAAGGCTTTTGATCGTGTTGACCATAATTATCTGTTTACCACTTTTTGGTTTTGGGTTCTTCCTCTCTGTCTCTTTCCCCTTCTCTCTCCACCTGCCACTCTTTCTCCCCCCTCTCTCTTCTCTCTCTATTTTCCTCTTCCTCTCTGTCTCTTTCCCCTTCTCTCTCCCCCTCTCACTCTCTCTCCCTCCTCTCTCTTCTCTCTCTATTTTCCTCTTCCTCTCTGTCTCTTTCCCCTTCTCTCTCCACCTGCCACTCTTTCTCCCCCCTCTCTCTTCTCTCTCTCTTTCTCTCCTCCTCTCTGCCTCTTTCCCCTTCTCTCTCCCCCTCCCACTCTTTCTCCCTCCTCTCTCTTCTCTGTCTATTTTCCTCTTCCTCTCTGTCTCTTTCCCCTTCTCTCTCCCCCTCCCACTCTTTCTCCATCCTCTCTCTTCTCTCTCTCTGTTTCCCTCTTCCTCTCTGTCTCTTTCCCCTTCTCTCTCCCCCTCCCACTCTTTCTCCATCCTCTCTCTTCTCTCTCTATTTTCCTCTTTCTCTCTGTCTCTTTCCCCTTCTCTCTCCCCCTCCCACTCTTTCTCCATCCTCTCTCTTCTCTCTCTGTTTCCCTCTTCCTCTCTGTCTCTTTCCCCTTCTTTCTCCCCCTGCCACTCTATCTCCCTAAATTACATAAATTAAAAGTTGGTTGTGCTCTACTAATTATGAGGGGCCGGTCTAAACCAAAAATGCCAGGGCCGATTTTTTATCCCAGTCCAGCTCTGGTCATACTGATAGATTCTGTCCAATTGTATTGGATCATATTGATTTACATGTCATTTGCATAAAGGTATAACTGCTTAGGTGAAGTCTGTGTTGGGTTAGGGTAGAAAACACCCAAGGGTCCTCACTCCTTCACATTGCTTTTGGTTTCTCTCTTTCTCTTTCGGCAAAAGATGGGTACTTTTTCCAGCTCAGATGCAAATGTGAAAAAAAACAAGGGTGCAAATTTGACAGGAAACCACTGCTTTTCAACAGCTTACACGGTGCGCTGCTTCCTGTCAGCTTTCAAGTGTATCACCTGACAACAGTAGTTTTCTGTCTACATAGATTATATATCTTATCAGCCAAGCCTTTGCCAATCATGCCTATTCACACATGAGAGATAATGATTCTACTAGTGTTCTTAACAATGGCTCTGTATAATTTCATTAAACCTATGTGCCTTATTAGGAGAATAATCTCTCATTTTTGAGTTCTCTATATTTAACACTTGTCCATACAGTAAAAGCTGGCTTTTTCTCCACCAAATTTCATAACATTTTTGTAATTTCAGTTCCACACAGAACTTTATTAGAACTTTATTTTCACACAAGGCTAGGAGTGCTGGGATGGTGAACTTGTACCACGTGCTTCCTCCAAACCACCTAAAGTTTCACAACATATTTTCCCACCACTGCTTCTACCACAGCCCCATTTAGCTTCAACAGTAAATCAGTTTGTTTTCAGTTTGGCGGTCAGCAGTTCTTTTCCTCCTTTAAAAGCTATTAATTATGAGAACATCACATAACCCGTGGCTTGGAAGAGTGCTTATAAGCAATGCAGCAGAAGTAGATTGCATTTTTATATAGTGTATATTTTATACACGTGCACTTGCAGCACTTTGACTTTACATGATAAAACTTGATTAAATTGACTTTCTGCTCTGTGAACTTTTTTAATCCGGCAGAATTTTCAGTTCCAGTCACTATTGCTCAAAGCAAAAATATAATTTAACACATTATCTGAAAACATTTTCATGATACATAATATTTATCATGATATTCTGACACAGATAAAATGTATCTGTAATTGCAGATTCTAAAATAACTGATATTCAATTACTCTTTCATATCTAGTACAGTAATATGTATTTAAATTGTGCTGCACTTCTTCCAATTAACCAGGACTATTTACTTTCTGTGTAGTGAAACAGTATGTCAGTTTCATTTATGCACTGACATTATCCACAAGATGCTCAAAAAAGTACATAATGTGTCACAATAAAAATGCTACCATATATTATTGTATTGTTTATATTTCACTTGTTTTATTGTTTACTACGTGGATTTATTCACTTAATACAAACTAGTTAGTAAGTTCTCTTAAAATAATACATTTATAAAGTCTGACAAATAGTGTAAACATCAACTCCTCATTTATAAGGTTCTGGCGCTAGCCTAGAGTGAGAAAGCTGTACTTTAAGCTGTACTTTAAACCTGAAGAAATGTCTTTCAGCAACAGGATAAAAGAGGAAATAAACAATGTTTTTTTTTTGTTTGTTTGTTTTTTTTTTTGCTTTTTTATTTTGAGCAAAAGATATACAATACAGCTACTCAAAAAGGAGTGGGAAGAAGAAAACTTATTTAAACCCACCCTAACCTAGATACCAACGACGGTAGTAAAGAAAGTTCAAATACTATATATACTATACTATAAATACTATAAAGCAGAGACGCATAACAACATACCAACAATGGTAAGAGGGCAACAATACTAGTTACGGTAACAAAGAAAAAGAAAAAAGAAAAAAAAAAAAAAAAAAAACAAACATAGAAAGCACATACCAACAGTGATAACAGAACAACAAACATGCAATGGTAAGGAAAAAAAAACAATCATAAAAGACAGATACCCACAATCACTGTATACTGATCCCAAACCATCTTTTTATAATGTAACTTAAATTTATGAATACTTTGGCATTGCTTGTGTTTGGAGTCCAGGCTATTCCATAATTTAACTCCACATACAGACACACAATTTTTTTTCCTGGAAGTTCTAGCTTTGCATGATGAAAACTTAGCAAAATCTCTAAGATTATGAGCACACTCTTTAACTATGAAGAACTTCTGGATATTACTTGGTAGTAAGTTGTTAAACGCCTTGAATAGAATCTGTACTGTGTAATAGTTTACGATGTCATGAATCTTAATCTTAAGTAATTTTAATTGAACAAAAAGATTATTACTATGTTCTAAAAATCCAACTTTGTGTATGATTCTCATTGCTCGCTTTTGTAATTCTATAAATGGAGGCTGGTGCAGTTACAGGTGAGTATGTGCTGTTCAGAGTGGAGTGGATTTTAGAGCACATGGCCCTGTTCTCACACTTAAAACAATACGCTGAGGAACATTCTGGAACAACTTAATGCTCCAGCAGTCTAACCGGGAGCAGGACATTAGAAAACACCTGTCCCACTCAGCGCCATTATTCATACACAACGTTTAGGACCACTCTTAAAACAAATACAAATAATTGACTTCGAGATTAAAGTCGTAATATTATCAGATTAAAGTCGTTACAGGGGGTGTGTTTTCAGGCAGACCACTTTTTTTTTTACATAGCCGAGTCATTCATAAAAATGCAGCTCAAAGTGCTTCACAATACAATAAAATAAAAAATGTAAATCAATAAGTAATATAAAACAAATAAAAATGATGAAAAAATAAATGTTTAATAAAATAATTTTACATAGGTGTATAGACATTAAATAATAAAATAAAATGTGGAATAAACTGAATATAATAAAAATAGGGAAAAACAAATCAATCAAATAAAAATTTAAGTATAAACAAAAAACAGAAAAATACATGACAGTTGAATTTGGGCTATATTTGTAATTTAAATAATTCTTATTTTACAAGCCCTTTACAATGAACAATACGGAATTATTCTTAAAATAAGCTCTAAAGCGATTATTCATACGTTTTTGCCAATATTTTTTTTGTTTATAATTACCAATAAATGGAAAGAAAATGTTATCAAACGAAGATTTTTTCAAGCCACTTCCCCATCTGTTACTGTGAAGCCTGGGTGGGGTGCTGGGGGGCAGGGGGTGCGTTTCCTGGCGGAGGTGCTGAATTCGGCATGACACTCATTTAGTGGATTTCAACTGACTGTGTTTGTATTATTAAAACAACGTTTGCTGTAAATAATGATCTTTTAAACGTGTCACAAGCAATGCTCAGTCTCACAACTAATCTGATCTCTGCGCTCACCTACGAGGCCATAAAAAAATAGTATTTGATGCTTTAGAATTCAAAATGATGGAAACTGTTTATTCTTGTGTACTGCTTTTCAATAAAGAGATCAAGTGCAGTGAAATGTAATGTGTAGGCAACTAGCATCAAATATGTCTATTGTAGTGCACAGAGCGCCATCTGCTGGTGTTCATATTATCAGAAAGAATAAAATAATCACATCAGGAAAGTTAATTGAGAGTTTAGTATTTTAGAGTTTCAGTATGTCCTGATTAAACAGTGCTTGATTCATGGTTCTAACAAATTAAATGTAAAAAAATTGGATGATGAGAAGACCGCTGTAAACGAATAGAATAATGTAGAGGGAACATCATTCCTTATTATTGTTTCTTCTTATTATTATATCCTGCTAAATTTTTTAACGCTTACAATTGTTGATAGAAATAAAACAATGCTCAATCCATTTAGATCTGTCTATAGTAGATTAATACTGAGAGTGAGTCAGAGGATCAGCATGTAGAGACTGGAGAGAGCTACCATCTAGTGGACAGTCAGTGCACAGTAACACGTCTTACCTTATCGTTAAAACATCATGTTAATCACAGAATACAGACATCAAATCATCTAAAATAAACTTTTTTTTTACACAGACACAGAATATCAGCTGAACACAAACTATACAGAACATAAAAACATAGGCATGAAAACCATAATCAGAAAATTATATAGTACAAAACTAGTACAAAACCCTTAATCCAAGCCTAAATATCTGAACTCAAGTATGAACTCTGTCCTGTTCCTCCTGATTCATTAACAGCACACTGATCTCTCTACTGCAGCTCCTGTGTGTACAGGTATGAGGAATATAGAACATCAGACTCTAATGTACATCTTTATTTGTAAGTTGCTTTGGATAAAAGCATCCGCTAAATGCTATGTAGTATTTAGTTTCATGATATCAAAAACTTGTTGGGTAAATCAGAGTGAGCTGCTGATGGAGGTTGACACACCCGCTGGGGTGTATAAGCCAGTTTACTGTGTTTTAAGTGTTTTAGTTTGGAGGTTTTAATGTAACACTGAATCCCTTCATATTGTGCTCTCCTGCTGGGAGTTTATTATTTATAGTCTCTGCAGATTAACCAGCAGTATCACTGTAGGAGTTAAATACAGGAGAGAAAAACACTCCTACATATATTACCTCAACTACCATCAATCATAAAGAAACAGTAATAGTTTACAGAACTGCTGAATTAAAGACTTTATTTAACTTCAGTTTCTGGATTTGGTGTTACTCTGCTGTTTTCTGATATTTACACAATCATTACAGTCAGAGCTTCACTCTGTTCTACACTCATTACCAAGGGCGTAGGAGCAGGTTTGATATTGGGGAGGACACATTTGCCAATATGAACCCAAGCCCACCCTATAGTTTCTTAGAACAACATTTGTGGAAATTACTTTTAATCACAAATAATATTTTTTTTTCTGTATTTTGTTTTTTATTAGTTAACAAGGTGATTTTACAACCTAAACATGTTACTTCACATTACATTTACTGTTGTAAGAAAAAATTATGCATATACATATACATCTGACAAAAATGATCAGTTATCACCTAATATTTAAAATAATATAACAGATTTGGTTAATATTATTATTATTATTATTATTATTATTATTATTATTATTATTATTATTATTATTATAATCATGTATTGGCATGTCAATTCTGTTGTATATTTACATTTTCTCCACTCTTTAAAAAAAATCCTACGCTTTTATTTTTCTATTAAGAGCTCTTCTAAAGATTGGTGTCCTTTTTTATGTAAAAGAATGTAACTTTACGTTTCATAAAGATTTTAATTATAAACGTCAGGACATGTGGCCTTACTGTGAACCCTGTTCTTACATATTCTACTGAATATTAACACTGTTCTACATATTCTAGAGCTTTCTCTGCTTTAAAGACGTTTAATAAAGTAAGTGGTGGTATGATGTGTCTAATACACTGCTGGATATACATGATTAAACTCAGTAAATGACTGTTTATTAGCTGATCAGGTGGAAAACACAATTTTGGGGCAGTGATCAGGGTTAAGAAACTGCTTTAAACTACAAACATAAAGTACTGTACTACATTCTGACTATCCACTACATCTGGCTTCTAGATAACTAGTTAACTAAATGAATTTTTGTTCATTATTGCTCACAGTAAGTCCTGTAATCCTAAATTAATAAAGACAGTTTAAAAATGAAACAGTAATTAGCTGATCAGGTACAGGGCAAGTTGAACATTACGTATATAGTTTATTTTTTCTTTAACGTTGATTTCCAATCTATCTAATTCCAAAGTTAAGCTAACTCACTCACACAGCTGCAGTTTATTAATCACAGTGGGTTTAAACTGTGTGCTGATTTAGAGTCTTGTATTTTTAACCAGCTATCAGAAACATCATCACAGTTTATGTGGTTAGCCTATCGTTACCTTTCTTTTAGAAAAATCCCTGTATATCCAGAGCTTAATCAGCTGAAGCTGCTGCAGCCCGATCCCGCTGCTAAATCTCACAGCGAGGGGGCGGGGCTTCCCCCACTAGCACACCGCGGGCCGCAAAACCAGCAAGCTGATTGGCTGTTTGTGCTGAGAGGCGGGACTTAATACCTGAACCGGCTCCGTGATTGGTCCGGTCTGTCTCCTCATTAATAGTACAGCTGATCTGAGCGAAACGATATAATTTTTGGGGGGGACAAATCCACCTGTTTCCAATATTGGGTGGGACATGTCCCACCCATCCCCCCCGGTTCCTACGCCAATGCTCATTACACACATCACTCTATTGCAGAACATTCCATCACTGTGAAATCAGAGCTGCTGCAGAGGAGGAGGAGGAGCCACTGAGGTCACATGATCTGTGAAAGTGAAAGTAACACTCAGCTCTTCTACAGAAGAATGTCCTCTGTGTGTGTGATGATGATATGATGTATTTATTAGTAGTTTATGTTCAGTAGAGATGCGCTGTGTCTCTTCTAATATTTCTGCTCTGATTTTAAATTAAGGAGAGATGGAAACCTGGCTGATCAGTGATGTGTTTAGCTTAAGGTGTTATAGCCAATCACAGAGCAGTCTTGGGTTTGGCTTAAGGTGTTATAACCAATCACAGAGCAGTGTTGGGTTGAACTAAAGGTGTTACAGACAATCACAGAAAAGTGATGGGCTTAGCTAACAGAATTAAAGCCAATCACAGAGCAGTGATGGGTTTAGCCAATGTGTTGTAGCCAATCACGGAGCAGTGATGGGTTTAGCTAAAGGTGTTATAGCCAATCACAGAGCAATTATTTTGTAATATATATATAATACCTGTAATATATTGTAATAACATAAAATAGAGAAACAGTATTATCAGCTTTACTTATTGTAATCAGTCTTATAGACCAACCTCACAATTTTAATCTTTAATATTTTATCTTATATAGACAGTCCAGGAAGGAGAATACATAAATCGATTATTAATATTAATTAATTGTAATATAAGTTGTACTAAATTAAGCTAAATTGTAATTATTTAAATGTCAGTTATTTCTTTAATAGCATTAGCACTAATGATCATTCACACAAAACTGTAAATTGTTGCTATTGTTGTGAACTGGAAACACTTTAACACACTCTACATTATTTACACACTTTACTCCAGCAGGGGGTGCAGTACACACACACATACTGGTAGAGATGAAAGAGATAAGGAGTGACTTTTACACACAAATTTTTCTGTAGAGAAATGTTCTCCACTTCTTGGAGAATTTTCATAAAGAATGTTTATTCATTTAAGGAACATTTACTCAGCATCAGTTAATGGAGCTCAAACTGCAGCAATTCCAGTCTTCAGTCTGAGGTGATTATAGACTAAACCAAACATAAGAAAAAGATTTAGACTTAATTTTCAAGAACCTGGTTTTGGTTCATAACTGCTGTGTAGCCAGCTTTGCTCTCAACTGATTAACCAGAATAATTGACTAAATAATTTTAATTAGCTTAATCCAAAAGTATCCAGTATGAGCATTTTATTACTTCTTATATTAGTGTTTTGTAAAAAACATTTCTGCTAAGGTCTTTAAGTGCATGGACCACATTCAATACTAGATAATGAAGGAGTGTTAATGAATGATGTACTACTGTGTGCTTTACTAGGATATAATAAGAATAGTAATTGTGATACTGGTTATAACAGTGTTATAGAGTGAAACACATGGTAATTTAGACCTCTGCATAATTTTGTACTGCAGAACAAACAAGCATTAATAAACAGAATTACAAAAATAAGAGTTAATGAGTTTATTAGAAGCCGCATTTGAGTACAGTCACTGTTAGTTAAATGAACAATCATAAACTTGAATATGATCAGTAGATATAAAGATAATACAGAATATTAACACAGCCTGACCTTCAGACCGTATGCTAACAGTTTTACTTGCTACATGCTTTAATGCATCACATTTTAAATGAAGCTGCAGATTTCATCAGGGTTTATATTTCACAGCTCATAATAAAATAATTTCCATGAATACATTTAATTAAATATATAATGACAGATTTGTTTATTAATCATTTGTGCCAGTATTGTCTTTCACCTGCAGAAATGCAGAATTCAGCTTTACTGTTAATGTTACTGATTGTGTGATTAAATCTTCTGTAAAAACCTAATCAGCAAACTTAACCCACAACAAACCCGAAAACAATCAAATCTGCTCAACAAGAGAGCAATTTCATTCTGCTAATTATATATTCACTATTATATATTCATAGTGTAATTTATTCTCATTATATGACAAAAATGGACATAAATGGACTTTCAGCTACTACAAGTGGAAGCTATTGCTAACACAGATACAAATACACACACACACTTCTTGTCTGCAAGTATTGTTGTATTGGAGAAAGTCTTTCTGTGGCAGTAGAGACAGTTACTCCAACAAAAGCAGAATGAACTCTTTTTAAATACACTAAAGAAATATAAATAAGCAGGTGTCCCAATTAAAATATCTAAGCTGTAAGTTGTTGTGTAAAGTAACAGACATTAGTGAGAATCTGAGTGAGAATTTCATGGGATAAATAGGTAAAACTCCACATGGATTTCATAAAGCCTTTAAGTCACACATTTAACCCAACAAACACAGACTGTTTCATCACCTGTCCTACATTATTTTTACTCACTTTAACTCAATTTTCAGTCAGCAGTGTAACTCCCTCAATGCACAGGCAGACACAAGTGGCTTTCTCCTCACAGGTTTATTTGAAGCTTCTCTCCTAATCCACCGTGAAAACTCGTTGGCTGCATGCATCGTACAAGGGAATTATCCTCAACAGGGCTTTCTCACTTCAGTCATTAACACATCTATCAGTAAAACCTTTTTAGCAGCACACGAGGAGTCCAGCCTGAAGCCAGCATGAAAACGAAACCTATGCGAGATACTCTCGCGAGACTGTTGGCTTGTATTACGAAACCAAATATATAAAATAAAAGTTACACTCTTATTCACAAAAAATTATATACATCATAAGCAATTATTTACAACAGTTACACTCCCACCAAATCACAAACCTTGATGTGGGATTTCTTTACACAAAGCTGTTCACCAGTTAACAATTACTCAATTAGGCTGAACGCATTAAACACCTTAATCTGCTTCGAGCAGAGTAACAACCTTCTGAATAGGTCTTTCAAGGAATGTTATTTTAGTTGTTTGCTTCCCTTTTTTGTCGAATGTAGTGTCACTAACTTGCAATCTTAACTTTCTCACCCTACCATCTAACCCTGGGTAGACTTCTGTGATTCTGGCCAGCTTCCATTCGTTGCGTGGTGCTTGCGCATCTTGTAGAAGAACAATGTCATTGACTTTCATGTTTCTTCTAGTCTTGTGCCATTTCTGTCTAATCTGTAGATTCAAAAGATACTCCTTTCTCCATCTAATCCAAAATTCATTAGCCAAATACTGGACTTTGCGCCACCTTCTTTGGAGATAAAGATCTTCTCTGACAAAGTGTCCAGGTGGGGGTAGAATAATGGTAGACTTCATTGTAAGTATGTGGTTTGGAGTCAAAGGTTCAGGTCCGGTTGGGTCGTTCAAATTCTCAACCGTAAGTGGTCTACTGTTAATGATGGCCATGACCTCATACAGAAATGTCCTCAAAGAGGTGCCATCAAGCCTTTGTGCTGACTGGTCCAGAATAGCAGTAAGAACACTTCTGATAGTTCTTATTTGCCTTTCCCAGGCACCACCTCTGTGACTTGCTGCAGGGGGATTCATAAGAAACTCACATCCTAAAGCCTGCACCTTTTCTTGATCCATCCCTTTCATGAGTTCTGCAAACTCTCTTTTCGCACCAACAAAATTGGTTCCTTGGTCACATCTTAGTTGACGAACATGTCCTCTTAAGGCAATGAATGCTCTTAAAGCATTGATAAATGCATCAGTCGTCAAATCGTCAACCACTTCTATATGTATGGCTCTAGAACAGAGGCAGGTTAGTACTAGACCATATTTCTTGAGCTCTTTTCTTCCTTCCTTCACATAGATGGGACCAAAACAGTCTATGCCAGTGTAAGTAAAGGGTGGAACTGTTTCCGTTCTATCCTGTGGTAAGTCGCGCATCCTTTGTTCTTCAGCACATCTCCTGAACTTTCTGCACTTAACACATTTAAAGATGTGTGAAGAAACAGCACTGCTACATCCCATGATCCACCATCCGTTTGCTCGGATTTCATTAACCGTCATTCCTCGCCCTTGATGCTGTGTTTTTTCGTGACAGTGCTTGATGAGTAAATCCGAAATGTGGCTGTTCTTCGGAAGTATTGCTGGATGCTTCACATGTGGGTGCAACATGGCTTGACTTAAGCGTCCTCCCACTCGTAGGATACCTTCTTCATCCAAGAATGGACTTATCTTGCACAACTTGCTGTCTTTGGTCTCAGCATCCTTGTCCTTTAGCTTCAACCTCTTAATCTCATGAGAAAACGGTTCTTCTTGAACTAATCTAACTATAGCAAATTCAGCTTCTTTCCGTTCTTCTAAGCTTGTGCTTTTATTAGTTCTTTGCTTCAGTCCTTTGAACTCTTTAATTGCCCGTTTCAATCTGGCAACTGCTCTTACTACCCTTGACCAATCAGAGAATTTCTGTAGGCGATCCAATATTGATCTGACCTCCCTTGCATCAGTGTTACACACAAAAGACTTGCGGAGTTCAGGATCATCTGCCTTGATTTCTCCCACCTTGAGCTCTCTGTCGGGTAGATCTCTTTGCCAAAGAAACTTTGGTCCTGTAAACCAGCTTGATGTTTTAAGCTGCTCTGCAGTCAAACCCCGAGAGGCATGATCTGCTGGGTTATTGTCAGAGGAAACATGAGCCCATTGTTCAGTTTTTGTACTTGATTTGATTCTTTGTATGCGGTTTGCCACGAACACCTGAAACCTTCTGGCGTCATTATTCAGGTAACCAAGCACAACTGTAGAATCTGTCCAAAAGTACTCTTGCAGGTCTTCGATTTCTAACTCCCTTTGAAGCATATCACTGACTCGGACTGCAATAACTGCTGCAGAGAGTTCAAGCCTCGGTATAGTTATGACGTTAGTCGGGGAAACTCTTGATTTTGCCATTACAAGACAGCAATGGACTTCATCAGACTGATTAATGGTGCGTAGGTAAGTACATGCACCATATCCAGAAACACTTGCATCGGAAAAGGTGTGAAGCTCTTGCCTTTTGACTTTGCCAAACCCTGATGGTAGAAAGCATCGTTCAATCTGCATTTCAGCAAGATTGGGTAGGTCTCTAAGCCAGGACTCCCACCGAGGTCGTAAGTTTTCTGGAAGTTCGTCATCCCAGCCTACTTTCTCTTTGCACATTTGTTGGAGTATTTGTTTACCCAAAAGTATGAAGGGTGCCATGAACCCCATAGGATCATACATAGAGGCTACAGTGGACAGCACACCCCTTCGTGTAAGAGGATTGGGTTTCACTTGAACTCTGAACTTGAATGAGTCTGATGTGATGCACCATTCTACTCCAAGAGCTCTCTCCATATATGGCAAACTCAAAGCCATGTCTGGATCTTTGACCATGGAGCGTTCTTCTTCTGGAATAGTTGCAATCACATTCTCACTATTGGACACAAACTTATGGAGCCGTAACTTGCCAGTGTTGCAAAGGTCTCTTGCTTCCTTGACAAGTTGGATAGCTTCCTTCTCAGTTTGAAGACTCACAATCCCTTCGTCAACATAGAAATTCTTCAGAATAAAGTCTATGGTGTTTTTTCTGAACTGTCCTTGGCTTTTTTCTGCCAGATGTTTTAGGCCGAAGTTGGCACATCCTGGGGATGAGGCTGCTCCAAACAAATGAACTTTCATTCTGTACACTGATGGTGTGGTTTCCAAGTTGCCATTTTCCCACCATAGGAATCTCAAGTAATCTTGATCTTCCCGTTTCACATGAAATTGGTGGAACATCGGCTCTATGTCGCACATGACTGCAACAGGACTCTTTCGGAAGCGGCACAGGACACCCACTAATGAATTTGTCAAGTCAGGACCGGTGAGAAGATGGTCGTTGAGGGATGTGTCTTGATACTTGGCAGAACAGTCAAATACTACACGTATTTTTCCTGGCTTCTGTGGATGATAAACTCCGTGGTGTGGAATATACCAAACTGAACTGTGGTCAAGTTCTTCCTCAGGGACCTTTTCTGCCTCGTCACGTGAAAGGATGTCGTTCATAAAGGCTACATAGTCTTTATAGTACCTCTGATCCTTCTTAAATTTCCTTTCAAGACATTTCAGTCGATGTATTGCACATATCTTGTTGTTCGATAAATTCGGTCTTTCATCTTTGAATGGCAAAGGCATTTCGAAGTGACCGTTGTCTTTTTGCGTAATGTTGTCTCTCAACTTTGAAAGAAACTTGAGATCCTCTTGTGACACAGAATCATCTTCTCTGATTCTTGCTGAAAAATCAGATTCAAGCACTTTTATTATGTCAGCTGGAGTGATCTCTTTCACTTTGATTCGATTCACATAGTGTACTTGAGTTTTTAGATTAACAGATGTCTCCATACCTGCTGTCACCTGTCTCACTACTATCCGATGGCTGATTCCAATGGCGTCACCATAGTCCACACAGGGATTGCTGTGGCCAACAATACACCATCCAAGGTCTGTGCGCTGTGCATAAGGCTGATTTTCTTTGCCAGAAACAACTTCCCTTGGAAGCAGGGCCTGTGAGCAGTTATATCCAATGAGTAGACCTACTTCACAGTCCTGAAGAGGTGCAATCTCATCTTGGAGGTGCTCTAAGTGGGACCAAGCCTTTGCAGTGCCATCTGTGGGTATGTGAGTTCTGTTGGCTGGGATAAACTCACGTGTGTAGACTGGTGGTAGATGAATCTTCTTACCAGAGTAAAAGCCACGCACTTGGAGATTGTTCACTCTCTGAGATTTTACTACTGTGTTTCTTGAGGTCATAGTAGAGAGCTTAAGCTTGACTTGTTCTTTGTTTGCTTTCAAAGCATCTGCCACTTCACTTAAAACAAAGGTTGTGTCGCTTTGAGAATCCAACAGAGCATACACTAGGATTTCATGTGCTGGTTGAACTGTGGATGAAAGCCAAACAGGAATTATTGCAGCTGTTTGTAAGTTGGCTTCATGAAGTACTACTCTATTTGAAGTAGCGATGGTAGATGTGTCTTTATGTTGTGTAAACTGAGGGGTTTCCCTGTAGTGAACTTGGCTTGAACTTGGGTTTTCTTGTCTTAAATTTTGCTTGGCTCGTGTTGTGTTTTGTTGTTCTTTGGTTCTGTCTTCATGTAGACATGTAGGATGTAGTTTGTGGCATTTGTCACAAACACTTCTACTGTTGCAGAACTTCGAGTAGTGACCAGGCTTGAGACAACCAAAGCAAAGCTTTTCGCCTTGAATGAATTTGATTCTGTCAGAAACTGCTTTCTCTGTGAACTTCTTGCATTTATGCAATGTGTGTTCAGCATTCTTACAGAAAGTGCATGTACTGGCAGTCTTCTCAGTAGTACTTGTGGACAATGTCTTTGCTCCAATGCTTTGGTGTCTTTGGAATCTTGTTTTTTCTGTCTCACCTTGTTTCAGTGACTGCAGTGAAGTAACAGGGTTACAAGCTATTTTTGCTTCTCTGGTCAGAAATTTCACAAAGTGACTGAATGAGGGAAATTGGTTACTCTCTTCTTCTACTTCAATAACCTTTCGGTTCCATCTTGCTGTTAACCAGTCTGGTAACTTTGACAGAATTTTTCGGTTTTCATTACAATCATTCAAGATATCCAATGCTTTGATGTGAACCATGGCAGCCTCACAACTACGGAGAAAATCAACAAATGCTCTGAGCTCAAAACTGTCCTTAGGTCCTATCTTGGGCCAAGTATGGAGCTTGTCTCTGTAAGATTTAGCAATTGTGAATGGGTTTCCATATCTCTCCTCTAAAATCTTCCATGCTTCAACGTAGGCAGACTCAGTTCCGAGTAAAAAATAGCCATCGAGTGCTGTTTTAGCTTGCCCACTCACATATCTACGGAGGTAGTATATCTTCTCCTTGTCTTGAATGGTTTTCTGGTCAATCAATGTTTCAAACGAGAGCTTCCAATCATTGTATTTTAATGGATCTCCACTGAAAACGGATGGTTCAGGAATTGGAATTCTGTTGGCACTTAAAGCCCCTGCTAGCACCTTAACAAGCTCTGCTGTACTTTCATTCGAGGATGTGGCCACAGCTTTAGGAACAGGAGAAACACACATGGACGGATGACTTATAGGAACAGGCACTTGGTTGTCTGCTACCAACTTATGGTCCAGAATGTCCTTCTGATCGTCTTTTTCTGTGTTTCTCACTTGATCATACACCAGAATTCTTGCTTGTGCTGCATTAAGACTTTTCACTGTCTCCAAGTGCTTTATCTTTCTTCGTTTTTCTTCAAGAGTTTTTTGCATGACTACATTTTCTTCCTCCAGCTGAGTTTTGATTTTAGCTTCTTCTTCTTCCCACTTCATCTTTCGTTGCACCTCTTCTGCTTCCTGTTCTAAATGACGTCTTACAGCTGTTGCTTCTTGATCAGCTATCTTCCTTTTAACTTCTGCTTCTAAGTACTGTAATTCCAACTGTTCTCTCTCCTGTTCTTGTAACACATTGAGGACAGCTAGGCTTGCAGCAGCTTCAGCTGCAGCGTCCTGTCGCTTCACAGACGACTGGTTTGAGTGCTCTGAGGTGCCTTTTGTGTATGAAGTGAGGGACCCTGATTTACAGGAGCTTGAGTCGAAGAGAGAGCCTGCTTCAGGCCAATCTTCTTCTTTTTCTGGAACTTTTCCATCCAGTCGACTTGAAGCTCTAGCTACGATGAAATTAGACATTTCTACACAGAGATCCACACTTCGACGAACTTCCTGGTCTGGAACTGAGATTTTGCGTAGCTCATCATATACAAGCTGAACATCTGCAGAAAGACCTGTGACATCACCAATGATATCATTGAGCAAATCATCAGACAAAGGCTCTTCTGCTTGCATAAGGGACCTTTTAGAAGATCTCACATGTGCTCTCCATTTGCTGTAAATATAGTTAAATCTTTGTTTAAGTGCTTTTATCCTTTTGTCTTGCATTTCTTTGCCCTTCTCTGTTAGAGTTCTGGTTCTTTCACTTCGTCTTGGATGCTGCTCTTTTTCTTGCTGGTCTTCAGCACCATCCTCTTTAAGCTGATCACAGGAATGTTCACTATTTCTACCCTGAATTATCTGCTTATTTGGCTCTGTCATTTTGAATCACTGCTTTAGGCCAAGTTAGCTCACACTTGAAAACAAATATACGATGTCAAATAATAATCTGTAAACACATTATAAATCTGAACTGTAGAACATTCAATGGGAAATTAATGTACCCCTTATCTATGGTACACTTCTCTATACAATGCGAACTTAGCTAATACGAAACAAACACCTCTTACTTTACCACACACCACAGAAATATTACTTGCTTTACAGTCTTTTATACTTTTACAAAGCCCTCTTCTTAAATCACTCTTTACTTATTAGTGATTAATGTATTTGTGGCTATGTCTTGGCGTTGCTGTGTGTAGCTGTGTGGTTCTTTAGCTCCTTCTGTGTGTGTGCGCGACTCATCTCTCAGTCCGGCGCTATCGGCTCCGTGCGCAATAAACACTACGTAAACGTCCGCTGGTTCTTAAATCCTGCCGCATCACTTCACGTCCACTCGCGCTGACGAACAGGTCGAGTTTTCACTGTAACTCCCTCAATGCACAGGCAGACACAAGTGGCTTTCTCCTCACAGGTTTATTTGAAGCTTCTCTCCTAATCCACCGTGAAAACTCGTTGGCTGCATGCATCGTACAAGGGAATTATCCTCAACAGGGCTTTCTCACTTCAGTCATTAACACATCTATCAGTAAAACCTTTTTAGCAGCACACGAGGAGTCCAGCCTGAAGCCAGCATGAAAACGAAACCTATGCGAGATACTCTCGCGAGACTGTTGGCTTGTATTACGAAACCAAATATATAAAATAAAAGTTACACTCTTATTCACAAAAAATTATATACATCATAAGCAATTATTTACAACAGTTACAAGCAGTACTGCTGTTCCTACTGCTGTTCCAATTAGTGTTCCTACTGCTGTTCCAATTAGTGTTCCTACTGCTGTTCCAATTAGTGCTCCTACTGCTGCACCTACTGGCCCTGCTATGGCCCCTACTACTGCTCCTAAAGCTGCTCCTCCCACAGGACCTGTAAGGCCCATTGCTGCTGCTAGTTTAGCAGAGAATATATTTTCTGCCTCCCACCTTGCAAACATCTTCGCCTGATTCCATATGTTTTGTTTCTCCCTCTCGTACTTTTCTTTCTGATATTGCAGATCTTTCTCCATCTGTTTTTTAAGACTCTGCTCTTTCGTTTCCATCTCCTTTGTGAAAACCTCTCTCTGTTCTTTAAATTTTTCATCCAGCTCTTTCTTTCCTTCCTCATTCATCCCCTCTTTTATTTGAGACTGAAATTCTTCCTCCTTTTCTCTTCTCTGCTTTTCCAGATTTTTCCGTTTCTCCTCCATCATCTTCTTCAGTTTCTCCAGTTCAGCTTCATGTTTGGCTCTCAGTTTTTCTTTCTCTCTCTCTATCTCCTCCTTTTTCTCCTTCAGGATTCTCTCCTGTTCTTTTTGTAGAGCTTTCTCCACCTTCTGGAACATCTCATTAGTGTAGCAGCTCCCTCCATTCACTGCCACCATGGAGTCGATCTTCTCCAGTAGATCAGTGACCTGGGTTTGGTCTTCAGGATTTCTGTTGTTGAACATGTGGTATCTGTTTCCACACTGGTTAATCATGTTTTGTAATCTCTGATCAGAATCTTTAATATAATCTTCAATGCTCATTTTCCTCAGATCATCTCCTCTGGTGAAAAGCACCATGGTGTATCTTCTGGATTCTTCACCAAACCGATCTTGGATCATCTTCACTGCTTTTTTCTCTTCTGGTGTGAAGCGTCCCACTGTCAGCACCAGCAGAAAGACGTGTGGACCTGGTGCAGCCATGGTGATACACTTAACAATTTCCTTTATGATCTCTTCATTAGAAATACTCGTATCAAACAGTCCTGGAGTGTCGATCACAGCGACCCGTCTCCGTCTGACTTCAGCTGATTCTTTCTGACAGACGCTGGTAACTGACTTAGAGGAACTTAACTCTTTGAAGACCTCTTTCTGCAGGATGGTGTTTCCTGAAGCACTCTTCCCCACTCCAGTCTTCCCCATGAGAACAATTCTTAGATCTCCTGTATCTGAGAAAGATTCTACAAAGATTCATGATGAAAACAAAGAAAAAACAACAATAAAACAAATTATTATTAAAAAGTTAAGATATTTATTTCCAATATAGTTTCAGAATATATATGTATTAGCTGAGAATGGAGTGTAGTTGCATTTATTTGATTTTAGTTTGGATCATATTTATTATCATGATCATTATTGTACTTTTATGCAACATTTTAGAGCCAGCTTTGAAAAGTTCACCAGATCCAACATTATTCCCAAACCTAGGTGTAATACTTGCTATCAGGTCATCCAGGCAACCCCAAAAGAATACCCCCAAGCACTAACTTTAAACCACAGCAGTGCAATATGCAAATCTACAGTGACAGTAAGAGAGAGATAACCCCTCATAATTGTGTGTATAATACAAGCAACTAAAGCAACAAAGCAACCAGATTAGTTCATTTCACAAAATGGAGGAGAGACTGAAAATAGTAATAGTATTTATTGCTGAGATTTTGTTGTTCTTTTTAAAAAAAAAAAACATCTTCATAATCTCACATATTAGTAGTTATTGAATTTATTATAGTATTGTACAGTATACTACAATTTATACTAATAGTAGTTGTTACTTGTGTTATTTTTAACCTGAACAATTATTATATTCCTACACTGTAAAAACATATTAATTGGCTCAACTTAACTCATCATTTTGCTTTTTTGTGAATAAATAACATTTTAAGTTTATTCAACTTAATTCAGTCAAGTTGTCATTTAGATTTGACTCAGTTAAGTTGTAAATACATACAATTTTAAGTTTATTCAACTTAACTGATTCAAAGCTAGATGATAACTTGAATCAGTTACGTTTATTCAACTTAACCAAGTTTTGTTCACACAATAAAAAATTAATTAACTTTTTTTCAAGTTTTGTGGGCTTAAATAATTTAGTTTATTTAGTATATATATACACACACAAGTATTCTCAACACATTTAGTATAATATTATTATTATTTAACTGCCAATACTGACAGTATAATACTGGAGTATAAGAGTAAACTCCATAAAGAGTAAACTCTGTAGCTACTGTGATCAGTAGAAACACAGAATAAAGGTAATGTGCTCTTACAGCCTACAACACTGAGACCTGCCAATCAACACATATATTACTGCACGCCCAGGAAGGTAGCTTTGGGCAACAGACAACACAAAGATGGTAAGTAAGGTAGAGGCCACACCCAATATGCAAATATATGGTGCCAGGAGCATTATGGGAAAATGTAAATGTAACAGCATCAAAATGTAACAGTTAATGTTTCTCTTTATGCAGGTCTACTGAATCCTCCTCTGCACCAGCAATTTTCTCCACCCACTCAAGGCTATAAAAGCTGGGTGGCCCATGCCCTTACCTAGGGACATAGATAAGTATCAATTTCCAGGTCATAATTAGTCATTATGATTTCTTATGGAAACTGATTTTAGTTAAGTGTTTTTAAAAGGCTGGTGATTCAAAGTCTTTGAACCTCTGTTTGCAGGTTAAACACTTATAAATTCATATCAGCAGATGGAGTGGGTCTGAGCTGACAATTATATACACATTAGCTCAGGGTTTCAAGTAATTCATGTCTACACAATTACGCTTTTTTATGTTTTATTATCAACATTATGTGTCAGCATTACGTAAACAAAAGTTTTTTTTCGACAAAGCACATACAGTGGCTTGCAAAAGTAAACTTTTCAATCTTCTGCCTCATTTCAGGCTTCAAACATAAAGATATGAATTTGTAATTTTTTGTGAAGAATCAAAAAGTGGGACCCAATCGTGAAGTGGAACAAAATGTATTGGATATTTAAAAAAAAAAAAAGAAATAAAAAACTGAAAAGTGCAATATTATTCGGCTCCTTTGAGTTAATACTTTGTAGCGCCACCTTTTGCTGTGATTACAGCAGCAAGTCACTTGGGGTTTGTCTCTATCAGTTTTGCACATCAAGAGACTTTAGTTTTTTGCCCGTTCTTTCTTACAAAACAGCTGGAGCTCAGTGAGGTTGGGTGGAGAGTGTCGGTTTGTGAACAGCAGTTTCAGCTCTTTCCACAGATTCTCGATTGGATTCAGGTCTGGATTTTGACTTGGTCACATCTGGATCAGTTTATCTGTGAACCATCCAATTGCAGATTTTGCTTTATTGTCTTGTTGGAAAATAATTCTCTGTCTCAGTCTCAGGTCTTTTGCAGATTCCAACAGGTTTTCTTCCAGAATGGTCCTGTATTTGGCTCCAACCATCTTCCCATTAATTTTAATCATCTTCCCTGTTCCTGCTGAAGAAAAGCAGGCCCAAACAATGATGCTGCCACCACCATGTTTAACAGTGGGGATGGTGTGTTCAGGGTTATGAGCTGTGTTGCTTTTACGCCAAACATAACGTTTTGCATTGTGGCCAAAAAGTTCGATTTTGGTTTGATCTGACCAGAGCACCCTCTTCCACATGTTTGGTGTGTCTCCCAGATGGCTTTTTATGGATATCTTTGAGAAATTGCTTTCTTCTTTCCATTCTTCCATAAAGGGCAGATTTGTGCAGTGTACGACTGATTGTTGTTCTATGGACAGAGTCTCTTACCTCAGCTGTAGATCTCTGCAGTTCATTCAGAGTGATCAAGGGCCTCTTTGCTGCATCTCTGATCAGTCTTCTCCTTGTTTGAGCTGAAAGTTTAGAGGGACGGTCGGGTCTTGGTAGATTTGCAGTGGTCTGATACTCCTTCCATTTCAATATGATCGCTTGCACAGAGATTCTTGAGATGTATTGGGAAGCTTGGGAAATCTTTTTCTATCCAAATCCGGCTTTAAACAGTATCTTGGACCTGCCTGGTGTGTTCCTTGGTCTTCATGATGCTCTCTCTCTGCACTTTAAACAGAACTCTGAGACAGAGCAGGTGCATTTATACGGAGCCTTGATTACACACAGGTGGATTCTATTTATCATCATCAGTTTTTTAGGTCAACATTGGATCATTCAGAGATCCTCACTGAACTTCTGGAGTGTTTGATGCACTGAAAGTAAAGGGCCTGAATAATATTGCACGCCGCACTTTTCAGTTTTTTATTTCTAAAAAAGGTTTTAATAATCCAATAAATTTCATTCCACTTCGCGATTGTGTCCCACTTGTTGTTGATTCTTCACAAAAAAATTACAATTTCATATCTTTATGTTTGAAGCCTAAAATGTGGCAAAGGTTGAAAAGTTCAAGAGATAGTATATACAAAAACGGATCAAAATCAGGAAAATATCTATCATAGAAATGTGTGGTTATGATGTGTGAGCCCCGTCTTTATCCACTCTAATCTTAAATCACTCGAATAATTTTAATCATTTTTAATTTTATTTATATACTTGTTCACGTGTTCCCTGGCAGATGTCGCCTGGATATGAGAATTAACTCAAAAACAACAACAACTGTTTGTTCAACTACATGTGACATAGCTGTTGTGTCATTGTGTTTCACTGTGTCTTTTTCTGTTTATGAATTCAGAGTAATCTTAACCAATACTTACCTTTAGTCTTGAGTTTATTTTCTTCTTTGAGATTATTGATTGTTTTCTTCAGTTCTTCAATCTCAGATTTGTATTTCATCTGTGTTTCCACCTGAGCTTCTGCATACATGTTAGATGTGTAGCAGCTTCCACTGTTTTTCTGAACCACCTGTTCTACTTTCTGCAGAAATGAAAGCGCAGCGAAAGTTCTACTAAAGACTCCAATGCTACGTCACCTAATTACCTATCCAATCAGCTGTTCCCTCTGCCTTTAAATAAGATCACTCATTCAGTACCTTTGCTGCCTTTCAGACGCTGATGGTCGTTCTTACTGACGTTGTCCGCAGTTCTCTCGCTTATGTCCCGTTCTCGCTTCTAGTGTGTCCGACCGGCGTCTCGTGTTGGCCTCCTGTTGCTAACCTCCTACTGCTGGCTGCTGCTCCCCACGTCCGGTCGGCGGTGCACGGAAGACGCAATCTGCTTGCCACGCGCCGCGCCGTTGGCTGGCGGCCCGCTTCTCTACCCCCTCCTGCTCTGTCCCGCCGCCGCCCCAGCCCACTGTCGGCGATAAGCCCCAGCTGTCCCGGTCCTTCAGGCGGTCGCTGTCTCGGCGTGGAGTTCGGACTCTGGTTTGGTCGCTGTCGAAGAGCGCTGTGGATCTGCTTCCGTGTTGCCTCTCCCTGTAACGCAGTGTTCTGTCGTATTGTGCAACCCGTCGAGATGTGCTTCTCGACGCCAGTGCCCATGCGCAGGTCCTTTGTTTGTTTTCTTATTTTGTGGTTTTCTGTTACGTTGTGGTCTCCCCTCCTTACTCTTAACTGTCCTCCGATATTTTGTTTCGGCTTTATTGTATTCCTGCTGAAGCATGTTTGAATATGGGGCTTTTTCTAGCGTTTTTACTTTATTTGTGTACTAGAGTAGCACGGTTCGAAAGGGTGGCAGGTTGTAACTGAGCACCGGTTCACCCGGCCCCTCTGCCTTCGCTCTGCCTCCCCTGGCCTCTGCTTCTGCTGCGGCTGGCGCGGACCTGCCCGTATCTTTCTCCTTCTGGCGCGCTCTCCCTGGAACTTTGACTTTTGCTGCGCTGACTGGCGCGCTCCTGCCTGGATCTTCTACTGTTGCTGTGCTGCCTAGCGCGCTCCTGTTTCGTTCGCCGCTACTGCGCTGCTGGTGCGCTTCTGTCGGATCTGCTGCTGCTGCTACTGCGCTGCTGGTGCGCTTCTATCGGATCTGCTGCTGCTGCTCCTGCGCTGCTGGTGCCCTTCTGCCGGATCTGCTGCTGCTGCTGCTGCTACTGTCCTGCCTGGCGCTTCTGCCGGATCTGCCGCTGCTGCTGCTGCTACTGCCCTACCTGGCGCTTCTGCCGGATCTGCCGCTGCTGCTGCTGCTACTGCCCTACCTGGCGCTTCTGCCGGATCTGCTGCTGCTGCTGCTGCTACTGCCCTACCTGGCGCTTCTGCCGGATCTGCTGCTGCTGCTGCTACTGCCCTACCTGGCGCTTCTGCCAGCTCTGCTGCTGCTGCTGCTGCTACTGCCCTACCTGGCGCTTCTGCTGGATCTACTGCTGCGCTGCCACGTGTGTTTCTGCCTGGGTCCTCTGCTGCATGGCCTCTTCCTCCTCCTGTTTAGCTACTGCCGTGCCTGGCCCGGCTTTTGGTAGGCCGTTTGTTTCTGCTGATGCTGCTATGGTTTTCCCCGCGCTTGCGTGCTGTCATCCTACAAGGTAAGGTTCTTCTTTTGCCTTCCTTCCGAAGCCCGTTTGCCCCCGGCGCGCGGATGGTCCTCTTCGCGGTCTTTTGACCTTATGGCTGGCCGCTCTTCTACCTCTTTTCTTTTTTTTTCTGTTCTGTCTTCTGTTCGCTGTTCTGTTGATTTTTCCGGACTTTTAACTACATTCTAACATTCTACCGCTCACTACTTCATTCTTCCGCCATCTCTTCCCCGACCTCGCCTCCCTTACTGTCACATACAGTTACTCGTGATTGGGTTTTCACGTATTCGCTTCTTCGACATATTTTGTATCTATGCATGTTTGTGTTTCTCGGTGCTTTCAGTCTCTTGCGATCCATGTCACTGCTCCTTGCACTTTGCTCAGTAAATTATTTGATGGCAGTTGGCAACACCTACTGCTCTGCCTAGTTTACGGTAATAATAATGGTGATAATAATAATAGTACTAATAGTGATAATGGTAGTAATAGTACTAATAATAGTGATAATGATAATAATAATGCCGATGTTACTCTTTATTTTGTAGCACCTTCATACATTACAATGCAGCTCAACGTGTGCTGTACATAGAATAAGCACGAAAAATAAATATATAATAGTTAATAATAATGCTGGTAATGCTAGTACTAATAAGAAATAATACTAGAATACGAACTCATATAAAATAAATTGTCCGACTGTAATATTATTTATATATATATATATTTATTTATATAAAAAATACATAATGATAATAATAATAATAATAATAATAATAAAAATAATGATACTGCTGTTACTCTTACGTATTATTGTACCTGTGAAATGGATAAGTTGTTGAGGCTTAGTTTAATGGAATATGTCTTACTCTGCGTTTTAACACTGTTTGCTGCTGAACTGCTTCCCGACTTATCATCTTATTACCTTTTCTGTTCTATTTAATCTTCTTATATCTTTTCTGTTCTTCTGTGTTTTGATCCGTATATAGTGTGTTTTCTTTATTCTTACTGTTCTTTATTTCTTATGAATCGTGCTGTTGCTGCTGGATGTCTACATTTCCTAAGGGCTATTTAATATCTATATATCTGTATCTTTATCTGTCTCTGGGTTCGTGATTTCGCTTGGGTGCTTTAATTTCCTTTGGGATGAATAATATATCTATATATCTGTATCTTTATCTGTCTCTGGGTTCGTGATTTCGCTTGGGTGCTTCAATTTCCTTTGGGATGAATAATATATCTATATTTCTCTTTATCGTCTCTGGGTTCGTGATTTCGCTTGGGTGCTTTTGTGTCTTCTCTGTTTGCTGTGTCGTTCGTGGCTTTTCTGGTCTCGCTTTCTTGGTTGTGGTCCGGTATTTCTCATTGTTCTCCTCGGCGCCGTTTCTTCGCCTGCGCTCGGTGCGAGCGCCGCTCTGTTTGTCGGTTTTGGGTATTTATTTCCAAGGGCGATAGTTTGCAGACTGTTGGCTATTAATTTTGACCCTCGCCCCTGGATCTGCCTATCAGTTCTGTACGAAATGATCGGTGGTGATCGCGTGCGTTTCATTGCTTTTTATTTTCTCTGAAATTATTAATAAATACATTGTGACCGCGAAGCTGTGATGACGATCCTCATTTAAGTTGTTCTTTCTGCACTCCGATCATGTCATTGCTCAATTTAATTACCTGGGAATCAGTAATTATAAATTAATTTCATAATTGGTAACAAACTTTCTCTCTACAAAAAATTATTGATGCCAATTAATAAGGAACGTTGTAATAGTCAGATTATCCGAGTTCGTTTTCTAATCCAGCTATATGCTTAATCCTCAAAGGCATTGCAAAAAATCCTCTTCCTCAATTTAATATAGCTTGCCATTTACAGAAATAAATCTAATTTACAAGTCTGATATATTCTCCCTATGTTTCAACTGCATACGGCAGCTTTTATGGATTTAAGCGCACAGGCATTTCACGAGCGCGCGCCGACAATATTTATTTGATCAGTTCAATGCCTCACGCTGTCTGATTTAAGCTCTACTCCTTCCTTCATTACTGTTTTCACGAAACATTCTGTTGCAGATAACAGGGCCCTGTTTTACAATTAAAATGCTAAAAGTGCACTCCCATTTCTGTCTTTACACTTCTGGGGCTAGCTATCTGCTTTCACGCTCTTCTAAACTTTATGCGCCTCTGTTTGGTTTTACCTAATAGCTACCCTATGGCGAAACAGTGGTCAGATTTCACCTGTCAAATGTCAATTAGGAAACGCTGACCATCTCCATCCTGCTACGCTGGTCGCTCTCTTTAGGAACGACGCAGCCACATCCTCAGCGAAGCTGACGTCACCATTTTGCTACTTGAGAGACGGGTAATTTTGGCACACCTGTCACACATTAGACCAGAACTGGACCTACTGCTGAACGCTCAGCAAGCTCATTCAACACTGTCTAAGTAAGTATTATTTATAAGCAAACACTGGAGGCGGTGGAAGTACTACATACTTTAGAGTATGTTAATTTGTGCATCAATCCGGCGATTTAAATGATCTATTATACATCAACATTTGCTTTTGTTTCAATGCTTCACTAACAGTATTAACCAGTTATTAAAACGATCTGTGATACTCTCCCAACACTGCTGATTATCACATGTCTATACCTATAGCTTAATGCATTATGGCCCGTGGTCATTTACATCAACACATGCCAGGAGACAATCTCCTCTTTATCTTGGGCTCACAGCCCAGACGACATGACATGAGGATTATTGCATGTTACTAACAGCATGTTTTTTCAGGGGTCGAACCCCGCGCTTGTCAGGCGCAACGCCCAAGCGTTTTACAGGGCGCGCAGCCCGTTACTAACAGCAACGCATGCTTTGGGGGCGGTCCCCGCGCATGATGGGCTCGATGCCCAACCTAGATGCATGTTTTGGCCATGGCCCTCACTAACAGCAACGCATGCTTTGATTGGGCTCAACGCCCTCGTGTATTACATTACATTACATTACATTACATTTGGCAGACGCTTTTGTCCAAAGCGACTTACAATAGTCAAGTACAATGTAAAATAAGTTTAAAGGTAAAACATCTTTGGATAGGGATAAAAGGAGGTCAAAGGGGAGTAATGGGATAGAGGAGTGAAGGAGAGGAAGAAGGAAATGAGGTTAGAAGTAGTTAGTGTGTTAGAGGTGTTAAGAGAGTAAGTGCTGAATGTAGGGCCCGCGGCCCGTATGTTTGGGGGCGCACCCCTCGCCTAACACCATTTTCTTCTTGCTAACGTCTCTTCCTTCTTCCCCTTCTTCACTCCTCTGTCACACAACTTCCCTTTGATCTCCTTTAGGCCCTGTATTAAGTTTTTCTACCTTCTATTATTTCTGAACTTTACTATTTAAGTCGCTTTAGACAAAAGCGTCTGCAAAATGTTATGTATTGATCGGATGAATGCAGAATTAATTAAAGAATGAAAGAAATGAATGTTTGAATGTAGGCACATGGCCTGTATGTTTGGGGGCATTCCCCGCGCATGCTCTGATGAATAGATAACTGAATGAATATGTAATGATCTAATGAATAAATGAATGAGTGAAGGGCTCGCCGCCCGTACGCTTCGGGGGTGCACCCCGCTTGGGCTCGTAGCAAGCGAATGTATGAGTGAAGGGCTCGTGCCCGTACGCTTCGGGGGCGCACCCCGCTTAGGCTCGTAGCAAGCGTATGTATGAGTGAAGGGCATCGGCCCATACTAACAGCATGGAAAGTTGGTGCAATGCAAGCGCATCACTGGACACTACACCCACGTTAACTCTGCTTGTTACTGCACAGGTCACCCACATTTAGTTACATCAAGCATGTGCTCTCTTAACACAATCCACAAGTTAAATGCTAATAAACTCACTCATGCATGGGGATATCCAAGGTATAAAAGGAAATGCTTCACTGTCCACAGTCACCGGTGCTAAAGAGCTATCATTTAAAAGTAGGGTATCGTTTATTATTATGCTGATTATTAATCAAACGTTTCTTTTATTACAGGATGTAGGATAAAGTAAAGATCTACCGGTGGGTATATATATATATATATATATATATATATTAATTCTTTCACTTTTGGGGTTGGCTCCGCCCCTGTCTCCAATGTACGACAGGATCTGCAGAGCCCAGATGTATCAAGTCCTGGGCCGATGACGGGGCCTACGCCAAAGACTCTACTAGAAGACTGTTTCATTATAACCTCTTCATATATGTATCTTTGTTTTGCTAAATATGTTAAAACATTAAATCGTGCAACTGACAACATTTCTTCCGGAGTCGTAATAGTAGAACTGTTCTTTCTTCAGACTATAGAATCTTTTCAGATGACTGAAAGCCTTTTAATTTGAATTTTGCTAGTATTGACCCACGCCCTTGATTGGGCAGAGAAGAAGAAAGAGGGGGAGCGAACTCAGAGTATTTGGGATGGAGTTTGGGGCAGCTTCGCTGTAAAGCGTGAAGCCGAAGCCCCCCCCCTCATGAAAAGAAACATGAGAAGAGAATAAAATTAAAGAAGGAGGAAGATGGGGAGGAGGTGGGTGCGAGGTTTGTTCAATGAGTAGGTTGAGAGGAAGTGACTGTTTAAATAGGGATGGAAGTGGGAGGAGTGAGGGCGTGGCTCACTCCCAAAACTTAGTTATGGCACATAACTCCACTTTGCTAGTATTGACCCACGCCCTTGATTGGGCAGAGAAGAAGAAAGAGGGGGAGCGAACTCAGAGTATTTGGGATGGAGTTCGGGGCAGCTTCGCTGTAAAGCGTGAAGCCGAAGCCCCAAAAATTAAATCAGAACTTTCGACCACTGCTAGGATTTAAGAAGCAACTGAGTGTTGGAAGTCCGACCTTGTAGTCTTTGAGAAAGCCAGAGGATGAACCGATGCATGGGGAAGGCAGTGTGGAAGTCAAAGGAAAGAAAGGTAGGGAATAATTAAGTAAGGTATTTGAAGGTGCTGCCAGCCTATTCAAGTATAGGAATGTATGAGGTCCTTGGTGGCAGAAATCGGTTGAAGTAGAAAGGTAGTGTTGAGCGACTTAATGGAATGATGCACGTGTTGTACATGTAGTTTAAAGGCCCCAAAAGCAGCCACCGACCCGCATGCGCAGCAGGAGCGACCTGGTAAGGTAGAAGGGGTGCTCCTGATGGTCCAACAGAAGTGAGGGGGGAGGGGGCCGACGGAGTGGGAAGACGGTGTGGGAAGACGGGGCGATGGAGTGGGAAGACGGGGCGATGGAGTGGGAAGACGGTGTGGGAAGATGAGGCGATAGAGTGGGAAGACGGTGTGGGAAGATGAGGCGATGGAGTGGGAAGACGGGGCAATGTAGTGGGAAGATGGAGTGGGAAGACGGAGTGGGAAGACGGGGCGATGGAGTGGGAAGACGGAGTGGGAAGACGGCAGCAACGGGAGATAAAAAAAAGAGTAGGGAGGACAGACAGAATGAGGACAGTTGGAATGATGGTGGGAAGATGGAGGATGGGCAGGGAAGACAGATGAAATGGCGTTGGGATGATGGAGGATGGGCAGGGAGGACAGATGAAATGGCGTTGGGATGATGGAAGATGGGCAGGGAGGACAGACCGACTGGTGTAGCGAAGATGGGTGGAGGCGAAGACGAGGGTGGCGGTGACAAAGGTTAGTACAGTGAGGGTGATTGTCACAACGGCAACGAAAGATTGGAATGAAGAGGGCGAGATTACGTCCCAGATGGTGGCGATTATGCGGGTGGTGAAGGTGCAAGCTATGAAGTTGCGGCGATGATGGCGATGACATAGGCAGAGATGGTGGCAATGATGCCGATGGTGGTGAAGATGGCCAAAGTGAGGGCAAGATGATGCCCAAGACGATGGCGGCGAAGGCAAAGAAGATTGCAGAGAAGATGGCGATGACAGACAGATGGAGACCATGAGGACGGCCATGAAAACTGTGGCAGAGGTGATGAAGGTGATGCAGGCAGAGGTGGTGGCGATGATGACCATGGTGATGAAGATGGCCATAGCGAGGGCAAGGTGATGCCCAAGACGATGGCGATGAAGACGAGGAAGATGAAGACGAAGGCGAGAAGATCGCAGCGACGATGATGTCGATGACAGACAGAGACGACGACAATGAGGATGGCCATGACAACTGTGGCAGAGATGATGAAGGTGATGCAGGCAGAGATGGTGGCGATGGTGACCATGGTGGCGAAGATGGCCAAAGCGAGGGCAAGGTGATGCCCAAGACGATGGCGATGAAGATGAGGAAGATGGAGATGAAGGCGAGAATATCGCAGCGATGATGGCGATGACAGAGACAAAGACAATGAGGATGGCCATGACAACAGTGGCAGAGATGAAGGTGATGCAGGAAGAGATGGGGGCGATGATGACCATGGTGGCAAAGATGGCCATAGCGAGGGCAAGGTGATGCCCAAGACGATGGCAATGAAGACGAGGAAGATGAAGACGTAGGTGAGAAGATCGCGCTGATGGGATGTAGGCAGAGAGTGCGGCAATGATGAGGATGAAGATGGCTACTGCAATGACGATGATAGCCACGACGAAAACTATGGCAGCGACGATGAAGGCGATGCAGACAAAGAAGGAGGCGGAGACGATTAAGGTGAAAATGGCCACGATGAGGATGAGATGATGCTCAGCATGGCGTTGATGAGAGCAAAGAAGGTGAAAGCAACGAATATGCAGGCCAGAAGATGGCGGCAACGGAGATGAAGGCAGTGATGTAGGCAGAGACAATGGCAATGGTGATGAAGACTATGGCGGCGATGAAGGCGATGCAGGTGGAGATGGTGGTGATGACGATGGCGATAAAGAGGGCAATGACGAGAGCGAGATTACACTCAAGACCGTGGCAATGACGAAGGCGATGATGCAGGCGAAGCAGGTGAAAGTGATAAAGATGCCGGCGAGAAGATTGCGGCGATGATGGTGATGTGGGCAAAGATGGAGGTGATTATGATGGTGAAGACTGCCACGAAGATGACGACTACGGTGGAGACGATGGTGATGCAAAGATGGTGGTGATGACGACGATGGTGAAGATGGCCATGCGATGGTGATGATGGAGGTGAGTATGATGAGGGTGCCAAGGATCGTGGTGACGACAATGGCAAAATACAATAGACAGAGCAGCGATGGTGGCAGAGATATGGAGGCAAAGACTGCAAGGGTGAAGATGCTGATGGCAAAGATGAGTAAGATAAGTATAATGATGGCGAAAATGATTACGATCATGGTGAGGAGGGTTATGATGGAAGCAGGGAGCATGCGACCCACGCACTCTGTCCAGCTCAAAGGATAGACACCACGTTGGATAATTGTCTTCAATTCCGAAACGAGGTCAGCGTTCGAAGGAAAGCCAGTTCCGGGCCGAGCAGCACGTGACCAGCAGGCGGCGCCAAATCAGCAGCAGGAATATCACAGTGGCCATGCTCGAGTACCGCCCAGTGAGGCTGCAGGGAGGCGGAGCCACACCAAGCCAGCGGGTCAGGCGGAAAAGCATGCTGGAAGGGGAAACAGGAAAGGGCGGGCCACGGGAGCGGCAGTGGTAACGGCGTGGGCGCCGGTAGAGGCAGAGAGAGAAAGAAGATGCTGAGAGAGAGAGAGAGAGAGAGAGAGAGAGAGAGGGGCGCTGAACTCATATGCAGAAATACCGCTGATCCATGAATATGAAGGCACGCCGACAGAGAGAGAGAGAGAGAAGGCGTGGCTACGCTCTAGAACGGCCCAGTGAGGCTGTAGGAAGGCGGAGCCACACCCAGCCAGCGGGTCGGGCGGACTAGAAACACGGGCCGGAAGGGGAAAAAAAGGAAGAGCGGGCCGCGGTAGCGGCACCGGCGTGGGCGCCGGTAGCGAGCGAGCGAGCGAGAGAGAGAGAGGGGCGCTGAACACATCTGCAGAAATACCGCTGATCCATGGATTATGAAGGCACGCCGACAGAGAGAGAGAGGAGGCGTGGCTACGCTCAAGAACGGCCCAGTGAGGCTGCAGGAAGGCGGAAAAGAAACGCAGGTCGGAGCGGACCGCGGTAGCGGCAGAGAGAGAAAGAGAGAGAAAGAGAAGGGCGCTAAACACATGTGCAGTAATACCGCCGGTCCACGGATATAAAGGCACGCCGGCACTCGCACGGGAGAGAGAGAGAGAGGAGGCGTGTCCACGCTCGAAGCTCGAGTATCGCCCAGAGAGGCAGCAGTAGGAGGAAATGCAAAACAGACGGCTCCAAGCAGTGCAGCGAGCCGCCGGAGGGGCGCGTGCAGCGCCGAAAAGGGTTGAAGAGAAGTCCGGCGAAGACGCGAGGAAGCCCCGCGAGTGTAGCAGGAGTGGTTCAGCGGAAGCGCTGAGAGAGAGAGAGAGAGACCGCCGCGGATGACAGGGTCGCGGGGAGGCCTCGTGAAGGAAGCAGCAGCGGCGAAGAGAGAGGGAGAGAGACCGCCGAGGACGCGGAGATCGCGTGGAGGCCCCGCAGTGGCAGCAGGAGAGGATAAACAGCGGCAGCGTCGCTGGAAAGATGGCGGAAAGAGAGAGAACGCGGAGAACGCGTGGAGGCCCCGCAGGGGCAGGAGGAAGGGTTCAGCGGCAGCGGCAAGAGAGACCGCCCAAGGGCCGAGGAGACCATACGGGAGCTGCCAGACCAGGTAGAGGAGACGACAGCCACAGCAGCCGAGACAAGATAAAACCACTACCAGGGAAGGCAGCCTGGAGCAGAGGCAGTGGAGGAGTCAGGGTGGACGGGAGCAGCTGGTCGCAGGAGACAGACAGGTGCAGAACCATCGTGTAGCAGGTAAGGAGCGGTCGGCAACACCACATGCGAGGTTTGTTCAATGAGTAGGTTGAGAGGAAGTGACTGTTTAAATAGGGATGGAAGTGGGAGGAGTGAGGGCGTGGCTCACTCCCAAAACTTAGTTATGGCACATAACTCCACTTAGTAACATTCTACAAACAACAGCAGAATTTCTAGATTGTCAGTGGAGGAGAAATCATTACTAAGAGCCTTACTCTAAACCAAGAATAAGGATTTTACAGGTTTTATCCTCACCAATCACAATGATGATGTTGTCTACAGAAAGTCAGCAAAAAGCGAAAGTGTTGGAAACAGAGTTTACCACTGATATATTGATGGTAATATACCAGAAACTAGTAGAAATATCTCTTTTATTTTTTTGTGATATGCACTATTGGTCAAAAGTTTTAGATCATCCCTATTGTTTAGTAGTCCAGTAGCAGTGCTGTATGACCTAGACAAACTGCTTTTTTATTTTCACATTCTTTATTACATCACTTCACCTGTCAGACCTCTAATTCTTCTCTCCACTGTTGAAACTAAGACTTAGTCCAGTGTTAAACTGAGCTAAAGGCTTTGCAGCCATGTGGGTCAGCCAGACCTCTTCCTGTTTCAGTTTTCTCCAGTTTCCAAGACTCTTTTGAAGGTGTAGAAAACCGTACTCACCGCTCTCTGGATTTATCAGTAATATCTTTAAAGAAAAATACTTTTAATAGTTTAATAGTGCTCTGTGTTTCTGTCTTTATGATGAAAGTGTGAATGTGCTGTGTGTTGTGGAAATGCTGTAGTAGAGTACAGTAACACATTCTATTTCAATACTGTTTTGCTACAAAGTTTTTGAAAGTTGAGATTTTTTTTGCTACTTTTACCATATAAAGATAATGATTAAATAATTTTGTTTAAAGCTGAACTTTGTAAATGGCATTTAAAATATCCATTTTGTTGTGCACCCACTTACCAAACATGTTTTCATTAGTATGTCCATGACAATTAAATGACTTTCATTATCTCACTAACACTTCTTCATGACATTTTCCCCACAGTGTTAGTGCTAAATCAGTTACAGCTTCCCCATCTACATTACAGATCCTCTTCAGAACTGCATGGCTTTGCAGATTTCTTCCACATTATAGGTCAAACTGATATCTGACCTTTCATGACATGTGAACAGCCATCATTGATTCCACTTGCATATTTTCTGATTTAATATACAGCACATTTGTGAAACATACCTGGGAAGAGACCCCCCATACACTCTTCTAAGAAAAACTCACCTCCAGTAGAGCAATCGTGCACTAGTGGGGTAGGATTAATTACCAGTGGTGTTTTTTTTTTCATTAGGGTGATTGGGTGACTCCCCACCACAGCAAGAAAAAACATTTCTGACTGTTCTAGTCAGCCAGTGCTGCCTCTGAGTATTTTACACCAGTAGTGTAAAGTGGTGAGCTGCGTTCCAGAAAGCACTGCCTTTTTTGGGTGATTTGCCACAGTCTGGAAATTGTTCCGGGAAAACAAATGCACTGCAAAAAATTCTTCAACTACATGTAAATTAAGACACATATGCTAATATTAAATAAAAAAAATCTGCCAGTAAGATTTCTTAAAAAAGCATTCACAAAGTCTCAAAATGAGTGAAGTAAGAAAAAAAAATCAAATTTTTCTGATTTGTTGCCTTAAATTTGGACACAAGACTTTGGACACTTGATTGGTGCTTATTTTGAGATCAAATTACTTAAAATAAGGGGAAAATTCTAAGTAAGGCTGAATAAGATAATTATTCCTAAAATAAGCAAAATGTAACGCAAATGCCTAGTAAGACAAAGTCTTATCAGAGAAGGAAATAAGATTTATTGCCCTTAAAATGAGCAAATTTTACTTAATTTTTTTTTTTTTTTGCAGTGTAGTGTGACCTTAGAGAAGTTGTTCCTTGTATCCTAAATAAATACAGAATCCCACAGGGGTCTTATTTACTGCAGGAAGCAATAGATGATGAAAGGCGCTCTTTCTCAGGTTTGATTTTATTCAGCAAAATAATGTAATGTAAAACAACCTAATAAGACAAAAAGTCATATCATAGAAGAAAATAAGATTTATTGCTCTTAAAAATTAGAACATTTTACCTTATTTAGTTTTTTTGCAGTGTAGTGTGCACACGCAACCTGGGCAGGGATTCCAGAGCCATCTGGTTTTCCCATAGACTGTATATTAGTTTGGTATATTAGTTTGTCTACTATGATATACTGTTTCACACCGGAGTGGTCCCTTTACACCAGTTAGGATTTCTTTTTCCACTTAAATCAGGACCAGAAAGCGTCTCATAATATCTATGAGAGTTAGCCTTCTAGCATTTCACTGCTAACTTGGCTTCCAGCCTGACCCCCACCCCTACAGCGGAATAACCACACCGGATACCAGCGACTGCAACGACTGACCCATGACTGAATGCCCTGACCATGCATCATTTACATGGAGAGAGAACCAGCCAGAGGGGGATTAATCACTTTGCTGCTTTAAAAGACAGATGAGACAAATTATAATACAAATGAGTGATTTAAAAAAATAAATTTATTAATTTATTGTATTTGCCCAACTGTTTAAATATGTGTATTTTATTTATTGCACACCAGCCTTGATGTCAATCTTTATTCTGTATCTGCTGCATCTAAAATAAAATACTGTCTAAAAAAAGACTGAAATTAATGGTTAGTGTAAAGGCTTTATTTAATTTTAGGATTAATAGTTTGCAAAGTCTCTTCATGTTCAAAGTTATTTGTGAAGGTAAATTGCCTGATATTGATCACAGCAGTTGATTGTTCAGTTCAGTGAACCAAAATGTTTTTGGTTGATCCAAATCATTTTAATCAAGAAGGCATTTACAATAAACTATACAGTCCACAATCACTGTACAATATATAGCTTAAACATATATTAAATATATTTTTACTGATGTGTACTGATTAGTGGAGGTGATGCTACATGAGGTAGAGCTAAGATTCTCTGCCCGAACCCGAGGACTGATGGGTCAGGCCGAGATTTCCCACCACATTCTTCGGGCCGGGTCGGGCTCCAGAAACTAGTCCCGAGATGTAGGCATCTGTTTTCTAACGAAATAGCGAAAACTGAAAGTGGAAAAACATTTGTGAACAAACAAACTAAAATTACTGATAGAATAACCTCATTTTTGTGTTTAATTTATTTATAAGCGTTGCTGTACAGCGGAGTTGTACAGCGGGCGGTGTTGTGCTGATTCTGTTTGCGAAGCAGAGTCGGCTTCAGCAGGGAGTCTTATACGGCACGACAGCAACAGCGCATGCACCTCGTGGTCTGTGGCGTTAGTTCTTGTGTAAAGCGCTCGCGCTAGCTGCAAAATACGACAGAAAACACTGAGAAACTGCAGAATTATGTATGGGATTACAATATGAGCGCGAGGCAGATGAAAGAGAAACAGGAGATACAGTGTGTGAGAACATTTACCTGTGAGTAGCTCATACCAGAACAGGCAAATCTCTCTCTCTCTCTCTCTCTTTTAATTTAATAATATATATTTTTAAATTAAATAATAGTTTTATTCTATGTTACAGTGTTAATTAACATAATTCAGATTATATTTCGCTCATTCAAACAACCCAAAAACAGACAGTTTATTGGGCGGATCGGGTCGGGCTCAGGCAGAACGTGCACGGGCTCGGGCTGGGTCGGGTCGGATTTTTTGGGCCCGATCTAAGCTCTAACATGAGGTGACCAGAAAAGAACTTGTTTAATGCAAGGTAAAAATGTCAAATTAACATATTTGATTAATTTGCACATTGCAATTATATGGCGATTGATATGGAACAGGTCACAATAAAATTATATCATCCTAATATTTGCCACCTTAATAGATTTGTGAGGAGCCGCCACAGTCCTCAAAGGCAACACTTTTGATAAAGGCTGATGATGGAAGTTCCAGTTACCTCATCGCAGGATCTTCTCACACTTAAGCTTATGCTGAAGTGGTGGCTGAGTGGTGAAAGCACTGGGCCATCAACAACAAGGATGTATAAAACAGCAATTAAGCATAACATTATGACCACCTCTTCCTTTCTACACCCATTATGTATTTTTTCTGCTCCTTGTAATTCAATAATTAGAATTCTAAAATACTTTTATTAAAGACTATAGTCTATCTGTTTCTCTTAGTTAATTTTTCTCCTTTCACTCTGTTCTTCAGCGATTAGGACCCCACAGGATAGACCACCATAGAGCAGCTATATTGATTTGGGTGGTGGGTTATTCTCAGCACTGCAGTGACACTGGCATGCTGGTGGTGTGTTAATGTGTTGTGCTGGTACCGCATCAGCCAAATATATTTTAATACAAAAGATATTTCTGACTATAGATGGGTTTGATTGTTGTTAAGCACATTCTTTATACATGAACACCACTGTAAACATCACAGTTCCACATTCAACCACTCACACTATAATCACATGACTTTCCCTATAGTCTGTCTACCATCTTAAACTAAATATACACTTTGTTCTTTACATACTTTATACTTTTTAGCTCTTTAATGTGCAGCATTTTCAAGCATTACCCAGTTGAGCCAGAGGGTGCAGTGCATACATACAGGTAAAGAATTAGACCTAGTTGTTCACTTTTCATTTTTCAAAAGTCACTCTCACTTTGCCTCCATTTCCCTTCAGCAAAAGTGATCAGAACTGTTGTTTTAGCTGTTTAAACTGATATTATCAGCCTGATCTGATCGGTGTCAGTATATGAGCAGTTTTATATTCAGCAGTAAAATAACAGTTATTTATGCCACTAAACACAGGTGTTATATAAGTGGTTCCTTTCAATGGTCAGTATATTATGCGGTAAGTGAACAGATTCTGATGTTGATGTGTTGTAGCAGGAAAAAATGGAGTGTAAGAATCTGAGACACACTGACCAAACAGTGGTGATCAAGATGACCAGGTCAAAACATCTCCAGAACATCAGGTAGATATTCTGTGTGTTCCCATTGTGTAGTGGGCAGTACTTAACAAAAGGAAATGTAGTCCACAGAAGGTCAGCTGCTTATTGATGTGTGTGTGTGTGTGTGTGTGTATATATATATATATATATATATATATATATATATATATATATATATATATATATATATGTATGTCCAGACTACAGTACCCAGAACGCACAACCAAATTACTCTGCTCACGACACAACCCAGAAACCAATCACCCAGTTTTTGAATACACCTGTCTCATACAGTATACATACACCTCCAATCCACTCACTCCTTGCTGAGTATTGTTTGGCTAACCCCCACTTTACAACACGTTTATGATTATTGTGTTTTGATCTCTCGCATGTCTAAATTCTGCTCAATTATGACACTAGATTAAGTGTTTTGAGCTTCCTGTCTTTTTTGTGTCAATATGTTTATATTTCTGGGAAACACAGTTTTCACTGATCATTACATAAATTCTGTTGTTAATGTGGTTTAAGTGTTTGGATGACCTGACTTCCTCTGACGTCATAAGACAGGCAGCAGACAAACAATTTATCACCCGGCTCCTCCCATCTAGTTTACACCAGCTGAGGTGACACAAGTGTAGCCTACCACACAGTCAGACACAACCGCACCTACAACAGTGCTGACTGTGCACAAACACTAAAAACAAGAGATTCTACCAGATTAAAAAAAGATATAAATAAATAAATAAATAAGACAGCCCTTATTTTTATTTCTGAAAGGTGGCAACCCTACTCACTAATGAGCAACCATGTGAAGGAAGGTAATGACAGAGAGCAGAAAAAAGGAGTAGAAAGCAAACAATGAAGAGACAAACATTTATTAGAGATTTATTAAAGCTGTGGGGGTTCTAGCCCAGTTTACAGAACACAATGTAAAAAAAACTTGTTGGACTCAGTGGAAAGGTCCCACTACTTTATAAATCTTACATCCAAAACAATCATATTCAGCGTGAAAAATCACATGACCTTAAAAAAATTCTCTCACATTAATTATGTTCTTGATCACAGAGGAAGACCACACTGATACACACACACCAGGTTATGATACAGAGGTGAACGACGGGGGCCAGGGGCAGCTAGAATTTCTTTGGAACTTGAGTGGGGCTGCTTAACCCTGGACCTTGAGATTGTTGATGTCTCTTCATGAATGTACATTACATTTTTACATCAAACATTTACTGCTCTTTCCACCACCATCAGTTATTCACATCTTCTCTTTGCTAGACTCTCTTAATAATTGGGAATCAGGTCCTTCATCTTAACTCTGTGTCCTTCAGGGAAAAAAACGATTCAATAACCAGACAACAGCTGCATCAATGCCTCTACCAGATATGGTCCTCTGTGCTTCTATTGCTTTAGCTCCCTTCTTTTCTCCCTCCTCCACTCCTTTTCTGAACCCTTTATCATGTCCCTCCTTCTCTCCTTCCCTTAACCCTTTATCACGTCCCTCCTTCTTTCCTTCCCTAAACCCTTTACCATGTCCCTCTTTCTCTCATTTCATGAACCCTTTCCTAAGTCCCTCTTGTTCTCCTTCTCTGTAACCCTCTCTGTGTCCTTCTGCTTTTGCTTCTTTAACTTTTTGATCCAGTCTGGCACAGAATTTTTCTTCAGCTTCTCTTCTTGCTTCACTTCTTGCCTTTTCAATCTCTCTGATCAATTTCTCCTTCTCTTCCTCATGCTTTGCTGCAATGTAAGCCAGCTTAATCTTTTCTTGTTCTCTATGATCTATTTCACTTTCTTTTTGTAATTTATGAAAAATTTCTCTCTGTATTTTCAGTTTATTTTCCAGTTCTATTTTAAATTCTTCCTCTCTTTCTTTCCTTTCATTTTCTCTCTGAAAAGCCATTTCTTCTTGCATACGTCGAATCTTTTCATTTGCTTTATTTTCTATCCTTCTCTTCTCCTCTTCCTCTCTCTGTTTCCTCTGTTTCTCTTCTACAGCTCTTCTTACACTCTCTACTCGTCTCTCCTGTTCATACAGCTGTTGTTTGTGGTTTTGCTGAAGCTCCCACGCTTTTTCTTTAGACTCTAGTTCTTTTCTCCACTGTTTCTCCTGTTTTTCTCTCCTCTCCTCCTCCTCCTGCTTCATCCTCTCCCACTCTCTTCGCTGGGCTGTCTGCAGCTCCTGTAGCTCCTTCTTCTTCTTTTCTTCTGAGTGTTTTATTTTCTCTTCTAGAGCTATTCTTCTCTTTTCCTCCTCTGCTGCCTTCTGTTCATACTTGTTCTGTAGCTTCTGCTGATTAGCTCTTTCTTTCTGTATCATCTCCTCTTTCTCTTTCTCAAATTCCTCTTTCTCTTCTTGCTGTTTCTTCCTCCATTCTTCTTTTTCTTTCTTTCTTCTGTCCTCTTCCTCCTGATCTCGCTGTCTCTGATCTTCCTCTCTTTGTTTCTCCAACTGTTTTCTGTTTTCCTCTCTTTCTCTGTTAATGTGTTCTATGTGCTCCTTCATTCTTTTTTCATCCTCTTCTCGTCTTTTGTTGTAATTTTCTCTTTCATTTTGTTCTCTCTCTGCAGATTCTCTTTTGATCTGCTCTTCTTTTTCTCTAAACTCCCTTTCTCTTATTTTCCTCTCTTCATCTTGTTTCTGTCTTTCTTCCACCATGATCTTTTTTAGTTTCTCAATTTCAGCTTCATGTTTGGCTCTTAGCTCTTTTTTCTCTCTCTCCATCTTCTCCACTCTGTCCTTCAGGATTCTCTCCTGTTCTTCTCGTAGAGCTTTCTCCACCTTCTGGAACATCTCATTAGTGTAGCAGCTCCCTCCATTCTCTGTCACCATGGAGTCGATCTTCTCCAGTAGAGCAGTGACCTGCGTTTGGTCTCTGGTTTCCTTGTTGTTGAATACATGGAATCTGTCTCCACAATTTCCGATGAGAAATTTTAGGTATGGGTTAGAAGTTTGAATGAACTCTTCGATGTTCTTGTTCTGCAGTTCATCTCCTCTGGTGAAGAGCACCATGGTGTATCCTCTGGCTTCTTCACCAAACAGATCTTGGATCGTCTTCACTGCTTCTTTCTCCTCTGGTGTGAAGCGTCCCACTGTCAGCACCAGCAGAAAGACGTGTGGACCTGGTGCAGCCAGTGTAATACACTTAGCAATTTCAACGTTAGTTGATTCTTTCTGACACACGATAGTAACTGAATTAGAAGAAAGATCTTCTTTAAAAAGTTTTGTTCCTGAGATGGTATTTGCTGTAGCACTCTTGCCAACACCCGTCTTCCCAAGCAGCACAATCCTGAGTTCATCTGGTTTCTGTTGTCTAGCTGTAGACACACAAAAAAGCTGACATCAAAACAAACACTGGAATTTCAATAATATTAGCAGAAGCAGTCTGCATGCCTACGTGTTTAGTTTTATACAACTGTGGTCATGAAAATGATTGGAACCTGAGTTAAATTATTTGGATTGGTAAACGGATATATATAGTTGTAAGCTATTATATCATTGTCTTTGCACACCTCCACTGCTCACCTTGTACAATAGAATCCTTTGATAAACAGTAAAGAGCTTGTATGTATTGAATGTATCTTTTGTTGAATTGAACTGTCTGAACCCCCACAATCGGGCCTGGACACATTGCGTTAACACCTCCTGCTTGGCCAGGTCTAGTATTGAGAAAGTAATGATGGCAAATGAAAACAAATGGTTCCGTTATTTGGAGATGGTTCAGATTCAGGGTGTCAGATGAAGCATCACTACTGAACTAAACACTGGCCTTTATAGTAGACACACCCACTCTAACCTGAACTTACCAATGAGCTTCTTCACATGGATATAAGAATAGACCTGACCCATTTCAGCCCAGATTTATAGAAAATAAAAAAGTAAAACTCAAACTGCACTTTTTATTAACTTATTTACATGTTTGTAAGCACTAGGACCACTGTAATTAATATACAAAAACCAAGTAGATGTCAAAACATTACAATATGAATGAGAAAGACTAGATTGCGGCCAGAATGTTACAACTTTGCATGTCTCTACAGAGGCCCCACCTGAACAAAACACCAATTTTTTATGCTGATTGACCAATGAAAAGCCTGATGAAAGCTGATTGGCTGATGGTATCCAGTCATTTTGTTTTTGAAGTTGCCCTCTAAATCTCCGTTAGAGCTTGTATAGTTCCACCTCAAAATCACAGGATGAATATGCCTGTTAAGTTAAATATAAACCTAAGTGATCAAAAGATATGGCCGTTGGTGGGGTCTGATCCAGAAGAACTAATATGTATATTGTGGCCACATTGTTTATGATTTTAACTGAATGTCGAAGGACATGCTCTGCTGAGTATTTTGATATAAAACGTGTAAGGATTGGTTATTAAGCAAATTTGTTGGTATTGACCCACAGAGCACCCCCTTTTGGTGCAATTTGTCCAGGCTACACAACTGCCTTTTCAGAGGAAAAAAATAAAAATAATAAGAAAAAGGAGAATATTTATTTTTTGCAAAAACAATTGGGTTCTACGCACCTTCAGTGCTAATAATAATAATAACATGTGCAAATCATATAAAAGAATAATAACAGTTACCAAATACAATTTACCCTGTATTTGATTGCTGCTGCTCAGTTTGAGTTCGCTGATTTCTTGTTTCAAATCTTCATTTTCTCTCTTGTATTTGAGATGTGCTTCTATCTGTGCAGCTGCATACATGACTGCTGTAAACAGACTTCCTCTGTTTTCTTTCAGTAGATTTCTGACACTCTGAATCACCTCTTCTGCTTCTGTGTTGGAGCTGATTGAATGATAAGTTTGTCCGTAGGTTTTGACCAAACTCTCGCTGTCCTGGTCTAGTGGTTTGTTCTGAGAGGACTGAGTGATCAGGACTATAGTGTGCTGTCTGAATTTTGTTCCAAAGATCATCTGGATCTTTTCCAGTTCTCCTTTATCTCCATCAGTGAGGCGTCCCTCAGGGAGGACAAGGAGAAAAGCATGAACTCCAGGATCACAGAGAGAGACACAGCGGAGAGTCTCCCGCATCACTTCCTCCTCTGAGAGCTGAGAGCTGTAGAGAGCTGGAAGCTCCACCAGGGAGATCCGACGTCCACATACTTCTGCTTCCCTCTTTACACACACTGAACTGGATTCTGCACTGAACTCTCTCTCACCCATTATCAGATCTGATATGGAGGATTTCACTGACCCTTCACCCCCACACACAATCAGGTTCAGCCTCTCAGACCCTGAAAGAGAAATATACAGTTACAACTTATACAATTTATACAATATACAGAGATCAGGATTATTTTCTGTACGAAATGTATCTGTCCTACCTAATACTTTTATTAAGTTAGCATAGAGTTCTAGAGATTTATGTATGTGGACAGGACCTAAAGAAGTCCAAAGGAAAATAGTGAGATAGAGGAGTAAAGAAGGGGGAAGAAGGAAATTAGGTTAGAAGTAGTTAGTGTGTTAGAGGTGTTAGGAGAATATGTGCTTTTTGAAGAGCTCTGTCTTCAGGAGTTTATTAAAGATAGTAAGGGACACTCCTGATCTGGTAGTGGAAGGTAGTTTGTTTCACCATTGGGGAACTCTGTATGAGAACAGTCTGGATTGCTTTGTGTAAATGTTTAGCAAAGCGAGGTGACATTCACTGGAGGAGCCCAGAGGCCGGGAGGTAGCGTAACCCTTCAGTAGTGAGTGCAGGTAGGAAGGAGCTGTTCTGTCATCAGCTTGTAGGCAATCGTAAGAGCTTTGAATTTAATACGAGCAGCAACCTGTAGCCAGTGGAGATCAATAGTCAGTGGAGTGACATGCCCATTTTGGCTGGTTGAAAACCAATACATTTAAATGTATCTTCAAACATTAGTGAACGAATGGGTCACACTCAGGAGCTCATTAAATTCCAGTGTGGTACTTTAATAAGATGCAGCAAGTCCAATTTCCTCACTAATTAATATTCCACAGTCAGCTGTCAGTGATATTAAAAGAAAGTGGAAGTGACTGGGAATGACAGCAACTTACTCTGTTGACTTAAAATAACAGAGGGGAGACAGCGGATGCTGAGGAGCATAGTACCTCCAAAGTTCCTGTTTCGTTCAGATTAGCTCCAGAATCGTAGAGTGAAGAGAACTTCATGGAATGACCAAGCAACTGCATCCAAGCCTTATAACCAAACACAATGCAGACAAGCATATACTGTGCTAGCAGGAGATGTAGAGCTGCAGAGTCATTGTTTTGACAGAGACATGGCTTAATTAACAACATCTTACAACCCGGCAACAGTCTATTTTCATGTCTTGTGCATGCGTTGTTAAAATAGCGTTGGAGTTTAGGAATATAGTAACGCTGATGGGCGTGGTGGTCTGGAAGTGACGTGTGTTCAGGTCAATTTCTGGCGTGTTTCTATCTTTGTGGCAGGAAACACAGGTCGACAGTCAGCAACGCAACCATGACTGGATCACCGAGCACACTGCGCACCCCAAGCACAATACCACACACCATCACTTCTTTACCACAGCAACAAAACACCTCACCCAGAGCCTTCAGCAATCAACTATAAAAAAACTAAAAAATCTGCACAGTAACTATAAGTTATTATAAGTTATATTTATTTCTGACATTTATAAGGAGTTTTTATTTATGTTTCAATAAACAGATTGTAACTGTAGCTTTAATATAACAGATGTAGGCATTCTGCTGTTTAAGAATATGACAGATGCTCATTCTCACTCATTCTCTTTAACATCAGTAAAAGAGACCAGCAGATGACATGTTTCCTTGATTTCCTTGATGACATGCTTCCTTGATTTACAAATGAAATGTAAAATTTACTGATGATCAGTGAAGAGTCCTACACCGGGTCGCGTACGGACACGGGCAAATAGATGCTGAAACGGGTGGGTTTTACAAATGCTGAAATTTTATTGGTGGGTATGCGGGCGGGTAAGTTAAATACGGGTGGGTAGCACGGGTAACACGTGAATAAGTGGTTATTTTTAGTAGCCTTTTATTTGCTAGGTAATGAACAGAGGCTACTGTTACTGCATAGCAACCTGAGATATATAGATATTACGATAGCCCCTACCATGCACAGGGCGATTTTACTTTGTCATACTGACGTTTCATGTTTCATGTCTCATGTTACCAATAGCTTGCCACTTATTTCCTATGGAAGCCTCGTTGTCACCACGTTGTTGTTTTTTTCACAGGCGCATTGAAAAATAAAGTGCGCTATGGGAATACTTTCAATTTGTGTGATTTTTCACGGGCACGGGTGGGTAATGGGTAGGATATTAACGGGTCCGGGCAGGTACGGATTTAACTTTGAAATAACCACGGGTTCGCGTGTGGGTGGGTGCTGTACTCTGCGGATATGGGTGGGTGCGGGTCTCAAAAAACAGACCCCTGCAGGACTCTGGATCAGTGATGGTTTGGAGAGACATGTCATCTGCTGGTGTTGATCCACTGTGTTATATCAAGTCAGTGCAGTGTTTTCCCACAAAATCTTACAGCACTTCATGCTTCCCTTTGCTAACAACTTTTATGGAGATGTGGATTTCACAGTGGTACGATAGGGGTAATTAATATAATTTATCCATTGCTTTTAGTGGTTGTTGGCAGATTGAAGTGTTTTAGAAAAAAATGAGGGGATTAAAATGCAATTTATTGTAAAACATGGTGTGTAACGAACGTGCATAACTAGTACCAGAAGGTGGTGAAGCTGTTTTGTGTTCCAGTAAACCTTCCTGTAGCATTGTTTGACTTTGCAGCAGATTTGAACCTGAACCTTTAACCTTTAAAGTAGAAAAGAGGTCTGCAACGACCTAATTTGGACTAGAATTAGCCCTTATCTGCAGGTCTGGGGGACACCAATATTGAACGTGCGGAAGACGTCGGAAATAAGACGTCATCTGGCGTCACAGTCTGCACCTTCAGGAGACCAAATTTAGACATGCAAAAATTACCTTGAAAAGATGTCGTTTCAACGTCTCTTTATTTAGTAGGTAGTCTGTTTCTCTGTCCAGTACTGTATAGTCTATGTAACAGTCCACTCTCTAGTCTTAATACACGTTCAGTATTATGCCTCCTGTTTTATCTTCTGTGAAACTACCAAGTTAGTTGTTTGTATTTTTCCCCTGTCCAGTCTCATTCTCTGGGGGAGTTGGGTTGAGAGTATTTAAACTGAGAAGCGGGGGGGTTGAGGCTAATTAAACTAAGATGTTATGATTGGGCTGAATTGTAGCCCTACCGGGGGGGTGGGGGACAAGAAACGGCCAAAACGGGTATGACTTTCACACGTACATTTACAAAAAATAATAAATTGTCAGTTACTGTTAGTAATCAGTTTGTCACAGTGTTTCTGAAGCATAGAAATTGAAATTAAAAAGAAAATATTTGTACATTTCACGATTTACAAGCCTGCAGTTACAAATTCTTTTAGGAAGAAATTAAAAAGAAGAAAAACTGTTGAACAACCGAGTAAAAATCAAGCAGATTTAGGCCATAGGTGCCATTTGTTTGTGCAGTAATCTGTTTGGGGGAAAATACACAAAAAAAAGTAAGCAAAAAGAACAAAGACAGCTGCTGCTTCTTGTTGATGCCCCCTACACAATAAAAACAATACAATAATCCAAGTTTGATTGACAATTTTTTAAGTTAATTGGGCAACAATCAAACAAAAGAGTAAAAAAAGCAAGAAAAACATTGGAAAAAATGTGGTTCCATATTTTTTTCAGTATACTAAATGAGTTATTTATGATGTCAGTCTATTTAAGTTTTTCAAAAACTGTACTTACATGATTTCATGGATTTCTCTTCATTGTTTACTGAAGGGGTTTTCTGACACTTCTCTGTTTTTTCAGACTCTTTCTGTGCTGTTGTTTGTTCATATTGTTGGCTTGCAGTTGGAGCCTCGTATTCCTCCCACTGAAGGTAACTCCATTCATTCTCTATGACCATTGTCTCCAACATTTCTATTAGAGCACAAGCTTTGCTGTTTCTGTTAAACTTGAAGTACTTTTTACTCCATTCAGTGATGATGTTATGAGAGATGATTTCTTCAGCTTGCTCTTGTTCTCTGGAGCCTGATTGCAGTGTTTGTGTTGTCACCACCAGGATGTGTTCACGAGGCTCCTCAGACAGATAAAGTAAGATATAATTCAGTCTGTGTCTGTCTGTCTCTGTGAAATCATCTGGATGTAGAACCAGCATTAGAACATGAGGTCCAGGAGAACACAGAGTCATGCACTCTCTCACTCTCTTATTCAGCTCCTCTGCAGAGAGCTGAGGATCAAACAGGTGAGGTGTGTTGATGAGGGTGATGTTTCGTCCCTCCACCGATCCTCCAGATCTCTTACTGTGCTGCTTTACTGAAGGAGGAGGAGCTTCAGTATTAAATGCATCTCTGCACAGGATGAAGTTCTCCACTCTGCTGATCTCTGAGCTGTTCTTCCCCAGCAGAACCATCCTCAGCGCAGGCCCTAGATACAGAAGAGGAACATTTAGAAATAATTCAGCATCATAAGAATGCTGTTATGTGTCCCTATCCCCATAGTCAGTGGTTTTTGCTACTAATATTTTGTTTGGAGTGTGGAGATTTGTGATTAACCAGACCCAGCACACTTCACTTGAGTAGTTTTTTGTTAAATCATATTAAAAATGAACATCATTACGGGAAAAGTACAGGTTAAATAAATTTTCCTTTTGTCAGCTCTTTTTCCCTGGTTTAGGGTGTTTTCACACCAGCACTATTTGTTCTAGTTAAAACAGACTCGGGTTCATTTGTACCTAGTTTGGTTCATTTCAGCAGGTGTGAAAACAGTAAGTCGCTCTCAGGTTTGGAGCAAAAGAGCCGGACCGAGACCAGCTAGTGGAGGTGGTCTCAGTCTGGTCCCAAACTCTGGAGCAGTTCGCTTGTGGTGAAAACGTGACTCGGTCTCAATCTGACCCAGCTATCAAATATACTTCTTTTGTTTGAGCTAAACTGCTGATAAGACGCAGTTTCATGAGATATATTACCCAGATATATCTATAATTACCACCTGTATTAACAAACGCTGTGTCTCTTCCATACACATGCTGCCTCTGCTGCGTTCAGTACTTGCAGCCATGCGACTCTGTTTACTATGTGGATATCTGCACTGCACGCCCAATTAGAAACACTGAACTGTAAAAAACGCGTAGTAAACCGAGTCATGCTGCTGCAAGTCGTGAACTCAGCACAGACCACGTGGAAGAAGAGGACGAAGCTAAATCTTGTGTTAACCCAAAAACAATTTATATTCAAAGGCTAACTCAATGGTAACGTTGTTAACCACAGTGACAGAGACTGTGAAAATGGCTCCCACAAAGAACATTAGACAAAGTTGAAAATATGCTATTGGCTGCAGGGGCTATTATACTAGATGTACTTATTTCAGAATATTATCATGTTTAGTTATCTGAGGAGAACAGGGCCAGTGAAAGAGCATATAGAGAGCATTTGCAGATATAATTAAACAAAAATACACTCGAGTACCGTGCTATAAAGTGCACAGCATGGCCAGTATTACACGTTATAGCACAAACCTCAAGTGTATTATTGCGATTATACCACAGTTCCATTATCACACTTTATTAAAAAAAAATTGGGACGAGAAAATACGATCTCTTTGGTTATAAGCATCTGTGAGTTAAAATAGTTCCATTGCTGTTCTGCTTGTAGCTGCGCTGTAAGCGCTGCATTGTTGCTAGTTTAGCTTGGTGGCCTCTATTTTTGGCCATTTTAGTAAAAATTGTGGAAATCTAAGCTTACTGTAAATAAACAGAAGCGCTTTACTCACCCAAATAGATGTTTTTCAGGGGAGAAATCTGTCTAGATTAAAGCTCATTTGACTGAAAATAGATGTTTTGTTTTTAAGAATTAAAAAAAAAAAAAACACTTCGGCGCCCCCCAGCGGCAGGACCTGCAGAATTACAAGGGTCCTCCTTAAAGTCAGCTTAAAATACCCTATAATAACTGTAAAATATATACACGTAAGCTTTTATTGTAATAATAACAACTCCAGCTACTCCAACCCCCCGCCCCAACGCTATGCAAAGACATATTTACAATGTCTAATTTAGCTGGAAAGACAAAGGTGAAAAGACGCTGGCTTGAGATGCATTTACGTCTAATTTAGGTTGCAAAGATTAATATAGACACACATTTTGTTTTGGTTAAATTAACAATAAAAAAAAATTCCAGGTTTATACATATGATCTTTAAAATTTAACACCTACAAAAGGAATAAAAAAATTATTAAAAACAAACTACAAGCTGTCATGGTAGGGAACAGAATACAGACACTCGTGGAACCAGTTAAGGATTTTATTAAAAACCCACAGGGTGTACAGATAGTAAACAGAAAAGAGTTTATAACGCCAGCAAACAGATACCTGGGGCATTGGCGTAGGAACCGGGGGGATGGGTGGGACATGTCCCACCCAATATTAGAAACACGTGGATTTGTCCCCCCCAAAAATGATATCAGTTCGCTCACATCAGCCGTAATATTAATGAGGAGACAGACCGGACCAATCACAGAGCTGATTCAGGTATTAAGTCCCGCCTCTCAGTAGAAACAGCCAATCAGCTTGCTGGTGGAGGAGAGGCTGGCTGCGTCCAGAAACCCCAAAAGTGTCTCCTTTTTCCTACCGATCCTCCTCCTCTCCTCCGTGACCCGGAAACTGATTTTGTGACGCCATCTTGCCGCCTGTCCGAATACCGTAGGAGACGAAAGAAGCCGCTTAAAATTCTCCTGTAGTAGGCTTCCATTGAAGGATACATCAGTGTATCCTACTCCGGAAGACTTTTAAGGATTTTCCAATGACATCACTGCATCCACTCCCACAGAGCACGCGAAAAGCAGTGCGAGGAGCAGGCAACGCCCAAATATACGTCATAAACTAGGTTCCTTATCTAATTATACAGCCAGTAAAGCACTAATATATGTTTTTGTTTAGATAAGCTGTATGCTCAGTAAAACTTTATTAATGTTCCCATATTTGTAACATGATATATATATATATATATATATATATATATATATATATATATATATATATATATATATATATCTCACTGGCCAGAGATGCGGCCAAAATGCCTGGGAGTAAGCAGGATTTTATTGGAATATCTGAATATTTAGCTGTGTGACAGTAATGTTCCATTGATGCTGTTTCATCTAATATTTTTTCACTTCAACATGTATGCAAAATATAATATGTATTATTATATTTATTATTTATTAAGATTTGTTATTTGTTTTATTACATTCAATGAAATCATATTTTACTATTAAAATAATTTAATATTTACATATGCAACCTTCATCAATGGCTAATCAGGCTGCACTTTGAAGCTTGATCTCTAGAATTTGGAATTGTGTTTATTGATCTCTCGTTTTTATTTTTGTATGTGGAGCTTTATTCAGAAGCTGTGATTGGCTGGGCAGTATCCGGCATGTGCTAAAAGTGAGCGTTGTGATTGGCTCAGTTCATCGGTAGTCAACATCCTATCTAAAAGGGATCAGCTGTCCCATTTCCCCAATTACAGCTCCTTCCCTCCATTCCTCCTCCTCCTCTCCTCTCCTCGATTCCTCCACCTTCTTCCGGGGTAGGAGAGGAGGAGTAGGAAAGGAGGAGTAGGAGAGGAGGAGTAGCAAAAGTTTCTGGACGCAGCCTCAGTTTGCTGTTGGGGAAGCCCCGCCCCCTCGCTGTGAGATTTAGCAGCGGGACCGGGCTGCAGCAGCTTCAGCTGATTTTAAAACAGATCTGCATATACGGAGATTTTTCTAAGAGAAAGGTAACGATAGGCTAACCACGTAAACTGTGATTATATGTTTCTGATAGCTGGTTAAAAATACACATCTCTGAATCAGCACACAGTTTAAACCCACTGTGATTAATAAACTGCAGCTGTGTTAGTGAGTTAGCTTAACTTAAATTAGTTAGATAGGGAGTCAGGGTTAAAGAAAAAAAAATATATATATATGTAATGTTCAACTTGCCCTGTACCTGATCAGCTAATCACTATTTCATTTTCAAACTTTATTAATTTAGGATTACAGGACTTACTGTGAGCTATAATGAACGAAAATGAATTTAACTAACTAGTTATCTAGAAGCCAGATGTAGTGGATAGCCAGAATGTAGTACAGTACTTTATGTTTGTAGTTTAAAGCAGTTTCTTAATCCTGATCACTGCCTGGACCAGGTGTCTTCCACCTGTTCCACCTGATCAGCTAATAAACAGTCATTTACTGAGTTTACCTGTTAAAATCCTTTAGCCCCCTATGGAGCCTAAATTAATCATGTATACCCAGCAGTGTATTAAACACATCATACCACCACATTATTAAATGCCTTTGAAGCAGAGGAAGCTGTAGAACATGCAGAACAGTGTTAATATGCAGTAGAATATGTAAGAACAGGGTTGAGAAACACTGCTGTAACCTGACTTCTGTTCATTTGTAGTTCACAGTGAGACCACATGTCCTGACGTTTATAAAAATCTCTATGAAACGTAATGTTACATTCTTTTACATAAAAGGACACCATCTTAAGAAGAGCTCTCAGTAGAAAAAAAAAATAAAAGCGCAGGAGAAAATGTAAATATACGACAGAATTGACATGCCAATACATAATAATAATAATAATAATAATAATAATAAAAATAACCAAATCTGTTATATTATTTTAAATATTAGGTGATAACTGATCATTTTTGTCATATGTATATTATTCAGACATGAATTCAGTCATGCAAAATTTTTCTAACAACAGTAACTGTAACATGGAGTAACATGTTTAGGTTGTAAAATCACCTTATAATAATAAGTTACTTCTAATTAAAAGTAATTTCCACAAATGTTGTTCTAGGAAACTATTGGGTGGGCTTGGGTTCATATTGGCAAATGTGTCCTCCCAATATCAAGCCCGCTCCTACGCCCTTGCCTGGGGGGTATTCCAGAAGCGGGTTCAACAAACTCCAAACCTAACCCTGAACTCCGAGTTGACTTACCTCACCGCGTCATACTCCGAGTTTTCAGTTCCACAGCAGCTGATCAGAGTTAGGTTACTCAACTCTGATTAGGTTAAACCCAGCTGAAGCGCGTTCACGGCTAACTACAAACAGGCATTCTCAACAGAGCGCTGAAACAGGGATTGACCATGAAAATGAATGAGGGATTCCTATTGAGCAGGAAATATTAATGTCTGCGTATGCAGAGTATAAAATAATATTCAGGCATAAAAGCAATACAGCAGCAGCGGTAAAGCAAAGGGAGCCAGCTTGGGCAAAAATAGCTGACAGAGTCAATGCGTGAGTTAAAATAAAAATTAAAAACTAAAAACAATACACTTAGTGAAAAGACATGGAAAAATATTTTAATTGTTGTTTAACTTAATTGTTAAGTTGTTATTATTTAAACATTTTTATTTGTCTTGATTTGTACCCTTTTCTTTTTTTATTGACCTAGGTGTAATCCAAGTGGGATTAAACGCACATGGCAGCAAGTGAAGATGAAATATAAAAACACAGACCAAAGTGGTATGACTTGTACACAACTACCTAATGTTTTTACTTTTATCAAGCTTAGTTTGCCCTACAGTTGATTATGGTTTTGTAGCTAATAGGAAAAAGGCTGAGGTAAGAAAAACCGGAGGGGGGGCACCACTGCCACCATTTACAAAGGCAGAGGAGCTGGTACTTTCACAGAACAGTAGGAGGTCCATCACTCATGGAATGACTGGAGGGAGCTCATCTGAGCCATCAACCCCCCGGGACATGTTAAAGGCATGTTCATTACATTTATTAGTTTATAGTTCATAAACTGTGAACTGCATTGATATTCTTAACAAGTTTAATGCTACTAAAATGATGCAACTAAATGAGCCTCCTACAGTTGTAAATTATCTTAATGTTCCCAAATCTTACTTGATGTGAATAAATATCAGTGTTCAACAAAAAATCTAAATTCCTGTTGCAGAATGATGATGAAACAATCTCTTCTGCCTCAGAATGGGAGGATCCTGGGAGGCCTATGGAGGTACAGTATGTTAAATATGTTAATCATAATATTTCATTTGATTAAACATAGTAATGTGTGTGACTGTCCTATAACAGAATGTGACTGATGATCAGGAATCTGGTGAGGAACCATCCACCTCCAAAGCTCAGCTTGGAACAGTAAAGATGCTTATGTCTCAACAAATATCAAAACTATTCTAAACACAAAGCTATTTATTTGAACATAACATGGTATTTTTGTCTCTTTCTTTCAAGATGGCTGTTAAAGATTTACTAGGTTCACCTAAAAAAACAAATTGAGAAGTGTGATCAAAAGGAACACATAAAACTGCAAATAAAACCGACAAGACTGGAATTTGAGTTGCTGGAATATAAATGGTGGGAGTAGTTGCTGTGAGTGTATATATCTGTTTTTACCAAGAATAAGGACAAGAAAATTCACTTGTTGGCATTTTTTTCTTCAGGAAATAAATAAATCAAAAACATAGGCCTGATCAAATTTACTGTATAGTGCAGACTCTCGAAAAATCCTTGCATCATGTACAGAGCATGGCCATTTGGCTTTAACATTAGTAATGTTGGTAGCATCACATATGATCTTAATGGAGGAGAAAATAAGTTTTTGTAATGTATTAAATATTAGTCCTTTTTGTTGTTTTCAAAAGTAGTAAACTTATGATCAATACTTGTATATTAATGCTGTGGAAGGATTTTCTGTGTACATAATCCCCTTCATTTTTGGCAGGTGGGTTCCATCCATGCATCCAATGACTCTTGGAAATCCTAAAATATAAATAATAAAGCTAAATATATAAAGCTGTTTATCTTTCACTTCCCATTTGTCTGATAATTTTGTAATTTTATATTATAAAGACAAACCTGCAATTCTGTGGAATTCCTTGTTCATTAAAGGCTTATGCCCAGGAACACCACAAAACTGGACAACAACTGTTTTAAAGCTACTTTGCGGACTGACCAACATACAGTTGCCTTGCCAATGTGTTCAGCGTCTCCTACATTGTACAAAAAAGACCCATTGGCAAAGAAACGGAGCGCAATGCATAAAGTCTGCAAAGATGTGAGGGTTGATCCACCATGCCTGATAGTTTAAATGTGTGGCTTTAAAATATTGTTTACGTATAAAATTGACAGCGAGGAAAAACTGTAACGTGCGAATAATTTGCGTTTCAATATCAACTGGATCCGTTTGCATGAGACAAGTGGGCGTAACCCTGAGTTCGGAGTAAGTTAACCTGCCAGCGAGCAGGTTAGCTTCAGAGCGTAAGTTGCTATAGTAACTGACTCAGGTTCTCCCTAAGCTCGGTTTCTGGAACGGAGTTTCCATTAACTCAGAGTTTACTTACCCGGTTTTGTCACTTAACCCGCTTTCCGGAATACCCCTCTGGAGGCGAAGACCATTACAGGATAGTGAGGCAGTCCAATGGTCATATGCGAGGCAGGCAGTATCAGAGAAAATCCAAAAACAGAAACGATACACAGTCCAGGTAATACACGAAAAATCCACAGAGTAGGCAAAGGCAAAAATCGAGGTCGGAAAACAAAAGGCAAGGTCATACACGAGAAAACAATCACAGAAATAAATGCTTTGTAATGTGGGCGAAACCAGGCAATACGCGGCATCAGAGAACTTGTGAAGCGTCCTTAAATACCCTGGGGTAATCAATACTTCGGGCTTCCTGGCGGAAGCAGGTGAGGTGTCACGTGCGTGGGTGTGTGCATGATGTCAGCGTGTGGTGCATTCTGGGTATCGTAGTTATCTGGCTGAGAACCTCCGTTGGAGTTAAGTGTGAAAGGAAAGGAAGCGCCTACAGCACCAGACGTGACACTAATTTAAATCAATTCATAAATTATTATTCTTTTCAGACAGAGCTCTATCATCCATCATATATGTTCTATATGTTACAGTATGTTACATATATCTGCACCTTATCGGCACTAAAATATTTTATTGTACCGTATCGGTACTGCACTGTCCTGTCTGTTAAATTGTCTTGTCTTTTGTATTTATTGTAATGTTATAGTTTTAGGTTGCACTATCGTTACACTATTGTTTCCACACTTTAGTAGACTATTATTATTTAGTCTATTGTTTGTTGTTCCATGTTGCACCATGCTTCTTTCATGGTAATTTTGTTACACTTTGTATCTGTATTCAGATGTAATGACAATAAAACCTCTTGACTTGACTTGAGCTGCTTTTACTTTTAGTTATAGTTGTAACTAGGCATTTCCAAAAGATATAATTATGATGTTGAAATGTCAATAAATCAACCCGCCACACCCTTCAACCCATCTTCCACACATACTTTCACTTCAGTAACGTCTTACATGTCTTTATAGTTACCAGGAGTAATGAACCCTCATTAGGCACCTTCCTGGTTTGTAATAATCACTATGAGAAAATCTTGATAATGAAATAAAAAACAAGAAGCCTCTAAACTGAATCAGAATTAAATCAGTAGATTCCTGTTAAAATGTGTTAAGAGCATAAAAAAAATAAAAAAAACAGCTAAAGGTGTAGAATAATCTGTCTATCATTCGTTCATTTGATATTCAATTGAGAATCAAAATAGGAAAATAAAAAAAAAACTTGTTTTAGAAAATAATACAAAAAACTAAATGGCAGCTGATGTACCTGAGCCGAGTCGCTGCGCTTTCCTCCGAGCGCGCTGGCTGCTCGGCAATGCAGCATCAGCAGCAGCTCGAAAAGAAGCAGTGGCTGTCTTCACATGTATCGGAGGAAGCATGTGTCTTCACCCTCCTGGTGTGTTGGGGCATTACTAGTGATAGGGGGAGTCCTAATGAGTGGGTTGGGTAATTGGCCGTGTAAATTGGGGAGAAAATGGGAAAAATTTGAAATAAAATTATATATAAAAAAAAAAAAAACTAAATGGCTTGTATTTTCTTTTTTTTATTTGACAATCTAAAAAAAAGGGCAATAAAAAAAATGGATCAGAAGCCAAACTTAGATTTTTCCCCAGCATCTTATTCGGATTATCGTTCCACCTTAAATGCTTTCTGCACTAACATTACAAAGCGTTTATTTCTGTGATTGTTTTCTCGTGTATGACCTTGCCTTTCGTTTTCCGACCTCGATTTTTGCCTTTGCCTACTCCGTGGATTTTTCGTGTATTACCTGGACTGTGTATCGTTTCTGTTTTGGATCACCTCTGATACTGCCTGCCTCGTGTATGACCACTCCTGGACTGTATACCGTTTCTGTTTTAGGATTTTCTCTGATACTGCCTGCCTTGTGTATGACCACTCCTGGACTGTATACCGTTTCTGTTTTTGGATTTTCTCTGATACTGCCTGCTTCGTGTATGACCATTGGACTGCCTCACTGTCCTGTAATGGTCTTTGCCTCCAGGTATCTGTTTGCTGGCGTTATATACTCTTTTCTGTTTACTATCTGTACACCCTGTGGGTTTTTAATAAACATCTTAACTAGTTCCGCGAGTGTCTGTATTCTGTAGCCCACCATGACAGAATACGCGGCCTCTCGTGAACAGACAGCGATCTCTGACCAGTTAAAGACAGGATTGATCAACCAGGGACAGCTTCTTGGTCAGCACCAACAAACCCTAGTTGGTGTGACCCACGCCGTTACTGAGCTAACTAGCCAGCAGGCTAACCAACAGCAACAACTGACTAGGATCCTTGAGCACTTTCAGGGATTAGCATTAGCCAACACTAACCCTGCAGCTAATACTAGCTTACCCAGCTCTAGCACTTCTTCTCCCGTTTTTTTGGTGAGTAAACCGTAGCTTTTTGATGGTGATCCAAAGAAGTGCAGCGGATTTGTTTTGCAGTGCTCTGTATTTTTCAGTAATTCTCCTTCTGTCACTGATAAAGCTAAGATTGGCTTTGTTATCTCCCGTCTCTCTGGTAAAGCGCTCGAGTGGGCTACTGCTATGTGGGATAGCATTTCTGAGGCTAGCTACTCCGATTTTTTGGCTGTTTTTCGCTCTGTTTTTGATCACTCACGCTATGGACAGTCCAATGGAGAGTTATTATTGGCTCTCAAGCAAGGTCAGAAGTCTGTGGCGTCCTACGCTCTGGAGTTTCGGACACTGGCAGCTGGCAGCGGATTGAACGACGCTGCTCTCCTCTCAGTTTTTAAGAATGGACTGAATCCCGACATTTTAAGAGAGTTAGCATGTAAAGATGACTCTCTTACCTTGGATCAGCTCATTTCTCTCTCTATCCATCTGGATCAGCTGCTCTCTCACCGTTCCAAGACCCACCAAGGCTCACACACCTCTCCTGTGGTACAGCTTCCCGTCTCTACTCCCTGCTCCGGGAAAACTTCGCCATCTCCAGAGGTCCAGGTTGTCTGCAGTGAAACATCAACGCCGCATCCGTTTCCAGCTGTGTCTATACTGTGGGGAAGCCGGACATCACAAGGCTGAGTGTGGTTTCCTGACCCGATCCGTGAAATCTTCAGCTCCGGGAAAGCGCGCGGAATGCCCTCCGTGCTAACGTGGTACATAATTTGACTCCTTGTCGTGATTCTAAGAGGTTTTCGTTGCCCGTGATTATTAGTTCACCCACTGGTTCTTTCTCTGTCTCAGCGCTTGTAGATTCCGTATCGGAGGGAAACTTCATTAGTCTGGAGTTGGTGAAAGAACACGGCATCCCCACAAGAGAACTTCGCCGCCCTCTATCGATTCACGCTGTGGATGGGAAGTCGGTCTGCTCTAGACCAGTGACTCTCCAGACCGGTCCTCTCTCTCTCCAAGCCAGCGCGCTCCACTGTGAGGAACTGTCACTTTTTGTGCTTCCTAGCACTGAACACCCTGTGATTTTGGGCATGCCATGGCTCAAGACCCACAACCCTGTGATTTCCTGGCCTGAGGGAGATATTACGTTTTGGTCTGATTTTTGTTTTGATCACTGCTTAGCCCTCACTAATGTAGCTTTACAGTCCACCTTCATTGAGAGTCCCGAAGATTCTCCCTGTATTCCCCCAGAATAGTCTGACTATTTAGAAGTGTTTAGCAAGTCAAATGCCACTAAACTGCCTCCTCATTGCTCTTATGATTGCGCTATTGACCTTATTGAAGGTGCCACTCTACCTAAAGCTAGGGTTTATGCCCTTACTCTTGACAAAGAGAAGGCTATGGCTCAGTATGTAGAGGAGGCTCTTGCGTAGGGCTTCATTCGCCTGTCAAAATCTCCCTTCGGTTCAGGGTTTTTTTTCGTAAAGAGGAAAGACTGGGGCTTACGGCCCTGCATTGATTATTGTGGTTTAAACGCTATTACTAAGAAGTTCGCTTATCCGCTCCCTCTCATCCCTAGCGCACTCAAGCAACTACGTGAAGCCAAATATTTCACTAAGTTAGATTTACACAGCGCGTATAATCTGGTCCGACGTGTGTCGCGACATGATTGGACAGTATGTCGTCTTTTTTATAGACAACATTTTGATTTACTCCCCTGACTTAGAGTCTCACATCTGCCATGTCCGCTTCGTTCTCCAGCATCTCTTAGAGAATAGTCTTTATGCTAAAGCCGAGAAATGCGAGTTCCACCTCCAACGGGTCGCATTTCTCGGCTATGTAATTAGTTCTCAAGGTGTCCTGATGGACGACAACAAGGTCTCTGCCGTAACTAACTGGCCCGTTCTGCAATCCTTTAAGGATCTTCAGCGTTTTTTGGGTTTGCCAATTTTTACAGGCGTTTCATTCGAAACTTTAGTAGTATAGCTGCTCCGCTTACTGCTTTAACTAAGGGTCTCAAATGGTCTCCCACAGCAGACGCTGCTTTTGTAAAGCTTAAAGCTGCGTTCATCTCTGCTCCCATTCTTGCTCATCCTAAGCCCGATCTTCCGTTTGTGGTCGAGGTAGACGCGGTGCATTCACCACCTCCTGAGGGTTGTCCTCCTCACAAAACGTTTGTTCCAGTACAATTCAGAGATCGTCTCATCAGTTGGGCTCACTCTGCACTCACTTCTGGCCACCCGGATGTCACACGTACTCTGCAATTAATCTCAGCTCGGTATTGGTGGGAAAACATGCGAGCTGACGTACACGCGTTCGTTGTATCTTGCTCCGTTTGTGCGCAATTCAAAACACCCAAAACCCTTCCAGCCGGTAAGCCAGTTCCTTTACCTGTACCTGAAAGACCCTGGTCTCGCATTGCAGTAGATTTTGTCACGGATTTACCTGAATCCGAGGGCTACACCACTGCACTTGTTGTGGATAGGTTTTCCAGGGGTGTTAAGTTTATTCCTTTTCCTGCTCTACCTACTGCTTTGCAAACAGCACAGGCTATCTTGGCTCACATTTTTAGGCATTTTGGTATCCCTGAAGGTATCCTTTCTGATCGGGGCCCCCAGTTTACATCTAGAGTGTGGAAATCTTTCTTTGAACATTTGGGGGTTCATGTTAGCCTTACATCTGGGTTTCATCCCACTAGCAATGGCCAGTGCAATCAGGAATTGGGCAAATTTCTTAGATTATACTGCCACAAACACCCCACAGACTGGTCTCAGTTCCTGGGCTGGGCAGAGATAGCACAGAACTCTCACTAACTCTACCTCTGGTCTCACTCCCTTTCAGTGCATTCTGGGTTACAAACCTCCGTTAGCTCCGTGGACAGCCGTGTCCTCTGAAGTCCCTGCCATGGACGACTTGATGAAACGGAGTAAGCAGGTGTGGAGGGAGACTCACCAGCAGGTTTCGGAGGTATTGCGCCATTACAAGGAGCGTTCTGACAGACACCGAGGCAGTACCCCTCAATACCAACCCGTGGATCGGGTCTGACTCAGTGACTCAGAACTACACTCCCCAGAATTTTCCTGTGCTCTCTCCCCCGGACTCACTGCATCTCACAAACTCTCATTCATACTAATAAGTCTTATTGTTCTCACTTGTGTCTCCCTGTATAAATACCCCTCATTTCCTGTTCTCTACATTCCTGAATATAGTCTCTAGATCTAGTCCTTCGCTGGCGGGAACCGGTGTCTGGAGAGCCGGTGCTGCTGCAGCTCTCTCCGGGGCTGAGGTGGCGGGAGCCGGTGTCTGGAGAGCCGGTGCTGCTGCAGCTCTCGCCAGGGCTAAAGTGGTGGGGGGCGGCGTCTGGAGAGCCAGTGCTGCTGCAGCTCTCTCTGGGGCTAAGACGGCGGGAGCAGGCTGGTGCAGGAGGGTAGTCCTCTTCCTCCAAGCTGGGCGCAGGTTTAAGGAAGTCTATAAAGTCGCAGATGTAAGACTCCTCACCACCTGCATCCCTGCCAACCTTACCCCCCACCCCCCTGCAGTGAGCAGCGAGGCCGGCTACACCAACCCTAGACTACAAAAAATGCTTCCCCACTGAGGGGGTCCTCCTCAGGTGAGTGGGAGCGCCGAGAACGGTGCTGAGACGGTGCTGCTGCAGCTCTCTCTGGGGCTGAAACAGCGGGAGCGAGCGTCTGGAGAGACGGTGCTGCTGCAGCTCTCTCTGGGGCTGAAACGGCGGGAGTGGGCGTCTGGAGAGACGGTGCTGCTGCAGCTCGTCTGGCTTTTGCTCCTCCAGCGCGCCGCGAGGAAGGGGGGTGTGCAGCAAGGTAGATTGGAGGGTGCTTAAAAGTACAGATGGACAACGATTGAAAACGAAAGCAATCCAGGAGATTTTTAAGGTAAAGAAGTGGAATATTCTGCAGTTGCCGAGTCAGTCACCAGATCTGAACCTGATTGAGCTTGCATAAAACTTAATTTAAATTCACTTGCATAGAAAAAAAAGCAGAAAAAAGCACAAACCAGCAACAACTGAAGACAGATGCATTAAAGACCTGGCAAAGCATCATAAAGAAGGAAACTCAGTGTTTGGTGATGTTCCAGACTTCAGGCTTCAGTTATTGCCTGCAAAGGATTCTCAACAAAGTATTGAAAAAGGACATATGATTTATAGTAAAGTTCATTTGTTCAATTAATTTTAAGCACATAAAATGAGGATGCTTTGTAGAGAAATTGTCCTGAACACTTTATAGTTTTCTTTAACCCCATGAATTACACTGAAAGTCTACACTTTAATAACATCTCAGTTATTTTATTTTAAATCCAGTGTTGTGCCATGAAGAACCTACATCAGGAAGATTGTGTCATTGTCCATATTTTTTATAATTTTTAAAATAATGTTATTGCATTAGAAAATGGTTATAGTCAATATAAATCCTGTTCTTTAAGATGCACTTACACATCTGCCATGATTTACTTTGTATTATTACAATTTTACACGCCTTCTAATAAATTCTATTCAGAAAAATAAAATGATGATGAGTTTGTTAACTTACTGTTTGGACGAGCTACATCAGGGCTATGTCTTCCCTTTGGAATGGTCTCCTCTGCTGACACTTACACCATGAAAATATAATTATTACAATTAAATATGTATAGCAAATTTACTAAAGATGTAAAAATATGCCCCTTTAACATATCTATCCAACCTATTCAATCTGTCTCTCAAGCAGTATTAGAGCAAACAAAGACATTTGTGATGTCGTACCTATAGATTAAACATGCAGCATCTACAGTGGCACAAAAAAGTAGTTTTCTCCTACAGATTTATTTTCTTTTTAATTTTTGGTCATACTTACATGTTTCAGATTATCAAACAAACTTTAATATCAAATATAACTTGAGTAAAACACACTTTTTAAAAGAAACTACTCAAACCAATCTAGCCCTGTGTAAAACAGTGTTTGTTGTATCACCCTTGGCAGCAACAACTGCAATCAAGCTTTACCGATAACCCTTTCACATCTCTGTGGAGGAATTCTTTACAGAATTGTTTTAATTAAGCCTCATTTGAGGTTTTCGAGCATAAACAGCCTGCCACATACTTTGACTTGGCCACTCCAAAACCTTTTTTGATTAGATTTTTAAAGCTATTTATAGGTGGATTTAGGATCATTGATCCTGAAAAAGAGATAGATATAAAGAGCCAGGGCTCGCTCGGAAAACCTGCATAGATTCGCTCTCACGAGCTTCAAAGATCCAGCGCCGAGTGGCTGGTTGGCGCTGCTTATAAGCTGTTGAAAGCAGGTGTTGATAATTAGCCAATTAGCCCTCGGCGCTGGCCTGGCGCGCCCTCCGATGCCCTGGAGGACACCTCGATCGGGCACCAGCCCTTACAGGACCCCCCCCTGAGGGGCGGCACCCCACGGCCCTAAACCCGCCGCACGGTCTCGCCGAAAAGCCCTAACCAGTTCCGGGTCTAAGATGTGACGAGCTGGTACCCAGGACCGCTCCTCCGGCCCGTACCCCTCCCAGTCCACCAGATACTGGAGACCGCCGCGTACACTTCGGGAGTCCAGGAGCCGGCGGACGGTGTAGGCGGGGGCACCACCAATGGTACGGGGGCCCGGGGGAGCAGCTGGACCCAAGGAACAGAGGTAGGGCTTCAGGCGGGACACGTGGAAGGTCAGGTGGACCCTTCTAAGGGCAGGTGGCAGGGCGAGCCAGTATGACACCGGATTGACCCGACGAAGAATCTTAAAGGGCCCCAGGTAGCGTGGGGCCAGCTTGCGCGGGGTACCACGCAACAGGATGTCCTTAGCCGACAACCAGACGCGTTGACCAACACGATAAGAGGGGGCGGGTCACCGTCTCCTGTCTGCGTGCTGCTTCTGGGTTGCCCTGGCAGACAAGAGGGCAGCCCGAACCCTCCTCCAGGCTCGGCGGCAACGGCGGACTGTCTGGTCGGCCGAGGAAACTCCAGTGACTGTTTCCTGTCCGGGAAAAGTAGGCGGAGCATACCCAAACTGGCACTCAAAGGGCGACATCCCTAGAGATGTGCCAGAGAGTATTATGGGCATACTCCGCCCATTTCAGCTGGTCGGACCAGGTGGACGGAGCGGAGGAGGCCAGACAGCGAAGGGTTCGTTCGAGGTCTTGGTTAACCCTTTCTGTCTGGCCATTAGATTGGGGATGGAAGCCTGAAGAAAGGCTGGCTTCCGCCCCTAACAGTCGACAAAAGGCACCCCAGAACCTGCTGGTGAACTGTGGCCCACGGTCTGACACGATGTCTGCAGGTAGTCCATGGATCTGGACTACGTGCTCTAAGATTAGTTCAGCCATCCCCTTCGCAGATGGAAGTTTGGGAAGGGCCACAAAGTGGCAGGCCTTGGAGAATCTGTCCACAACAACAAGAATCACTGTGTTACCCCGTGATGGAGGCAACCCAGTGATGAAATCCAGGGACAGATGGCTCCAAGGACGTGATGGGACTGCTAACGGCTGAAGCAGACCTGTGGGCTTTGTTCTGGAGTCCTTACACTGTGCACACACAGCACACGCAGCCACATAGGCCCGTACTTCTGCCTCCAGACGCGGCCACCAAAAACGTCGTCGGAGGAGCTCTAGCGTGCGTGTGGTGCCCGGGTGTGCTGTTTGAGGGGAAGCATGGGCCCACTGTAGTACCCTATTTCTCAGTGGCCGGGGAACATATACCCGGTCCGGCGGACCACCACCTGGGTCTGGTTCGGAGAGGTGGGCTCGCCACACCTCATCCATAAGGGCCCAACGGATGGGAGCTAGCACACGGACTGGGGGAACAATAGTTGTGGGTGTGTCTGGATGAGAGGAGGGCTCCCATTGGCGAGAGAGAGCGTCTGGTTTGATGTTCTTAGAGCCTGGTCTGTAAGACAGTAAGAAATCAAACCGGGTGAAAAACAGCCCCCACCTGGCCTGCCGGGGGTTAGGTTGTAGGCCAGGTTCTTGTGATCCGTCCAGACCAGGAAGGGGTGCTTGGCTTCCTCTAGCCAATGTCTCCACTCCTCCAGTGCGAGTTTTACCGCCAACAACTCGCGGTCACCCACGTCATAGTTCCGTTCAGCTGGGGTTAGGCGATGAGAGAAGTAGGCGCATGGGTGCAGTCGCTGGCCAGGACCTGACTGCTGGGATAGGACTGCACCCACCCCTACTTCAGAGGCATCTACTTCCACTATAAATGGAAGATCTGGATTGAGCAGCTGGAGAATCGGGGCAGTAACCAATAGGCGTCTGATGTTGTCGAATGCTTCCTGGGCTTCAGTGGACCACTTGAACCGCCCTGCATTTTTTCCCGTCAGGGCGGTCAATGGAGCAGCTACCGTGCTGACATTTCTCACAAAGCGCCGGAAGAAGTTGGCATAGCCGAGGAAGCGCTGGACAAGACGCACAGACGTAGGCCGGGGCCAGTTCTCCACTGCCTTGGTCTTGGCTGGGTCCATGCACAGAGTGTTGTGAGACACGATGAACCCCAGGAAAGATATCGTCTGCGCATGGAACACCGATTTCTCCAGCTTTACAAAAAGGTGGCTCTCTAAGAGTAACTGGAGGACCCGCCGGACATGGTTAACGTGTTCGTCTACCGATTTGCTGTAAATCAAGATGTCGTCTAGGTAGACAAACACATACCTGTCCAGGGCCTCCCTGAGGACCTCATTGATATACCTCTGGAAGACGGCGGGTGCGTTCATCAACCCAAACGGCATCACCAGGTACTCATTGTGGCCGGATGGGGTGATGAACGCCGTCTTCCATTCATCCCCCTGTCTGACACGAACCAAGTTGTAGGCACTGCGCAGGTCCAGTTTGGTAAAGATGGAAGCCTGCTGCAGTGCCTCAAAGGCCGAGGTCATTAGGGGCAAAGGGTAAGAAGTAGATCCTTAATTGTTATTTTATTGAGACCTCTGTAATCGATGCAGGGTCTCAGGCCCCCGTCTTTCTTCCCTACAAAGAAGAACCCTGCTCCGGCCGGGGATGTAGATGGCTGAATAAATCCAAGGGCAAGGGCTTCTTGAATATAGTCCTCCATCGCCTGGCGTTCTAGCCCTGACAGGGAGAACAGCCTACCCCTGGGTGGGCTTGTGCCAGGGAGGAGGTCTATGGCAATGTCATATGGACGGTGCGGGGGCAGTAGCTTTGCCTGCTGCTTGCTAAATACCTCCCGAAGATCCCAGTATTCCGTAGGAACATGTTTGAGATCCACGGGGTTAGCATGCTCTCCTCCTCTCCCGGATGCGATTATCTAATCACTGAGCGAGCTTTATGAGCTCTTCTAGGGAGACAGGTGGGTCGCGGTGGGCCAACTCATCTTTAAGCTCCTCACTGAGCCCAAGCTGAAAGGCCGAGACCAGTGCACAAGCATTCCACCCACTTTCATCCGAGAGCGCGCAAAACTCAATGGCGTAATCTGCCACTGACCTCCTCCCCTGACGGAGGTGCAACAGGCGGGACCCAGCCTCCTCTCCACGAACAGGGAGATCAAACGTTCGTGACAGAGAGGAAGCAAACTGTGCCGCCGAAGCACACACGTCAGGGTGGTTCTCCCATACAGGGGTGGCCCAAGCTAAGGACCTGTCGGTGAGAAGGGAGACTATATATGCCACTTTCGCACGCTCTGTCGGAAAGCGGGATGGTTGCTGCTCAAAGGTGAGTGAACACTGGAGCAGGAACCCACTGCACCCCCCTGGTTTGCCCCATAACGCTCTGGGGCTGGTAGAGAGGGCTCTGCGGCTGCAAGCTCCTCTGGTTGGGGTGGCTCAGGCACCTGAGGAACCAGTTGTGTGGGGTGTGGGGGGGCTTGGGAGACTAAACTAGTCAGGCCCTGCAGCTGAGAAAGAATCTGCTGCAAGGTCTTCTCATGCCTCCCAACAGCGGCTCCCTGACTCACAAGAGCAGTCTTTACCTGCTCGAGATCTACATGGTCTGCTGGATCCATGGCTCTGGCTGGATCTTTCTGTAAAGGGGTGGGGGTGGAGTGCTATACAAACAGCAGCTCCAACCACACAATCGGCAGACCCAGTCGCAGACCAGCAGATCTCAAAGCAGGTAAACCCAAGAAAAAGGGAAAAAATGATAATAATAATAATAATTAATAATATATAATCATTAATATATTAATAGGATATATATATATATATATATATGTCCTTATTAAACCCCGCTCCACGCGGGGATCGAACCCAGGCTGTCGCGGTCGCAGCCCAGTGCTCTAACCGCTGCACCAGCGAGCGGATTGGGATGCGGCCGCTTTAATCACACTTTAAAGAGCCTCCGCCAAAAGGGGCGGAGCAACGAAAACGGGCGGAGAGTAAAAACAGGTGGAAAACAAAAAGCCACACCTAGAGTGCGTTAGACTGAGGGGGAGAAAATGTAAATAAGGCTTGCCTGGAAGCGGCTACCTCTTATGAGACGAGGTGAAGGATTAACTAAACAAAAGGGGCTTCCAACGAATACAAAACTGAACTAAGGTGCTTATGGAATTAAATGCTGCTCCACCAGAGAGGGGAGGAACAGCGCGGGAGAGGGAAGGTAAACAACCGCGTACCTCGCAGTGAGAGACACACACACACAGACACAGAGACTCGAGAGGGGTGGCAGTAAAGAGCACACCGCTCTGCTCCACCAGACTAGAGACAGATAGATGGCGGCCGTGGAGCTCACTGCTCTACACAGCTCCACCAAACTTGAAAGGGAAAAAGAGATAGATATAAAGAGCCGGGGCTCGCTCGGAAAACCGGCATAGATTCGCTCTCACGAGCTTCAAAGATCCAGCGCCGAGTGGCTGGTTGGCGCTGCTTATAAGCTGTTGAAAGCAGGTGTTGATAATTAGCCAATTAGCCCTCGGCGCTGGCCTGGCACGCCCTCCGATGCCCTGGAGGACAACTCGATCGGGCACCAGCCCTTACACAAAGACTGTGCTTTCCCATTTGTTCTTTAATGTCTTCAGATTGCAGCATAATGTGTTGCTTTTTGAGATGTTTTAGCTGCTTCATATTGACAGACAGGTTCTATTTAAATGATTTATTGACTCTACAGGTCTGGCAGTAATTATGCCTGGTTGTAGCAAGAGAAATGTAACTCAATTTTCCCCAAAAATGTAGTTAATTGCAGTTAATTAATGGGGGCACATTTAGGGCTAGATTGGTTTGGACAGATTTTTTTTCCTTTAATAAAAGGACTGACGCTGTCAGTCTTCCTCCCTGTGTATGACCCTGGCTTGCTTCACTACTCTCTCTGGTATGTTTATATTCGCTGCCCTATTGATATTGACCATGTCTATCCCTCATTACCCTTGTTAGGTTAACCCCTTTGTAAATAAAGTTTGTGTAGGGTCTATCGTGTGTCTGGCCAGCGAGACAAATAAATGAAATCATCATTTAAAAAGTGCATTTTGTTTATTTACTCAGGTTGTTTGATAATCTGAAACATGTAAGTGTAAAAAAAAGCAAAAACAAAATAAATCTGTAAGGGACAAAAACTTTTTCACTGCACTGTAAAACAGAAGTACTGTATAAAAATCTGAATGACAAAATATTTTAAAGTAAAGCCTATTCTACATGAGCATTGTCACGTCTCCATCATATTTTACATTTTTACTTTACAATCACAAACTACTTACTGTTCCCAAGATGTTCCCAGTTGATCTTCTTTACAGAACTTTCTCTCTTTCAGAGACTTCAAATCACCTGGACCATTTCACCTGGTCGTTTCTTCACAATTTCATCATTGACATCTTAAACAGAGAGACATAACAGTAGAAGATCAAAAACATTGGAGAATGTAACATAATTCTAAGAAAACTAAATAATTGCTTTCCATTATTTTTTTCAGCACATTAATTTAAGACACATCTACAGTCATAAAAGAGTTTCATTGCTTTATAATCCTGAATTTAAAGCATTAACTCTGTTGTTAGCCCTTACAGTGAGCTGTTTATAGACTAAAATAAATAAGCTATTATTATATTTGCCTATACTTAACTTATTACACTTATCTTTATATTACTGTAAAATTAACTAAGCTGATCAATGATCTCAGAATCAGTCTGCAGCAGAGCAAGTTCAGTCAAAGTAAGTCACATAAGCTTTGTATCTCTGTGTTTTTTTTTTTTTGAGACATTGGCAACATTGATATCCAATCTAACATGCTTAGGGGTTTATTCCACCGAATCTGTGCCATTTGTGTCCGCAGGAAATATAATGCAGAAATATGTACAAAACATCTGTAAAATACATTTTATTATTAAGCGTAGTGTCTTGTACATTGACCTGATTGCAAATGTAAGATAAATAGTTAAAAACATTTGAAAAAACACTTAGAACAATGAATTCTTCTGTTTCTGAAATCAAGCTCAGGCATACTTGGGTTCTGCAGCAGGACAATGACCCAAAACAAACAAGTCCACCACTCAATGGCTGAAAAACAAAATGAGGGTTTTGGAGTGGCTTAGTCAATGTCTGATTAGGATGCTGTAGCATGATCTTAAATGGCAGTTCATGATCGAAAACCCTCAAAGTGACTGAATAAAAACAATTCTGCAGAGAAGACTGAAAAAAAAATCCTCCACAGCGCTGTGAAAGACACATTGCAAGTTTGTGCAAACACCTGATTGCAGTTGTTGCTGCTAAAGATGGCCAAACCAGTTTTTGTTTGGTCTGCTGAGCCGCCCACACATTCCAACATTCAAATCATGTTACTTGTTGACTTGAAGCAGAAGAAAAATGGACTGTTAGTCCCTTCTAACATTATCTAGATATCAGTATTTAACTTTTTTATTTTTCATTTCATTTTTATAATATAAATGCGTTGATGTGTTTATTACAATGGAACAACAATTCAGAAGAAAACTCAGAAGGACAGAAACATAGAGGAGTGAGTGTGTGTGTGGGAGTGTGTGTGTGTGTGTGTTAGAACAGCAAGGGGAAGAGAGCAGCAGCTCTCTGCTCTAAATCTCATCTACCTCTGTATCTCTCATGTTGATGCTGAACTTCTGATTGCCTCCATAATGATCAAACATTTGTTCTGGTTACTGGTTTCCTCATAAGACACCTGACAAAAAATATTGTACCAATTTAATCTGGGTTTTTTTTTGGCATGAGATCTCACCACACCCCTAATAATGACACAATCTCTTCTACAGTAACGCTCCCCGCGTTAGTGAATCCTGGTGGCTCCGCACTCCCCACATTGCCAAATCCTGCCGGCTCTGTGCTCCCCACGTCTGCGGCCCCCGCCAGGACCTCCAGAACTGAACCCTATAACTGAGCCCAGGCTGGCCTCACAGACATTAACTCAGACTCATGCCAGTCCAGAGTCCTTACCTATATTTTTACCTATGTCCATTCCTGTTTTGATCCCTGTTTCTGTCTGCATTCCTGTACGGGGTGATTCTCATGAAGCTGCAGGGGACATGTCCATGACATGTGTGTAAAGCAAATAGGGAGTACTGTATGGATCAATTGTTTTCATCAGCATATAAACTTATTTTTATATAAATTAAATAAAAAACATATGGAAATTCTCATTACTGTTATGTGTCCGTATCCCTTCTTTCTAATTTTAAGTTAAACCATATAAAAATTACTAAGCATATAAAATAAATAAAATAGGGTAAGGTCGTTTAAAATATCTATATTTATACATAATATATATTTTTTTGTGTTGAACAAAAAATGTACTTGATTTTAAACAAAATAACTGTGTCCGAACAATTTTTTTCTAAATACCGTTTCATGATTTCACCCCCCTATAAAAATTACACTGTGCCTTTAAATTGATCAGCTATCCCATGATGCATCACTTCAGAGATAAGCTTCAAAATGGAGATAAGGTCAGTTGGTCACTCTTCTCTCCCTTTGAGAAATCTGTGTTAATATTGATAAAACTGTCCTCAGTTACACTGTCTATTATCATTACCATTATGGTTTAATACTCATTACTTTTAAAAATATAAAAATAAATTATTTCATGAATATTATCACAATTTAAGGCTTTGACATCTGGCAAAGTTATAGGTTGTTAGCATATTAGCATATATATATATATATATATATACAGTTGTGGTCAAAAGTTTACATACACTTGTAAAAAAACATAATGTTATGGCTGTCTTGAGTTTTCAATAAGTTCTACAACTCTTATTTTTCTGTGATAGAGTGATCGGAACACATACATGTTTGTCACAAAAAACAGTCATAAAATTTGGTTCTTTCATAAATTTATTATGGGTCTGCTGAAAATGTCACCAAATCTGCTGGGTCAAAAATATACATACAGCAACAAAATTTGTCAATTTTGGTGATGTAGCGAGTTGTGTCAATCAAATTAGCTTCATGTCATGGCCTCTTCACTTCTTGTAAGTGATTCTGATTGACTACAGCTGTTGACTTCTCATGAGCCCATTTAAATAGGGCTCATTTGACCCAGTGATTAGACTCAGCTACAAAAGCTACAATGGGAAAGTCAAAGGAACTCAGTGTGGATCTGAAAAAGCGAATTATTGACTTGAACAAGTCAGGGAAGTCACTTGGAGCCATTTCAAAGCAGCTACAGGTCCCAAGAGCAACTGTGCAGACAATTATACGCAAGTATAAAGTGCATGGAACAGTTGTGTCACTGCCACGATCAGGAAGAAAACGCAAGCTATCACATGCTGCCGAGAGGAGATTGGTCAGGATGGTCAAGAGTCAACCAAGAATCACCAAGAAGCAGGTCTGCAAGGATTTGGAAGCTGATGGAACACAGGTGTCAGTCTCCACAGTCAAGCGTGTTTTACATCGCCATGGACTGAGAGGCTGCCGTGCAAGAAAGAAGCCCTTGCTCCAGAAAAGGCACCTTAAGACTCGGCTGAAGTTTGCTGCTGATCACATGGACAAAGATAAAACCTTCTGGAGGAAAGTTCTCTGGTCAGACGAAACAAAAATTGAGCTGTTTGGCCACAACACCCAGCAATATGTTTGGAGGAGAAAAGGTGAGGCCTTTAATCCCAGGAACACCATGCCTACTGTCAAGCATGGTGGTGGTAGTATTATGCTCTGGGAATGTTTTGCTGCCAGTGGAACTGGTTCTTTGCAGAAAGTAAATGGGATAATGAAGAAGGAGGATTACCTCCAAATTCTGCAGGAAAACTTAAAACCATCAGCCCGAAGGTTGGGTCTTGGGCGCAGTTGGGTGTTCCAACAAGACAATGACCCAAAACACACATCAAAAGTGGTAAAGGAATGGCTAAACCAGGCTAGAATTAAGGTTTTAGAATGGCCTTCCCAAAGTCCTGACTTAAACCCCATTGAGAACATGTGGACAGTGCTAAAGAAACGGGTTCATGCAAGAAAACCATCACATTTAGCTGAACTGCACCAATTCTGTCAAGAAGAGTGGTCAAACATTCGACCTGAAGCTTGCCAGGAGCTTGTGGATGGCTACCAAAAGCGCCTAGTTGCCGTGAAAATGGCCAAGGGACATGTAACCAAATACTAATGTTGCTGTATGTATATTTTTGACCCAGCAGATTTGGTGACATTTTCAGCAGACCCATAATAAATTTATGAAAGAACCAAATTTTATGACTGTTTTTTGTGACAAACATGTATGTGTTCCGATCACTCTATCACAGAAAAATAAGAGTTGTAGAACTTATTGAAAACTCAAGACAGCCATAACATTATGTTTTTTTACAAGTGTATGTAAACTTTTGACCACAACTGTATATATATATATATATATTTTTTTTTTTTGATCATTTATGGTAATTATAAAAATAATAATTTAAATATATATATATATATATATATATATATATATATATATATATATATATATATACACACATATATAAAAAATAAATTACCATAAATGATAACATATATTTAGTGTTAATGTATATATGTATATATATATATATATATATATATATATATATATATATATATATATATATATAACAATGTCATTGATGTTTATACTCTGTTGATTAGTCTAATGATTATATTCATTTTTTGAAGACTGACAGAGATTGAACGCAAGAAGGCAGCAGCCAAGGCTAGAGTTTCTTGAAATTTGCTTGTTTTTCTGGTTCCATGTTTTGTTGCACAATTGCCTTAACTAAGTTTCATTACCGTTACATTTATTCTCATTACCGTTTTATTGTGTTCTCATTACCGTTATGGATCTAAAATGTTTTTTTTTTTAATGTTTCACATCTTATCATAACTTTTCTTCATTTTATTATAGTATATCCCTCACCTGTTGTCCACATGAGATTTTGATCAAACATATTCTAAAATCATTTTCATTAATTAAAAAATTAAAATATATTTTACAACTGTTGTATCGGTAATGAGAGTTGCTTAACTATAAATAAATAAATAAAAAAGATCAAAGTAATTGTCAAGGACTGTGCTGTTAAGTTGATGGAATATTTTGTGGAAATATGAAATTAATCATCAAAAAATTTTTGACCCGTTGATCTAGCGTCGTCATTTACGGTCACGGTAATGAGAATTATTCTGGATCGTATAAGATTCAAATTATAATAAAATTCTTTAAAAAAAAATTATATGAAAAAATAATCAATATAGTAAATACACATTCTATTTTAGCTTCTCAACTTGAAAAAATGCTGCACTTTTTATGCTAATGTGAAGGTCTTCATGAGAATCACCCTACCCGTGTCTAGTTCTGCATCTGTTCTCGTCCCTGTTAATGATTTAGTCCCAGTTTTTTTCAGCATTTTATTATATACTCAAGAAATGACTAAAATAATTCTGTTTTACACTAGCTAGCTAAGCTATGTTGTAAAAATAAGTCCCAAGATTAGTACACAGTGCTGTTGCTGGATTCCACATTACCGAGTCCAATGGCGCTGTGTTTGTAGCTGACAGCTAAATTTAACACATTCAATCAAACATTCATGCATCAGTACTTACCATTTTATAGTGAATAAACCAACACCAAAACATCCTAACCCAGAGAAACAGGTTCCTGGTTCTAAAGCGCAGGTAAAGTGGTTCAGAACCCAGTCTCCCATCCACTTCAAACTGAGCTTCAGAACCCAGTCTCCCTCCACAGACTCACAGCACCAAACCATCCACTTCACCAGAGCTTCAGAACCCAGTCTCCCTCCACAGACTCACAGCACCAAACCATCCACTTCAACTGAGCTTCAGAACCCAGTCTCCCTCCACAGACTCACAGCACCAAACCATCCACTTCAACTGAGCTTCAGAACCCAGTTTACCTCCACAGACTCACAGCACCAAACCATCCACTTCACCAGAGCTTCAGAACCCAGACTCCCTCCACAGACTCACAGCACCAAACCATCCACTTCAACTGAGCTTCAGAACCCAGTTTACCTCCACAGACTCACAGCACCAAACCATCCGCTTCACCAGAGCTTCAGAGCCCAGTTTCCCTCCACAGACTTTTGGAGTAACATCACAGTGGACACGCCCAGCAAGCACACAAGCACACTTTGTAAATAAACTGTGAAAAGAAATACTAAAAAATATAAAATCCCCAAACCTATATGTCAGTAGAACATATAATCACTTCTTAAAAAGAGATAAATACAATAAATAACACAAAAGGCTTCCACTTTTATCTAACATTCCATAACATTTTGTAAATGTACTATTTTCTTTGTAATGAGTAGGACTTTAAATGTCCGCAAATAACGATTAAAAGGATGGCCTGGTCCTGTATAACGCAGTTGTACTGGTTATACAGGAAATGTAGGTGATGTATGCAGGTGATATGTTTTATGTTTATTGAGATAAATTCTGTTCACATCTCGCTAATTTACAGGATTATTATATACATAAGTTATAGGTAGCTGATATGCAGTAGTTATGTCATGTATTTTAAGTTTCTCATAAATTTACTTAACTACACTTAAATCGTTATGAATAGAAAAATGATTTGGGGCTGAAAGAATTATCTTTCTATCTAATACCACAGTAATCATGTTATAAAGTAATGAGTGTAGTTATGAAAGTGCTGCAGCAGATCTGAGGAGTGTTTTTAAACAAGTTCTGCAGCTCCAACAACTGTAGATTAAATTACAGTTCAGAGTTTGATTAAATTCAATTTCACAATTTAACTTGATATTATTTAAAGTGCTCCTTGATGTAAATCATATATTTAACTAATTTGAAATAAAAGATTTCAGGTGTTTGTTTCTTACCTGCTGTCGACTCCATTTCTTGAGCTGAAAATCAGGTATCAGGAAGTTTCAGATTAAAGGTCAGAATCTTCCTCCTATCACAGCTCATCTTTACTGGCTACACCACATTCCAGAGAACAAAGAGCCTCATGTAGATGTGTGGATGCTTACTGATCTCATTATTGAGTTTTTTTATATGATTTTACATGTTCAATTATGATTTCAAATTAAATATCTTATAATTCACTTTATATAACAGCAATCACACAAATAGTTATGTTCATCTTATATCCACAGGTACTCTAAATAGATAGATTAAAATGTTTTAGCCAATCAGTGATGGGTTGAGCTTTGTGTGTTTCAGCCAATCACAGAGCAGTTATGGATTAAGTTAAGATGTTATAGCTAATCACAGAGCAGTGATTGGTTGAGCTAAGGGTGTTTCAGCCAATCACAGAGCAGTGATGGGTTGAGTAAAGGGCATTTTAGCCAATCACAGAGCAGTGATTGGTTGTGCTAGTGTTTTGTTATGCAGTATAAAACAGAGAAACTGTATTATTATTTTGGTCTTACAAACCAGCATCACTTCAACAAATATTTAATCTTATATGGACAGTCCAGGAATGATGATATATAAATAGATTATTAATATTACTGAATTGTATTATGAAAAAGTTGTATATAAGATATAGTTGTATATAGTTGTTCTAAACACATACAATTTAATACACTTTACATCATGAACACACTTTACTCTGTTCACTTTTAAAGTGAAAGATTATAAAGAACTGCCTGTTTTGGCCAGCAGGCGGTGCAATACACACACATACTGATTCAAAGCAGTGAAAGGTGTTCATCTCTACATTTTACACACATTCTGTCAGTGTGTCCCAATTCAGGGGCTGCATCCTTCAAAGGGCGCGGTCTATGAAGGTGTGTCCTTCGAAGGATGGGTAGGCTGCAATGGCAGTATTGAAATGGGACAGTCTACCCTACAGAGTATTTCCTGTTTCCTGTTTGAGATTCTAAACGCCACAACCAAAGTCCGAGCTGAGAAATGAGCCTGAGATTTTGATTCTAGTTTTGCTTCAGACACAAAATACCAAATTAATTAATTCCAGGTTAATTAACTGTGCAGTTACTAATGTTTTAAATGTGAACGGGTGGTATTATATATAAGTATTACTTTATATATAAGTATTTATATATCTATAAACTACATAATACTACATATACTACATAATACAGCCGACTCCTCTGCTGACACTGCCCTTTTCGTGCTGAAATAAACTAATCTGAAGCTACATGAAATTTGGAGGTCAGTAGTGACTGACTCTGCAGAAAGTTGGTGAAAGTTGGTGAACTCTGTGCACTATACTCTATACACTGTACACGATACACTATACTATATGTTATTTTACACTGACAGAGCAAGTTGATACTTCCACTGTGTTATAATATCACTGAGTTTACTGTGGAATATTTAGTAGTAAGAAAATGTGTTGCTTTAGACTTGAATTTCAGATTATTTAATCTAGTCTTGGTTTATAAAATCTCTGCTGTGTAACCAGCCTTGCTCTCAACTGATTACTAACCAGATTAAACTAATTAAGTGTCTAAATATGTTTAATTAGCTTAAACAGTATCCAGTATGAGAGTTAGATTACCTTTTTTAGTGTTTTGTCTAAAACAGTTCTGCTAAGGTCTTTAAATGCATGGACCACTGAAGAGATGAAGTTATTTTAATGCTAGATAATGAAGCAGTGTTAATGAATGGTGTACTACCATTATAACAGCATTAAATTATATAACATTGTTATGTAATTAAGACCTCTGCATAATTAAGTACTGCGACAAACAAGCATTAATAAACTGAATTACAAAAGTAAGAGTAAATGAGTTTATTAGAAGCCTCCTTTTGGTACAGTCACTGTTAGCTAAATGAACAATCATAAACTTGAATACAAGTAGTAGATATACAGTGGCCTGCAAAAGATTTTACCCCTTAAATATTTTCACATTTTGTCACCTTACAACTACAACTACATATCCAAAAGTTTTATTTGCTTTGTTATAGATGCTTTATCACATTTGAAATGCAGATGAAAAACATGCAGATTTCCACATAGTTTATATTTTACCACTCACAATGAAATGATTTACATGAATACATTTAATTAATATAGATGACAGATTTGCTGAGTGTATTCTTAATATTTGCTCAACCCCAGCAGTTGTTCCCTCAGCCAAAAGCTATTTCATTCTGCTTATTATCTATTATTCACTATACTAATAACATAATTTATCCTCTGTTTATTACAAAAGAATTGACATACACTGTATCTCAAAATGTTTGTAGACAAGCCAGACTAATTCATCCATTCAGCTACCCTAAAGAGTATTTTTCATTAATTAGAATTAGAATTGGACACACAAACATAAATCTACTATTCCTAAATCCACGTTTGGGCTACAGAGGGGTATAAAGCCCCCAACATTGATCTGTGCATCTGTGGAACTGTGTTCCCTGGAATGATGGTGCTCCATCCAATTCTCTTTTGATTACTAAGGGAGATGTTGAGCAATCAAAGTCTCATAACAATGCTTTAAAATCTAGTAGAAATGTATAAGCTGTTGTTTCAAGTTACAGTGATAAATGTTGTTCTGATCATCAGGACTGAAAATTTCATCTGATATTTGAGGGATAAATGTAGAGACTATACCCCACATGCAGCTTTACACAGTACAGGTTCAGAGATTACATTCTACAGCCAATCAATGATGCAGGTTCATTCTTTGTATTGTCATGTTATATATGTAGTTGTAATTCTGCTATAAAATGAATAAAAAATAAAAATTACCCTTGTTTTATTGCATTGTATTTTAATAGTCAGTACATTTTCATACTTTAGTATTTTTAGTCTTTACCTCCATAAAGCATTTCAGTTAAGCATTTAACCCACCTAACACATACTGTTTCATCGTCAGACCATTTTTTACTCACTACCAAATTTTATTGCATCCCATTGCAAGGTCATTACAAAGCTCTCCTACTGCACCCACTGCTGCACCCAGTGTTGCTCCCACTGCTGCTCCTAATCGAGCGCCCATTTGTGACATTTTATCTAATTTAGAGTAGAATTCCTTTTTGCCTGCAGCCTTGCATTCTTCTCTGCCTCCTCACGTATCATTTCATTCTCCTTCTTGTACTTTTCTTCCTGGTATTTCAGATCTTTTTCCTTCTGTATTTTAAAAGTGTGCTCTTTCACTTCCATCTCCTTTTTGAAAGTCTCTCTCTGTTCTTTAAGTTTTTTATTCAGCTCTTTCTTTCGTTCCTCGATTGTCTCCTTCTTTATTTGAGCTTCTCTCTTCTGAAACTCTTCCTCCTTTTCTTTTCTCTCTTTTTCCAGATTTTGCCTTTCCTTCTCCATGGTCTTCTTCAGTTCCTCGAGTTCAGCTTCATGTTTGGCTCTCAGTTCTTCTTTTTCTCTCTCTATCTCCTCCTTGTTCTCCTTCAGGATTCTCTTCTGTTCTTCTCGTAGAGCTTTCTCTGTTTTCTGGAACATCTCATTAGTGTAGCAGCTCCCTCCATTCACTGCCACCATGGAGTCGATCTTCTCCAGTAGATCAGTGACCTGGGTTTGGTCTTCAGGATTTCTGTTTTTGAACACGTGGTATCTGTTTCCACACTGGTTAATGATATTCTGTAAGCTGCGGTCAGAATCTTTAATATAATCTTCAATGTTCATTTTCCTCAGATCATCTCCTCTGGTGAAGAGCACCATGGTGTATCCTCTGGATTCCTCACCAAACCGATCTTGGATCATCTTCACTGCTTCTTTCTCCTCTTGTGTGAAGCGTCCCACTGTCAGCACCAGCAGAAAGACATGTGGACCTGGTGCAGCCATGGTGATACATTTAACAATTTCCTTTGTGATTTCTTCATTAGAAATACTCGCATCAAACAGTCCTGGAGTGTCGATCACAGTGACCCGTCTCCGTCTGACTTCAGCTGATTGTTTCTGACAGACGCTGGTAACTGAATTAGAGGTAAGTAACTCTTTGAAAACCTCTTTACGCAGGATGGTGTTTCCTGAAGCACTCTTCCCCACTCCAGTCTTCCCCAGAAGAACAATTCTTAGATCTCCTGTATCTGAGGAAGATTCTACAAAGATTTATGTTGAAAAAAATGAAAAAACTAATTATTATTAAAAAGTTAAGATATTTATGTCCAATATAGTTTCAGAATATACAGTCATATGAAAAAGTTTGGGCACCCTTATTAATCTTAATCATTTTTAGTTCTAAATATTTGGGTGTTTGCAACAACCATTTCAGTTTGATATATCTAATAACTGATGGACACAGTAATATTTCAGGATTGAAATGAGGTTTATTGTACTAACAGAAAATGTGCAATATGCATTAAACCAAAATTTGTATGAGACATTTTACTGCACAACAAAATGATTTCACGTTGGGATTAGAGGGCAAACGGTAGGATTTTACTTGATGTGTATGTTACCTGGCTGGTGGGACACGGGGGAGAAGAAGCCTATCTGTTGCCGTCAGTGTCAAAAAGGGGGTATGCAGCGTATGTGACGCATAGGGGCGCTGCACTAGAGGGGGTGCCAAATGGATGCCGGAAAATTATTTCTAGTCGGTATTTTCTGTAAGAGCTGTTTGTTCATGTATGATAATACACAGGGGCGTCACCTGGCCTGGGCTTTCAGTAGCCCCGAATCGTTTCGCTCAACTCAGCTGTATTATTAGCAGTGATGGTAGTAACGGCTTTATAATAAACGGCGTTACTAACGCCATTACTTTTTTCAGTAACGAGTAATCTAACTAATTACTCTGACTGTAACTATAACGCTGTTACCATTTCCGACACCCCGTTACTGCACGTTACTTTAGCAGCTGAATGACCTTTTTTTAACAGCCAAAGGCCCTATCGTACACCCTGCGCAAGGCCTGTAGCATGGCACGTTGCCACCCATCAACAGTCTATTTTTAGGCCTGGCACACGTCCTTAAAATAGCATTAGACTTTTGGATAAATTTAACGCTGATGGTCTAGAAATGATGTGTGTTCAGGTACATTTCTGGTGTTTCTATCTTGGCGGTGGAAAAAAGCTATGCGTGATTGATCCTCCTTCTTTACCACAGAAAAATAAAGCTCACCCAGAGCCTTCAGCAATCAACTATAAAAATAAAATACACTTAAAAATCTACACAGTAACTATAAATTATTATTAGTTATATTTATTTCTGTCAGTTATAAGGATTTATATTTATGTTTAGTACACAGACTAAATAACTGTAACTATAACTGTAGCAGACAGGCATTCTGCTGTTTAAGAATTTCAACAGATGCTTATTCTCACTCTGGAGTTTTTGATATGGAAAATTAAAAGAGATAAGAACTTTGACTAAACATAAATTTATTTTATTTAACTTTGCCATTATTTAACTGAATTTCACTTTTATATCTGAAAAGTAAAGCACATTGTCGACGTCTGGTGCTGCCCGTCAATTACATAAAACTTAAAACATTTGAAATACACAGAAATATAAAGCTATACGTTAGAATTTGTTTCTTATAACCAGGGCAAATGTATTAAAATATTAAATATATTAATTAATTAATTAAGATCTCATCCAGTGCACTTAAATGTTGCAGGCACGCAAAGTGGTGCTTAGCGCAGTGCGCGCGGCATGCCAAGGCACGCCCGCCCGCAGCCTGCAGTGCTGGCTCTTCTTTTGTAAAAAAAAAAAGAAAGAAAATCCATCAGTCTCACAGCCGAAGCGGAAACCAGCCAAGCTAAGCTAAGCTAAGCTAAGCTAAGCTAAGCTAAAGAAAGCTACACTAAACTAACCACAGTCCTTCTGGAGCAGATGAGAAGGGATTTCAGCATTATTATAAGGTTCTAACATTTACTAACCCCCTTAACCCCCAATTTTCATTTCAAGCTAACGTATAAACCATACGCCGTTTTGTAGTTACAGTTCTGTTACAGTTCACTTGTTCTGGAACTACTTTTTGGTGGGAGGAACAATCTAAATTAAAATATATTCATTATACATTTTTTGAGGGACATTTATTTACTTTATTTTTTTGTAAAAAAAAAAAACTGTTGTATAAAAGCAATAGAACATGAGAGGAAGTGTGTTATTAAGAATAAAATCGCACTCGCCTTCAACTTGTGCTGTTTTTTTGTGATAATGCACTCCCTCTCATGTTCTATTGCTTAAATAACTGTTAACAGTGCAGTGTGATGTTTGTGTTATTGCTGTTCTATAAGTATATTATAAGGCAGTTCATTTTATCTAATTTGAATTTGATTCAGCCCATGAAAATAAGCTACATATCTTGTGAAAATTGTTCCCCTCTTTTTTAAGCCTTGTTTTTCATTTAAAACAAACAAGAGCAATAATAATATCTATGATTTATTTTACAATGTACATCATGTTTACTGTTTTGCATAATTTTGGCTAAATTTGTTTGTAACAGATCCAGCAGGTCTTACGAGGAGTATGTCTCTCCCTCCTAACTGTAAGTTACATTTCCTCTTTATTTTTCTGAACTGAAACTGATTCTGCTTTACAGAAGTTAAGAATTTGATCAACTCACAGATATTGAACTGTATGAAAAAAGACAAAGTACCTACTACTCTGATAAGTGCATGTTCACCAGATTAGGTTCCCAAAACCCTCCTACTGTGTTGGTTTGAACCACTGTTGTCTGAAAGAATGTGTTTCCAGATATGTTTGGTCAGACTGTGACAGCAGAAAATGTGCAAAACTCAATGCAAGAATTGTAATAATGTATTATATTATCTAATGATGTTGTAATCACCCCCACCAGCAACAATCACATCAAATTATAAGTATGATGAATAATGTAGGAGGCAGTGCTTCTAGTAAAAGGGAAAAATGATCAATCCTAAAGCATTTACAGACACTATCTACAAATATTAAAAACATCTAACATGTAAATTAATTCCATTAAACACTATTGTAAATGGCAGTCCTGACACATGATTAAATGCACTAATAGCTCAGTGGGATGTTTGTATTTAAGATTAATAGATAACATGTTTTTCATAGACCTAGAAACAAATGTACTATTTTACATTTCGATTACATTCAATTGCAAAATACATTTAACACACTAAAATGTATGTTACAATACATTTGTATTACAATGGGATTTCAAATTATAATATAAACAACTTATAAACAAACTGGGAGCAATGTCAACTCTCTGCAGAGATGGATGACTACCAATCAAGTTGGCTGAGGGTTGGAGTGTTATCACTGTAAACAGGAACAGGAGAATAGGGAGTGAGACAGTTGTAAAACTGAAAAAATCACAGTTGGTTGTAGACAGAATCTCTCAGCATTAACAGCTATCATAATAAACTACAGAAACAAAACCAAATGAAAAACAAGCAAGATTTAATTAAGAAGAATTACAACAATTCAACATGAAAGCCAAATGAAAAGATAAGTAATTAAACACTAAAAACACTAGATCACTTTAAGGTGACACTTTTTTGCATTCTGCATTTTTTATGTGTATTTATTTTCTGTATGGAACAACGTTTGCAAAGAACTTGAAACACCTGAGTAGCTTAACGTACAGTGGTATGAAAAAGTTTGGGCACCCCTGATCATTTTGATAATTTTCCTTTATAAATCATTGGTTGTTCAGATCAGCAGTTTCGGTTAAATATATCATATAGTAAATGAACACAGTGATATTTGAGAAGTGAAATGAAGTTAATATGATTTACAGAAAGTGCATCAAATTAGCATCACACACTGAAGAAAGTGTAACTTTCATGTGAACCCAGTGGCTCCTCTTCCTTCTCTCTGCAGCAGCTGTGATATCACAGTGATGGAAGATTCTGGAATAGAGTGATGTGTGTAATGAGTGTAGAACAGAGTGAAGGTCTGACTGTAATGATTCTGTAAATATCAGAAAACAGCAGCGTAACACCAAATCCAGAAACTGAAGTTAAGTAAAGTCTTTAATCCACCAGTTCTGTAAACTGTAAACTTCATAAAGAAACACCTGTCATTTTAGTGTGGGAGGTTTCATGGCTAAATTGGAGCAGCCTGGTGGCCAGTCTTCACTAATTGCACATTGCACCAGTAAGAGCAGAGTGTGAAGGTTCAATTAGCAGGGTACGAGCACAGTTTTGCTCAAAATATTGCAATTTACACAACATTATGTTATGGTGACATACCAGAGTTCAAAAGAGGACAAATTGTTGGTGCACGTCTTGCTGGCGCATCTGTGACCAAGACAGCAAGTCTTTGTGATGTATCAAAAGCCACGGTATCCAGGGTAATGTCAGCATACCACCAAGAAGGACCAACCATATCCAGCAGGATTAACTGTGGATGCAAGAGGAATCTGTCTGAAAGGAATGTTCAGGTGCTAACCCGGATTGTATCCAAAAAACATAAAACCACGGCTGATCAAATCACAGCAGAATTCAATGTGCACCTCAACTCTCCTGTTTCCACCAGAACTGTCCGTCACCACAATAAATTATTGTGATCTAAAACCAGGGGTTTCAGTTTCATTGTCCAAGCCCTGTATGTAGGAGCATTGGCATAGGAACCAGGGGGGATGGGGACATGTCCCACCCAATATCAGAAACAGGTGGAAACGTTGCGCTCCGCTCGGCTGTGCTATTAATGAGGAGACAGACCACTGAGTGCCGTGTGAATGAGAAATCTCTTAACACCAATCACGGAGCCGGTTCAGGGAGAAAGTTTCCGCCTCTCAGGAGAAACAGCCAATCAGCTTGGAGAGTTGGTCATTTAGTAAAAGCTCATGATATTAACAGACTAGGGGGGTTTGGGTTATCTAATGTTTATATTAAATTCTGCCCAAAATTTCTATGTAATCAGAATCTAATTGTATCACATTATTTAACACATCATATCCAGAGCCAGACCATCCTTTATGCATGTTGCGAATGGGCCCTGCTAATTAATAAATATTGTAAAAATACTGTATGAGAGTGAACTGTGGAATCATTGATCAGGTAAAGTTGTGATCATTCTTCTTGTTGGATTGGTTACATCCAGCATCGTAGTATTTTAACCATACAGCCATACCATACAATTCCACCTTAAATGCTGTTTTGAACTTTGATAGTTCACAGGTAGTTTATTAAATACACTGTTTTTACACACAGTATACCTTCAGGTAGAGGTCTGCGCGGGACTGTTTTTTTAAACCCGCTCCCGCCCGCTCCCGCGTCTTTTTGTCCCGCTCCCGCCCGCTCCCGCAAAAAAATCACTTCTTTTAATCCCGCTCCCGCCCGCCACATACACATTCCCGCCGCTCCCGTCCCGCAGTCCTAATATGAATTGAATTAATTACATTTAGTGCTTCAAATTTACATATGTATTTATTAAAACAGCAATTCAGTTCGCAGTCCAAACACATGCCATCAGGTGCATCAAGAATCCTAGAAGTGGATTAGAAGTGGATCTATATTATATAAAATAATAAATGTAAAAATATATAAAATTAAATTCAATTAGTTTAATTAATATTTGTATTATTATTATTAATAATAATAATAATAATAATAACAATAATAATAATAACAATAACAATGTTATTGTTATTGTTATTATTATTATTGTTATTATTATTATTATTATTATTATTATTATTTTGCACCAGTATAGTAAATGTCGTCCTTTAAATTACACACCCCCCTCCCCCCCCCCCCTCCTCTGCACACGCCTGCTGGAGATGCTGAAAATGTGTGTGTGTGTGTCCATCCTCCGAGAGATTTTTCTTGTGTTTTTTTGTTGCTTGCATGGGAATCATAGCGTGATTATTATAATTTTCTTAACTATTTATCAATTTGCGGGAGCGGGACCACATGTTAATGTGGTCCCGCTCCCGCATGGCCTGTATTGATTAAATTACCGCTCCCGCCAATAACAATTCAGTTTTGTCCCGCGCCGCAACATATTCTGACGGGTCCCGCGGGTCCCGCGGGACTCCCGCGGGAGTGCAGACCTCTACCTTCAGGTGGTTTCACTACATCTCAAGTCCATTTCACACCGGATTTCTCCCTAAATGCTGCCATTATATTCACACAGTCAAACTAACACCTGTTTATATGATGTTTTAGACTTATTTGACATTTTCAGCTTAAACACTGAAGCTGTTACTGCAAGCTTTCTTTTTTTTATTCCTCCTTAATTAGTGTTCACCTGCTGCTTATTTGATTTTTCAGTTCCACCTTTAATAGTGAAGGAGTTAATTTCAAGAACCACAGTGTGGTTAATGTGGTTTCTAACTCTATTCCACTTTAAAAAATAATGTAATATCTGCATGAGTAAATGTGTTCATATTCGTGTGAATCTTGAACACCAAATGCAACTTTAAAGCGTCACTCCTACAGTATATAAACTACATTTTAACTCCTATATCATCTCGCAAAATTGGTCAGATTTTGTCTCATAGAGTTCAGGTAGGAGAATCCTTATGAGAATCTTACTTAGGACTCCAGAGAAGTCTAAACCGGCTCTGATCACATCATATAAAATAACTGAATAATGAGATCAGTAAGCATCCATTCATCTATGCTAAACTATTTGTTTTTTTTTTAAATGGGGTGTGGCCAGAATTTAGGAAAGTCAGCTGTGGGAGGAGGAAGATTGTGACTTTCAGTCTGAAACTTCCTGATTTCTTATTTTCAGCTCACGAAATGGAGTCAAAAGCTGGTAAGAAAGAAACACCTGAAATCTTTATTTAAAATGAGTTAAACATATAATTAACATTCAACAAATGTTTGTATTTATATTGTAAGTATAATAACTTAATTGTTGTTAAGGTTAAAGTATTCTGTGTAACATCAATGCAAATGTAGTTTTACTGTTAAAACGTTTAAAAGCAGTAATAAATGCAATAGTTATGTCTGTAGAAAACATTATATTATAGTTAATTTACTCTGTGATTATTCAGCCCATGAAAATAAGCTACATATCTTGTGAAAATTGTTCCCCTCTTTTTTAAGCCTTGTTTTTCATTTAAAACAAACAAAAGCAATAATAATATCTATGATTTATTTTACAATGTACATCATGTTAACTGTTTTGCATAATTTTGGCTAAATCAATAGAATATAACATTCTTTGTGTTTGTAACAGATCCAGCAGGTCTTACGAGGAGTATGTCTCTCCCTCCTAACTGTAAGTTACATTTCCTCTTTATTTTTCTGAACTGAAACTGATTCTGCTTTACAGAAGTTAAGAATTTGATCAACTCACAGATATCGAACTGTATGAAGACAAAGTACCTATTAGTCTGATAAGTGCATGTTCACCAGATTAGGGGTGCATTTCATTTACAATAATGGAGGCTAGCATTGATCTAACATGATACTATTTATTGTTAAATTAACTAATATTATAAGTGTTCCCAAAACCCTCCTACTGTGTTGGTTTGAACCACTGTTGTCTGAAAGAATGTGTTTCCAGATATGTTTGGTCAGACTGTGCCAGCAGAAAATGTGCAAAACTCAATGCAAGAATTGTAATAATGTATTATATTATCTAATGATGTTGTAATCACCCCCACCAGCAACAATCACATCAAATTATAAGTATGATGAATAATGTAGGAGGCAGTGCTTCTAGTAAAAGGGAAAGATTATCAACATATATTATTAAAAACATCTAACATGTAAATTAATTCCATTAAACACTATTGTCAATTGCAGTCCTGACACATGATTAAATGCACTAATAGGTAAGTGGGATGTTTGTATTTAAGATTATTAGATAACATGTTTTTCATAGACCTAGAAACAAATGTACTATTTTACATTTTAATTACATTCAATTGCAAAATACATTTAACACACTAAAATGTATGTTACAATATTTATCAGTAACTCAGTCAACCTTTATTTTCAATTGGGAATACATTGCGGGTATCCCTGATCATTATATAACATAGAACACCACTTTTGTTGGGTTTTCAAATTATAATATAAACAACTTATAAACAAACTGGGAGCAATGTCAACTCTCTGCAGAGACGGATGACTACCACTCAAGATGGCTGAGGGTTGGAGTGTTATCACTGTAAACAGGAACAGGAGAATAGGGAGTGAGACAGTTGTAAAACTGAAAAATTCACAATTGGTTGTAGACAGAATCTCTCAGCATTAACAGCTATCATAATAAACTACAGAAACAAAACCAAATGAAAAACAAGCAAGATTTAATTAAGAAGAATTACAATAATGCAACATAAAAGCCTAAAGCATTTAAATGTAACATTTAAAGCAGATAATTTAAAATATAAGTAATTAAACTAAAACACTAAAAACACTAGATCACTTTCAGGTGAAACTTTTTCAAAATATGCATTCTGCAAAATTTATGTGTATTTATTTTCTGTATGGAACAACGTTTGCAAAGAACTTGAAACACCTGAGTAGCTTAACGTACAGTGGTATGAAAAAGTTTGGGCACCCCTGATCATTTTGATAATTTTCCTTTATAAATCATTGGTTGTTCAGATCAGCAGTTTCAGTTAAATGTATCATATAGTAAATGAACACAGTGATATTTGAGAAGTGAAATGAAATTAATATGATTTACAGAAAGTGCATCAAATTAGCATCACACACTGAAGAAGGGCTGAGTGTAACTTTCACTTTCAAACATCATGTGACCCCAGTGGTTCCTTCTCCTCCTCCTCTGCAGCAGCTGTGATATCACAGTGATGGAAGATTCTGGAATAGAGTGATGTGTGTAATGAGTGTAGAACAGAGTGAAGGTCTGACTGTAATGATTCTGTAAAAAAACAGAAAACAGCAGCGTAAAACCAAGTGCAGAAACTGTTAAATAAAGCCTTTAATCCAGCAGTTCTGTAAACTGTAAACTTCATAAAGAAACAGTGTCATTTTAGTGTGGGAGGTTTCATGGCTAAATTGGAGCAGCCTGGTGGCCAGTATTCATTAATTGCACATTGCACCAGTAAGAGCAGAGTGTGAAAGTTCAATTAGCAGGGTAAGAGCACAGTTTTGCTCTGAGTATTGCAATGCACACAACATTATGTTATGGTGACATACCAGAGTTCAAAAGAGGACAAATTGTTGGTGCACGTCTTGCTGGCGCATCTGTGACCAAGACAGCAAGTCTTTGTGATCAAGAGCCACGGTATTCAGGGTAATGTCAGCATACCACCAAGAAGGACCAAACCACATCCAACAGGATTAACTGTGGACGCAAGAGAAAGCTGTCTGAAAGGGATGTTCGGGTGCTAACCCGGATTATATCCAAAAAACATAAAACCACGGCTGATCAAATCACGGCAGAATTCAATGTGCACCTCAACTCTCCTGTTTCCACCAGAACTGTCCGTCACCACAATAAATTATTGTGATCTAAAACCAGGGGTTTCAGTTTCATTGTCCAACCCCTGTATGTGGGAGCATTGGCGTAGGAACCAGGGGGTATGGGGACATGTCCCACCCAATATCAGAAACAGGTGGATTTACCGCAGAAAAGGGGCATCACCAGGAGCGAATCGTTTCGCTCAGCTCAGCTGTGCTATTAATGAGGAGACAGACCACTGAGTGCCGTGTGAATGAGAAATCTCTTAACACCAATAATGGAGCCGGTTCAGGGAGAAAGTTCTGCCTCTCAGGAGAAACAGCCAATCAGCTTGGAGAGTTGGTCATTTAGTAAAAGCTCATGATATTAACAGACATAGGGGGTTTGGGTTATCTAATGTTTATATTTACTTCTGCCCAAAATTTCAATGAAACGTAAAATTAAATTCCTTTACATTACAGATTACCATCATAAGTAGTCAGTTTTTGTCATATGTATATAATTCAGACATTGCACGCATATTTTTTTAACAACAGTAAATGTAATGTGAAGCAACAAGTGACATTTACTTGGATAGAACTAATAATAAACAGAAGTACATAAAAATGTTCATTTGTGATAAAAAGTAATTCCACAAATGTTATTCTAAGTCACTATAGGGTGGGCTTTGATTCATATTAGCAGATGTGCAGATATCAAACCTGCTCCTATGCCCTTGTGTAAGAGTGTAGCCTCTCCTGTATTTATTAACTCCTACAGTGGTACTGCTGGTCATTCTGCAGAGACTAAATAATTAACTCCCAGCAGGAGCTCACACCAGGAAGGGATTCAGTATTTAATTAAAACCTCCAAATTAGAACACTTAAGTAAGTAAACTGGCCTATCAGCAACTAACTTCAATAAGCAGCTCACTCTGATTTACACAACAAGTTTTTAATATGATAAAAAGATACACTACATAGCATTTAGTGGATGCTTTTGTAAGGTCCTTGCCCTGTTGCCCTGTCTAGTGTCATGTTTATTTACCTGTTCCTCGTGTCTGTCTCTCATGTGACCCGGCTCCTCTGTGTTTCATTCCCAGTGTTTTTCCACTCACCTGTGTTCATTTGTAGCTCCGCCCCTTCGTCCCAGGTGTTTCATGTTTCCTGTGTGTGTGCACCTCTTTAAGGTCCGTGTTCCATTTCCCCGGTGTCGATCCTTGTACGTTTATCGTCTGTCAGTGTTCCATGTTTCCCCCAGTTTCCTCAGTCTTGTTTTCAGTTAAATCCCTGTGTATTGTGTATCCTGTTGTCCCCTTTTTGTTTGCAATTGTGTCCGCCTCCTCGTCCTCCCTGCACCCCGCACCCTGACAGCTTTACTGTGTCCACTAGTTTAGGGGTGGGTAATTAATTCCCAAGGGGCCACTTAAGAAGTTTTAGAGGGCCAGACTTATATAATTAATTAGCTCAGTTCTGCCAAATACATATATACTGTAGTCCTATTCAGCATTATTAATATTAACTCTTTTTTATATACACTGCTTAAAAAATAAAATAACACTAAAATAGCACATCCTAGATCCCAATTAATAAAATATTCCAGTTGAAAATCTTTATTTATTACATAGTGGAATGCGTTGAGAACAAAATAACATAAAAATGATCAATGTAAATCAAAATTATTATCCCATGGAGGTCTGGATTTGAAATCATATTCAAAATCAAAGTAAAAAAAATCAAATCACAGGCTGATCCAACTTCAGTGGAAATTCCTCAAGACATATTAAAATGAGGCTCAGTAGTGTGTGTGGCTCCACCTGCCTGTATGACCTCCCTACAATGCCTGGGCTGCTCCTGATGAAGTGGTGGATGTTCTCCTGAGGAATCTCCTCCCAGACCTGAATTAAAGCATCAGTTAACTCCTGGACAGTCTGTGGTGCAGTGTGGTGTTGATGGATGGAACGAGACATGATGTTCCAGATGTGCTGGATTAGATTCAAGTGTGGGGAACGGGCGGGCCAGTCCATAGCATCAGTGCCTTCATCATGCAGAAACTGCTAATACACTTCAGCCACATGAGGTCTAGCTTTGTCCTGCATTAGGAGGAACCCAGAACCCACTGCACCAGCATATGGTCTCACAAGGGGTCTAAGGATGTCATCCCAGTATCTAATGGCAGTCAGGGTACCTCTGTCGAGCACATGGAGGTCTATGTAGCCCTCCAAAGAAATGCCTCCCCACACCATTACTGACACACAGCCAAACCGGTCATGCTGGAGGATGTTGCAGCAGCAGAATGTTCTCCACAGCGTCTCCAGATTCTTTCATTATTGTCACACTTGCTCAGTGTGAACCTGCTTTCATCCGTGAAGTGCACAATCTGCCAATCTTGGTGTTCTCTGGCAAATGCCAGTCGCCCCACATGGTGTTGGGCTGTAACCACAAGCCCCACTTGTGGACATTGGGCCCTCATACCACCCTCATGGATAGTTTCTAACAGTTTGAGCAGAAACATGGATATTAGTGGCCTGCGGAGGAGGTAGAGGTCTTGCTGCTGGCTTGTTGTCCTCCTATGGCCTCCTCCATGTCTCTTGCACTTTATGTTGTCTATTTCTTGTTGTTCCATGTTGCACCATGGTTCCGGGGGAACTTAATTTCACTACAATGTGTACCTGTACTCAGTACTCAGCTTTGCACGTGGCTACCGTAATACACCATTTAGACGTGCACTCACGTTTTCGGTGCGGACAGCGCGACTTACAGATTTACTCTTCCCTTCTAATTTACCAACAGTTTCACACGGTACTCAGTTAGTCAGAGGGCCAGTTGTGGCCCACGGGCTATAAAATGCCCAGGTCTGCACTAGGTGGTAGCAGATAACAGACTATTAGTCACAGTAACAGGGGTCTCTGAAGAATTTTTAATGTGGGGAACACATACTAGGGGAATTAGATGCCATTTCCTGCATTCTGGTTTATTTTAACAGAATGTTTAACCTAATATTATCTACAAAAGTTACTTAATTCAATGAGTAATTTATAGATGCAGCATTTTAAAAAGTTCTATTCACCTAGTCCAAATATTAATCTGATAACTGCTCAGAAAGCTTAATTACTCACCTCAGCAATACAACTTTCTCCAGTCTCTACATGCTGATCCTCTGACTCACTCTCAGTATTAATCTCCAATAGAGAGATCTAAATTGATTAAGCATTTTTTATTTCTATCAACAACTAAAATAAGTAAGCGTTAAAAAGTAAAGAAATTAGCCGGAAATAACAAACAGGAAATGAACCAGGACTCAAGCACTGTTTATTCAGGAAATACTAAAACTATAAAATACTAAACTCTCTTTCCTGATGTGATTATTTAATTCTTGCAGATTATATTAATGCCAGCAGGTGGCGCTCTGTGCACTATTATAGACATAGTTGATGCTAGTTGCTTAAATTAGGCTACAGAAGTATTCTGATCACTCACTGCAATTTCAAATCCCAACAGGGAATCAATAAATATTATCAGAGGGGACATGGCCTCATTCTTTGGATTACAGTACGGGACTTTCCAAAAACAAATCAGTGATTTATGTAATGAATAATTTTCGTGAATGAAAGCTAACATTAAGCTAGATTTCCTAATATCCACTAAGTAAGTGCTAAGTAACAGCACTAGCATTTCAATTGGGAAAAGAACCTGTTCTGTGGGGAAATGATGACTAGGTATTTTATGACTTCTGCTACTTTGTAATGAATTTTCCTACATCCATTGTTTCTGGGAAAGGAGCAAATATTGCAATGAATTATCAACCAAGCATACCGTATTTTTACTTTAAATAAATAAAGCAAAGCTTACTCCTTTTATTTCATTGTTTAGTTGAACATAATTAAATTTAAGAGCATATAACAAAAGAACACGAGCAGTGGGGCTCACGTGACGTGTTTGCTTGTTATGCAAAGTCCAATTAAGATTAACATAGTCCAGTGCAGACAACTGCTGCTGATGTTTGCATGCTCATGTGAGAGAGAAAGAGACAGAAAGATAGATGCTCACTGGTAGACTTGCTGCCTAAATGTGAGTTGTTTACCTTTAGTTTAAAGTAAGTTAGTATTTTGGTTCAGTGCGTGTGCTATTGTCTACTAACACAGCAGAGCTGAAAGTGAAACTCTGTGCTGCGACTTAATAAATGATCTAGCAATATTTCTGCTGCACATATTAACATGTAAATAACCTACCAATATCTCTGTAGGCTCAAGTTAACACTAGTAATATATTAAGCAATAAAGCAATATATATATTTTTTCTGATAAAAAGCATTTGCAGTGCAGTGCTGTGTTTAAAAGCTATTGTCAATGCTCAATAAATTCATGATGAAAACAAAGCCAGTGAACAATCATGTTAAATATCTGTGATCTCAATATCAATCAAAAATAATTGTGATTATGATTTTTGCAATACATTTTTGCCAGAGAGGCAGAGAGAGAGAGAGAGAGATGTAGGTGGTGAGAACATAGTAAAACAATTAGCTATTCTACTCACATGCTTGTAGGTGTGTTTGAGAGTAAGTTAGTGAGAAAGCTGAGGAGAGAGAAAAGGAAGGGCCAGGTGAGGGAAATGCAGAGGAGTTGTTGTCAGAGGATTTTGCAAACGAAAAGACCCTTAAAAAAAAAAAGAATCACTCATCAATATCTGATCAATCTGATCTGATTGTAGCTTAAAACTGTATTTGTGCTTTTTTATTTTAAATAAATGTTACTGTACACGTAACGTGTACTGGCATGGATAGGGGCCCACTGACATTAATAGTGTACATACAAGTGTACAGTGCTACTCCCCTGGCAGTGACACATATTCGCAGTACTGTAGCATAATAATAAAACCAAGAAAATTGGATGATTTATTCATTGAGATTTTGTAAATATGAAGATATACTTTACATTTTTTATAAAATGCTAATGCTCATTATAGAAAATAAAATATAAATAATTCAAAACAATCATGTTGAAGTAAATGAGATCAAATCAAGAATACATATTGTCGTGGAAAAATGGTGGTTTGTGGAGTGGAAGAGTAATGCTGAATGCTGAGTCAGGATCGAAGCGAGTAACAAAGTTTTATTGAAGTCAGACAGTGTCGCGAACACCAAGAATCTGCTTACCTAGCTACCCCCTTCATTCCTTTTTATACACTCTCTAAGCCTCTCACCCCACACACGTTGTATGCAGCATGTGTGAGTACGTGGCCTAAAAGTGTGTGACCTTTGAAACGTGTGAGTAGGTCACATGCGAAGAGCATGTGACCTTTAAAACTTACTACCTAGTATTGATAAGATAACCCATATGTTACTATTTACATGATTACAGACATTTTAACATTAAGAATCACTTAATACCACGCCATTCCATTACAATATATTTGCCTAGCAAGTAATAAGAAGCCTCCACTCTGAATGAGTTAATTTCAAGCTCTGAATCAGAAAGGAGAGAGAGAGAGTGAGAAAGAGAGAGAGCAGATGTGAGTGGAGTCAGAAACCTGGTTTCATTTTTGATTTGCATGCGAGAACAACTACCACGGAATGTTATGATGTGACGGTAAGAATTTATTCACAGTTAAACTTCATATATGTAATTTATTTTCTGCATTATGTGCAGCTTAATCATGACTATTAACTTTATACTTTAAATGTTACACTCCATAATTAAAATCTGTCTCATAATGCAGAGCTGCTAAAACACATTACCAGCTACATGGGTTAAAGTCCAGATTGATTTTACTCTTGTAGTTTAATATGCTTAGCAACGTCACTGCAAAATAATTATTTAATATTAACAATACAAAATGAATCAGTGCAGTTGCAGTTTTGAGTTAATTTGATGGAAATCAATAATTTACCACCCCAATCTTTTTACTGAATTTTCCTTTTATATTGTATTTTACAAGATGATGCCACAGCTTATCTGCCCTTATCGCATTCACCCGCACGCATCAACGTTTGGGATATAACTATATTGTGCATAGAATACCACTGTTATTACAATAGTGATTTTTAATGGTTCAAAAACAAGCAACTACTTAGCTAAACAGCGAACCAGTGCATTTAGCTCCATAGTTATAACCAACATTGTTAACTAACTACAGTAGATTTAGATAATTATAATAGACTATGTTAACAGCTAGCTAATAATAATAACTTATAACTCACTAATGTTATATTAATGCTGCACAGCAAATTTCTGAAGTTCGAAAAATCTGGAGTTAAACAAAAGTGTGAAAGTGTTAAATTGTGTGAGTTTATTATCCAACTTAAACTACAAGTTGAGTTGAGGGGAACTCTTTGGTGGTGTAATATTTCAGAGTTCATTCCAAGGTGTTGAGGAGCGTCACTGAACTCTTTAATGGGCGTGTCCCCCAGTCCTGTAGTCTTGAACACCAGCACTACCTTTCATGGGGTATTCCATTATACTTTATGAAATGGTTGTTTGCCTAGCCAATGTGTTGTTGGCTATAAGAGCAAGTTACCATTTTCTGCACTGTAAATTGTGAAAAAAAGTGCTGGCAATGCACTGAGAACTGCTATGCAGGATTAAAGTTGCCATGTATTGGAAAAATACACCTGTTGAGCATTAAATTGTTATTGTAATCAGTAATGATGCTTTTCTTTTGTCATTTTTACTCCTAAATGTTCCAGGGTATTAAAATATTACAATGCTTTTTAATAATTTATTTGTTAACATTGTGAAGGAGTTTATATTAAAATGAACTCCAGCTGAGAGCTGTATTTCACTCTAGATGGGATAAATATTTTAACTCCCACAACAGTTCAGATTTAACTCCTGAACAGAGTTAAAAAGGTCAACTCCCAGAAAAGAAGTACTTTAACTCTGTTATAGAGTGTATCCAATGTTCACGCATCTAAATACACTTAAAATGAGTTGATATTAACTCTCTCAGAGTTTATTTCAAAAAACAGAATTTGCTGTGTGCTTTGTTCAGTCTCCCCTTGCCTGTGGTGTCTGCATTTGGTTTCACCTGCTTCACCACACTGAAAACCTCACAGCACTCACATACAGACACCTAACTTCACTCACAGCTATAAAACATGCTCCAATTTTTTTTTTTTGCCATAATCTGATCACCTAAAAACACCCCAAGAAATATCCGACCCCAAGAAATATCCAATCAAATGCCTTTTTTTTTTTTACATTACATTACATTACATTTGGCATTACAATAGTGCAATCATTACAATAGTGCAATCATTACAATAGTTACAATCATTTCTTGGTTTATTGAAAGGAGCTCAAAAGGGTGCTTTGATCCAGACACCTTCAAGAGATACCAAATCGATCTAAAAATGGACCTGCTGGGAACGCAGAAAGCCTGATCTGCAAGTTTGACCTGCTTCAGACAATTATCCAGCAGCTTAGAGAGGACTCACAGGCCTCCGGCCTTTAACCTCACTAAATTCGCTTTTATTGGGGAGAAGGGTGATAACTGTCCTCCAACAACTCAACGGCACCTGTCTGCCAACCTGGCTATCATTAAAAACTGTGCGCAGGTTTTCCCAAACCACATCCTGTTAGGACCTACAAAACTCAATATCCTCAAAATCCTGCAATCACCTGCTCTATTTCTTCATTCTACTCTGGTAACACCAGAATGGTAACATTCAGAGATCTTTTGGAAATAAGCAGATCTGCTAATGATGTTCTCTTATCTCGGAGGGTCTGGACATGGACCTGGATGGAACGAACTTGACTTATTGGATAAAAACATCCCCTGTCACCATACAATGATCAATAAAACCTAATGGAATAATATTACAGAATTTAAATTCTATAAAATAAAAACAATAAAATCTGTCCAGCCAAAGAAATGGAACCCTGCTGTGTGTGCCTCCATGCATACTGTCGAATGACTTAATTTTAGTGTGCCACACATCAGCAAGATCATGTTTCAGAATTAAATAATTTAAAATACGCCTGGAAGAAGGGTCAGGTTCCATATGATTCCCGTTACAAATTACAAAAGTGTTGAGAAATTTGGTGGAGAAAAAGCCCACTGTTATGGTATGAACAAGTGTTACCAATAGAGAACACAAAAATGAGAGATCATTCTCCTGATAAGGCACACAGGTTTAGCAAAATTAAAAAGCATAAATAAAAGCAGCAAAACAATCTAGCATAGGTCATTGTAAAGAACACTAGTTAAATCATTTTCTCACATATGTGAATAGGCATGATTGGCATAGACTTGGCTAATGAGATATATAATGTAGAGAGAAAACTACTGTTGGCAGGTGATAGACTGGAAATGGTTAGGCCAAGAAATTAGAAACAGTATGCACCAAAGAGTTAGCACCCTTGTGGTTTTTTGACATTTGTTTCTGATTATCTTTTTTTCTGCGCAAAATGTATGATAACTTTTTAGTTATTTATTTGCTGTGGTGGAGTATTTTTTTTCTCTCAGCACCAAGACATTACAGTCATTAAAAGCAGTCGTCATTCCTGTTGAACTCAGAAACACACAGCTCTGTTTTTCTTATGCATTGTATGAGATTTTTTAACTATTATCCACTCTCCAGTGTTTAAACTGGATTGAGAGAGTCTAGCTGTGATGCTCTTATGCCCGGATCAGACTACACGATTTTAGCCTGATTTTGACACGATTTTTTGGAGCCGACACACTGCCTGCGTCCGATCCGAATTTCAGTGTTGCGAGCGTCAAAGCTTTGTGTAGTGTGACACAGTCAAAGAGCAGTAATTTGACATGAGCGATGCCGTCGGAGCGTCCGACGGAAAGACAAGCATGTTAGTATTTTTTGTATTTTATCGCCTAGTTTGACATGCTCCGTGACGGGCTCCCTGACTCTGACCGATAGGAATACAGAGCGTTCTGTGGCGCACAGATGTAAACATGGCAAAAAGAAAGAGAGATGGTGCTCCTGCAGTTCACTGGACCAGGCGCGTATTTAAAGTAAAGTTAAAGTCACGAAGAGGTGGAGAATAGAGCTGACACCGCTCCTTTAAAATATAAATATTATCATGAAAATAACACACCATACAGGGATGAAAGATTCCATACTGTTTGCAAGATCAATAATGATACTGTACAACACAAATGGGCCATCAAGAGCTTTACTGCTTTATTAGGTAGTCAGTGAGACATGGGATAGCGCCAAACCTTTGAACCAGTCCCGCCCATTTCCGGTGGTTCATTGACGCGTTCGAAGCTTCAAAAGTCATAGTCACGTGATAGTAACGACTTCAATACAAGCTCCAGTACACTGTGTTGAATCAGCACGTGTCGGAAAAGTGACACAAGCTTCGAAGCCTCAGTGTCAAGCCGCCCATCCCTAGTAACGATAGGCTAACCACGTCAACTGTGATGATATGTTTCTGATAGCTGGTTAAAAATACACGTCTCTGAATCAAAACACACAGTTTAAACCCACTGTGATTAATAAACTGCAGCTGTGTTAGTGAGTTAGCTTAACTTTGAAATTAGTTAGACTGGGAGTCAGGGTTAAAGAAAAAAAAAAACTATATATGTAATGTTCAACTTGACCTGTACCCGATCAGCTAATCACTATTACATTTTCAAACTGTGTTTATTAATTTAGGATTGCAGGATTTACTGTGAGCTATAATGAACAAAAATTGTTTGCTAGAAGCTGGATGTAGTGGATAGCCAGAATTTAGTACAATACTTTATGTTGGTAGTTTAAAGCAGTTTCTTTAACTTTTCGTTAATATGCAGTAGAACATGTAAGAACAGGGAACACTGCTGTAATGTGACTTCTGTTCATTTGTAGTTCACAGTGAGACCACATGTCCTGATGTTTATAAAAATCCCTATGAAACGTAATGTTACATTCTTTCACATAAAAGGACACCATCTTAAGAAGAGCTCTCAGTAGAAAAAAAAAAGCGCAGGACCCAAAGTTTTTTTTTTAAAGAAAATGTGGAGAAAATGTAAATTACAACAGAATTGACATGCCAATACAGAATAATAATATTACATCTGTTATATTATTTTAAATATTAGGTGATAACTGATCATTTTTGTCATATGTATATAATTCAGACATTGCATGCATAATTTTGTCTAACAACAGTAAATGTAATGTGGAGTAACCTGTTTAGGTTGTAAAAACATCTTTACTTGGATGTTAACTAATAATAAACAGAATACAGAAAAAAAGAATTATTTGTGATTAAAAGTAATTTCCACAAATGTTGTTCTAGGAAACTATAGGGTGGGCTTGGGTTCATATTGGCAAATGTGTCCTCCCCAATATCAAGCCCGCTCCTACGCCTTTGGTCCAGTGTATGAAGTAGTATGAGGTCAACCAAATAGGACTGCAATAATACACATGAGTATTTCTAATATTTGGCCAATCACTACACAACAACCTTAAAATGCAAAACACTTCAGAATCACACTAACTAGTGAATATAGCTCAGTCAAATAATGTAAAATAAATGTATAATATAAATATGACTCCAAGTTCCCCAGTACCAGCCATAATGGCAGCTACAGCTAGACAAAAAAAGAGAAAATAATAATATTTTCTATATAATAATAATAATAATAATAATAATAATAATAATAATAATAATAATAATAATAATTAAAAAAAAAACAAATTGGCAAAACTAATTTAGTCAAACCAATACTTTAAACCAATGGCTCAGAACTAGAACACAGTTAGCACCAGGTAGCCAAGGCTACAGACAGTCTACAAAGAGTTAATGATTAATAATTAAAGCAGCTCACCTAACCCCCCTGAGCAGTTTAACATAAAAACACGGTGCTATAAGATTTGTTCTGGTAGGATAAACAAACTCTTTATATAAATACAAATATATATATATATATATATATATATATATATATATATATATATATATATTACATCACATTAAAACAATTGTGCAAGCTTTACATTTTTAAAAACAATACTGAGGGAATCATACCAACAAATTCTTTTTTTTGCATTAAACTCCCTGAGAGTTAATATTAACCCATTTTAAGTGTATATGTGTGACCTTCGAATACACTCTATAACAGAGTTAAAGTAACTCTTTTCTGGGAGTTAAAGAGCCTTTTAAAGAGTTAAATCTGAACTGTGGTGGGAGTTAAAATACTAATTCCATCTTGAATAAAATACAACTTTCAGTTCATTTTAACATAAACTCCTTCACAGTGTAAACAATTAATGCAATGAATTGTGATACTAAAATAATATTTTCAAACCCTGGAACATTTAGGATAAAATAACAACAAAAAGCATCATTACTGATTACAATAACAATTTCCTACTCAACAAGTGTATGCCAGTGTATTTTTCCATTACATTGCAACTTTATTCCTGCATTGCAGTTCTCAGTGCATTTCCAGTACTTTTTTCCAGTACTTATTTCTAGTCACAATTTACAGTGCAGAAGATGGAAACTTGCTTTTATAGCTAACAACACATCAACTGGGCAAACAACATACAATTTAATATATTAAGGAATACCCCATGGACGGTAGCCCTGGTGGACAAGACTACACACTGATGGTAAGCTAGGATTGGGGGACACGCCCATTAAAGAGTTCAGTGATGCTCCTCAACAACTTGGAATAAACTCTGAAATATTACACCACCAAGTTGGAGAATTTAACACTTTCATACATTTTAGTTTAACTCCAGATTTTGGAACTCCCAGAAATTAGCTGTGCGTCAGTTTTTAGCCACTATTAAAAACATAAAATACGAATAATTAGACACAATATAAAGCCCACCTGGCATTCTGTTTAGTGCATACTAAGATTTCCATTGTCCAAAGTAATTTATAGGGGTCGAGTTAGCAACCAGAGCTAAAACAATACTTTTAAAGAGACTACTAGAGACCATTACAGGCATAGAGTTAGCACAGCAAGCTAAAGCAGCATATAAGCTTGTATTTACCCCAGCTTTTTCTCATAGCATGGCCATATTGCTTAAAATACAACAATAGAAAGAGATTGATTATAGAAAGTGCATTAGTTAAGTGAGTCCCAATTGTGACGATTCAATTCAGTGATTGCCGTGGACAGGCCAAGTTCCGAATTAAGGACGTTAAGCTCTTTTTAGCTGCTCCGGTTTTTGTGGTGCTGCTGCTTTCTCTTTTAGAGCTTAGATTCTCTGCCAGAACCCGACCTGACCCGAGGACCGACCCGAAATCAGGCTCCTATTTTTATTTTACATAAAGCTCTGGTGTGATAATCACAATGTTGCTAAGCGAAAACTGAAAGTGAAAAAACATTTGTGTTAACTGAATCTAATAAAAACGGTAATTAAAAGGAAAAAACATAACTATCTCGAACTGTATTTTGTGTTTATGAAACTAACTAAAACAAACTGAAATTACTGATAGAATACCCTTATTTTTGTGTTTAATCATTTTAATTAAATAATAGTTATATGCTTCTATGTTACAGTGTTAATTAACATAATTCTGATTATATTTTGCTCATTGAGTCAGCCCGAAAACAGACAGTTTATGGGGCGGATCGGGTCGGGCTCATAATGACAGTTTAAAGTTCGGGTCGGGTCGGGCTCGGGCAGAACGTGCACGGGCTCGGGCTGGGTCGGGTCGGATTTTTTGGGCCCGATCTAAGCTCTATTCTCTTTTGGTGAAGCTGTTTGACCCAGCTGTTAAACTGTTATATTTTAACGGTCATTAGATTGTTGTTTTTGTCCATTATTTTGTTTAGTTTATATATACATATTTCCTTTGAGTGTGGCTTGGTTTGTTTAATTTCATCCCCAGACGCGTTTTTCCGCTTTTTTTCCGTTTTTTTCAGTATTACAAGGTGTAGTAATTTTCTTTAGTTGTGTGGAGAATTTCGTTTTTTTTTTTTTTTTTAATTCGTTAGATTATATTTTTGTCAACTTTTTGGGTTTATTTTCATTTGTTATTTTTCGAATTATAATAGTAAATACATAATTGATTTTCTTTTTATTTTTGACTGGCGAATAATGAAAGTAACGCAAAAGTAACTAGTTACTTTTGTAGTGGAGTAACTCCGTTAGTAACGGAGTTACTTTTTCGGAGAAGTAACAAGTAACTATAACTAATTACATTTTCAAAGTAACGTGCCCAACACTGGTCGTGAGGCTGATTGGCTACAGCAGCAGAAGATCACACCAGGTGCCACTCCTGTCAGCTAAGAACAGAAAACTGAGGCTACAATTCACACAGACTCACCTAAATTAGACAATAGAAGATTGGAAAAACATTACCTGATCTGATGAGTCTGAATTTCTGCTGCGGCATTCAGATGGTAGGGTCAGAGTTTGGCGTCAACAACATGAAAGCATGGATCCATCGGTTCAGGCTGGTGGTGGTGCAGTAATGGTGTGGGGGATATTTTCCTGGCACACTTTGGGCTCCTTGGTACCCATTTAGCATTGTCTCAACACCACAGCCTACCTGAGAATTATTGCTGACCATGTCCGTCCCTTTATGACCACAGTGTACCATCTTCTTAAGTTACTTCCAGTAGGATATTGCGTCATGTCATAAAGCGCCAATGATCTCAGACTGGTTTCTTGAACATGACAATGAGTTCACTGTAATCCACAGTCACCAGATCTCAATCCAATAGAGCAGCTTTGGGATGTGGCTTTGGGATGTGGTAAAACGGAAGATTCACATCATGGATGTGCAGCCGATAAATATGCAGCAACTGCGTGATGCTATCATGTCAATATGGACCAGACTATTTGAGGAATGTTTCCAGTACCTTGTTAATCTATGCCATGAAGGATTAAGGCAGTTTTGAATGCAAAGGGGGTCCAACCTGGTACTAGCAAAGTGTACCTAATAAAGTGGCTGGTGAGTTTAAGTGCAAACAGCCAAGACCAATCCTACCTAAGTAGTTCACCTGGCTCACAGAAGCGTCTCTAGCCCACGCTGCTACTCGTACTAGCTTAGCCACTTAAGCTCTACACTGTTTAGGACCCTAGAGGTGTACATATATGTGCCTGCAGGACCACAGCTGCCTCGCTAATGCCGGCGTTTCCCTAATCAGTGATGTAACCCTTTTTCACACGCATCATATAATAGCCCTCAATCACGGCGGCTACATATAGAAAGAATTGTGATATCAAGCATAATCTGTTGCGCCCATACTGCAGTGTAAAGCGCGTGCACATGAAGAGGAGTCGGAGTGCATCAGCCATTTTGTAGTATTGATTGAAATTTCCACAGTATGTTATTCCCTGTATAGTTCACTATTAAACACCCAAAATTCATTATTGCAAAATGTAGTGTACAGACTATGAACACTAGAATTCCCAATGTCATTCCATAATGCAGTGCGGTTGTGTTGTGTTAGACATTTATAGAGAGGTGTTTGGTTGTTCCCTGGACAGTTTACTATATAACAAATGCTAAGTAGTTAAGAGTGAACGAGGGAATGAGTGAACTGTTCTGAACACTGCTTTAGTGTTCAGAATGCCAAAGTTCCTCAACACCAGAAGTATTTATCTGTTACCACACTCATTGTGCAAAGCTAAATCTGTTGGTCAGGTGCTATTTTTCAAAACAATACTAAATTGGCAATTGATATTAAACTGTAAAACCACAGCCTTTTTAAATTGATTACAACTAGGGGATCCCTATTTTTATTTAGGGGTCCCTCTTATTTGCAATTTACAGATATTTTATTAGCTTACACAAGAAATTGGTCAGTAATAAATGAATAATAGTAATAATTTAACACAATGTGTTTAGGATTAATGGTTGCATAGTTGTGAATATTACTATAAATGACAACACTAGAGATGTCTTTTCCCTTCACTTTTAGGCATTGGGATGTTGTGATTTTTGTTTAATTCAGGCACGTTTTTATTAATTTGTTTCATGCTAAAATCCAGGCCAGTTAATTGATGGTATTGAATCATTATTTTAACCCCTTTGTGCTATTTACAGAAATTTAAATAGACTACTAACCTCCAGCCAACATTCCTACTTCTGATATCAGGTTGTAAAGAAAAAAATAATTTATAAAAAAATATCTGTAAATAGACAGATTTTTGTTGCAAACTAATGCACAGAAATGCATATGTTTTTACTAAAAAAAATATATATTTAAATACTGTTTTAAGAGATATATTTATATTTTCCATGATAATGGTTTAATCAATTTATTTAAACACACACACACACACAAATATCTTAAAATAATACATTTGTTGTTTTTCCAATTGCTCTCCCCACCAGATTAGTCTGCAAGACACCAGTGTCAGTGATATCATGGGTGGCTGATGTCCTCTGTGCACTTACTCTTCTGAAATAATGGCAGAGGAGTACAAGAACGCTAAACCCTCTGAAATGAGTCTCCAAGTAAACTACAGTGGACCTCAAAAGTAAGTATATAGAATGTTTTTCTGTTCTTTTCACATTTTTTAAAATCAAGATTTCATTGATAACTTAAATGTGATCCTGCGAAGGTGGCAGGGCTTGCCAAAGAGCCTAAGCAGCATTGCCCTTTATGGGCATACCAACAAGTTGCAGCTTCCTTTCACTGGTCTGACAGAGGAGTTCAGAGTCACCAGAGCCAGGGAGGTGCTGCGTTACAGAGACTTGGCGGACAACAGAGTCTCCTCTGCAGGCATCACTGTCAGAACTGGAAGGAAGTGGAAAGCACAGGAGGCAGTTGCACAGGCTGAAGCGAGGCTAAGGCATGGTATCTTGGTTGGCTCAGTGGCGGTCGGACGGACTGGGCTTGGTAGCTATATAAGACCACGCTACTATAAAGCCCAGGGAAAAGAAAGACGTCAGATGGTCCAGGCAGAGATCCGTGCAGGGGTGGAGGAGGAACGCCGAAGCAGGACTGTGACCATGCGTCAACAGGGAACCTGGACTAACTGGGACAATGCATCGGCAAGGAAGATCACTTGGACAGAACTTTGGAAGTCAGAGCCAGCAAGACTTAAGTTTTTGATCCAGTCGGTGTATGATGTCCTCCCGAGCCCATCCAACCTGTATTGCTGGGGGCTAGCAGAAACACCAGCATGTCCGCTGTCCCTGGGTCGAGGTTCCCTAGAACATATTTTAAGCTGCTGCCCTAAAGCCCTGGGAGAGGGGAGATACACCTGGCGCCATGACCAGGTGCTGAAAGCAGTAGCAGATGCCATCTGCTCCGGAATTAAGGAGAGTAAGCATCAGCTCCCACAAAAGCGCAGCATCACCTTCATCAGGGCAGGGGAGAAACCTCAGGTGGTTCACAAGGTCTCTTCTGGGCTACTGGCAACAGCTCATGACTGGCAGTTGAAAGCAGACCTTGGGAGACAGCTGAAGTTCCCAGAGCACATTGCAAGAACATCACTCAGGCCTGACCTGGTCTTAACATCTGAGTCTACCAAGCAAGTAGTGCTGCTGGAGCTCACAGTTCCCTGGGAAGATTGGATGGAGGAGGCCCACGAACGGAAGAAGGCCAAGTATCTGGAGCTGGTAGAGTCCTGCAGAGAGAATGGCTGGAGGACCCGCTGTGAGCCAATTGAGGTCGGCTGTAGGGGAATCCTAGGACAGTCTGTGCACCGGGCATTCAAGCTCCTTGGTATCAGAGGGTTGCTAGAGAAAAGAGCCATCAGAAACATCAGTGAAGTGGCTGAAAAAGCCTCAAGGTGGCTGTGGATCAAGAGGGGAGATGGATGGAGTAGCGCGCTGCTTGGACACAAACCAGGGATTGATCACCCTCGGTTGGGTCGCCCAGTTGAGGGTGTCTGATGATTTAAGACCCGAAACACCCTATGACCCAGGGTTCATCACTGACGATGTGTCCAAGCTGCACCGGAAAGGTGTATTACTGAACTGATCCTCAAAAACAAATCACTTGACTTATTAAGCCCAATGTATACTTATATCTGTGTCAAGGACAATGTATACTTCTATGTTGATTTAATCCTTATTCTACAGCAAAACTTTATCTATCTATCTCGGGGATCAATAAAGCATCCATCCATCCATCCATCCATCCATCCTCATGTTTTGTCTTGTCACTACTCTTAGCTTGAGGCAAATTCAGCCTGAACCGGATAATTAATGCCAGAGCCCCGGATAATTAATGCCAGAGCCCTATAAAGAGACATACATGAAGTTGTTTATGTGCATGTTGCCGAACAAACTGTCAGACACCATAAAGAAGGCCTGTGAGCCTGACATCCTCTCGTTGGACCTGTACTTACAGTAGTGCACCATGCAGTTTGCCATTTATCAGAGATCAGAGAAGGACATATGCAAGGACAACACCATCTTATCAGGAGCATTGTTCAGATCTATAACGCTAAAAATGGATAAGCTCCCATACACCACAACCGTGTGTTGCACTGTTTTCTGTGACCGCTAGATTTTGTGACCACGGGCAAGTAGTTCTCAGCAGACCGGTGCACTGGCCGATTCGAAACGTGTTTGTTTCAAATGTTTTCTCCGACTGGCCAAAACGGTTAAGTTTAGGGCTGAGGGTACGGTGTAGGTATAAAAAGCTTCCGTTTTGCCAGTGAACGCTCATTAGCGTGAGCACTGGTCACAAAATTCCGACAGTGACAGAAAACGGTGTAACACTGCAGCGCCGATGGCGCTGGCTAAAATAACTTAAGGCAGCTGGCTAGCTTAGCTAAACACCTGAACTTATGAATAATGCTACTGTTTCTGGAAACTGCGAAATGCCATGCACAAATATAAACCAAAAATGTATAATTTCTGCCTGTGGCAGGTTTAAAACCTTTGGTAGACAGCCTTAAGTCTTTTTAAGAACACCCACGGAGACCCTGATGTAAACGGTACTTACTGTGTTGTCTCGCTCCCATGTTGACATAGTGCTCCTGGATGTTTGCGCTTCAAGTGCTCCTGCATAGCAGTTGTGCTACTGTGATAGGCCATCCCCATTTTGCACATATGGCAGAGGACCACATTGTTGCCCTTTTGCGTGAAATGCTCTCAAACTTTAGATGCCCGCTGGCGTTTTTTTGTAGCTGCTCTCCGGAGTCCATGCTCTCCACAGGCGCCGCCATGTTTACGACGGCCCCAGCCCTACATAAAATATGCTCTGTTGTTGCAAGTGCCAGGTGACTGCAGGCTTCAGAGACAGTTATTGCACAGTCATTTCATAAAAATACTTGAGTAGCTGATATTTCTATAATTTAATATTTTAATATTGTGATATTATTCTTGAGCTTTTGATACCCTTTTTTATTTTACTTATGTTAAGCACTCTGAATTTCTTTTTCCTTTTCTTTTTCTGTTTTAAATGCACGTAATGTTGTAGCTTGAGCAGCTTGTGTACCTTAACTTAGACACAAACCACCTGTCCAATAATGAGCCAGCAGGCAGGTAAATGAGAGGAACGATTATTAACAGGGAATGGTATGATCCACTTTAGGGGGGCTTGAAATCGTATCACAATATTCTTCCAGGCATAGATATTGCATTGTTTTTGTAGTATTTAACATTATATGTAAGAAATATATTTAAAAGTTTTGACCCCCCCCCCCCCAAACTATTGTTTTTACTCCTTTGGGGTGGTTGAAGTCTTACCCCCCGTAATTCGCACCCTGACAGTATAAAATAACCATAAGGTGGCCCTAAAGCTTCTACTCTTACACTGCATATCATCAACCAGTAAATAATCATAATTAAATTACAAAGTTAATAACAGCTGGTAAAATAATTAGAAAGGTTTTTAAGTTAAGCAATTGCTGAGCACCTATCCTCCTGCTCTGTCTTGTGTTTGTGTGGTCATAGGAAAGCCATTTGCATGCCTCCTTAGATCTGGAGGTTCTGGAAGTTTTCTGTGCTGAATATCAATTCCTGTGCACAGCTGTAAACAATTTTCTGTGCTGAAAACTGATGAGAAGCCCTCTTTTAATGCATTGAAATGATAACGAGACACAAAATGTCAATAGCCTCCACCTATTTAACAACAAACCGAATTAAAATAATGCTTCTTTATAAAGTAGTTATAAATGGTTTATAAAGGCATTTATTTGTGGCAGATAATTAAATTGTAATTACTGTAATACTTAAGCCAGTGACCAAACATTTCTCAAATAGTAATTCCACGTTAATGTATACTGTCAAACCTCAGAACTTTCTGGATACTTACCTCCCAGCTACATTAATTTAACTGCCCAGATTAATTATTCATCCAGTAATCATAATGTGGTGTAACATTTAAATGAGTAAACTGATATTCTATAGTATTTACACTTTCACTTTCAGCATGCCAGCTGACATCTTCATGATTGTCATTGGTGTTGATATAATGCTGCCAGATTCTAATGTACTTCACAGGAAGGTACTGTTAGGATTCTTGGGGTGGTGGTATCTTTTTAGGACATTTGTCATAAATACACCTTACATGAAAGTACTTTTTTGATCCTTGAAGTTGAGTGTCTCTTTAGGACAGTGGTCCAGGTGTAATCTTATCTTGCTGGTTTACTGCTGGATTTCACTTAAAATGAAATCTTTGTTAGTATCTGATATTAGAATAATCATTAAACACATTGAGATGGTGTCATACAGGGATGATGGATCACTATAACAGCAATCCTTTTACTCTGCTTTTCAGGGAAAGTGAAGAAAGATCAAACTCGCCAGAATTCAGCTGTGTATCCATGCGGAGTGAGCGGTCGATGGATCCTCCTAACAAATTTAAAGAGACATCAGTCCCTCAGAAAAGGTATTCTTCTCTCTTCCATTTGTCCATCCTAATCCCATCTGTGTTCAGTTCTGGATGCAGATTTCTATAAAGAACAATCCTTCATTTTGAGTTAGATTAATTTATTCATCTTCTAAAGCTGTCTCTTCAATAAGTTGTTTTATCACTAGAACACTTTCTAGGAAAGTTTTTGTTCATTTGATTTCAGAGCTGATTCAGGATTAAACTGATTCTAGAACAGCACCTGTACTGCTGAGCTAATTTGAAGTGTAGTTCAACATAATCATTGAAAACAATCTAATGAAACAGGTCAGGTAAAAAATGGTGGTGTTTGAGGTAATCACTGTCATCAAACGATTTCTGTAACTTCGTACTGAGATTTCTGAACCTGTTCACAGATATTTTGGACTACTCCTCGTGAGTAAAGTGCTCCACTTATCTCGGGTTTAAAGGGTGTTTTCTCCAGACTGCATGTTTCAAATCTTTCTACGGGTGTTTAATAGGATCTAGATTGGGGTCATAGAAGACCACATGAGAACAGTCCAGTGCTTTGCTTTAATCCATTCTTGAATGATTTTAACTGTGAGTTTTGGGTGATTATCCTGCTGAAGGATCAACAACCTGCAACTGAGACCAAGATTTCTGACACTGGGCAGCACATTTCACTCTAGAATTCCTTGAAAGTCTTAAGAATTGATTGGATCCTTCAGAGATTCAAGACACCCTGTAGCAGATGCAGCAAAGCAGCCCCAAAACATAACCCTACCACCCCCATGTTTCACAGTAGCTGCAATCTTCTTTTCCCTGTATGCTTTATTATTGTGTCTGTAAACATAGAGCTAATGTGTCATGACTGGACAGGATACAGGCATGCACAGATACAGATATGAATGAACTTTATTAAAACACACAAAGGGTTAGATAGACAGAATCGGGTCAATAGGAGCAAGCAGCAGTGACGAAGACTAAACCAGGGAGGATAAACTGTCCAGTGATCATACACAAGGCAGACAACATCAAAGGGCAAGCAGAAAACACAGTCGGTAACAAAACAAGGCCATAATGAGAGATCAAAACAGGCTATTAAGAAAATGTGTTCTTCAAGAATAAACCTTCAATACTCAGCGACGTGAAACAGAACCGAGGCCTTTATATAGGTCTGAAAACAGGTGTTCAGTATTCGGCTGATTGTTTCCTGATTGGGGCATGTGACATGTTGTGATCAGGAACAGGTGCAGTGTCTGTGAGCAGTGCATTCTGGGAATTGCAGTCCAGTGTCTGGGGAGTGCAGGTAGAGCTGAGTGTGGGAGATACAGACGCACTTTCAGCACCAGACGTGACATAATGTGACACCTTAGCTTTCTGTTCTCCATGTTCAGTGTGGTGAAGAAAATGATACCAAACAGCACAGTGAATACTTTCCCCTTTAAACAGTCAGACTGACTGATTACAACTTTACAAACATCTGTGATGCTAAATGCAGTAAAACACCTTAGGTTAACACATCCCTATAGCCAAAATATTTTCAGTCCTTTACAGGGGTACCATGTCATTTTTGTCCAGGCCAGTTAATTTTTTTATGATTCTGTTGAACCACAATTCAAAAGCAACATCTGACTTTTATTATTTGATTTGCAGTAAATTTTTAATTTATTTTTTGTTTAGATTTTTGCCAGTTTCTTGTCATTGCAGTGACTATTGTGGGGTTTTCCTTCATTAACAGAAGCATTCCATCACTTTTGTCCATATGTTTAAAGTGTTAAATGTTGATTTTAACAGAATGTCTATTGTTTTTATTGGAGGCTATTGATGATGTTAAATGTAAAAAAGTAATTATTTATGAAAAAGTGAATATAGCTAAAAAATGAAATCTTTGTTAGTATCTGATATTAGAATAATCATTAAACACATTGAGATGGTGTCATACAGGGATGATGGATCACTATAACAGCAATCATTTTACTCTGCTTTTCAGGGAAAATGAAGAAAGATCAAACTCGCCAGAATTCAGCTGTGTATCCATGCGGAGTGAGCGGTCGATGGATCCTCCTAACAAATTTAAAGAGACATCAATCCCTCAGAAAAGGTATTCTTCCCTCTTCCATTTGTCCATCCTAATCCCATCTGTGTTCAGTTCTGGATGCAGATTTCTATAAAGAACAATCCTTCATTTTGAGTTAGATTCATTTATTCATCTACTGCTGAGCTAATTTGAAGTGTAGTTCAACGTAATCATTGAAAACAATCTAATGAAACAGGTCAGGTAAAAAATGATGGTGTTTGAGGCAATCACTGTCATCAAGCGATTTCTGTAACTTCGTACTGAGATTTCTGAACCTGTTCACAGATATTTTGGACTACTCCTCGTGAGTAAAGTGCTCCACTTGTCTCGGGTTTAAAGGGTGTTGAGAATTGATTGGATTCTTCAGAGATTCAAGACACCCTGTAGCAGATGCAGCAAAGCAGCCCCAAAACATAACCCTACCACCCCCATGTTTCACAGTAGCTGCAATCTTCTTTTCTCTGTATACTTCGAAATTGCATTTTTAAACATAGAGCTAATGTGATGCCAAAAGCTTCAGTTTTGTCTCATCTGTTGAAAGGAATGTCTCTTTGTGATTTGTTAATATAGCAAACTCCAGTCTCACTTTTTACAATTTGATTTTTAACTGTACTTTCCTTTAAATCCACTTTGACTAAAACAGTGATGCATGTGCAATCGGACACAGATGTACTCTGACCTTGGAGTTCACCTTTAATCTCTTTGGAAGTTGTTTTGGGTTCTTTGGTTACCATTCGTATTATTTGTCTATTCAGTCCATCATCAGAAGGTTAGCATTTCTGTAGACCTTAAATGTAAAATATGTGCAACTGTAGTAACAGTTTGACAAATAGGTGCTTCTTTAGGAATAGCTGGAGGCTATTAGCTGATAGCTGACATAGGCAATGTGTTCATCTACAGACCTGCTGTAGATCAATATGTTTAATACCTGGTGCTAATTGAGATGTAAAAATATTTTAATTGGACGCCAGTTATTAAATTAATTAATTGAATTAGATTAATTAAGAAATTAATTAACCAATTAATTAATGGAAGAAGATATCTTGTGGTGTGGTTCTACAGGTAACATGAATTCTCATAACCAGTTATCCAGAAAACACACTGAAATAACAGGTTTTGTAATAAAAGTATTTTATTAAATCACAAAGATATGAGTAAATAATCCATTAAAATGTCCTAAATGTAGCCATTAGATACCAAATCATAGTGTATAAAGATAAATGAGAATTAAAAGAAAGGAGAAAAACACGCTATACTACTAATATAAAAAGGAATAACCTGTCAGATGAATAAAACTATTAGGTGAACATTTCTAAATAATGAACCAAGTCATTTTAAGTCTACAAAGCCAGTTCATATTTCTAACTAAGCAATTTAAAATGAGTTTATGAGTCTAAAACTACAGAGATATTCATAAAGGACTCAACCAAACCATGACCAACAGAAAACTAGTTGCTAAAAGAATGAACCCAGTTCTGCCTTACTCTGAGAGGTTAAAGTGGACCTGCTCCGGTGACGTCCGTCTGTGGCATGGTCGTCTGATTCTTCACCCTGAGAAAGGATCCCGACTGCAAGATGGTTTGACTTCCTGGTGTCAGCACAGAGCCCGTCAGCACCCACAGGGAAAACCCCCTCCGCTCTGGAGATGGCGTGGCTAGTTGCTCCCGGTGGCTTCTTGGTTGTGTTTGGCAGTCAAGGGGAAACAGAAAACACCCCAAATGTTCCACCATGATTTGACTATTGAGAGATTTCTCATTTTCAAATAATAGACCAACCAAAAGAAAACTCAATTAAACAGTGGATCAAAATACAGTATTCTGCATATCAATTCATGAGGACAAATTCAAGGAAACAATATCACAATTAATTAAAATGTAAGTGTAATGTGTTTTATCTACAAATAGGTTTATAACATTCCAGATAATTCTGAAATATGAAACAATGCATGGTACCTTGTCAAAAAGAAATTAAAAGTCATGTTATTATGGGGAGTTCCGATTGGCGAGCGGAATGGAGTAGTGGTGTTTTTTTGGGCTCCTGCCACACAATTTGTATTTGACCATCTTCTCCCTTAAATTCACTGGGGATAGTGTCTACGACTGTCTGAATGTGTTTTACATGCACTGTCAACCAAGATGTCATCTAAATCAAGAAAAGAACAAGTTTCAACTGCTAGCCCTGCTGTCGACAACGCTATGCTGGCTTGCATGCTAGACAACCTCAAAGTGGACCTGCTAACTAAACCTGACTCTCTTTCTGCAAGATTTGAAAACAAGCTTGGTGCCATTGAAACGAACTTAGACGGAATCCAGTCTATCCTATCTAGTAGGTTAGTAGGCTACGTTCTTTTGTTTCACTTCCAGTATATGCCACTGTGTGGCGTAACGTCACAAGCCTGGACCGCTTGTTTGTGACGTATAAACAAGACTATGATCCACAGTCACTTTTGTATCGCTAAAGTTACTGTAAGTTGTATTTAAATACTCATTGAAGCCTCATAATCTGCAGGCTAAAAAAAATGGTGTGGTAAGTTCAACGCAATCTGTTTTTTTTTTTTGGAGGTTACTGTCTGGGCTGCGCTTAATCATTTTAGTGCCAACAACACTACTCAAATATTATGTGGTGGGGCAGAAAAGAGCAGAGGGGGACAGTGGGTGTGGGTTTGTACTGGGGACGGGTGGGGACAGTTTTTTTTTGTTTGTTTTTCTCCATTCCTTTTTCCTTTCGTTTTTTTTTTCATATCTCAGACATTGTGCCCCTATACGTGCTTACTTTCCATGCACATTAACTTCATGGTATATTATTCGCATTTCATACAGAGCTCTGTTTGCATGGATGATAGAAAGTCAGTGAATAATATTTGTTTCATATCATGGAATGTAAAATGGGCAAACCAAGCAATGAAAATGAATAAGATTATGTCCCATATTGAAGGGTTAAGAGGCGAAGTGGTGTTTTTGCAGGAAACACATCTGCGTACAAAGAAATTTTGATTCAAAGCCACATTCCCTTTGAGTTACAAAACGTTGTAGCGGACTTATCTGGTAGGTTTGTTATAGTGTCAGGGCAGCTGTGTAACACCCCAGTAGTCTTGGCCAGTGTTTATGCACCAAACTGAAATGAAGATCAGTTCATATCCAGGTTTTTCACCTCCATGCTCAATATTGAGACTTACCACATAATCATAGGGCAGGGATTTTAATTTTGTTCAGCACCTTAACTTAGACAGATCTTTAACCAGACCATACTCCCTTACAAAGTTGGCCAAACTACTCTCATCCACTGCATCACAGCTGAGTTTTTCAGACCCATGGAGGTTTAAATTTCCAGATCAAAAATTGTTTTCTTTTTTCTCGCTTGTCCATCATTCTTACTCTAGAGTAGACTTCTTTCTCTTAGAAAACAGATTACTTTCTAACATATGCTCATGTGATTACCATAGTATTATAATCTCAGATCATGCTCCCACTTCTCTAGACGTATGTTTTGCTACTTACTACAGATGTCCTTTAAAGCCATGGAGATTCAGCTCAAGTCTATTAGCTAATGGCCGCTTTGTTGAGTATGCAACAACCGCCTCCCAACTATTTTTTAAAATTAATGACACTCCAGATATCATTTTAGGGGCACTTTATGGGAAACCTAAAAGGCATGCCCGAGAGGCTATGTTTTTTTTTTTTTATACAGCTTACCTCAAGAAACTGAACGGAAAAAGACAGTCAGAGTTACCACAAATGATCCTGGAAGCTGATAAGAATTATTCTACAATCCCAGATACTGCACTTTACAAAAGACGGTTACAACTTCACTCTGAGCTAGCTCTTTTAACCACCAATGAAGCAGAACTCCAATTGCTTAAATCCAAACAAAGATTATTTGAATCGGGGGACAAAGCTGGCAAACCAGAATCCAGAGCTGCTGCTGCCTCTAGGCTAATTCTATCGATAAAATCACCACCAGGTATCACCCTTACTGACCCTAAAAGTATAAATGAAACATTTACAGAATTTTATTCTGATTTATATACATCTGACCACCCTCAGTTGAATACACCCAATATACTCAATAATGTTGTACTTCCCAAAATAGAAGAGGAGTGGGTAGAAAAGTTTGCCAGCCCAACAACCCCAACTGAGATTGCAGGTGCTATCAGAGCTCTACAAAGTGGTAAGTCACCAGGCCCAGATGGCTTCATAGTAGAATTTTATAAGGAATTTGCCCAACTTCTTTCCAAGATCTTAAATGATGTATATAATGAAGCATTGTCTGTTGGCCGACTACCCCCAACTTTGAATAATGCAATTTTTTGAATAATTTCAATTTTGTTAAAAAAGGATACAGGATTTGCAGTAGTTTCAGACCCATAAAAAGCTTTTGACAGGGTAGAATGGGACTTTCTGTTTGAGGTAATGGATAGATTTGAGTTGGGCTCTGGCTTCATTTTGGGTCAAATCGCTATATTCATCCCCAGTTGCATCTGTACAAACAAATAATATGCTCTCGCCTACCTTTCAACTCCAACGTGGTTGTCCACTATCCCCCTTATTGTTTGCCATAGTTATCGAACCGCTAGCAAACTGGTTGAGATCTGAACCAGGATTTCAAGGTATCCTTCGCCACAACACTGAACACAAACTTTTTTTATATGCTGATGATTTGCTCCTTTGTGTGTCCAATCCATCCACATCACTCTCAGTTGCCTTAGATATTTTAAAACAGTTTGGCCAACTGTCAGGCCACAAACTCAATTTTGGAAAAAGTTAACTATTTGCATTAAATGAGTTGGTTGGGGTGTTTCCAGACAGCATGGCTCCTTTCAGAAGTGCAGACAGTAGTTTTAAATATTTAGGTATGATCATAACCAGGACTCTTGACAGACGCTTTCAATAAAAACTTTGTTCCCTTGCTTGGTAAGGTTGAAGATGACCTTGCCAGATGGTCCACTCTACCTTTGTCATTGTCTGGCAGGGTGAAACTTATTAAGATGGCCATATTGCCAAAGTTTCTCTACCTCTTTTAACATATTCCTGTAGTCACTTCAAAAAAAAGATTTTTGATAAACTGGACAAATCAGTGTCTAGCTTTTTTTGGGCCAGTAAACCAGAGCAAATACGGAAAACTCTTGCTCTCCCCAATGTGTACATTATTACTGGGCAGCCAATATTCATAAGCTGTTATATATATCCATGACCGACCAGCCTGCATGGGTACAACTTGCAGGCGGGTGGGGTTTGAAAATTGTAAAACAAGTGAGCCATTTTTATGTTTTGGGTCCGCCCCATATTTTCTGAGTCTTTGTATTGTTGTCGCTTAATAAACAAAAATTATAAATAAAAAAAAAGTCATATTATTTAAACTCAATTAAATCATTGAAAGGATATGGGTAACCCACAGATAACCAAATTGTTGCGAATGAGCAGGGGATGGACGTAAGTGCAGATTATATATTTATTAAACAAACAAGAAAAATTAAAACAGTAAACAAAACGCGGGTAACACAAAAACTTACAAAAAACAAGGCTAGGATAAAATAAAACTTAAACAAAGACTAAGATACACAGACTAAGGAACAAAGACTAAGAAACAAAGACTAAGAAACAAAAACCAACCTGACACATACACAGCTAGGTATCACACAAAAGGCTTGACAAGGATACATACGGACAGCAAGGATACAAAAGACTCAACACTGCACATTCAAACAGAGGGGCTTAAATACATGAGGAGAGTGAGAAACACCTGGGTTTGGATGACGAGGGGGCGGGGTTACAGACAAGACACAGGTGAGAACACTAATTGCTATGGCAGGGCTGGGGCAGAGCTAGGGTGGAGACAGGTACAAAAACACAACAAAAGCACATGGCTGGGAACACTTGACAGGAAAACAGAGGGGCAGGAGCACAAGAGAGGCCGGAGCCGCGGGCACAGAGTCAGAGGCGGCCGGAGCCGCGGGCACAGAGTCAGAGGCGGCCGGAGCCGCGGACAGCGCTGATCCAGAGGTGGTGGGTCCTGCTGGCGTTAGCGCGGCAGGCCCAGCTGACGTGGAGGTGGCTGCCACCGCGGGCTTGGAAGCAGCTGGCACCGCTGGCGAAGAAGCCGCTTCAGCGGGAGCTGAGAGTGCGGCTGCTGCCAAGATCAGGATTGGAGCCGCAGATTCAGCAGTGGGCGAGGCTGTGGAAACCGGACCGGAGCTTGCTTCTGGAGCAGGAGTCGAAAACCTGGAATCCGGCCGGGCTGTAGAGCTGGGAGCCGGCCGGGCTTGAGAGCTGGGAGCCGGCCGGGCTTGAGAGCTGGGAGCCGGCCGGGCTTGAGAGCTGGGAGCCGGCCGGGCTTGAGAGCTGGGAGCCGGCCGGGCTTGAGAGCTGGGAGCCGGCCGGGCTAGAGAGCTGGGAGCCGGCCGGGCTAGAGAGCTGGGAGCCGGCCGGGCTAGAGAGCTGGGAGCCGGCCGGGCTAGAGAGCTGGGAGCCGGCCGGGCTAGAGAGCTGGGAGCCGGCCGGGCTGGAGAGCTGGGAGCCGGCCGGGCTGGAGAGCTGGGAGCCGGCCGGGCTGGAGAGCTGGGAGCCGGCCGGGCTGGAGAGCTGGGAGCCGGCCGGGCTGGAGAGCTGGGAGCCGGCCGGGCTGGAGAGCACGGTGGAGCTAGCAGGCTAGCTAGCGTAGCTGGAGCTGGGCTGACGAGCTCCAAGCCGAGGAGAGGCGCTGGGAGCGGTTCATCTCCACGAATTTGCTCGGCGAGGAACCGGAGATACTCGAGGTCCGCCCTCCTCGTAGCCTGCCACTTTGCTACGTCCATATTTAAGGTCGAGTCTTATGTTATGTATGAGAAGGGGATGGCCTGCATGGGTACAACTTGCGGGCGGGTGGGGTTTGAAAATTGTAAAACAAGTGAGCCATTTTTATGTTTTGGGTCCGCCCCATATTTTCTGAGTCTTTGTATTGTTGTCGCTTAGTAAACAAAAATTATAAATAAAAAAAAAAGTCATATTATTTAAACTCAATTAAATCATTGAAAGGATATGGGTAACCCACAGATAACCAAATTGTTGCGAATGAGCAGGGGATGGACGTAAGTGCAGATTATATATTTATTAAAACAAACAAGAAAAATTAAAACAGTAAACAAAATGCGGGTAACGCAAAAACTTACAAAAAACAAGGCTAGGATAAAATAAAACTTAAACAAAGACTAAGATACACAGACTAAGAAACAAAGACTAAGAAACAAAGACTAAGAAACAAAGACTAAGAAACAAAGACTAAGAAACAAAGACTAAGAAACAAAGACCAACCTGACACATACACAGCTAGGTATCACACAAAAGGCTTGACAAGGATACATACGGACAGCAAGGATACAAAAGACTCAACACTGCACATTCAAACAGAGGGGCTTAAATACAGGAGGAGAGTGAGAAACACCTGGGCTTGGATGACGAGGGGGCGGGGTTACAGACAAGACACAGGTGAGAACACTAATTGCTATGGCAGGGCTGGGGCGGAGCTAGGGTGGAGACAGGTACAAAAACACAACAAAAGCACATGGCTGGGAACACTTGACAGGAAAACAGAGGGGCAGGAGCACAAGAGACCAAATGAGGGAGAAACAGAAGACAGACATGGGCTAAGGTGTTACACAAATAAATCTAAATTATCAAAAGCTAGTTAACCCTTGTTAATTCAGACTTGACCGTGTAGTAAAATTTAATCAGGACATCTAAACCCATTTACCAGAAGTGGCATATTATTTAGTAAATATTCTGTAAAACACCTTTTTTTTAATTCAGTCAAAATACATTTTAATTTGTTCTTCTTTGTGAGAAATTCTCTTCCCTCTGCAGCGAATGTTTAGATTAGCCTGTCGATCGGAATTTATGACGGGTGTGAGAGAGATCAGTTTACACCACAGAATTTCAGCTTACAAGCTGAGAATGGAATCCAAAGCTTAGAACATTTCTTTTAAATAAATGAATATTATTTCTCAGTGTTTCGCCCAAATAACCAAGCATAAATCCTTAACTTGCAGTAACACCTGGTGGATCACCTTTCCTGAGTTCCAAAATGTTAATTTGTATTCACAGTCCCATCTTCTTGATGGCACCACAATTGGGAAACAGTCACAGATAGTAACTTAAAGCAAAGTTTATGACTGTGGGTCGGAATTTAGGTTCTTCCAAAATGCACTTTTGGGAAAGACTGGAGAGACATACATGTCTGATAATGTTATTTGAAATTTAGGGCTGTTTGAAAAAGATTACTCCAAGGCTTTTAGAGTGTTTGTGTGGAGGCGCTCAAATTCCTTTGTGACACTGTGTGGAAAGAACAGGTTTCTGATGGCATGTGTGAAAAACTTGATGTGGTTCTTCAATAAGCTTGATGAAACTTCAGCGTATCCACTACAATGTGATCCTTTTAGGGGTACCATGTTATTTTTGTCCAGGCCAGTTAATTTTTTTATGATTCTATTGACCCACAATTCAAAAGCAACATCTGACTTTTATTATTTGATTTGCAGTACATTTTTTATTTATTTTTTGTTTAGATTTTTGCCAGTTTCTTGTCATTGCAGTGACTATTGTGGGGTTTTCCTTCATTAACAGAAGCGTTCCATCACTTTTGTCCATATGTTTAAAGTGTTAAATGTTGATTTTAACAGAATGTCTAGTATTGTTTTTATTGGAGGATATTGATGATGTTAAATGTAAAAAAGTAATTATTTTTGAAAAAGTGAATATAGCTAAAAAATGAAATCTTTGTTAGTATCTGATATTAGAATAATCATTAAACACATTGAGATGGTGTCATACAGGGATGATGGATCACTATAACAGCAATCCTTTTACTCTGCTTTTCAGGGAAAATGAAGAAAGATCAAACTCACCAGAATTCAGCTGTGTATCCATGCGGAGTGAGCAGTCGATGGATCCTCCTAACAAATTTAAAGAGACATCAGTCCCTCAGAAAAGGTATTCTTCCCTCTTCCATTTGCCCATCCTAAAGTTTCGGAATCCGGAGAGCCAGACGGTTCGAATGGTGTATAACAGGCCGCATTCGATCAAATATGGACGTCCGATAAACGGAAATATGAAAATTATGATTTAATATTTTCATAACCAAGGCATATTTCGCCCTAAATGTTTATTTTATGAAAGTAGATACAGCTAAATAGGCTATATAACTGAAAAGCAGAGATTCTAAGCTTTAAAATGGTATATTGGGTGTCTATATTGAACCTATAACTATTCATAAACACAGCCAGATATTAAATACCATATTTTTCTGGCCCGCCGGCGGGCCAGGGCGTGTTAAGAGGTTAAACTGATTCTAGACAGCACCTGTACTGCTGAGCTAATTTGAACTTTAGATCAACATAATCATTGAAAACAATCTAATGAAACGGGTCAGGTAAAAAATGGTGGTGTTTGAGGTAATCACTGTCATCAAGCGATTTCTGTAACTCGTACTGAGATTTCTGAACCTGTTCACAGATATTTTGGACTACTCCTCGTGAGTAAAGTGCTCCACTCTCGGGTTTGTCTGGGTGTTTTCTCCAGACTGCATGTTTCAAATCTTTCTACGGGTGTTTAATAGGATCTAGATTGGGGTCATAGAAGACCACATGAGAACAGTCCAATGCTTTGCTTTAATCCATTCTTGAATAATTGTAGCTGTGAGTTTTGGGTGATTATCCTGCTAAAGGATCAACAACCTGCAACTGAGACCAAGATTTCTGACACTGGGCAGCACATTTCACTCTAGAATTCCTTGAAAGTCTTAAGAATTGATTGGATCCTTCAGAGATTCAAGACACCCTGTAGCAGATGCAGCAAAGCAGCCCCAAAACATAACCCTACCACCCCCATGTTTCACAGTAGCTGCAATCTTCTTTTCTTTGTAAGCTTCGATATTGCATTTGTAAACATAGAGCTAATGTGATGCCAAAAGCTTCAGTTTTATCTCATCTGTTCTTTGTGATATGTTAATATGCACTTTAGGAAACTCCAGTCTCATTTATGATTTGATTTCAATTGTAGTTTCCATTAAATCTGGGATAGCTGGGACTACCATTTACTAACCACCTCCCAAAGATCCCAAAGTATGTTTTAGTCCCCCCACCAGCCTGAGGGGCTAAAGACAGGAGGACTGACAGGCTGGTCCCCATGTCAAGACCGAATGTGTCAACCAGTCTATATGAGGCTTATTCCACTGGAGCTAAGGAAAACCCAAAACCAATTGCAAGTTGGGAGCACTGATAATACATAACGCTATCTGCTCTGCATGAGGACCGACCCACAGAGTGAGTAAACTGGTTTTATGTTAAACAACCCCTGGCTCCAGTAACCAGTCATCAATAGTAGCGGTGGGCATGGGTTACCTCAAAGGGTTCAGCAGTAGGGCTCAGTTGGTGGCCAGGTGGGCATTTAGGAAATTCCTAGCTGCTCCAGAAAAAAATATATATATATATATATTTGTATCATTTTTATTAAGCTAAAAGCAAACACAGGTCCCACAGACCTGAAGACCTTAAAAAATGGTCCTGTCAGTGACTTGTCCAACAGTTCAGTCAGTAGGCTAATAAACACATTTATGGACAGTGAACTGACACTGTAAATAATGAAATATGATATCAGTTGCTGGATTTTTTTACCTACTCGTTGCTGTCTTAGAAATTCTGCATATTCTCTCACATGCCAGATATGTCAGAGCGGTTGATAAAGCCAAGTGTTTATGTTGTCCATAGCTAGTTGTTCAGGAGGGATTTGTCTTTATGTTGATGCCTGTTGTGATACCTCCTCTTACATAATCCAACTGAAAGGTTGAAGGCAGGATGCAAGTTCAAGTTGATTTCATTAGTAGCCATAACGGAATCAAACAAAGAAACAAAAAAAACACTATGACTATTTCTTAGCCCGGTCTGGTCTTTGCGTGTTCCTCGCGTCATCACCAGACTTCACCAGCTTCTCCTTCTCCCCTTCAGCGGACCACACACCTTAAGCATGGTTCCTCCCCACCTGCTTCTCCAGTGTGGCATTCTTGCCGCACTTGACCCGCTTCTCCTCCACCTCTTCAACTCCTCTTTAATTGCCGCACTTGGCCAGCTTCTCCATCTCCTACTTGGGGCTTCCCATTTCATTGCCGCACTTGACTGGATGATGTACTCCTCACATCATCACTGCACGTGAGCCACATCTCCTACTCCTCGTCAGCTCTCCTTGTGTCATCGCCGCACTTGATTGGGTTCTCTTCCACCTCATTGCCGCTCCTGTCTGGCTTTTCATTTCCCTCATCGGAGCTCTTCTCAACATTGCCGCAGTTGACCGGCTCCTCCTTCTCCTCATTGAAGCTCCTCGCATCATCGCCACTCCTTGACCAGGTTCTCCTTCTCCTCGTCTGCATAGATGCATCCCTCTGAATAATCCTTCTGGTTCCCCTGTTGTCCCAACCCATTCTCCATCATCCCAACCCCTCCCCATCTTCCCAACCTCTGCTCCCCCATTGTCCCATGCCTTTAGTTAGATCATCTGTCATGCTAGTTTTCATAAAATCACATGTTGGTCTGGTGAGGTAAGTCGGCCTTCTCCAGAAACTACTTGTTGAGCATTGGTTCATTGGTTCTCCTTGTGTTTTCATTCATGTTAATCTTATTCTGCCAATTATTGACTGCATTTGTTCCAAGATGGCGGCGCGTGCACACGCTGCGGCTTCTCTCCCCCCCCCCGAGGAAACAGCGTTTTCGTGTTTTTTGCCTCGTAAGTCGCAGAGTTTTTGTACGTCTTTGTCGTGCGTTCACGTCCTGAAGCGCACCTACAGCCGTGAGTTTCTGCTTGGAGTCGGCAGAAACTCACTTTTGGAGTTAAACCGCGGACTCCGAGAAGAACTGCGGCCCCCCCACCGACCTGCTGCTGCAGCTCGCCCACAATGGAAGTGCCACAGGCGGCAGGCGAGAAGGCAGAAACGGGGTAAGCGCGGGGGTATCCGAGCGAGGCTAGCGGCTAGCCCACACAAGCCAGCTATCCCCACCGTACTTTTGGCCAATGTACGCTCTCTGGACAATAAACTGGACTACATCCGCTTACTTCAGTCAACTCAGAAGACCGTGAGAGACTGTTGTGTTTATGTTTTCACCGAAACCTGGCTCAACAACAGCGTCCTGGACCACGCCGTTCAGCTGGAGCGGCTAACATGCTATCGGGCGGACCGCGCGCTAGCTGACGGAGGTAAAAGCCGCGGCGGCGGACTCTGTGTTTACATCAGCGGTGCTTGGTGTCGGAATGTTGTTGTGGTCTGTAAACACTGCTCACCGGTAGTGGAACTGATGATTATCAAGTGCTGTCCGTTCTATCTACCGAGAGATTTGTCCGCCGTGCTGATCGCTGCTGTTTACATCCCTCCGACCTCCAACAACAGCGTGAGGAGTGAAGCACTGAATGAACTGTACCAGTACATCAGTGAACAGCAGACAGCGCACCCAGAAGCTTTTCTCATTCTGGCTGGAGATTTCAACCATGCAGACCCAAAGAGTGTGTTTTCTGGACTTTTTAAACACATAGACTTTCCAACCAGGGGAAACAACATATTGGACCAGGTCTTTACTACACACAGAGGAGCCTACCGAGCCTCCCCCCTCCCCCACCTGGGAGCCTCTGATCACCTCACCATTATGCTAATGCCAGCTTACAGACCACTGGTTAAAGTCACCAAACCAGTTCTTAAGCAGGTACGAGTATGGCCAGAGGGTTCCTCAGAGGCACTTCAGGACTGTTTCAGCACAACAGACTGGAATATGTTCAGAGAGGCTGCCACTCACAACAACTCCACAGACATTCAGGAGTACACAGAAACTCTGCCTACATCACCAAGTGCACTGATGATGTAATCGACCTCAAGACCGTCACTGTTCGAGCGAATCAGAAACCATGGCTGACAGGAGAGGTCCACAAGCTCCTGAAGGCTAGAAATGCAGCCTTCAGAACAGGTGACCAGGCAGGCCTGAGGTCAGCCAGGGCCAACCTGTCCCGCGGGATCAGGAAAGCTAAGAGGCTGTACTCAAAGAAGATTTCCCAACACTTCAGTGACAGCAGAGACACACGGAACCTGTGGCAGGGTATCCAGTCTATCACAGGCTATAAACCACATCCACAGACCTGCGACCGCGACACATCTCTGCTGAACGACCTGAATGGGTTCTTCGCAAGGTTCAAGCCACTCAACAACACACCCGCCCAGAAATCCATCCTTCCTCCTGGTGACCAGGTGCTGACGCTGTCCCCAGACAGTCTTTGCTCCCCCCCCTCCCTGGACCCCTACCAGTTTGCTTATCGGTCAAATCGCTCGACCGATGATGCCATCTCCACTGTTCTCCACTCAGCCCTCACACACCTAGACAAGAAGAACACCTACGTCAGAATGCTGTTTGTTGACTTCAGCTCAGCATTCAACACAATCGTCCCCCAACAGCTCATACACAAACTGGACAGTCTGGGGCTGAGCACTTCACTGTGCAACTGGCTGTTAGACTTCCTGACTGGAAGACCACAGGCAGTGCGGGTTGGCAGCAGCACATCCAGCATCACCACACTGAACACAGGGGCTCCCCAAGGATGTGTGCTGAGCCCCCTTCTGTTCACTCTGCTGACCCACGATTGCAATCCAGCACACACCTCCAACCTCTTCGTCAAGTTTGCGGATGACACGACGGTGGTGGGTCTCATCAGCAACAACGATGAGTCACACTACAGGAGGGAGGTGAGCCGTATGGCCTCCTGGTGCAAACACAACAATCTCTCTCTGAACACAGAGAAGACCAAGGAGATTGTTGTGGACTTCAGGAGAACTCACACACTGCACACTCCTCTGTTCATCAACGGAACTGCTGTGGAGAGGGTGAGCAGCACCAAGTTCCTGGGTGTGCACGTCACAGAGGACCTCTCCTGGAGCACCAACTCAGCGTCACTGGCCAGGAAGGCAAATCAGCGTCTCTACTTTCTCCGCAAGCTGAGAAGAGCTGGAGCCCCCACCCCCATCATGACCACCTTCTACAGAGGGGCCATCGAGAGCATACTGACCAGCTGTTTCACCGTGTGGTACGGGGCCTGCACAGCATCCTGCCGCAGGACCCTCCAGCGCATCGTGAGAGCAGCTGAGAAGATTGTTGGCACCTCTCTCCCCTCCCTTCAGGTCTTGTACAGCTCCCACCTCACACGGAAAGCCCTCCGTCTGGCAGGAGATCCCTCCGACCCACTACACAACTTCTTCAGCCTGCTGCCATCAGGGAGGAGACTGAGGAGTCTCGGGGCGAGGACCAGCAGACTGCGAGACAGCCCCATCCATCAGGCTGTGAGGATGCTGAACTCTCTTCCTGCTCTACCCCCCATCCCAATCCTGCCCCCAGCACACACTCACTCAGCATCCTGACCCCCCCACTAATAAAGTACTGAAACTCTGCACTACAATGCACAAAGTACTGGTCCCTTCCAAACGGACTTGCACTACACAATACCTGCACTACTGCTATACTTGCACTGTCAATACGCACTTTAATTCCACTTAATTAAACTGTGAACTTTAAGGACTTACGCACCCATTCACTTTACCAGCCTTAAGCTATTTACCATATGCCGTATTTGCACTACTGTTATTTACTATTTTTACTGTCATTCCATCTCAATCACCATCAATATTGCACTATTGTCTTACGTATGTTTATTGTGTCTTGCTGTATTGAACATATAGTGTCTCCCACTCTTTTATATTATAATTATATATCTTTTTTTACTTATTTTTACTTATATTTATATATCTATTCCTCCCCCACACCACTGCACCTTGTTTTGTCTCATGTATGTCTATTTGTGTCCCTGCTGTATTGTACACATAGTGTCTCCCATTCTCCTTTATTATATCTATTATCTGTACTTGCTGTAAAATTGGGAAGGAGAGTAACGTAATTTCAATTCTCTGTATGTCCTGTACATATGCAGTATTGACAATAAAACTACTTGACTTGACTTGACTTGATATGAAATATTACCTGACCATTGAAATGATCAACATAAATGTGGGAATGTATTTTACATATGCACTCATAATCACTGATCAAATAGCCCTATTACCCTGTCTATTACCTATTACTAGTAAGTTAGACTAACATAATTTACATAAGAACTATGGTAAATAGGGGTCTTATGTAAATTATGTTAGTCTAACTTGCAGTGTAACCTACGGTACAGTGTTTGTCTGGTGATACTTCTAGGTACAGCATGAAACAGCATAAAACAGCCCTAAACACCTCGCCAGGCTCAACTCCTGCCACAGTTTCATGGGCCCCACCATGTAGTGTTTAGTCCCCTGTGTGCCAGGTGTTCGTAACAGGTTTGATGCTCTGAAGCAATGATTTAGATGAATCCAGATTTCTATCCCTCCACCTCGACAGCAGTTGGAGTCGCTAATATAATTTTAAAAGACCCTTCTTGCCTTGGCTCATTACAACCTCTCCTTGCCCATACATAGTCTTATGGCAATAAATTTTGAATTCTTTAGCAATATTTTGTTTCTAGCCCCAGTTACTCATTTTACTTAAAATATTTTTTAATCATTTAACATATTTCTGCTTTTCTTTTTTCTGACCACTAGAATGTGCTCTAAGGTACACTATATTAACACATTTACATGTTTCCAATTTCAGATCTAGTTTCTAAAAGGCTTGTGTCAATTGTAGAAGAAAAAGTGTCTTTGATGGCATCATATGTACTATTTCTGTACTGATCTATTGGTGTATCATCCACATTTGTGGTTTTCGTCTGTGCTATGCAAAAAATGCTTTCCATTTTAGCTTTTCCCACTGTTTGTGACAGTATTTAACATCTCTAAATGGATAATCCATGATCTCTTGTTCTTGTCTTAAAATATATAATACACATTTAATTTCCATTATTCATATTAGGTAGCTGTTTTAAGTCCCTTCAAGTCTTTAAATAACTATGGGACATATGCGTGCCTGATCCCTTTATTTCTTTTTAAAAACGCCTAGGTGCCATTGACTCATACTTAACCCTTAACTGTCCTTATATATTTTTCATCATCTGTCTAACTGTAATACTGTCCTACTTTCTTACATAAATGTAAAGAGGCTTGATGGATGATTTTAACTTTACACACGTTTGCATTTGTTTCCATTCAGGCTGATTTCTGCATTCATTTTTTTTTTTACTTTTTAAACTCAATTGACAATCTGAAGAACTCTTCACTTTGGTCTGCTGGTGTCTGTTTTCTTAACATCTGATTAATTTTTCTGTTATTCTTTCACCATTCTTTCATGTCCTCTGATTTATGTATGGCCTGTTTTTTCATGTGTCTGTTTTAAATTTTGTCTTTGCTTCCATTTGAATATCTGCTTCACTTCATTCTTCTTTAATATCAGGGTATAGGTTCACCTTTCTGTCATTTTTCTTGCTGTGTGCAGAAGCCATCTTGTTCCTGGTTACATTTGAACTGTTTTCCATCTTTTTAAAATACTTTTAATATTGTAAATCTCTTTTCTTGTTTATTCCAGTGCTTATAAGTTCTTACTTTATATTTTTCTCTATTTCTATAAACCAAATGTTTTAAACCAACATGACTATGTTTATACTTTATACATTTAGCTTTGAGGACAGATCTGCACACTCTTGTTGTCTTCATGAGGTAAAGTTAGCTGGAATAGTTTTCTCAGCGTCTTGAAGGAAGGAGTTCCTGGAGGTGCTGAACAATAGTTGCTGCTTTTCCTTCACGTTGTGAAGCTCCAGCTCCTCCCAAATCACCATCTCAGTTGGATTTATGTCAGGGGATTGTGGAGGACAAACACTTTTTTGTTTACTAGATAATTCCCCATGTGTAACTTAATCATTTTCATGCTTTTAATAGTAAGCTCATTTTCTACAAAGTAGAAAATAAATTACATTTAAAAATAAAGAAAAACATTGAGACGGTGTGTTTCAAACTTTTACTGGTGCTTATATATTTGCGAACTGACACACCCTAGAGTTTGCCCAGATGAACAGCAACAATGTTATTTAGAAGCCCCTGATTATCAAATATTACCTGCACATTCACAGTGTTCATTTTACGATAGGTGTAGGATTAAAGTCTTAGAGACTTTGAAGCTTTGTTAAGACCGTGAGCATCATCTGAAGTGTTGGCATTATAACATAACATAACATAACATAGATTCAAGTATGCAAAGATTTTTTTTTCTCTCAAAACTGGCGGCCTCTGGTGTTTTAAGGTGTTGAACTGGAAGCAGAATCCTCTTAAAGATGTTCTTTCAGAAGAACGACTGGGTCAGGTTACTCATTAATGTGCGGGTGTGTTCACATAGAACTTTAGTCACATAAGGGTTTCTTTAATTAACAATCAATCTTAAATAGAAGTTAACAAAGTTTTTAGCGTTTCATAGTTTTCAGTAAACCCACCCCTGCACTTTTGTATTTCCATTAACATCTTTCATCTAAATCAGAATTTTATTGAAGCAAGTCATTAAGTTTTGAAATTGGTGAAATCAAATCAATAATGATTTACATCCTATCAATTATAATCAATTACTATTAATCAAATTTGATAAATTTTATTGTCAATAATAACTTAAATATAAGTGACAGATGGAAGTCTTCTGTAGCAGTTTTATTTTTTTATATAGTACAACGGCACATTTTCTTGGCAAACTGACTCCCGGTTCTCTAAATTCTTGGGCTCCTGCATGAACTGCATGTTTAAGATCTCCCCAAAGTGGCATAATGAAGGTCAGGAGACTGAGATGGCCACTTAAGAACCTTTACTTTGTTCTGCTGTTTTTAATGACAGGTCGATTTGTCGTTGTGTTTTGGATAAATATCATGTGAAAAGTGCATCTTATACACAGCTTCTGGGCTAATGAGTGCAAATTTCCCTACAGTATTATTTGATAAAATGCTGCATTCATCTTGCCATCAATATTGACCAAGTTCACTGTGACTGTATATCACAGAAATCCCAGAAACATCAGTGATCCACCTCCATATTTAACAGTAGGGATGGCACACTTTTTATCATAGGCCTTGTTGACTTGTCTTCAAATGTAACGTTTATTGTTGTGGCCAAAAAGTACAATTTTGTTCTAACCACAGTGTTGAGGCTTGTCTCTGTGCTGTTTGGCAGGGGCATAGCAGCAAATTCTGATCCCTGTGCACTCTCAATGTCAGTGGGCCCCTATCCATGCCAGTACACAAAAAACGTGAGTGAAAAAAAAAAAATCCGGATTTTCATGGGCCCCTCTCCCTACTTGGGCCCTGGGTAGTCAGATTCACCCCTCCACCCCCCCCCCCCCTACCATGCCCATGCTGTTTGGCATATTGTAAGTGGGCTGTTGATGCTTTAGCAAATGTTTGTTTCTTTATGGTTCATAATAGAAAAATGTCAATGGCAGCACTGGATATAACATGCAGAAATCTCTCAGGAGGACGTTTATTATACACTCAAAAACACACTGATTACAAGCAAACAGAATATAGTTATAAAACCATGTATTACTTTTGTTCCAAATCACAATTATGGGATACTTTGTATTGGTTTATCACTTAAAATCTAAAAAAAAACACATTTAAATGTGTGATTGTAAGGGGAAAAATGTGAAGAAGTTCAAAAGGTATTAATACTTTTGGGTAACCTTTTACAGTACTGTTAATTGGGAATAGGTAACTAAGCAGTAACTAATTGATAGTGTTGCATTAACACCTAAATCTCTTCTATTAACTACCAAGGAGTAAGGAGTCAGACAACATAAGATAAAACAAGACAAGATAAGATTTACATTCCATGACTGTATCCCATAACTGATCACACTTTCTGGAACTGCCTGATAAAACAGTAGCATTATTTTATGACCCAGCCCAAACAGTCTATGCCTTCAAAAAAAGGATAATCTCTGCTTTAACTTGGAACATACATTTTCTACCCGAGTGTTCCAGGCAAATGTATTATCTATATGGAAACCAAGGAATTTATAAGAGCAAACCTGCTTAACAGGGATATCCTGGATTTACAGGACAATGATCACCTATGGCTCTAGGATCAAATACCATCTCTTCTGTTTAGCTTACAATTACAGTGAGGTTGTTAACATCACACCATCAGACAAAGTAAATAGTAAACAATAGTAAACAGACACACCAGGATTGTTGTATAGTAAACTTAAGATGACTGTATCAGCAGAAAACTTTAATAAATAGTTGGCTGAGTATCTGCTCATACACTCATTGTGTACTACGTAAAAAGAATGAGTGAGCTCACACAACTTTGGAGAGCTCCAGTACTGATGGATCTAGGATCTGAAAGACTGCCATTGACCTTTACATACTGGATGTAATAAGTCAAATAAGAATAATACCATTTGATGATAAATATTGATTGACATTTTTTATTCCATTTTGGGGCAGAAGACTATTAAAAGCTGAACTAAAATCAATAAAGGCAAACATGCATATGATTCTTGTCCTTGTCCTAGATATTTTAGGGCCAAATGAGTAAGAGTATTAATTGCATGTTTTGTTCCCCATCCCTGTTTATAAGCAAAGTGAAATTCATCTAACAAAGGAGTTACATCAGTTTTGAGCAAAGACAACATATTTTTCTAGGCATTTCATCACAATCAAAGTTAATGTTATAGGTCTGTAGTCAATACTGTCAACTGGACATGGCTTCTTATGCCTGGATCACACTACACGATTTTGGGCCAGTTTTCCAGTCGATCGGCGTCAAAAACTCTGCTCGTAGACAAATCGTGAATAACTCGAACTACTAAACTACTGAAAGACGCTTGCAGAGTCGTTGCTGACTGATCACCGACGAGTCACAGATGCCCTTCAGATATTCAACATGTTTAATATCTGACTCAGTTAGCAACTAGAAGTCAGGAACAGCAGCTACATACAGCCAAAGAGATCACAGAAAGAGAGAACCACTGATCCAAAACACACCAGAGCTGTTTATGGAGAGTCTGATCACACCTTCCCCCTTTTATATCATGAAATGACTCTAGAGGGAGCCCGTGAGTGAGTCCTCTATGAATAGGGGTGAATGGAGCTAAAAATAATGATGAACTATTTGTTCTGAATATTTCTTTAATTTTAGAAAGTAGAATAATGTATTTTACTAAAAAAAACTAAAAGTGTGCCTGAATATTTCAGTTTATCTTTTACACTATAAAGCACTAGCATTACTGCTACTGTGAGCTGATTGGTTGGCGAGCTGATTCTGGAGATACAGGTAGAGCATGTTTAAAAGGTTTATAACTGGAGTTCAAAATGATAAAAAATAATGTCTGTGGTACAAAAACATTTGACATAGTCCTGTGTTGAGGTCATAAATACATATTTAAATATAAAACTGATCAGAGATTTATAAATTCTGATTTTGCTCAGTTGCTTCATATGAACCTGTTCATGTTTGACTCATAGCAAGTGCGTATTCTCCTCTATAGAGATTCTCTGCATGACATCGCTAGTTTTGGTGTGTGTTTAGTTCGGGTGTGTTCTCGTGACAAATCGTGTTTCTGGAGAGCAGCCAGGTGAGTTGGCGATTTCCCACAGTGAGAAATGGTGTCATTTGTGACCCCGAGTCGCTGATCAGTCATGTAGTGTGAACAGCACAATGACTGACCACTTAAAAAGTCGTATAGTGTGAACCTGGCATTAGGAACAGGGAAATAGTATTTTTTTGTGTATTGGACTGCTGAAAGATTGGACACCAGGCTGGGGTGAGTTTTTTTTTCTTCTCTTTAGTAAAAAGGTAGATATTGTGTAAGGGCCTCTGGAGTCATTAGTACACAGCTAATAGAATCTTGACCTTTTGTGGCTGGAGTCATAGTCACATAAAACGATTTCCAACACACTATTACACTCCTGGATGAATATTTGCATCTCGAGCCAAAGATAAAAGATCATTTAGTTTATTTGCCTTAAGCAACTTATAAATAGTAACAATCTTGTTTCTTTTTGGTTTAATTTGGGTTACAGATTTCATTTTTTCCCACAGTTTTTGGAGTTTGCAGTTTGAAAGTTCTGTTAACTAATATCTCTTTGATGCCTCCTTGCTTCTTTCAGCATCTGATCAAGCTTCTTTTGTGCCACTTTCAACTCTCCTCGATCCTGATTTCTGAATGTTGCTCTTTTCTTATTAATGCAGCCCTTTACCTGTTTTCTAAGGTGTGGCTTATTGTTGGGGTATAAAGTTATTTATTTTTTTGGTGAGCACATTGTCCACACAGAAATTAATATAGTCAGTTACTACATGTATGGCTTTAACAACATCCTCAAACATCCTGTGACGTTTTTAACCATTAACTCCACATTAATTACAGAGACTTCCATATCTCCTGGAGAACTACTTACTAATCATTACTAATTAATCTCCTTCATACTAACTACTCATTAGTAACATAAGCTACTTTAATCTTTTCAGTATCTTCAGAATATTAGCAACATATAGTAAAATACTACAGTGTGTAATAGTCAGCTTAACCCTATATATATATATATATATTATGTATATTGATGGACAAAAAATATTGGCATCCCTGCACTTTCCAAAAATGCACGACTTCTTTTTAAATGATTTGGTATTCACGATTATTTGTTTAGTTTGCATTCTCAGTTCCCTGAATCAAGTCATATGATGTGATAAGGGACCCATGAGAATATAAAAATGCCAGAATTTTCCTTAAAAAAGCCGGTCCTTTCAGGCTAATAAGAACAAAATAGAGCTGCCCAGTTCAGGACTAAAAAAAAAGACTGAATAGCTTACAAAAAAATCTGAATAGCTTACAAAAAAAACACCTGTGGAGAAATTACAGCAGTTGGGAGACCACACACTTATAATCTGAGAGACCTGGAGCAGTTGGCAAAAGAAGAGTGGTCCAGAATTCTAGTATAAAGGTTTAAGAAACTTTCATTTATTGTTATAGAAAAAAACTTATTTCAGGAAAAAAAATCCATAGGGTGTGCTACCAAATACTAAGTTCCAGATGCCATGGAAATTTAACCAGTATTTCCTGAGCTTTATGGAATCGCATGGAATGATTTTTTTTCATCTGCAAAATAAATAAACCTGTGAATGCCAAAACATTTGTAATTGCCAATATTTATAAGTGTAATTAATTAGATTACTTTTTTCTGAATAATGAAAAAAATCATTATTTTTTTCTTTTTGGCCCTTTAGAGAGAATTCAGGTCTATCAGAACAGCCAGAGCATCCTCATTTCCATGCAGGAGAGGGAGACACATCCACAAGGGACTGCAGTGATACAAATGGTTCAGAAACAGCTGTGAGAGGAAACAAGCTACAAAAAAAGATTAATGATCTCTTCCGCATCTTTGATGTAAGAAATGTTGGTACATAACAATATATTTATTGATATGTTACAATTGTTCATCTTCATGAGTCATGAATAATTTATGAGCTCTTGTTTATTATGTGTGCTGGATTTGTTAAAATCATTCAGAAGCAGATTGATCTATATTTAGTATGTACGTGAATTTTACAGATGGCCAAAACCAAATTTATACCATGTTTTACCCTAAATATAATGAAAAGTGTAAAGTAAAATCAGGAAAAAGAAACACAAAATGTTTAGCAGGAAATGTATTCAGGATTGGGAATGTAATGTAATTGCACCAACCTGCTTGGAACAGTAAATTGTGACTAAAAGTTAAACGGAATGAATTTGTTAAATAAAACATTCCTGTCTAATTCAGATTAGGCTAACACAATATTCATCTAGTCTATAAGTTTGTTTTTAGTTTGTTTTTGTACTATGAAGGTTCTTTTCCACAGGGTTTTTCCTCTAAATACTGCTCCAATCCCTGCTACATTTTTCCATTCTATTTTAACATCTGTAACCAATGACTTAATAATAATATACAGCAATAAAACAATGTATTTTGCAAACATACACTATCCAAATGTTTGTGGACATTCCTTCTAATGGATCAGATAATCATTACCACCATGCCTAATGCCAGGTGTGGACTAAAAGTGAGTAAACCCCTATATTATGGCTCATCGGTTTAAAGAATTCAGTTGTGTGAGCAATGATCTGCAATGTTTTCACAGAAGAGGATTCAATTATCTTAACCTTACAAACAAAAACACTTGGGAACACAGATGGTTGTGTGAATATTAGCATTTTAAAATAAATAGTGAAGTGCTATTGGATAGTTGTAAAGAACCTTCTTTAGACGGTTTAAAATTCCATTATTAGAGAGTGTGGAATAAGTGTCTAAAAAGAAATGGGTTTATACAGCATTATGTGTGTTCATAATGTGACATATTTGTCCTTTAAATCATTTTCATTAATGTAATGACTTTTTTTTACTTTTTATTGTTTGTCTTAAGGATCTTGAGAAAAAGATTATTGTGTTAGTAAAGCACGAGCTGGAAATGTATAAAAAGCTTCTGAGAAAAGAGAACTCTAAATTTTATGGCGAGACAAAGGAAGATATGTGGAACTTGAAAGACGGAGTTCTTAATATCACATTATTGTTTTTGACAATGATGAAACATGAAGATCTTGCCGAAGCACTGCAAGGTAAGAGATCAACGGAGTACTGTGTGATGTTACAAAAGTTTTTTTTTTTTTTTTTTTTTTTAGTATTACTAATTGCATATTGCATATTATATAATAACATTTTGGCGTAGAAGACGAAAATTTAGAAAAATACTGTATGTAGATATTTCATGTTTTAGTTATTTAATATTAAAGTTAATTTTTTGCTTTAAATTATTATTTAGATGCACTAATCGAAGTACAACAGCGTGCACTCAAATCAAGGCTGATTCAGAAGTATCAGCGTGTATATGAAGGAATTGCAAAGCAAGGAGAATTCAACATCCTGAAAAAAATCTACACAGATCTGTACATCACTGAAGGTGGAACTGGACGGGGCAACAAAGAACATGAAGTGAGACGCATTGAAAAAAATCAAATGCAGCAAGAGGTACCAATCAAATGTGAGAACATGTTTGAACCTTTGCCTGAACAAGACAAACCCATCCAAACTGTGCTGACACAGGGAGTCGCAGGTATTGGAAAATCAATCTGCGTACAGAAGTTCATTCTAGACTGGGCTGAAGGAAAAAAATATCAAGACATCCACTTGATATTTCCACTTCCTTTCAGAGAACTGAACTTAAAGAAGGGCACTCACAGTTTGATGGAGATCATCTATTTTTTTTTCCCGGAGACAAAAGGGCTGAGATTAACAGATCAGCATAAGGTCATGTTCATCTTTGATGGGTTGGATGAATGTAAACTTCCTTTAGCATTTCAGGAAAATGAGATCTGGAATAATGTCTCTTTGCCAGCCCCACTGGATGTTGTGATGACCAACCTCATCAAAGGAAATCTGCTTCCCTCTGCTCTGATCTGGATAACCTCTAGGCCAGCTGCAGCCAGTAAGATCCCACCTGATTGTATAAACCGGGTAACAGAGGTACGTGGCTTCAATGACGACCAGAAAGAAGAGTATTTCAGAAAAAGAATCAAGGATAAGAAGCTGGCTCAAGATATAATTGATCACATTAAACAGTCAAGGAGCCTTTTCATCATGTGCCATATCCCAGTCTTCTGTTGGATCTCAGCAACTGTGCTGCAGAATTTTTTTGAAGAACAAGAGGGGAAAGATACACCAAAGACACTAACAGAAATGTACACTTCCTTTCTGATCTTTCACATCATACAAAACAACATAAAGTACACTGGACAGAATGTTGATGACACCCCTTGGGACAAAGAGGGTATTCTATCACTGGGAAAGTTAGCTTTTCAGCATTTGGAAGAAAATGATTTGATCTTCTATGAAAACAGCCTGAAAGAATGTGGAATTGACCCCAGAAAGAAATCTGTGTACTCAGGATTGTACACTCAGGAGCATGTCAGATTTCTCGGCACAATTTTCAGCTTTGTGCATCTGAGCATTCAAGAGTTTCTTGCTGCTTTGTTTGCTTACCTGTGTGCCACAAATGACAAGAAGAATGTTTTTGACCATCAGCCCTCCTTGCAAGAGAACAAGGAAGCAGGAGTAATTGTTTTGCTCAAGATTGCTGTAGACAAGGCTTTGGAGAGTGAACATGGTCACATGGATCTTTTCCTTCGCTTTCTCTTGGGGCTCTCAATGGAGTCTAACAGGAAACTCCTCCGAGGTCTTTTGACCCAGACCGGAAACGTGCCGGATTGCCGAAAGGAGATTGTGGAGTACATCAAATTCAAATTAGACAAAGATAGACAGAACATGTCTGCAGAGAGATCCATCAATCTCTTCTACTGCCTACATGAGTTAAATGATGATTCTCTAGTAAAAGAGATCCAGAGGTACATGAGCTCTGGAAGTCTTTCTGAAGCTGAACTCTCACCTGTACAGTGGTCAGCACTGGTCTTTGTGCTGCTAACATCAAAAAATAAGCTGGAGGTGTTTGATCTACAGAAGTTTATCAAATCAGATGAATGTCTTAACAGACTTCTGTCAGTGATTCAGGATGCCACATCAGCCCTGTAAGTTAAACATGTTTTATTCCACAAAAATCAAGAATACTTTACATAATTGATGTAGCTAAACATTAGAACAATAAATATATTTAATATTCATTAATGCAAGAGCACTTTTTGTAATTTCATTTTTTAAAACTTCATCTTACAAAAAGGTCAATACCTCACATTGACAGCATGTTAGCCTGTAAACCTTTTCACTAAATGGCACTTATTTCTTAATTTATTGTGTAATATGAATAGACAACAGATAAACCAGATTGGGCAAACTAAGGAAATCGAAGCAGAAACTTACACAAACACAGCAGAACTGAGGCACAACCCAACAGCAATCAACATTAAAGCAGGGTAACACAACAGGCTCAAACAAAAGCAAGAAAGAGAACACAGGAATACATGAGGTATATATGCAAACTGGGAAACAGGAAACACCTGGGGAAGGAAACAAGGGGGTAACAAATGGGACATGTGGAAAGCCTAAAGACTAGACTTCTCTGACTGCAGTAATACTCAGGGTGAAACCAGCTGTGAAATACACAGATCTATAAAGGTATATGTTAGTGTTCGTTTCACATGGTGATGTGAGTTTGTGAAGTTGGTGATGTAGAAGGTTTATAAGTTGGTGCTGTTGGTGATGGAGGAGGGGTATGAGTTGGTAGGGATGGTGATGTAGAAGGTTTATGTGTTGGTGCTGTTGGTCATGGAGGAGAGGTATGAGTTGGTAGGGATGGTGATGTAGAAGGTTTATGTGTTGGTGCTGTTGGTGATGGAGGGTGGGTATGAGTTGGTAGGGATGGTGATGTAGAAGGTTTATGTGTTTGTGCTGTTGGTCATGGAGGAGGGGTTATGAGTTGGTAGGGATGGTGATGTAGATGGTTTATGTGTTGGTGCTGTTGGTGATGGAGGAGGGGTATGAGTTGGTAGGGATGGTGATGTAGAAGGTTTATGTGTTGGTGCTGTTGGTAATGAAGGAGGGGTATAAGTTGGTAGGGATGGTGATGTAGAAGATTTATGTGTTGGTGCTGTTGGTCATGGAGGAGAGGGGTATGAGTTGGTAGGGATGGTGATGTAGATGGTTTATGTGTTGGTGCTGTTGGTCATGGAGGAGGGGTATGAGTTGGTAAGAATGGTGATGTACAAGGTTTATGTGTTGGTGCTGTTGGTCATGGAGGAGAGGTATGAGTTGGTAGGGATGGTGATGTAGAAGGTTTATGTGTTGGTGCTGTTGGTCATGGAGGAGGGGTATAAGTTGGTAGTGATGGTGATGTAGAAGGTTTTTGTGTTGGTGCTGTTGGTCATGGAGGAGGGATATGAGTTGGTAGGGATGGTGATGTAGAAGGTTTATGTGTTGGTTCTTTTGGTGATGGAGGAGGGGTATGAGTTGGTAGGGATGGTGATGTAGATGGTTTATGTGTTGGTTCTGTTGGTGATGGAGGAGGGGTATGAGTTGGTAGGGATGGTGATGTAGATGGTTCATGTGTTGGTGATGGAGGAGAGGTAAGAGTTGGTAGGGATGGTGATGTAGAAGTTTTATGTGTTGGTGCTGTTGGTCATGGAGGAGGGGTATGAGTTGGTAGGGATGGTGATGTAAAAGGTTTATGTGTTGGTGCTGTTGGTGATGGAGGAGAGGTATGAGTTCGTAGGGATGGTGATGTAGATGGTTTATGTGTTGGTGCTGTTGGTCATGGAGGAGAAGGGTATGAGTTGGTAGGGATGGTGATGTAGATGGTTCATGTGTTGGTGCTGTTGGTGATGGAGGAGGGGTATGAGTTGGTAGGGATGGTGATGTAGATGGTTTATGTGTTGGTTCTGTTGGTGATGGAGGAGGGGTATGAGTTGGTAGGGATGGTGATGTAGATGGTTCATGTGTTGGTGCTGTTGGTGATGGAGGAGAGGTAAGAGTTGGTAGGGATGGTGATGTAGAAGTTTTATGTGTTGGTGCTGTTGGTCATGGAGGAGGGGTATGAGTTGGTAGGGATGGTGATGTAAAAGGTTTATGTGTTGGTGCTGTTGGTGATGGAGGAGAGGTATGAGTTCGTAGGGATGGTGATGTAGATGGTTTATGTGTTGGTGCTGTTGGTCATGGAGGAGAAGGGTATGAGTTGGTAGGGATGGTGATGTAGATGGTTCATGTGTTGGTGCTGTTGGTGATGGAGGAGGGGTATGAGTTGGTAGGGATGGTGATGTAGAAGGTTTATGTGTTGGTGCTGTTGGTCATGGAGGAGAGGTATGAGTTGGTAGGGATGATGATGTAGAAGTTTTATGTGTTGGTGCTGTTGGTCATGGAGGAGGGGTATGAGTTGGTAGGGATGGTGATGTAAAAGGTTTATGTGTTGGTGCTGTTGGTGATGGAGGAGAGGTATGAGTTCGTAGGGATGGTGATGTAGATGGTTTATGTGTTGGTGCTGTTGGTCATGGAGGAGAAGGGTATGAGTTGGTAGGGATGGTGATGTAGATGGTTCATGTGTTGGTGCTGTTGGTGATGGAGGAGGGGTATGAGTTGGTAGGGATGGTGATGTAGAAGGTTTATGTGTTGGTGCTGTTGGTCATGGAGGAGAGGTATGAGTTGGTAGGGATGATGATGTAGAAGGTTTATGTGTTGGTCATGGAGGAGAGGTATGAGTTGGTAGGGATGGTGATGTAGATGGTTTATGTGTTGGTGCTGTTGGTGATGGAGGAGGGGTATGAGTTGGTAGGGATGGTGATGTAGATGGTTTATCTGTTGGTGCTGTTGGTGATGGAGGAGGGGTATGAGTTGGTAGGGATGGTGATGTAGAAGGTTTATGTGTTGGTGCTGTTGGTGATGGAGGAGGGGTATGAGTTGGTAGGGATGGTGATGTAGAAGGTTTATGTGTTGGTGCTGTTGGTGATGGAGGGGTATGAGTTGGTAGGGATGGTGATGTAGAAGGTTTATGTGTTGGTGCTGTTGGTGATGGAGGGTGGGTATGAGTTGGTAGGGATGGTGATGTAGAAGGTTTATGTGTTGGTGCTGTTGGTCATGGAGAAGGGGTATGAGTTGGTAGGGATGGTGATGTAGAAGGTTTATAAGTTGGTGCTGTTGGTGATGGAGGAGGGGTATGAGTTGGTAGGGATGGTGATGTAGAAGGTTTATAAGTTGGTGCTGTTGGTGATGGAGGAGGGGTATGAGTTGGTAGGGATGGTGATGTAGAAGGTTTATGTGTTGGTGCTGTTGGTCATGGAGGAGGGCTATGATAATAATAAAAATATACATGAATGAATTTTAGGAAGGTCCATTTTTCATTTAGAATTCATACTTTTATTTGATGTTATTTACACCAATACTTATATTTTGCTAATTTATTGACATTGCTGTAAAAATAAAAAAGTTGGAGAAGTTCTCAAAAGTTTAGGGCAACTTATTACTTATTACACCTAGCAACACAAAACACATAGTCTTCAACACTGAGACCGAGCATTTTCCTATTATATAACACATATATAAATCCCAAGAGAGGCAGCCTGTGAAGAATAATTATACACTGATGGTGATTAAGAGGTGTAAGGACACGTACAAATATGCAAATAGTGTGAAGAACATCAGGTGAAAACCTCGTAGACCCAGAGTCAAACCGAGCATGTGCAGATTAGTTGGCTTGGCCTCAATTAAAATTCAACTAATTCAATTTTGCCAACACAAATGATTTAGTTAGTCTAACTTTTAAAAAGAAACGTAATAATATTAGTTGAGGCAATAGACTGTATATAGCTGGACAGAGCATCGTCTATTAAAAGTGAAGCCACCACAGGTCGGGCGCCCCCTGCTGTTCGGCTGCAGAAAGCTGTGTAACCCCACCCATTACCATAGGTTTCAATGACAAAACAAACAACTTTCAATCACGTTTTTTTCTAATATACTGTTATTCAACCTCCATTATTTAAATGTAACAGCTAGTGTAACCTCTGCTTATATTGTCAAATTTTTATATTCTCACAGAGTTCGTTTTTTAAAACGTTATTCAGCTCTATTCAAAAAAGGTGTGGTTATTGTAAAAGGGCTGGTTGTGGGCGGGACCAGTAACAGACCGTCAGCTCCGCTCCACCCCGCTCTGCAGCCTGTGACCACGAGGCAGCCCTCAGGGGCGGAGTTATTTAAATGAGTAGGCTGTCCCTCCACAGTCTTTCTCCCTCCTCTGGTCTCTACTGCTCAGACTACTGCGGAAGATTTTGGCTTCATTTTCATTGAATGAATGGGAACGGCGACACGGCGTCCATCTTTTTTTACAGTCTCTGGTTGAGCAATTAGTTTGCTATAGTTTACAATGCAATTCAATATTTCTTGTTCAGTTGACTTAAAAATCACGTTATAGAGAACAACTTTAAGTTTTGTTTTTTACAGTGATCATTCACTTAATTTATTAATGTCACTTTATGAAAGTGAACAAGAGTAGCCGTAAGAATAGTTAAACCTAAAAAAACTTTTACTGTATTTTGACATACTCTAAAAAATAAACTACGTTCAAATGAAAAAAAAAGTTTGCTCAATAGTTGAAGCTTGAATGACTTATTTTGCTGTTGCCTTTGGTATTTCCTTTTGTAATTTTCAAAATTTATTCTGATAAGTGCATTCCTTCTAACAGTTACGAGAACATTTTAGAAAGTAGTATATCATATTGCCCGATATGACTTTTTAATTCATAGTGTACACTAGGGGTTTAGTTCAGTAAAGAGCTTACCATTCTGTGATGCATGTTCCCTTTAGACTCAATGAATGTAACCTGACAGAGAGAAGTTGCTCGGCTCTGTGCAGAGTTCTCAGCTCAGAAACCTCCAGACTGACTCGTCTGGATCTGAGCAACAATGAACTATGTGACTCAGGAATAGAGCAGCTCTCTAAAGGACTGAGTAGTTCAACATGTAAACTAAAGGAACTCAGGTAAGTTCTTCTCCCTCATTAATTCAACTTTTTTAAATTAAATAAATTAAATTAATTATTTAAAGTTTAATAAAATAAATCAATACAATAATGTACAATAAAACAATGATTTTTTTCTTTCTATGTAGATGTGGGCAATTCATCTGTAATCCCTTGTATCAGTACATAAGCATATATAAATAAGATTTTGATTTAGACTGTTTGATCTGTGCTGAGTGTGAAACAGAACAACGAATATCAGAACCAGTTTAAAGACAGTGTTTTATTCTGTAGTAGGCAGTAACTGCAGAGTAAATTATTTCTTATACTTCAAGCACAAGATATCCCGTACATCATACATTTTGGCACAGTGATCCTAGCACTTAGGTGTAAATTAGGTGTAAATTATAAATTATAAATGTATCAATCTTTGCACACATTTCTAAGCAATGCAAAGACATTATAAACTCTGTTAAATTCCAAAGACAAAATATCATCTTCTTAAATTTTTAACTAGGTTAATAATACACTTTTTGTTTGTTTATGGTGTGTTTAAAATGTTATAATATAAAGTTTTATTAAAGTATATATCTAGTCATCTACTGTATATCTACAGTGATGTTTGTAAAGCCTCTTGAATTTTCAAGATTTCTGCTTCTGCTTTAATCTAAAACTTAGGCAGATTCAAATCCTGAAAGTGGACAGGGAGAATCAAATCAAACAAATGAGAGAAAAATATTGGACTTGATAATTTTTTATTGAGAGGAATTATCCAATATTACATACACTATATTGCCAAAAGAACTGTATTTGCTCTTACCTATAAAAATTACTGAAGTCATTTCTATAGTTACAGGTGTATAAACACCTATTCATGCAGACTGCTTTTTACAAAGAGGAACCAACTTTCTAAAGAGTCAATTAACACCTCAAGAACAATAGAGTGTAGAGAGCTTCATGGTTGAGCAGCTCCAACCATGCCTTACATCAACAAACGTCATTTTTTTATTTAATCCACTATTGGTATGTAATCACACCTGACTAAATAAACATGCCAATTTAGCAACTATTTATACTTTAAAGTTTACACTCGTAATGCAGAGTCGTAATACTGTGAAAATTCAATAGTTTTCAAATGTGTATAACTGAAATATATTAGTTGTTTTATTATACCAAGCTAATTGGGTTAAATGATACAGAACAGAAGTACATTCATACATCATAAAACAAATTATTTGTACTGATGCAAGGTCTGTGGAAGGAAAATGACTTGGGGTGAGAGGAGAATTCAAGAAATGTGGGGGCGTGTAGAATGCATTGCAAAATATAATCCATCTGATGGTCTTGGTGTGTTTAAAGTGTTATAATATAAAGTTATATTAAAGTATATATCTAGTCATCTACTGTATATCTACATGAATGTCTACATATATGAATAACTTAACAAAATAAAAATACTTGTATTGTATGTGTTGAACATGCATTTGATTACATCTGGCACATTATTGCTAATAAGAATAATTTTACTATAAATGATATCTCTTTGTTCCTCAGACTTTCATTCTGCCATGTAACAAAAAAGGGATATGATGCACTGGCTACAGCTTTGAAATCAAACCTTTTGTCAAACCTCACAACGCTGGATCTCAGAGGAAATGATCCTGGAGATGAAGGAGTGAAGCTTCTTACTGATTTACAGAACAGTCCTGACCATAAACTGGAGAAAATCATGTATGTTTGTGTAACTTTCATCAAACATTTCTAGTGATCAGTCCTGTACAAATATTGCTAAATATTATAAAACATGTAATATGAACGAGATACTGATGGTAACAATTAATGAATCCGCTCAGCTGTAAATCATTTCCTTACACTCATATAGAGATAACAGGAGGAAGAGCAGAATCAGAGCTTTACTCTGAGGGTGAGAGACAGATACAAATCTACAGAGGCTGCAGATACTCAAAACTACAAAACACCAGTCCCAAGGGGGACGAGCTTTAGAAAACCCCTCCTATTATCAGCAGGAGAGGCTCAGCGTCAGCAACAGCACAACGCAAACACTCCTGACCAGCGTCCAGCAGAGTATATCAGTGTGTAAGCACCTTCAATGTTGCTCAGCACCGGCATTCTTTAGCTGATGTATTGGTACAGTCACTGCGCTTTCCTCCGAGCACGATGTGATGCTACTCTGTGATGCTACATCAGCAACAGTTGGAAAAGATGAGGTAGCTGGCTTAACATGTTTTGGAGGAGGCATGTGCTTGTCCTCACTTTCCTGGTGTTGGGGCATTGAAGTGCTTACACACTGAACGCGGTATACCGCACTGCATTCCGCATGTGCTGCCGCTCTGCTGAGTGCTGGTTTTGGTTGTGTTGTGCTGATGCTGACGCCGAGCGTCTCGTGCTGATAATAGGCGAAGTTTTCTAAAACCCATCACCTCTGCGACCAGTGTTTTGTAGTTTTGACTCTCTACAGTCTCTGTAGATCAGTATCTGTCTCTTACTCTGAAAATAAAGCTCTGATTCTGCTCTTCCTCCTGTTGTCTCTATATAAGTGTAGGGAAGTGATGTACATCTCAGGGTGTTCACTAATCATTAATATCAGTCCTTCATCTGTGTTTATTCTTGTTTGGACTATAGTTTCTCTCTGGTCGCGTGAGTCACGTCATGCGTTTTTTTTGCAACAGTACCGCTGGCCACGAGGTCAAAGTTGAATCATGTTGAACTTTGACCACCGTGAGCAGCAGCGTGGTTATGGGTGGGAAAACGCTCCACGTTCCGCTCTGCTCTGCAGCTGCGACGCACCGCTCTACCACTCTAGAAACAATTGAATCCTATGAGGGTCAGCGTACCGTGCCATTCCTACCGCGCTCAATGTGAGTGCAGCTGAGTGGGTTGTATAATTGGCGTAGCTAAATTGGGAAGAAAAGCAGGATAAAAATTATTTTAAAAAAGAAAAAAAAATGAATCTTAATATTTCTGCTTTGAATATGTCTTTAATAATGTTGGCATGCAGCTCCAGATTGTAAAATGTGTAATAAATCTTAAAAATCCTCTTTGTTCAGTTAATTCTAAAAGTTATGAAAACTGAAGCGAATGTTTAGTGAATACAGAATTGTAAATAAGAAATGTTTTTTTCTTCACTCCACAGGCTGTTGAAAAGTTCTGCTGCAGAGAAAGCATGTGATTTTCTAGAAAAACTTCTAGGAGAAAACCCGTTACTACTGAGAGAGCTGGATCTGAGTGGAAAGATACAAGGAGACCAAGCAGTGAAGCAGCTCTCTGCTCTACTGGAGGATCCACACTGCAGACCTGAGACAATAAAGTATGTCTTCAAATTCATAGATTTTTAAAAGTTGATTTACAATGAGAAAGGGGTTTACAAACCCAAATACTTTGTAAGCCCACTTACTGTATATGTAAACTAGTTAACCTTTTGAACCCTGGGCTGTTTTGGTGTGTTTTTTCTTCATTTTTGTCAGTTCCTCTTGCAGGTCTTATAACACAGTAATTATATCAGACAGACACATGCCCTGAGCTCTTTTACTCCAGAAGCCATACGGCTGCTCAAAAATCATTAAAAAAAAATTACATCTGATGGTGTTGTACACAGCCTGCTGGAAACTCAGAAGAAGTCGTTTGAGATTTCACCTGTGGGGGCAGCACTAATGCCTGGCGGAATCAGCCAGAGGGAAACAGAAGAAGAAGAACCACAGTAAACATTAGCGACATGAGCGAAGAAGCTGATGAGAACGCTTTAGTTGGCCCTGTGCAGGGGAAGTTTTGTTTTAAAACAAAGACGGATGGGAGTGTTGACAAGAGCGTGGTTGTGTGCAGATTATGCAACAAAGAATTTGCGTATCATCGCAGCATATCAAGCCTCAAATATCACCTCAATGCAAAACATGTAGCAGCTAGCGTGGCAGGGCAGGGTAAGCAAGACCACAACGGAGAAAATGACCAATGCACTGGATAAGGGGCTGAAAGGGTACTTCAGATTGCATTGTCTGACACTACGTATGAGCTGCCATGCAGAAAAACGGTGATAAAGAGAGTTGAGAGTTGGACTGAAATTGATTCTCTCTTTGTTTTTTGTAATCATTTCAACTGTTGATAAATCCGCAAAGTCTGTAATAGCCCCTGAAGCAACAGAGATGTTTTCTAATAGTCAGGGGTTACATTGTTCTGAATGTACTTGAAAGTATTGTGTTTAACAAAAACAGTCTACCTCTGCCTATGGAGCTACCTGAATTTCTGAAATTTACTTTCCTAAATATGCTGAACTTTATGGCAGAATTGGCACTGGCCTGTTGATCTTGGTTTTGAAATAAATAAACAATATTTTGTTGATTAAGCACTACTAATGTAGTGTCATTCAAAATCCATGTGGAAAAAATTACTTCTCACTGTTTTCAAGCCAAATAATAATTAATATGCGATTAATTTTGATTAATTAATTTTAAAGCCTGTAGTTAATTTGATTAAAAATTTTAATCAAGTCCCATCCCTAATATATATATATATATATATATATATTTTTTTCTTGTCATTCCTGAGATTTTTATACTCAGCAAATTAAGTTTATATTCAGAAATCCTCACAACCAAGCTGAGACATTTACAATCCAATTTATCATGCATTCTTTTTTTCAGCACCCTACGTTGATTTTATCTCCCCTCAAACATACAAATATATACTATTATTTTAAATGACAACAAAATGCATATAATTGCATTTTACATTTCTTACATTCATTCTTTTATTAACATTTAAATATCCACTATAAAAAAATTGCGTCTGAAGAAAAACTAATGTGATTAATCACAGTTAATCACAGAATTTTGTTGTGATTAATCAGTTTAATCGGATTGACACCACTAACATACATATATATATATATATATATATATATATATATATATATATATATATATATATATATATACACACACACACACACACACACACGTTTCTGCATAAATTTGTCAGAATATGTGATCTGATCTTTATCCAAGTACTGACAAATACAATGTGCCTAAAATAATACCACACAAACAATCATCATTAATCATTAATATCTTAACCCAAAAGAGCCTAATGGTGACATATGTGTCACTGATCCCTTTAAAAGAATTGGAAAGTTCCTAATGGCACTCTGCACTCTCACCGTGCCCCGAAATGATATATACTGAACATCCAGAGACGATCACTGCAGGACAGCGAGTGAATGTGTGTTTGTTCATCTCATAGACTGTATATAGCTGGACAGAGCATCGTCTCTCTAAAGCAGGGGTGTCAAACTCATTTTGGCCGAGGGCCACATTGGCATATTGGCTGTCCTCTTCAGGACTGTTTTGAGCACACTGACTGGGAGAAGCTGCTACCTCTGATGACTTCATCAACCTGGAGGAGTACACAGACTCAGTGACTGGCTACATCAGCAAGTGCATTGATGATGTTACTGTCTCCAAAACCATCACAACCCGCCCCAACCAGAAGCCGTGGATGACTGCAGAGGTGCGTGTGCTGCTGAGATCCCGAGACAAGGCCTTTAAGTCAGGGGACAGGGCTGGCCTCCGAACAGCTAGAGCCAAGCTCTCCCGGGGGATCAGAGAGGCAAAGCGCACCTACGCAAAGAAAATCCACGCACACTTCCAGGACACTACTGACACTCGGCGCATGTGGCAGGGCATCTACACAACAGCAAGGAAGAATACACCTCCTCCAAACGATCAGGTACTGTGCCTGTCCTCAGCTGATGTGTGGAAAACTCTACTCAGAGTCAACCCACGGAAAGCCCCAGGACCAGACAGCATACCTGGCAGAGTGCTCAGAGGATGTGCAGAACAACTCACGGATGTTCTCACGGACATTTTCAACATCTCTCTGAGTACTGCAATCGTGCCGACGTGCTTCAAGACGACCACCATCGTCCCTGTGCCGAAGAAGTCTCAAGTGTCCTGCCTTAATGACTACCGTCCCATTGCACTTACTCCCATCATTATGAAGTGCTTTGAGAAGCTGGTTATGAGGCACATCAAAAACCAGCTCCCGTCCTCACTGGACCCTCTGCAGTTTGCGTATCGTCCAAACAGATCAACAGACGATGCCATCTCTACTGCGCTCCACCTGGCTCTCACCCACCTGGACAACAAAGACTGCTTTGTTCGAATGCTGTTCATCAACTTCAGTTCAGCATTCAACACCATCATCCCTCAGCATCTGATCGGAAAACTGAGCTTGCTGGGCCTGAACTCCTCCCTCTGCAACTGGGTTTTAGACTTCCTGACTGAGAGACCACAATCAGTCAGGATTGGAAACAACACCTCCAGCACCACCATACTGAGCACCGGCGCCCCCCAGGGCTGTGTGCTCAGCCCACTGCTGTTCACTCTGCTGACTCATGACTGTACTGCAAAGTACAGCTCAAACCACATCATCAAGTTTGCTGATGACACAACTGTAGTTGGCCTCATCAGCAAGAACGACGAGTCAGCATACAGAGAGGAGGTGCAGTGGCTGACGGATTGGTGCAGAACCAACAACCTATCTCTTAACGTGGATAAAACCAAGGAGATGGTTGTTGACTTCAGGAGAGCTCCAGGTGTCCACCACCCGCTGAACATCAACGGCTCTGCTGTGGAAATTGTGGATAACACCAAGTTCCTCGGTGTTCACATTGCAGAGAACCTCACCTGGTCTCTCAACACCAGCTCCATAACCAAGAAAGCCCAGCAGCGCCTCTACTTCCTGCGGAGACTGAGGAAAGCACGTCTCCCACCCCCCATCCTCACCATGTTCTACAGAGGGACTGTAGAAAGCATCCTGAGCACCTGCATTACCGGCTGGTTTGGGAATTGCAACACCTCAGACCGCAAGACCCTACAGCGGATAGTGCGGACAGCTGAGAAAATCATCAGAGTCTCTCTTCCCTCCATCACCGAGATCTACACCACACGCTGCATCCGCAAAGCCACCAGCATTGTGGACAACCCCACCCATCCCTCACACGGACTCTTCGCTCTGATGCCGTCCGGCAGAAGATACAGGAGCATCCGAGCCTCCAATACTAGACTCTGCAACAGCTTCATCCACCAGGCAGTCAGACTTCTCAACGCACAGAGACAGAACTGAACCCCCACCCCACCCACCACTCACCCAACACACTCACACAAAACTAAACTGTACACCCCCCCCCCCTTTACACTCACAAAGAACTGAACTTCACCCACACACACACCCAGTCAGCACACAGAGGCTGACATGACTTTATTTGCTGCACTCTTAAAAACTATAAACTCTACCTCAGTAACTGCTGTGATTATATATGTTACAGTATGTCACACATCTCTGCACCTTATCCCCACTATACACTTTATTATACCGTATCGGTACTGCACTGTCCTGTCTTTAAATTGTCTCGTCTTTTGTATTTATTGTATTTATTGTTATTTAGTGTTATAATTTTATAATTTTATGTTGCACTGTCGTCACTCCTGCACTTTATGTTGTCTATTGCTTGTTGTTCTGTGTTGCACCATGGTTCCGGAGGAACGTAATTTCATCACACTGTGTACCTGTACTCAGATGTAATGACAATAAAAGCCTCTTGACCTTGACCTTGACCATGTGCCAACAATAAAAAAAAAACACAAATGACCTGCCCACTGAATTTATCTGATTACATTTTTAATTCAATATTCAGAAATGTGTCTGGGGTCTTATGGGTTGATTGAGAAAATTGATGAAGAAAGAATGAAGAGAAACCAAAAACTAATAGTGGAAAAGGTATATAAACCCATTTGCTAAAAAGCCCAACTCAAATCACTCAAGTCACAATAAACCTCTGCAATAGTACTGGCAAAATGTTTTGTAGATAGATGCCACTAAGATTAAACTATTGCTGCACTAAATCTGGCATAAAACATCATCCAAACCATAATATATGGTGGAGGAAACATAAAGTCAAATTTTAAAACTCTTACAACTTTATGAATATGAGCTTGTTTTCTTTGCATTATTTGAGGTCTGAAAGTTCTGCCTCTTTTTGTTATTTCAGCCATTTCTCATTTTCTGCAAATAAATTCTTTAAATGACAATATTTTTATTTAGAATTTGGGAGAAAAATTGTCTGTAGTTTATAGAATAAAACAACAATGTTCATTTTACTTAAACATATACCTATAAAAAGCAAAATCAGAGAAACTGATTCAGAAACTGAAGTTGACTCTTAATTTTTTCCCAGAGCTGTATGTATGTATGCGATAATAGTACATCACCTGACCAAAAAAGATCCCACTCATTGTGCTCCCCAACAAAGTGAAGCTGTTTTTGCAGTTAGCCTCACTGATAAGTGTGTTTTTTAAGTCTAAACCGCTGTTTAGTCTTAATCCCTTAAGTTCTAGTGTTGTTTTTTACCATTTGATTTCTCCAATTGTTTAAGTGATTGCTGACCATGATCATTTTTTTTTTTTTTACGAACACATTCCTTCCTGGAAGATGATGTTTCCCTACTGTGCTTCCACTTTTTAATAACACAATGGACAGTTCATAACCCGATTTAAGACATTTCGACCAGGGTTCAAACCCCTCTCTGAGTGAGCTCCCCATGCACTAATAAGATAATATCTACATACATTATGTTTATTATATTATAATAATGCAGTAATTCTATATATTGTGGTGTAAGATATTACCTAGAAATATGCAAGACTTGAAACTCAGACCTTCAATTTAAGCACATCCATATCATTGCAAAAAATGTAGGTATAAAATACATTTTAATTGAATGAAGAATCATATGAATTCATATGAAGAATTACATGAAATCAATCTAAAATGTTATTTAAAATTAAAGAGGACATATTTTCTATTAAAGTCAAAATTGTAGGTTTTACATAAACCATTTATAGTTTTTGTATAGGAGTCCCTTATGTGTGTTTTTGTATGAATGTGGTCATACGTAGAAGAAAAAATGTTGTAATGAGCATATAAGAAACACAATATATGTTGTGGTATGTGATTTAAGCAAGAAAAACATTTGTTTTGAACTATACATGTTTTTCATATTGGGTTGCAGCATGAGTGACATTTGTGCCAAAATTGTCCTATCAAAAGCTTCTTAGCTTCCCTTCCCTCCACAATGAGTGAGATGTAGAGCTGACTCCAAGCCAGCCAGCCACAAGTTTCTTCTATGCTGAGAATTTTTTTTAGCTCAACCTTCTCTATCCCAGAATTACGGGCTACCTCAAAGACACAAACCTTCGCTAATGTGCCTGACACACACAAGCTGGGACTGGAACACCTGCTCCCCGTAAAAAAGAAAAAAATGCATAGCCTTGGTGGTTTCTTCTGACGAAACAGTCAAAGCGCTGCCTGAGTGAAGCCTGCAGGTAGACAGATGAGGTTTCACTGAGCGTCTTTAGCATCACGTCTTAGAGGCATGATTAATATGTTCTTTCTTCTGTTCACATTCACAGAATCTTGAGTGTACCAGGGATTGTGAGACTCACTTCTGAATGATACAATGGAAGCACTTCTTAAATGCAATTTTGTATAATGCACCAATCATAAAGTAATGTGATATTTCTTATTTAACAAATTGTTTCTTTTCTCCACCGAAACTCTCTGTGTACAGGCTGAATCACAGCAGTATTACAGAACAGGGCTGTGTGGCCCTATCAGCAGGCCTTTGTTCAAACCCTTCTCACCTGAAAGTGCTGGATCTAAGTGGAAATGAACTATATGATGCTGGTGTGAAACAAATCTGTGATTTGTTGAAGAAACCTGAGTGTGGACTACTGAAACTGAAGTAAGTTTTTTTTTTTTTTTTTAAATCTTAGCAAATAATCAGAATACGATTTTCATTATTAGACACACTTTTTTAGTTAATAGAGACTCATGTTTCTATACTAAACAGACACTCTAAAAATACACAGCGTCCCAAAAATTACTTTTATTAATATGCAGGATATATGAGCAAGCTAAGATTTAACAGTAGAAATGACAAAAAAAATTCCACTAAAACAAAAGCACCCAATAGTACCGTAATTTCTGGGCTATAAGCCGCTAATTTTCACACGCTTTAAACACTGTGGCTTACATAACGGTGCGGCTAATATATTATATTTTTCTGGGCTAATGAGCTTCAAAAGAAATGTGTGTAGATTAATCCAGGGGTTGACAGGACAACAAAGTATTTGCAGCTACTCAACATCAGCATGAACCGTGAATTTAAAGTGGGGCTCCGAGCTTCTTGCATCCCGGGTTGGCAGAGCTCACTGTGCTTCTTGGAGGAATTCTGCCGTTACCTGTTGAGCTTTTATTTTCTTTCTGCTTTCAAGGAAATTACATTAAACAGCACCATTTTACTCTCCAATAAATTTATATTAGGCTTACAAATTAATTCTATAAAAAGGATAATTGTTTTAGTGTAATATCATGATATCAATGTTCTACATGTCACAATTACATTTGGCCACATCTAAAACACATTTTAAAAAGGCATATTGAAATAACTTATCAGATTGTTCAAAATTATAACATAAACTGCCCACTAAAAAAACATCTTCAAACAATGTATTGTTATTACTTTAGACCAGCCATTTTAATTTTTTTCAAGTTTTACAGATTTAAAGCAGGTCTCATGTTAGCCATTTATAGAACTGTCCCAAATTCCATTATATACATTTTATATAAACCAACGGGAGAAAAATTGTCTGTAGTTTATAGAATGAAACAACAATGTTTATTTTACTCAAACATAAACCTTTTTACTCAAACATGAACCAATGCACTCTCTAGACAGGGCATCTCGTGATGAGGAAGCACAATATCGGCTAGGCTCCCAGTAGCGAAGCCTCCACTGCAAAATATGGACACTCTATTATCTAACTATAACACTCGAGCATTAATAAGCAGCAGATTATAAATGTAGCTAACTGGTGGTAATCAAAGCAGCCCTGTAACAGATTTTGAGTGGAATATGCTCCTTTCCCTTCAAGCTGCTTAAACTACAGCCTAAGTAATTTATCTACTTTTTCCTTTTAATATTACGACTTTACTCTCGTGACTTTATCTGATAGACTACTGTTTTATTTTTTTAAACCAGCCAGCCATGTTGTAGCTCTGTTTGTGGTATGTAGCTTTATTTCTGTACATAGCTTATTTAATTAAAAGTGCGGCTTATAGTCCATTGCAGCTTATAATCAAGTGTGCTCAATAGCACAGAAATTAAGGTACACTAGAAATGCCTAGATCAGGAAGTGTAACAAGCTACACAAAGATGGGAACACTATTTACAATGAGTGAATTAGTGAAGACATGGTGCAAGACAAGGAACTGAAATAATAAGGCACCAGAAAGAGGACAGTTAAACAAAGGAAAACAGATATGGCAGTGAAAGGACTGGATCTTTCAGCATGGTTAATCTTTTAGCAAGTTAATTGGGAAAATTACAAATTTGAGCTTAAGAAGAACAAGTGTGATTAATAGCAGTTAATCACAGAATATTGTTGTGAATAATCTAAAAAAAATTTAATTGATTGACACCACTACAAATCAGATGCATTATAGTTAATAATGACTTATTAGTTTTTAATAGTTCTTAATAGTTCTTAATAGTTTTTATAGTTTACAAGGATCATTTTCTAAAGTTTTAAAAAATGTTCTCTTGTCTTTAGGCTTTCAGGTTGCAGCATAAGAGAGAAAGGATATGCTGATCTGGCTTCAGCCTTGGAATCAAACACTTCATCACATCTGATACAGCTTGATCTCAGAAAGAACAATCCTGGAGAAACTGGAGTGCAGCTTCTAACTGATCTACTTGAAACTTCAAACTGCCAACTGCAGGAACTAAGGTGATTTTACTTTTGTTGTAAACATGATTTTTGATCATGTGCCCCCGATATCTTCTGAAAAGCCCCAAATCTTTTACAAATAATATCGCCATCTGTAGATCTGTCCTGCTATGAGAGTTCTGGTGTTCAGATTGTCACCTCAATAAGCTAGATTGGTAGCCTGTAGGTAGACAATGCTGAAGTTATTTTAGTTAACTATAAGAATGTTTTACAAGAAGAATCATCCACAGACCTAAGCCACAGAAACACATTCAGCTTGAGCAGCATCAACATCTATATTTAAGATGATATTTCAGGAGTGAAAAGTGAGTATGCAATGTGGTTAACAATTAAACTAATAAGCAGGCTGGCTATCAAATCCTGCTTCAGAACCCTTGAGACAGAGCTCTGGTTAATGAGTGTTAAACTAACTAAGTTAAGTAAACAAAACTGTGATCATTTATTTGGAAAGTTAATCTACACAGATGTTTCTCCTGAAAACGGTTTATTTGGTTAAGTAAAGCACTTCCATTTCTGTTTATTTACAGTAAGGCTAATGCTGCCCACCAGCTACACTGAGGAACCCTTAGTGTTCCAGTAAGCCAGGGCGATATCAGCTAGTGGTTCATCCCACTTAGTTTGTTTTAACACGGTAAACACACAGCCTAAAGTCTGGTATACTCTAATCTGAATGACAAAAGTGTACTATTATGCTTTAATCTAGCATTGCAACGCACTCAGAAGGGAGACACTGGGTGTAGCATTAACTCTCAACTTTTTATTAACACCGCTCCACTCTCCACCTTGTACATACACATACAGGTACGTTTCTCAACTGTGTCCCACCAGATACCTGTACTATGCTCTCAGTACAAAAAGAACTAGCGTGGTTAGTGGCTAATGCTAATGCTGCTCCAGCAGTGCTAGCCGGAGTTAGCAGCAGGCTACAGGCCGCTAATACTCACCTCTGAATGACGAAAGATATAGCACTTAGTGCAGTTAATGTCTAATATTAATGCTGCTCCAGCAGTGCTAGCCTGGGTTAACAGCAGGCTACAGGCCGCTAACACTTACCTCTGAATGGCAAAAGATCTAGCACTTAGTGCAGTTTGCTCTGACCTTGGGATCCACGATGGCAAGATAATCAAAGTGGTCTGAATTTTGTGGCCATTCATCCTCGGGTTTGCTGAGAAAGTCTACTATTTATGTCTCATTGTGCATAAATGTATAAGCTTTAAGTCCTCTTAATAGATCTGCTGGGTTCTTCGAAGAAGTAGTGTACCTCTGCTGTCTTAATTCAGACAGTTTTAAGAGTCTCTATTCAAATCACAACAAAGATGTGAAATCTGCTGTGTGTATTTGTTCTGTTGTGTATTTAAGCATGGTGCTGCTGTCTGACACTAATTCTTTGAGCTGAAGTTCTGACCTAAGTTATATATATGACCAATGTGAAGTGAACACACTTTTTTGTATTAGAGATATTGAATGTAGGACATTTTGCTAAAATAAAAAAAAGTTTTGTATCACTTGTTTAATTAGTTTCTCTTCTTAGTGTTTTACTGTGATTAAATGATTTGATTTGACATGTTTTTGCAGAAATAAAAAAAGAGTTTAATCATTTTCTTTTATACTTCCATTTTTTCTCCAGAATTGGTTCTAGCCCTGTGACTCACTTAATCAAGAAGCCATTTCTTGTTTATCTATCTCTGATCTGGAGAAATTGCAGATTTAATGTCATTGTTTGGTGTTTCTCACCATAGAATAAGTACTCCCAGATGACAAGTAACTACATAGTAAAATGTTTTTCATAAGCTTTTGTCAATCTTTTCCTCAGATATATTTCTGTAAAAAAAACATTGAATTACAAGAATACACTGTTTATAGTAGTTGGTCATGTGATTTTATGAAAATAAAAGGTAAATACACATTATTATAAATTGTTATAAAATGAAAATTACTATCAGACTCTCCTAGAATGATCACATGTGTGTTTTTGTTACAGACTTTTAATGCCTGATGTGGAGAAAACGTGTGCTTTACTGACTTATTATCTTGGGGAAAATCCTCTACTCCTGAGAGAGCTGGATCTGAGTGAGAAGATACAAGGAGATTCAAAAGTGCAGCAGCTCTCTGCTCTCTTGGAGGATACACACTGCAGAGCTAAAAAACTAAAGTATGCAGCATTTTGAACAATTAAACATAAAAAAAGTGTACATATTGTTTTTTGTTAGCGTTAATAACTATTCTCTCTGTTTGTAGGCTAAGAAACAGCAATATTACAGAGAAAGGCTGTAAAGTTCTTTCTGTAGCTCTTTGTTCAAATCTTTCACACCTGATTGTGTTGGACCTTAGTTTGAATGAACTAGGAAATGCTGGATTGCAGCATCTTTGTGTGCTACTGAAAAATAAAAACTGTATACTGCAGATACTGGGGTAAGTTAAAATAGATTTGAATACAGATAAAATGATTTAGGTATATTGACTATAAAAGTAATTGAAGTTATTTAATAATAAAACATCATGTTTTAGGCTTTCATTCTGCAGCATAACAGAGGAAGGATATGATGCTCTTGCTTCAGCTCTGAATTCAAACTTCTCACACCTGATAGAGCTGGATCTCATAGGAAATGATCCTGGAGATAAAGGAGTCAAGCTGATCACAGATGTACAGAAATGTCAAAATTGTAAACTGAAGACAATTAGGTAAACAAACATGTAGTGTAGTTGATGTGGTACAAATGTGCAAAAGCAATAAAAAAAGTTTTCTATTTGTGCTCAACTATGTAGCCTTAATGTGCGATTTAATGAATAATTTCTTGTACATAAATATGTGGTATTTATTCACGTGGTAAAAAAAAATCTACACTGCATTCTTTGCATTGAAAGATCATTCTACCAAGAAGAAGACACATTTTCAATATAAAACTAAATAATAATCCTTTTTTGTCTCTGCAGGCTGTTGAAAAGTTCTGATGCAGAGGAAGCATGTGATTTTCTAGGAAAAGTTCTAGGAGTAAACCCATTACTGTTGAAAGAGCTGGACCTGAGTGGAAAGATACAAGGAGACCAAGCAGTGAAACAGCTCTCTGCTCTACTGGAAGATCAACACTGCAGACCTGAGACAATAAAGTATGTAGCCTCTGAATAACCTGAAATGGTACAAAATCCAGTTAACTTAAATGGTAAAGGGTTTTACAGAAAAAAAATAGAAAAGGGGTAAGGGTGTTTTATAAGAAGCAAGTAATTGGTTACCAATTTACTGTAGATCTGTATCAATGTAAATATTCTGACATTTGGAAAAGGATACAAAACAATACAAGGAATAAAAAAAAAATTGTTTACTGGAGAAAAGGTCTGGAAGAGGTCTGGCTGACCCACATGGCAACCCCTTTAGCTCAGCTGAAGAATAGACGTAGTCAATGTTCACACAGCAGGTAAATGTAGCCCAAATTCAATCTTTTAAGTCATATGTGACACAGCCATGTCGTATGAAACTGACACTTCCCATTCTAATCAGGGCCACAAGGTACAGTGTATTGAAATCAAGTACGTGGTATTCATATCCAATGTGTATGCAATTTTTTACACTGTGATTCTGTCTGAACGGCCAGATCAGAATTAACTTTTAAAATAGCCTAAGCTTCAGTTGTAGCAGTGAGGAGAAAATTTTGACAGCTGACAGGTGAAGTGATATCACTAATAAAGTCATTGCTAAGATGAGAAAATAAAAAAGCAGCTTGTCTAAGCAATATCTAGGCAACTGCCACTGGACTACTAAACAATAGGGGTTTCCTAAAACATACTTTTGACCAGTAGTGTACAGTTAGGCCAACAAATATTTGGACAGTGATACAATCTTCATGATTTGAGTTCTGCATGCCACGACACTTAACAGTGGAACAAAGCTGTACCAGAATAATAGGAGGAAGAAAGTAAGTAGAAGGCCTGGAATGGCTCAACACACACAAAGCATGTCACATGGTGGTGGCATGGACATGGGCAAAAGTGGAATATTCTACAGTTGCTGAGTTAATCACCAGATCTGAACACGATCGAGCAACATTTTATTGCATACTAAAATAAACTAAAGGTAGAAAGACTTAAAAATCCACAACAACTGTAAAAGAGGAAACCTAGTGTTTGGTGATTATCATAAGTTCCAGATTTCAGGCATATGTTGCCTGCAAAGAATTCTCAACAATGTAATAAAAATGCACATTATATAAAAGTTCAATATATATGTTCAATTACTTCTGAGCCCCTATAAAGCCCCATAAGTATTTCATAAGATATTTTTAACTGTCCAAATATTTATGGGCCTGACTGTATATGTTTTTCAATAGTCTAAATGTATTTAATATGCCACTTTAACATTGCTTAAGATTGTATGTAATTTCATCTAGGGAATTCATTGACAGGTAAATGTGCTTGCTTTAGGCAAAATGCTTTTTCTTCTTTACATGTTTTATGTGATGTATATTGTAATTTTCACAGTACAATAGATAAATCACAAACTACAAATCATATATCTACTTTAGGGTAAACTAATTTCTAACTATTACCCTCTGTTTACAGGCTCAGTAGCAGCAATATTTCAGAGGAAGGCTGTGCTGCTTTATCATCAGCACTGTGTTACAATCCTTCACACCTGAAAGACCTGGATCTGAGTGGAAATGAGCTAGGCAATTCTGGAGTGCAGCAGATTTGCATACTGCTGAAAAGTCAGAATTGTAAACTGAAAGTACTAAAGTAAGTTTTAATTCTAGTATAATACACCTAAAGATATAAACACATGTGGACAATAGGATCCAAATGTAAATTTAGGGAATGCAAATTTACTGTATGTTCAGAGAGCTGGTGCTGGTGAGGGGTGACAATGAACAGGGGTGTGGAGGGTGAGAGTTGGGGGGTTTGGGGGGGTCATGATGAAATGAGCAAGGAATTGATACAGTAAGTAGCTTCTCTTTTGTTAAACAAAGACACAACCTGTGGATGAGGAAAATATGTTAATCTGTTTCAGAAGGATCAAATTATTGTCATGCATCAACCAGAGAAAACATCTAAGGAGATTACTGAAATCAGGTTAAGAACTGTCCAAAACATTATTACAAAATGGAAACATCTTCCAGAAAGCAATGTAGGAAAATATTGAAGGCAATTGACGATCACTTAACTGTTTGGTGAAATCAAATAGAAGAAAAACAAAACTAGATCTCAGGGATATGTTTAATAGTGAAAGTAAAAACCTTTCCAGACATCCAATGCAAAAGGAACTGGAGGGATTGGGCCAAAACTGCTGTGTAGCCTTAGAAGAAACTGTTTTCAGTGAGACTAACCTGTAATGTGGTCTAATGAGTTCAGATTTACTCTGTTCCAGATTGAAAGAGCATCAAGGTAAGAAGAGAGGCAGGTGAAGTGGTGCACCTAAGTAAACAAAACTGTAATTATTAAAAAAAAAATTCTATCAAATGAGCATTGGTGGTTATGTACACAGATTCCATTCCTGAAAACTTTTTATTTGGATGAGTAAAGTGCTTCAATGTATTTAGTGTAAGCTTAGATTTAAAAAAAAATTGTGTGGTTAGCAGCAGCGTTAGCCATGGTTAGCAGTGCTTAGTGCTAATAAATGCTGCCTGACAGCACTACATAACAGAACCCTGAGTGTTCCGTTAAACCAGTGTGCTATCAGCTAGCATGTTGTTCCAAGTACCTTGTTTTATCACAGTAAAGGGAAAGAGCAAATACTGCTCCAGTGCTGGAGAAACTTCTGTATAACGCTGCAGTTCAGTGAAGTGGTTTTACTGCTCTTTACAACTTGGTAGAATTCATACATAAGGCACACTGACAATTTTCCGGACAATAAAAGCATTTTAAGTGCACCTTATGGTACAAAAACTATGGTAATTGGTTTTCAACTGGTGGTTTCCAGTGCAGACCGTTTCGCCCAAAACACACCCATGATTAATTAACAGAGTAAGTTCTTGCCTTGCATTTTCAACTGTGCACTTCAATTTTTTTGTATTCTCACAATCACAAAGGACACACCGACACACCCTAAATGCAGCTGCCTGATGCGAGGTTGATGGCTGATAGTTAGATCATTAAAACAGGGCCCGAAGTGTGTTTTCACACCAGTACCATTTTGTTCAGTTAAAGTGAACTCTAGTTCATTTGCACCTTTGGAGAGGTTTGTGTTTGCTGAAGTGAAAACAGTAATCACACCAAACCAAACCGAAGGGGAAACGCTCTAAGAAAACAAACTGATTTGGACCAGAGAAATTGAATACAAGTCTGAAAATGCCCTAAGTTCTTAAAGTTGTTTGTAAATTGATAAAATCATTTGTTATTGGAAAACTCACTTCATAGCAGTTTCAGAATTGGGGATAGCAATTCAGGAATTAAAGAGACAGGACATACCTTGAAATACTGTTTCAATTTAGTGTTTTTCAGTAAAGCATATGTTCTCCTTCTAGGCTTTCTTCCTGCAGTATTAAAGAGGATGGGTATGCTGAACTAGCTTTAACTCTGGAATCAAATCCCTCATCACACCTGACAGACCTGGATCTCAGCCAGAATGATCCTGGAGACAAAGGAGTAGAACTGATGTATAGTTTACTACAAAATCCTAATTTTAAACTGAAGAAACTGAGGTATTTACACACTGTCAGTAACAAAAAAAAACTAGTGTTTTTATGTTTTTTTTTAAAACATGTTTTGAAAGTTTTATGGTTGATGATTTGTCATTATCAACAAATGTAATTTTATGCTACATATAAAATTATTATTTTATATGTTACTTTATTTATTTACATTTTATAATGTATAGACTATATTGTGTCACGCAGGAAGGTGGAGAGGATGGCCGTAAGTGCAGATTATAACCTTAATAATATTGAACAGTAAACTATAGTAAATAAAATAGAAAGCAAACATGAGAAAACACAAAACAAGAATAAAAGAGTGAAATAACTAAAATAACAAAGATGAGAGCAAAGAAACTGTAATAGTAGAATCAAAAACAAACCTGACACATACACAGCAAGGTAGCGCACAAAAGACTCCACACTGAACACTGAAACAGAGGGGCTTAAATACACACGGAGAGTGAGGAACACCTGGGTCAGAAAATGGTTGGGAACACGACAGGAAAACAGAGAGCAGAAGCACATAGAACCAAAAGAGGTAAAAAAAAAAAACTCAGGACATACACAGGCTAATATGTGACATACAGTCATATGAAAAAGTTTGGGCACCCCTATGAATCTTAATAATTTTTAGTTCTAAATATTTGGGTGTTTACAACAGCCATTTCAGTTTGAAATATCTAATAACTGATGGACACAGTAATATTCAGGATTGAAATTAAGTTTATTGTACTAACAGAAAATGTGCAAGATGCATTATTGTTCAACATAGTTGTTCAGGGGAAGGATACAAAAAGTTGTGTCAGAGATTTAACCTGTCAGTTTCCACTGTGAGGAACATAGTAAGGAAATGGAAGAACACAGGGACAGTTCTTGTTAAGCCCAGAAGTGGCAGACCAAGAAAAATATCAGAAAGGCAGAGAAGAAGAATGGTGAGAACAGTCAAGGACAATCCACAGACCACCTCGAAAGAGCTGCAGCAATACAGCGCACTTTGCACAAGGAGAAGCTGTATGGGAGAGTGATGCGAAATTGCCATTTCTGCAAGCACGCCACGAACAGTCGCCTCAGTCGCAAAAGCACAACCTTGAACAGCTATGTTGAACAATCTTTGTTTTTAGATCATTTGAGAGTTGTTTTGATGAGCCCATGATGGAGGAGATTCAAATAGGAGAACAACTTGCAATTGGCCACCTTTTCTCATAATTGGATATACCTGGCTATGAAGTTCAAAGCTCAATGAGGTTACCAAACCAATTTTGTGCTTCAGTAACTCAGTAAAAAGTAGTAGTAGTAGAGTATTCAAATCAATAAAATTATAAGGGTGCCCATACTTTTGCACCGGTCAAATTTTGGTTTAATGCATATTGCACATTTTCTGTTAGTACAATAAACCTAATTTCAATCCTGAAATATTACTGTGTCCATCAGTTATTAGATATATCAAACTGAAATGGTTGTTGCAAACACCCAAATATTTAGAACTAAAAATGATTAAGATTAATAGGGGTGCCCAAACTTTTTCATATGACTGTATTGCCAAAAGTATCAGGACTCACCTGCCTAAGAACATCATGCTCCCTTTATCATGATTGACAGATCTTTTCATTGCTCCTGTGCCTCACAAATGTTATTCTGTTTGATCCAAATACCTCAAACTTTGACTCATTATCCACAACACTTTCTGCCATGCCATACCATAAGAAGAATATGGTGTAATTGTGATGTAAAAATATATTATCATTAGCAATAATAAAAAGCAATAACGGTAGTTATAAAGTTAAAAATGTGTCTAAAGCTATGTTTTGATTTTACCTACTAAGTACTAGTAAACAGCTACAAAAGCATTTGTGAATAGAAACATATTATTTGTAAGCACATTAGGACTTTACCATTAATATATGAATATTACGTGTTACTAACATTGTTTACTAACTATTAATAACTGTTTATCTAATAATATGCTGTTCACTGTAACAGTCATTTTGTCCAAGGGTGCTCAAACTTTTGCATGCCCCTCTTCACCATGAAAATCTGTCTGACCTGCAATCCCTGGACAAATGTTTGGGACAAAACAAATTGGATTTAGCCCACATAGCAGAATTTTACATAATGAAATGCCTTATATTTATTACAGATATCAGCAAATGAACCTTAACCACAGTGATGCTCTAAAATGGAAATTGATCTTTCCATGCTGCTCTAATGCATACTCTGGATGAGTATTTAATAACATAATATAATATAATATAATATAATATAATATAATGTAACAGACTAAACATAAATGAAAGAGCTTTTTTTAAACATAAATGAAAAAGGATTTTTTTCCTTTTCATAAAATCTTTTCATAGAATGCTAAAAGACTGTTTCTAAGACATTTTGGTAATGTGAAATTGTATTTTTCTTCAGGCTTTTGAAAAGTTCTGCTGCAGAGGAAACATGTGATTTTCTAGAAAAAGTTCTAGGAGTAAACCCGTTACTACTAAAAGAGCTGGATCTGAGTGGAAAGATACAAGGAGACTCAGCAGTAAAGCAGCTCTCTGCTCTACTGGAGGATCCACACTGCAGACCTGAGACAATAAAGTATGTAGTCTGAATGATTAATGTTGACATTTTTTGTATAGATTTTTGTATAAAATGTACAAAATGTACAATATTTTCATCACTAGATGAACAACTTTCAGTAAATGTATTGTTGTTTACAGGTTGAATAGCAGCAGTATTACAGAGGATGGATGTGCTGCTCTATCAGCAGCTCTTTGTTTGAATCCATCACACCTGAAAGAGCTGGATTTACATGAGAATAAGCTAAAAAGTTCTGGAGTACAGATGCTTTGTACTGTGTTGCAAAAGCCTGACTGTAAACTACAGAAACTGATGTAAGATAATACTAATACAATAAGTGCAACATTACATTATTATTCTAAAAATACATTTAGGGTTATATAATTACATTTTGATTCATTTTTTAGATTTCTTAATCTTAATTTTAGTCTGCACCAAGTGAAAACCCTAAATGGAAACAATATATAACATATATAAGTACTATATTAATATAAAGTACTTATAACAATATGAAAAAGTATAAAACTGATTCCAGAGTTAGCATGAGAGAGTTCGGGGGTGGGGGGGTGGAAGGGGTTTGGATCTTTTTGCTTTTTTTGGTAACGTTAAATGACTTGTAAAGTCTGAAGTTTAGTTATCTCCATGTTATATATTCATGTGATCTATAAAGTAAATAATTTTGTTTAAATAAAAATGTCCTCTGTATAGCCTTTCATCTTGCAGTGTGGAAGAGGAAGGATACACTGCTCTGGCCTCATCTTTAAAATCAAACCCATCAGTACCCCTGATAGAGCTGGATCTGAGAGGGAATGATCCTGGAGACACAGGAGTAAAACCGCTGATTGATTTACTAGTGGATCCAAATTACAAACTGAACATCCTAAGGTAAATAGTAAATCTTGATTTCCAAAATCCAAGCCCTTATTTAACTATTAGAATAAAACTTATAGCATTTAAACTTACCAAGATCTAAAAATATGTCTCTCAGTCATGAAAGCACTCTGCTCTACTGAAGTTCATCTTTCCTTGCTCTAGCAGATCAATGTTAAAAAATTAAGCGCATTCTGTAATTAATCACATACATGTTTAAAGAGGGGTTCTAGCAGTGGGTAGTAGGAGTATTGTTAGTCCCTTTATTTACTGAATTTACCTACACTGTTAACAATGGGTACATCAAGGTGAATTTGATTTCAAAGTGAGTTGTCACTACATAAGTCTTAGTAATGTGTTTGTTTTACTATTTCTGCAGGCTGTTAAGATCTTCTGCTGCAGAGGAAGTATGTGCCTCTCTAACTAAGAGTCTTAGAACAAGCCCCTTACTGCTTACAGAGCTGGATCTGAGTGGGAAAAAACAAGGAGACTTAGAAATAAAAAAGCTGTCTGATCTACTGGAGGATTCACACTGCCGACCTAAGAAACTTAGGTGTGTTGTTTAGTGTATCAGGATTTTGTGTTGCAATTTTTTATTTGAAAGTCAATATGAATGTAATAGAAAATAACAAAATTATCCCTTGCTGTTATAAATTGACTGCCCTTTGCAGTATTTTGTGCAATGACAGTCATTTTTAAGAGAAATGTTTTTTTTTTTTATTAACGTTTTTTCCTCCAATACTCTATTTGCAGGCTGTGTAACAGCAGTATTACAGCAAATGACTGTGCTACTCTAGCATCAGCTCTTTGTTCAAACTCATCACAGCTGAAAGAGCTGGATCTGAGTGAAAATGAACTAGGAAGTTCTGGAGTTCATCATCTCTGTGCTCTACTGAACAAAGAAGAAATCTGCACACTGGAAATACTAAGGTTGGATGGGTTTCAATGTAAATTAATTTAAATTTAATACTAAGGATTAACAAGGAAAAATTTGAATAAAATAAAATTCAAATGAATTTGTGATATATTGTTATTACAAATTAATTTTGTCACATGTGTAGAATTTCAGATTGCAATGTAACAGAGGAAGGATATGCTGCTCTGGCTTCAGCTCTGAAATCAAACCCTTCATCGCACCTCAATCAGCTGGATCTTAGAGGCAATGATCCTGGAGCCAATGGAGTGAAGGAGCTCATCTGTTTGATAGATGATCAATGCTGTAAACTTAAACTTGAGTAAGAAGACATTCATTACACAAAGTATACAATGCAACTTGTAAAAGTGCAACATTTTACTGTACATTATGTCATATGGCAAATTATACACGATCAGTCATCTACTCATTAACAATGTATAAAAGACATCTTGGCCATGGAGCTAATAAAAATATTAGTAAGGACTAAGATAAAATATGTGTGAGGTGGCCACAGTCAAACAGTGTTGTATGGTTATTACAATAAAGAGCTGGTTAAAACAAACACAATTTTTACTCCTAATAAATGTTAACACACCTCCAGCCATTACAAACTACATCAGGATCTTACTTCCTACTTTCTGTAGCTTTAGTAAGTCTTTAACTTTATTTAGATTTTTCACCAGCATTATATTCAGATTTCCTTTCCACCTTAAATGCTTACTGCTGTTACATATAACCAGCTGTAGATAGTGGATTTTAACAGTGAAAAGCCGCATTTAGCTGTGCAAACGGTCTGAATAAAAGGGAAAAACACAAAAAGACAAAGCTTAAATTTGATTTGAATAGAATATGGATAAAATAAGATAAGAAAATAGAGCATAACATAACTGTCAGGGCCAGACAGGAACCAGACTTGTGCGGATACAATAAAACGGCTTTATTAAAAGTAATAGAGCATACAGGGGTAGTCAACGTAAACAGGGTCAGTACCAGTGAGAAGCAGCAGAGAGAAACCATACCATAAACGGGAGAAAGTCCAGAGTTCATACACAGGCAGGCAGTAGCACAGAGTAGGCAAAAATCCAAAACGAGATAAACAGTCCAGGTCATACATAGGTATCCAATACAAGGGGGCAATCAGAAATCGAAGTTTGTAGAAAACAAAAACAAGATCATACACAGAATATAGACGAGGGCAAGAGAAACGCTTTGTATTGCAGGATAACCAAACAGATACTCGGCAAGGTGTGAGCATGAGCATGGTCTATATATACTGAGGGAAATCAGTACTCGGGACTTCCTGGTGGTGCCATGTGATGTGTCATGTGATCGGGAGTGAGCGTGGTGTCATGGTGTGGTGCATTCTGGGTATTGTAGTTGGAGGCTTGGAAATCACAGATAGAGCTGGGTGTGGGAGACATAGGAATGCTTTCAGCACCAGACATGACAATAACACATAAAATAAGAATTTATTAGATTATTAAATATAGACTTAAGACACAATTCATCAGGCTGTTAAAATCCTAAAAAAAAGAACAAAAAACAATGTGAATATTTTCTATATCTCCTTGTTCTCACATCATTTCAAAAAACTGTCATCTGTCACATGCAAGAAACAATATATCAGACAGCTGAAGTCCTGAAAATGGAACAATGACAGCGTTTCAGGGCCACTCTTTAAAAAAAAACACTTCACTTCGAGAATAAAGTTGTAATGTTACAAGATTAAAGTCATTATATTACAAGATTAAAGCTGTAATATTATGAGAGAATAAAGTCGTAGTATTACAAGAGAATAAAGTCGTATTTTGAGGGAAATGTATTTCTAGCTGCTTGGGCTGCAGTTTAAAAGCGGAACATGGAAGGACAGAATGGAGCATTTTCCACTTATGATATGTTACAGGGCTGATCACCATAAGTTATCTACATTTATAACTTGCTGATTATTAATATTTTATTGTTACAGCTAGATAATACAGCGTCCAGATTTTAACCTTTGGCTCCCCCGCCTTGAGAAGCTTTCCGTGTGGGGAGAGGTCAAGTTACTTTGTGGTTTTTCGCTGCATTTTACTTTGTTTTTTTGTGACCACGGGAACATAAATACAGTCAATTTCAGTCATGAATAAAGGAAATAAACCTTTGACTGGTGAAGGATGACTGTCTTTGTGTTACTATAGTAATCATTAAAGGTGCAACGGAAATCTGAATAAGACGCAGGTGAAAAATCAAGTTCTGCTTCTGGTCCGTTCATTTCCTATTTTTGTTTGAATCATCAAATAAAAAACAGAAAATACAAGCCGTTATTTGTTTTTTTATTCAAAAACAAACTGTTCATGAATTGTATCAAATAGATAGACACTAACTGCTGAACTCTCTCCAGTGCTGAGGTTGCCCATAGTAGAAGTGAGAGTTCACCAGCAGTGAGAAGATAATCTTGGGAGTAACATGTTGCTTTAACCATCTTTGGAGAAGGAAAGGGTGCAATACAGGAGTGATACAATTCAGAAATATAAATACAATCTGAACCATGTTTTCTATACTTGTAATGCTAGCTATATTACTGTTTAGTTGGGCAACCAGGGCATAGTTTAATTAATGTTTTTTTTCTTAGTCACACAATGAGGAGAAAATCTAAAAACACCCCAAATATAGTTTATCCTTTAAAAGCAGCTATAACATAGTGATGAGTCAAACTGTCCTCTGTTTTCAATTCATTTCAGCATGCAGTGTTATTATAGGTGAATTAAATTTTTATAGTGATTTACCTATTAAATACTGAAGAGAAATGTTGGTAGCACTTTACAGATCGCTAATAAGTGGGTAATAATATGGTAATATTGTGGTAACAAGTTTCTTTTGTTCATAAATTAAATATAAATTTCCTACTTGTTACTGATTAATAAATTAGTAATTGTGAAGATAATAGCTTCGTAACAATTGGCTAATAATACAATTATATTAAGGTAACACGTTGTATTTACAAATTAATTAATTGACATTTTTTTATTTGTTACTAAATAATAAATCAGTAATTGTAGAGATAACAGATCAGTAACAAGTAAGTAATAAAATGATAATATTATGGTAAAAAGTTGTATTTATTATTAATTATTTTCAAAATCTCTAGTTTTTGCTAAATAACAAATCAGAACAACTATGGAAACATTGTACTGACATACTTCTTTCTTATTACTTCTAGTTCTTCATTAATAAAAAGTTAATATTTTAGTAATACTTTAATTTTAATGATTTAATTTTAAATCATTTTAATTTATAAAAAATTAGCTAAAACCTTTCAGCAGAATTGCAACTCGAAATTTAGTATTTTCTTTCTGACTACCACTACAATCTTAATCTTTCATTTTTTTGCGGAGCTGTTACTGATTTATTAATCAGTAACAAGTAGGAAATTGATTTTTTATTTATGGATACAACTTGTTAACATAAAATTACCATATTATTACCCACTTATTAGCAATCTGTAAAATGCTACTGAAATTTCTAGCATGATCACAAATAAAAATCCATTTAAAGTCACTGATAGTCTAAATCTAAATTAAAAGTTTTGCCATAATATCTATAAAAATGCAAATGTATGGTGAATGGCAGTGTTCAGATTATAAGGGGAGGGTAGTAAACCATATATTTGCTTGGAATAATGTAAAACATTGTTTCTGTTCTTGCAGATTTCTGAAAACAGAGGAAGCAGTGGAAGCCTGTGTTACTCTAACTGAAGTCCTAAGAACGAATCCCTTACTGCTGACAGAGCTGGATTTGAGTAGGAAGATAAAAGGAGACCCAGCAGTGAAACAGCTATGTTATTTACTCAAAGATTCACACTGTAAAATAAATCTGCTTAGGTTAGTATCACTCCTAATCCTCTTTATTCTGTGATTATGATTACGCCAAATAGAACATAAATTGTCAATTCTAAAAAAAAATACAGTGTGGTTAGGTTTAATACATGTGATTTATGTGGCATATATTCTGTGGCAAATATGTAGCTACATATTATGTAGGCTAGTTAGTGGTATTGCACATACCTGAATACTGAAAGATAAATAAGCACTTATTGACAAATAAAATCTACTTCATCAATTAAACATCAATTAAAAATCAACAGTCACTACATTTATAGTGTATGCATAATACATTTACAATAATTACTAATTCATTTGTAATATAACTAATACATTTATCTAGATGTTCCAGTTTTGCACATGCATTGGCAAACTAGGCTAACAAGATGCTTCACTGATTCTCAGTACTGGTCCTGGAGGCAACCTGTTGCCTGCTATCACCTTTTTCCAACACACCTGAAGCCTCCAGAACCAAAACTAAGAAATACAAAGAAATACTACATTACAGACACATATGCACTACAGCACACTAAACAAGCCTAACAACATTGCAGTAAATATTATATCCCTGTTAGGCTCAAAGTCACTTAAAGCATTTGCTTATAGCACATTATTTCTGAGTGTATGATTGTTAAGTGAACAGTGTTTCTTGATTCTTAGGTGTTTGATGTTAGGGATCAAAAACTATCATAGAAAACTATAGGGATGTCAAAACTGGTCTGTACTGGGTTTGGTGATGTAAGGCTTAGATGGAGCTGCTCGACCATTCACTATGGAAACCTATTCCATGAGTCTCTCTACTGTTCTTGAGCTAATCTGAAGCTACATGACGTTTTTGAAGGTCTGTAGTGATCAACTGTTACGGTTGGGGTAGGTGTGGGATCCAAGTGCAGAGCAGATATGAATATATAATGGATATATATATTTATATATATTTATATACTTATAAGGATATAGTTCTATTTTGTATTATTTAGTTCTAGTTATGGATTGGGATAATAATTTTAAATGTGTTGTGCTTAGGTGAATGTTTCTCCAAGGAGACTGGAGAATGAGTGGGAAAAAATCCCCAACAAGAGGTGTGGAAAAAAAGGCGGGAAACAGAACAAAGGAAATGCCACAAAATGGCTTGTACCAACAAAAGACAGCGTTAAACTTCAAATAAACCAAACTAAAACACAACCAAACTTAGAACTGGCTGAGCACCGCTCAGTCCTCTCTTTATGCTCTCTTTCAAGATATTTTCTTTTCTTTTATTTTATTTTATTTCTGTGTGGCTTTCTTTTCAGATCTCTTTCCTTATTTTGAGACCACCTTTTTTTTTTCTTTTCTTTTTTTGTGTGGCTTTCTTTTGAGATCACCTTTTCTTTTTTCTTTTATTTTCTTTTTGTGATGCTTGCTGTGATCACTTTCCTTTTTTGAGATCACCTTTTATTTTATTCTCTTTTCTTTTCTTTTCTTATACCCTCTAGTACCGGTCACCCCTCTGTGAAGGTGCAACAGTGAGGTCTGGTTTGACTGAGGTTTAAATAGGGTAGTGCCCATGTGCAGCTGGTTGACACTAATCACCGCCGGGGATTCTGGGAGTTGGAGATTTGGGATCCCACTCTACCATTTCTACCAGTCCCCCTGCTGGCAGCCCGCGGTGCAGCACTGCCCATCACATCAACTCTGCATAAATTGGTGAACTCTGTGCACTATGCTCCTCAGCATCCGCTGACCCCGCTCTGTTGTTTTACACTGACAGAGCACAGAGTCGATTTAGTTCCCAGTTGCTTCCACTGTGTTATAATATCACTGACATTTGGCTGTGGAATATTTAGTAGTGAGGAATTTTTACGACTGGACTTGTTGCACAGGTGCTGCATCCTATCACAGTACCACACTGGAATTCTCTGAGCTCTATCACTAATGTTTGTAGAAGCAGTCTGCATGACTTGCTGTTGCTTTTATACATCTGTAGCCGTGGAAGTGATTGTAACCTGAGTTTGATTAAATAGATAGGTGACTGAATTTTATGTTTTAGAAACCTGTAGAGTAGAGACCTGGAGCGGTTTGGAGGTGTAAGAAGCTTATTGATGGTTATAGGAAGTGACTGATTTCAATATTTTTGTCATCTGCATCCAGTCCCTTTACCTGTTTATGGTGACAATTATTTTTTCAAGGGGTGTGCAACTATATTTTAAGTTGAGGGTGCCAATAATTTGGTGTGAAATTCTTGAAGGAAACATTTGGGCATTCTGCCATCATTATTTATATGTTTATTTATTTGTTTGCTTGTTTTTTGTTTTTTTTTGCCTGCCTACTAACATCATGTTTGTAATCATAATGATATGTCCTATGAGGGATTTCAAGGACCAGTAATAATACCACCTACATGAATACTTACAGTGTGAAATGTTGATGTACAAAAAGTCTTGATTTGTAATGTGTACACAATAATTAACCTCACTTATGTTTATGTTTAGGCTGCAGTTCTGTGAAATAAAGATGGAAAGCTGTTCAGCTCTAGCAGAAGTTTTGAGCTCAAACCACTCCCACCTGAAAGAGCTAGATCTAAGCAACAACGATCTGCAGGATTCAGAAGTGAAGCAGCTTTTTGCTGGAATAAAAAACTCACAGTCTCCGCTCAAAATAATCAGGTTAAGTAACATTTCCTAAAATGTATACTGTATGAATGTTAATATTAAACATATTGTTAGTTAACACAATTTAAGGAAGGAATGTCTGATATTAGATTATGAGATTATTTTTCTAAGATTTTGTTCAATATGAACTGGTTTAGTAGTTGTAAAATAACAAATCAATGTTGGTGAGTTCTGTAGTTGTGCAGTGAAATGATCAAATAATTCTGCATATTGTTTTTTTTTGTGCTTGTCATTATTGGTAGCATGTTTGCTGTTTTATCTGACATATCTGTTTATTCTGCTCTGTCAATCTCTCTCACTAATGTCTGCAGGCTGGGTAAGTGCAGTATTACTGAGGACGGATGTGCTGCTCTGGCATCGGCTCTGGGAACGAACCTCTGTCAACTGACAGAGCTAGATTTGAGAAAGAATAAATTTGGAGACGCTGGACTGATGCACCTCTCTGATCTACTGATGAGTTCCAACTGCAAGCTAGAAAACCTCAAGTAAGTAATGTATTTTCATTTTTGAGCACTGCATTGTATCACAACCATAAGTTGAGTGAATAATCAGAATGTATTCTTGTATTGTCAGTAAACTTTTTATACTATTTATATTTGCCAAATGCCAGAACAATAAGAGAAATAGAGAATTTTTGTCTTGAGATGTTGCTTCAGTATTGCCACATAATGTTCTTTCCTCATGATGCCATCTATTTTGTGAAGTGCACCAGTCCCTCCTATAGCAAAACAACCCCACAACATGATGCTTCCCCCCCCCCCCCCCCCCCCCCCGTGTTTCACAGTTGGGATGGTATTCTCAGGCTTGCAAGATTCTCCCTTTTTCTTTACATGTTACGATGGTCATTATGGCCAAACAGTTCAGTTTTAGTATTGTCAGAGCACAGGACAGGTCTCCAAACATTAAGGTCTTTGTTCCTGTGCGGATTTACAAACATTAATCTGGCTTTTTATGCTTCTTTTGGAGTAATGGCTTCTTCCTTGCAGCCCATTTCAACACAGTACTCGATTTACTGTAGATAATGACACACTCTTAACAAGGATGAAGCAGTGCAAGTCCACAATTCTCTAACTAATATCTTATTTAGACTTTTCCATGATAATACACAAAGAAACAGTATGTTTCAGGTGTGCCTTAAAAATATGAGAGTCCATATGTGTCTCTCAGAAGCTTCAAAGACATGACATCAATATATGTTTCTTTCCAAATTGTTTAAAGACATAGTCATCTTTATTGCATGTAAACTTTTGACCTTGGAGAAAGTAATAAAATGGCTAAAAAATCTCTCTCGTTATTTTGGAATTCTGTAATTTTAGTAATTCTAATTGACCTAAAGCAGGAAAGGTTTATTCTGATTTCATGTCAGACAGTAAGAAAAACATGCTCGAAAACATGTGACTTTTTTATAGTGTATGTAAACATATGGTTTCACAAAGAAAATAAACCTGTGTATAACAAAACGTATGTAAAAATGTAAAAATGTATTCAAGGATGTTTGTTAACAAACATTGTTTTTTGCTGCTTTTTGTTTTCACCAAAATTAAAGACCGTTGGTTCAGTTAGTTTATACTACAGACTGTTAACTTTATCATTTTAGCTTTCACCCCCGGTGCAGTAAAAGTCATTATACCAATAATACTATTACAATTTTGGCAATAGGTTAGTTCATGACTGTCATCTGACATGTTGTTATTATTCTGTAGATGGATGTTGACAGTCTATAATTACTACAATAATACTAGTCAACTCTCTAAAAAAAGTACTTTAACAGGCACAATGTTTCTTTATGTACTTCATTTCTGATTGCAGTGTCAGTGATAACAACATCACAGAGAAAGGATACGTTGCTCTGGCATCAGTTCTGAAGTCTTCAAATCTAAAATGGCTGGATCTCAGTGGGAACAACCCTGGAGACAAAGGAATAGAGCTTGTTTCTGCTTTACTGCAGGATCCACAGTGTAAAGTGAGGTAAACTAATTTTGTGGAAATAAATAAATAAATTGATTCCTTAGTTGTTTGTTTTGGTTGCTGGATATATTATTTACTATTTATTTTTACTTATTTCCACTTCCAGTTATTTAACTACTTTTCAACAATATAAAAAACCATCATGGATGTCAGTGAAAAGGTATTTTAAAGTTGGTAGAATTTTCAGTTGGCATCTATATTGCATGAATTCATTGGAGCTGTTAAAGTTTAGCTTTAAGGCTAAAGATACTTTGTGACCCTTATTAAAGCTTTTTCAGTGCTGTGATTTTTCTTATACCCAAACTGTAAAAAAAAAAACCTCATGGTTGCTATTGTTGTGGAGGTAAGTGCACAGCTTCTGAAACTTCTAGAATTTTGGGGTTCCAGTCTTTTTGATAATGCATGTAACCTGAAAGATTTTTTATTCTGTCAAATCAAGACACAATTTATTCAATTTGTGGCTCAATAACAAGATAAATGTTTTTTGAGTCCACACATCTGACACATAGAATCCTGATATATGGATTAGGATGTAATGTAATGTGCAATCAAGATTGCATCCTCTGTCAATTTATCTGTTCAATTGATTGGCTATGTTGTCCTTGAGGTGAGACAGAAGCTGATTCTATAGAACTGCTAAGCTTTTGATGATGAACTGAAGAGACAGATAATACAAATGGTAACCAAAGAGCTAAAAACTTCCAAAGAGATTAAAGGTGAACTCCAAGGTCAGAGTACATCGGTGTCAGATTGCACATGCGTCATTGTTTTAGTCAAAGTGGATTTGATGGAAACTACAGTTAAAAATCAAATCATAAAAAATTAAAATTGGAGTTTGCTAAAGTGCATATTAACAAATCACAAAGAGAAATTCCTTTGAACAGATGAGACAAAACTGAGGCTTTTGGCATCACATTAGCTCTATGTTTACAGATGCAACAATGAAGCATACAGAAAAAAGAAGATTATAGCTACTGTGAAACATGGGGAGGCTGGGTTAGGTTTTTGTCTTGAATCTGTGCAGAATTCAATCAATTCTCAAGACTTTCAAGGAATTCTGGAGATAAATGTTCTGCCCAGTGTCAGAAATCTTGGTCTCAGTTGCAGGTTGTTGATCCTTCAGCAGGATAATCACCCAAAACTCACAGCTAAAATCATTCAAGAATGGATTGAAGCAAAGCATTGGACTGTTCTCATGTGGTCTCCTATGAGCCCTGATCTAGATCTTATTGAACATCTGTAGAAGCTGAAACATGCAGTCTGGACAAAACACGCTTTAAACCCGAGACAAGTGGAGCACTTTACTCACGAGGAGTAGTCCAAAATATCTGTGGACAGGTTCAGAAATCCCAGTTTTATTAGGTTTTTAAGAATTATGTTGAACTACAATTCAGAAGCAATATCTTTTTTTAGACATCTTTTACTTATTAATAATTTGTTATATATGTTATATAATAAGTTATTTTAGTGACCACTGTGGGTTTTTCTTCTTTTAACAGAAGCGTAAAAGCTTATTATAGACTTATTTTTCATTCTCATTTATGATGCAGTAAGTTCCACCGTATTTTAAACTTATTAGACTATTGCTTAGATAAATGTTTATCATTTATTTACTGCAAATACCAGCTCAAAATACCATGTTGTTTCATCTATAAAAAATGGTTAGAAAATCCTCATGCATTATTCATAATTTATTTATTATAAAATGGAATGTAATATTTTTAGATTTATCTCATGCTAGAGTAAAATGTTCTTATATAACTTTGCCATTGACATTATCCGTTCTCTTTTTTCAGACTTTTGAAAGATAATGCTGAAGAAGCATGTGATTTTCTGACCAAAGTTCTAGGAATAAACCCGTTACTGTTGAGAGAGCTTGACCTGAGTGGAAAGATACAAGGAGACACAGCAGTGAAGCAGATCTGTGCTCTACTGGAGGATCCACACTGTCAAATTACTACACTTGGGTAAATATTTTTAGAGTTTAAAATGTAACATTTTAGATTAGATTTAGAACTAAAACTCATTTTATTAAACTAAAACATTTATATTTGTCTCTGCCTTGCTTTTCACATATATCCAGTGATTACTGATTACTTTCGCATATATAGAAGAACTGCTTTAACAGATGCATTATTTCTGCCTTCGTTTTTTTTGCAGGCTGAAAAACGTCAGTATTACTGAGAAAGGCTGTGTTGATCTAGCATCCGTTCTCTGTAAAAATCCTTTACATCTTCGAGAACTAAATCTAAGTGGAAATAAACTTGGAGGTTCAGGAATAAATTACCTGTGCCAAGTACTGGGGGATACGCGATTCAAACTTTTAAAACTGCAGTATGTTAGATTTCATAGATTCTTTTTTACTAATGTGGGTTTCTTCATAAAAATCATTATGGAAACATGCACTAAAATTTATATTTATATCTTTTTATTGATCAAAATATTATTTATCTTGTTAAATGTTTGAATGTGAGATATTTATACAATAAGAAACTGAAACTTTCTCTAATCATGTAAAGGTAGAAGTACACTTATAAGGAATCTCATTTATCTTTCTTTTATCTGCAGGCTGAATAACAGCAATATTGCACAAAAAGGCTGTGCTGCTTTATCATTAGCACTATCTTCCAATCCTTCACTCCTGAAAGACCTGGATCTGAGTGGAAATAATTTTGGACACAATGGTGTACAGAGTCTCTGTGGCATGTTGATTAATTCGAACTGCACACTGGAAAAACTGAAGTTAGTAATATTTTTTTTTAAGTTTATTGTGAGACCTGTGCAGAAATAGATTTATTACTATAACAGGGAGATATTTATTTATGACCAATCAGTAGATTATTGTAGACATGTAGTAAACAAGTATGTTATGAATATATAGATGCTGTGATCTCTACACAGAGGGGTATTTTCTTAAAAACATAAAAATATACTGTGTTATAGGTTGATTTTACAAAATGTTTTCTCAACAAATCAATTTTATTTAGAAACTTTCTAGTTATCCTTGGTAGTGTTCAAAATGTGGTAAAAGTACCTTTGCTAATTTATATTTTCTTTTTTTCCTGATGTACTTACAGCATTAGTGCTTGTGATATCACAGAGGAAGGATATGATGCTCTAGCATCAGCTCTGAAATCCAATTCCTCATCATACCTGACAGAGCTGGATCTTAGGGAAAATTTTCCTGGAGATAAAGGAGTGAAGCTGATCAATGATTTACTGAATCATCCAAACTGTAAAATAAAGACACTAAGGTACATTTTAAAGTATTACATGTGTAATTTACATGTGCAGAGTGATTTTGGTTTAGTACAGTGGCGTGCACAGACATTTTGGGGGGCAAGTGCTCAGGGGGGAAAAAGGGCACTTTTTTATCAATAACATATGTACAAATCAAGCCCTGAATATATTTCTGGATTCAACATGAATATCAACATGCCCACTTAATTTTACAGCCCCCCCCCCAAGCAAATCAGTCCAGTACCGGGGCTGTATGTGGTCGTCCTCACGTTATCTATCATTGATTTGGGCTAGAGCGGCTAGTTTATCTGGTGACCATTCGGCTAAAGATGCTTAGTAGCATTGGCGTAGGAACCGGGGGGATGTTAGAAACAGGTGGACATTTGTCCCCCCCAAAAATGATATTGTTTGGCTCAGATCAGCTGTATTATTAATGAGTAGACAGACCGGACCAATCACTGAGCCGGTTCAGGTATTAAGTACCGCCTCTCAGTAGAAACAGCCAATCAGCTTGCTGGTTTTGCGGTGCACGGAGGAGAGGCAGTGTGCTGGTGGGGGAAGCCCCGCCCCCTCGCTGTGAGATTTAGCAGCAGGACCGGGCTGCAGCAGCAGCTGATTTTAAAACAGATCTGGATACACAGTGATTTTTCTAAAAGAAAGGTAACGGAGCTACCCACGTAAACTGTGATATGTTTCTGATAGCTGGTTAAAAATACACGTCTCTGAATCAAAACACACAGATTAAACCCACTGTGATTAATAAACTGCAGCTGTGTTAGTGAGTTAGCTTAACTTTGGAATTAGCTAGATTGGGAGTCAAGGTTTAAGAAAAAAAATAAACTATATATGTAACTTGCCCTGTACCCGATCAGCTAATCACTATTTCATTTTCAAACTGTGTTTTTTAATTTAGGATTACAGGACTTACTGTGAGCTATAATGAACAAAAACTAGTTATCTAGAAGCTGGATGTAGAGGATCGCCAGAATTTAGTACAGTACTTCATGTTTGTAGTTTAAAGCAGTTTCTTAACCCTGATCTCTGCCCTAAAATTGTGTTTTCCACCTGATCCACCTGATCAGCTAATTAACAATCATTTAATGAATTTACCTGTTAAAATCCTTTAGCCCCCTATAGAGCCTAAATTAATCATGTATATCCAGCAGTGTATTAAACACATCATACCACCACTTAATTTATTAAGTGTGTTTAAAGCAGAGGAAGCTCTAGAATATGCAGAACAGTGTTAATATGCAGTAGAATATGTAAGAACAGGGTTGAGAAAGACTGTAACATGACTTCTGTTAATTTGTAGTTCACAGTAAGACTATGTCCTGAAGTTTATGAAAATATCTAGGAAACTTAAAGTTACATTCTTTTACATAAAAGAACACCATCTTAAGAAGAGCTCTCAGTAGAAAAAAAAGCGAAGGAGAAAATGTAAATATACAACAGAAATGACATCCCAATACATAATAATAATAATGTGCCCCCCCCATCTATCAAGCCCGCTCCTACGCCCTTGCTTAGTAGATTGGTGCTGTATGAGACATTGGACCTTGGATATCCCACTTACTCTTTGAACCGTTTGTTGCCTCGTCCCAACTTTGCAATGAGTTGCGGCATTAAGATTTACGTGTTAATATTTTCATGAAATGGTTTCACTTTTTGAATCTGATATGTGTACTGTGCTCTATTGTGAATAAAATATGACTGAGATTTTCAAATCATTACATTCTATTTTTATTTACATATATTTACATTTTACATAGCCTTCCAGTTGTTTTGGGAATTGAGGTTGTAGGCATTTTAACCTTTTTTGCTGCTAGGTTTACATGGAAAATGATTTCCATTATATCACTCTTCCATATAGACCTACAGAGATAACTAGTCTATTAGTGTATGTGTTTATATGGAAGTTGTAGCGTTATGGGCACTGGCTTTTCAAAAATGCTACAAATTATTTCTATTCCTGTTTGATAAAATTAAGCATTATAATATTATTAATATTAATTGCACACAGAACATATTGTTGTATACTGTGGTAATGATACAGTAACATATACAGATATGCTGGACACTTTTGCCATTTACTATTATAAATGACTCAAATAACCGTAAGGTAAAATACACAATAATGGTAATATTTTCTTTGCAGGGTTCTGAAAAATGCTGCTGCAGAGAAAGCGTGTGATTTTCTGACTGAAGTTCTAGGAAAAAACCCGTTACTGCTGAGAGAGCTGGACCTGAGTGGAAAGATACAAGGAGACCAAGCAGTGAAGCAGATCTCTGCTCTACTGGAAGATCCACACTGCATACTGAAGCAACTTAAGTAAAGAGTTTTTGATTATGTTTTCCATAAAACATATCAAGGGCCCTATTTTAGGAATCCATAGGCTAGCAGTCAATTGTGCATCGTGTAGCTGGATTTAGGGTGTGTCAGTGTGTCTTTACTATTGTGAGGACACAAAAACATGCCTTGCGCAGCTCAAAATGCACAAAAAGTCATGTACTAATTCTCTACTAAGGCATGTACTAATACTGATCAGCACATTGTGAAGGTAAACCAGCAGGTAATTTAATCGAACAGCAATGTTATTTTATTCTTTATTCTGTTTATTGTTAATGTGAAAGCAGGACTTGTTTATTTGTGTGTATAAAGAGTGGGGGTACAGCGCTCCTGCATGGTTAAGACAGGATTGGAAGGCTGACTGTTGACTGTTGTCAGAGTTTTAATCAGTCAGTGGTGCACCTGTGCTTTCCACTGCCAAAAAAGCAATATGCAAAAAAGTTAACCTCAACTCACCTCACTTCCCGACCACCACACCCATTAGTGCAGAATCATTCCTAAACTCTGATGCTATTTTAACACCGTAGGCCCCAAACGTGAAAATATACTGATGACAGTTAGGTTAGGTAGCAAAGAGCATCGCAATGAGCCAGGTGTATGTTAGGGCCCAAATGTGCATATATTTTTGTAATAATGTACTATGATTAACACAAAATACTTGAATATTTTTATGCACCAGATCAACTGTATCATGTACAATATGCAATATATTTTTTTGTAATTGCTAATAAGGAATTGTTCATGATATAGTAAATGTATTTATACTAATTTAGCGAAGGTTATTAAAAGCATTGGAAAATGATTGTGCTCATAGAAGGCAATTTAAATGACAAAAATATTTATGTCTTTGCTGCAGGTTAAATAACTGCAGCATTACAGAGGACGGCTGTGCTGCTCTTTCATCAGCTCTCCGTTTAAATCCTTTACATCTGAAAGAGCTGGATCTGAGTGAAAATAAACTTGAAAACTCTGGAGTGAAGCGGCTGACTTGTCTGTTACAAAATTCAAAATGCAAACTTGAACTACTAAAGTTAGTGTTCATATGATTTTGGAAAAAAGAAAACAATTATTCAAATTTAACTTTCAAATTTTAGAATACGGTAATGTTTTTCATTGCAAAATTGCTCCTTTTCCAGTCTTTCAGACTGCTGCATAACAGAGGAAGGATATGTTGCTTTAAAATCAGCTCTGAAATCAAGCTGTTCACCATGCCTAAAAGAGCTGATTCTCAAAGGAAACGATCCTGGAGATACAGGGGTGGAGCTTCTAACTGATGTACAAAAGGATCCAACCAGTAAACTAAAGATACTAAGGTAGGAATAAAAAACTTATTTCTTGTGTGCAAATCCACACACCTTGGCGTCACATCCTTTCCCTGTTTCCCTGTGTTTCCCCTTTTTGTGCTGGTGTTTCTCTGTGTTTATTTACCCTCTGCACGTGCCCTGTGTGTATCCTGTCTCCTCCTCTGTTGCTCACCTGTTCATTTGTAACTCCGCCCCTAGTCCCAGGTGTTTCCTGTTTCCCGTTCGTGTCCACCACTATTTATAGTCTGTGTTTCTTTTCTCGTTTGTCGATCCTTGTACGTTTTACGTCTGTCAGTGGTCCTCGTGTTTTTTTTTCCTTTTATGCTCAGCCCTGGTTTCTTTGTTAAGTTTGTTTATTTTGTTTTCTTTATAAAATGTCCTATTGTTTGCATTTGTGTCCACCTCCTTGTCCTTCCTGCACCCAACCCTGACACTTGGAGAGTAAGAACATGCTGGGCATGTGCATAAACATACACAGGCTGTGATAAATATGATGTTTTAATCATACCAACTTGCACACAAATAATCATACACAAAGAGAAAATTAACAAATGAAAACAAACCAATAACAAAAACACCTTTTTAGTGTTTGTTAATAGTTTCAAACAGTAAGATGTTCTGCATATTTAATAGATACAACCAGTTTACTGTTTGCTCGGGGAGTAGTCTGAAGTTAACACGGCTTAAGATCAAAAACAGGAAGGAGTTCTGAGTCTAACTAAAAGATGTTACCAAAAATATAATAATAAAAGAGTCCTGTTATTAGTATTTGATGCAAAATTTCAAGTAAATTAAATAGGTTTTAGAAATAAAGAAATAAAAACAAAAAACAAACAAGAAATAAAGAAATAGGAAAATAAATAGAAAAATGAATTTATACTGAAATTACAGACATTTCCATTAGGTCCTGATGTAACGTCAGTAAATATACGCAAGAAACTAAAAGGCAGTGCAGTTGATCCAATCTCACACATTTTCGTAACTGTACAAAATACGGGAAGAGTTGCATGTGCTCATTGAAATAGGATAAATATGTAGCTGTTTTAATAATTGCAAAACTCAATTTGATCTATTTAATTCGGAATACTGTAATTCGTCTTTATATAATTTTGTTCTTCATTAATTCCATATCTCTTGATAGGCTGTTGAAGACACCAGCTGCAGAAGAAGCATGGAATAGTCTTTCTAAAGACCTGGAAACAAATCTATTACTGCAGAAAAAGTTGGAACTGAAAAGGGGTACAGAAGGAAAATCAGGGGATTTAAGAGTGAAACAGCTCTGCCATTTCCTGAAGGACACACACTGCAAACTGAAGAAACTTCAGTCAGTATTTTTGATTTGTTTCTATAGTTTGTTTTCACTTTCTTTTCTCTGTTAGCATTGACCACTGTGGTGGAAATAAAAGCCACGAAATAGTGATTCCAGCAGATATTTTAAATGAATCAAAGCAGGCTGTGTTTTAGATAAATTATATAAATAATAATTACTATAAAAAATGTATTTAAAATTCAATATAATATGTACACACCTTTTACAAAATAATAATGTTTTTAACTTTATAATATTTTTTTGCTTTTAGGATCAACAATGACGAGCTGACAGAGGAAAGTTGTGCAGCCTTATCCACTGTTCTCCCCTTTACCAGTCTGACTGAGCTAGACCTGAGCAATAACAATCTTCAGGATTCAGGAGTGAAAAATCTCTGCAAAGGACTTAGTAATCCTCTCTGTAAATTGGAGATTCTGAGGTAATCCCTTTTGACTGAAGAAAAACAGTCCATACCTTAGTATATTTATAACCTTATTAAAGCTAACATATTTAAACATCTAGAGCTGCAGTAAAGCTGCAAGTATAAGCACACTGCCGACAATCACATTACGGAGCATTTGTTGACAAGACACATTTTACCACCAAAAAAACACTTTTCTTTATCTAACCACACACATCAGCATATACGTTTGAATGCAATCAGTTAATCTACATTTGACTTAATTAGATTAAGTTAGATTAATAACATTTTAAGCTTCAGCAAACTAAAGTTCCTTTTAACCAAATTAACTAGTGTTACTAGTGATTATAGAGCTGACTTTATGAAGTTTATTCTTATTTAATGTAATAAAAAATATCTGTCAACTGTCAAACATCAGATTTGTGCAATGTAATGAACAATTACATATTAAATAATAAAACAGTATAGTAACTGCATACATATTTAGCCTTTAATTCAATATTTAGTAAATGCCCCTGTAAAGTTTGCACATATGGACACTGCGATATAACGGCATTCTTCGTCATAAAACTGCTTAAACTCTGTCAGAGTATAGGTATATACTCATTTACCTGTTGCTAAGATAGTTAATTACTGTATGTATAGTGACTTAGGACAACAATTGTTGAATTACAGTAAAGCACAAATAAACATTGAGCTTTAAATGAGAGAAAAACATTAAGCTCAATTTACAAATTAACCAAATATTTTATTCTATATTACATGGTACTGATTTCTGCCAGTGCTCTGACTGGTGAAAACCCAGGACTTTTTGATTATGAAATTAAATTTTGCTTATCATTACTTTGCAGAGGAGATCTTTTGTACTTAGGCAATAGAACACGAGAGTTAGTGTGTTTTCGCAAATAACATCACAGCTGTGATTTGGTTGTAGGCACGAGCCGAAAACGAGACCCCCCAAAAATGTATAATAAATATGCTTTAATACGGGCTGTGCCTTCTGCCAAAAAGTAGTTCCACAACAAGTGAACTGTAACAGAACTGTAACTACAAAACGGCATATGGTTTATACGTTAGCTTTAAATTGAAATTGGTGATTAAGGGGGTTAGTAAATGTTAGGACCTAATAATAACGCTGAAACTCTCCTCTCCTGCTTCACAGACTTATCTTCAGGTGAAAGCTGCGCGTTTTTGAACATTTTTGCCTGTTTGCTGGGTGCTGTTGGTTAGTTAGCTGGCTGGACTGTGGTTAGGCGAGCGTGCCTTGGTTGGGTGCTAGGCTGTTCTAAGCTAAAGCTGCTACTGGGGCTGGTGGAGGCGATGATAATAAAATGTCTTGTGTGTGTATATACAGTTATTGTCAGCTCTTAATTTAAAGTCCAGACTATACCTTTTTTGGCAGGATTGAAACTTGGTGGGTAGGCAGCAAATTCTGTCTTTTGAAATAAATGCCCCATGAGTTCAATCTTGGCTGTCGTGCCTGACTGTAAACATGCAGAGTTAAAACCAAAGAGAATTAATTAAATTTAGTGCTGAAAATGTATGTATGTACTAATTAAAACAGCAGTATAGCCCTGGATAGCACTGTCCCATTTCTTACCACAGTCCAAACACATGATGTCAGTTTGTGTGTGTGTCTGTCGGTTCATCCTCCGCTTTGATATTTATCAGTTATATTTAGAGGATTTTTTGTTGCTTTCACTAGCTATTCACTTAAGACTTACCTTGAGTGCCAGTCGTGCATCTGTTACTCATGAAGTTTGTTTTAGAATTAGAGTTAAAATTCTAAAACGGAAATAGGGCTGCCAGATGATTTTAAAAAATATATCTAATTAATGACATGCTCTGTTAATTAATCTAATCACATTTAATCGCATTCATCATCAACGTATTTTAAACTGTACAGTCCAAATTAAATTTAGCTGAGGAGCAAATGAATAACTGGTATATGTTTAAAAGCTTTCGATAATGTACATAAGTCAGTAAACAATGCTTTAAATCCTTTTACAACACTAGACCAGTATATTAAAGCTGCATTTTTATTCATCTTAACATTACAAAATATTATAGAAGTTGCTCACACATGACAAAGTATTTTGCTCTGTAATAATAAAAAAATATGTTTATTCTTAAGAATCAGATGCAGAAATGAATAAAGTTTAGATATTTTACCATATTTTGATCAAAAGTTTAAAAATAACATAGTCAAAAAAATGTTATTTGTATTTTTGCCATGGAACTTTTACTATGAAACCCAACAGGGCAAAATGGCTTGAGAGGTGAGTGATCTATACATAACATGAATACATTTTTTTTTTTTTTTACTTATTTTCGGGTGTCCCCACTTGGAAAAAGCATCCCACCACACAATGTCAGTGTTGTAATGGTGTTTGTGGAGGAGCTATAATAATTTTGATTAAACTCCTGTTAAAAGTGTTGTACTTCTGAAATGCTTACACTACACTAGTCACTGTGATAGTTAAAAAATGATTTTTTTGGATAAATAAACCATAAACGAGTGCGATCTGTTACTAGTATTATTTTTTTTTCTTTTTCTAGACTTTCCTGCTGTTCTGTAACAGAAGAAGGTTACGCTTTACTTGCATCAACTCTTCAATCAAACCAGTCTTCACATCTGAAAGAACTAGATCTCAGAGGAAACAACCCTGGAAAAGATATTGGGTCGTGGAAAGGAGTGGAGAACATTATTACCTTATTTGATCGTTTGGAGTATAAGCAAAAAACTCTGAGGTGAGAAATAAAAAAAAAGAAAATGTAGAAATCTAAATTTCTAGAGTCTAGTTGTTATTGAATATCGATGCTTTCATCACATTTCACATTGTAATTTTCTGCTCATTGCACGTTCTTTAAACATGCTGGAAAACACTGATAATGCAAATCCTGTTATCTAGTAAAGTAATAAGACTTTACGTAATATTACTTTATGTTGTTTTGTATAGAAGTGAATATTGAATTGATAATTCATAGATCATTGCTAATACACTCTCGTCTCTTAAAAAGTAACAATGCTGGATTTGGGAAAGTTGCTGTAGATAGTTACACAGAGATTACACAAAACAAAGATCAGTTTTCTCATCACTTGAAGACCAACTTTCTCACTATCAAAATTACTGTAATGTTTTTCTCTCAACAGGCTACTGAAAGATGAACTTGCACAGCAAGCCTGTGATTTTCTCACAAAACAACTGCAGAAAAACCCCTTACTGATGAAAAATTTGGATCTGAGCATAAATAAAGAATTTATCGAAATGAGGCAGCTAACTGCACTACTACAGGATCCACACTGCAGACTGGAGAAACTTACGTAAGGATACTTGTTATGTACATAGATAGCCTGTATGGTTTTCCTATTGCTAAAATATAATCCATTTTAACTCTTTAGTGGAAACCCTTCTAGGCCCTCCTATTAATAAATGTTTAGTCCTAAATGGGGAATTGATGACAGGTCACTGTAAGAGCTGCACAGATTCACAGCGTCTGCTCTACACTTTTATAGCTGATTACCCCCAAGCTGTCCATCCCTTGCTGCAAAACACATTTTAGCTGTGCATGACAGTAAGAGGCAGAGCATGTGCCCTGAAGAAGCACCACGACACCCCCCCTCCCCCTTTTATTAAAGTGAAAGTGTTCCTTTAATTTTTGTGTGTAAGGTATTTTAATGACAATGGATTTTGATTCATTACATTTTGTGAAATGTTAATTTACTTAGTTTTACTCATGAAATTATTTGTCTCCCTCTCCAGTCTGTATAAATCTGACAAGATTACAGAAAACAATTGTAATGATTTAGTTGCTGCTCTCACTGTAAACCCCTCACACCTGAGAGAGCTGGATATGAAAGGGAACACACTGGGTGAAAAAGCACTGTTTAAGCTCTGCCATCTACTGACAACTCCTCTCTGCTGCCTGGAGAAACTTAAGTAAGTAAAATTACAAACAATCTTCATATAGGGGACAGTTTCATTATCTTCTTTAGCAGATCTAAGAAATCATCATGTTTAAAGAATATTGTACACATGTATCCTGAGTAACATTTACATTGTTTATGCCCAAATAGTTAAGCCTTTGACAAAAATGTACAGCTTATTGCAAATACAAACAATCTTATGATAGATATGAGGCAGTCTTTTAAACAAGTCTATGCAATGTCATCAATATTTCTTGTAATTGACACAACCATAAAAAAGCTTTCAAATGGTGTAAAAAATGCCATTTTACTGTAAAAGGCATGGCATGTACACCTTTTGGGTAGATATTCATCTAGATATGAATGATAATGCTTAAAACATGCTTAATGAATACTTAATACATAAGACATATATATACACACACTGTAGTCTGAAAGAAACACACTACTAACCCATATCTGTAATCCCTTTGTAACCACTAGTGTATCAGTGTATTAGTAATCATTTTGTTGTATTGACTATTTTTGACTTTGTATTTTCAGTCTTAGTCATTGCTGCATTACTGAGGAAGGATATCTTGCACTTGCCCGAGCTCTGAAATCAAATCCTTCATCACAGCTTTTAGAGCTGGATCTCACAGGAAACACTCCTGGAGAAAAAGGAGTGAAGCAGCTCATTGATGTACTGAAGGACAGAACATTTAAACTAAACACACTGAGGTACTTTTCAGACATTTTTTCTATGTCCGACTGTAGCGGGAGCCCATGAGTCAAATAAATTGCCCGTTTCCCCATAAAGCTTCTGTAATCAAAGAAACCTAGCTTTTTTACTCTGAAAGATTTGCATTTATTTATGAATTTAAGATATGAATTTATTTAAATTGTAGTTTCTTTCAAAAGTTAACATGAGTTTAGTTTTGTTGCAAATTTAATATAATTAAATCTATTCGTATACAGAGCATCCATATACATTGTAAATGAATTTTTATGTTATTAGAGGTATTCCATGTTCATGTCACAGCTTAGCCCATGTCTGTCTTGTGTTTCTCCCTCATTTGGTCCCATGTGCTCCTGCCCTCTGTTTACCTGTCATGTGTTTCCCAGCCATGTGCTATTGTTGTGTTTTGGTCCTGTCTCCCCCCCAGCCCCACCTTGTCATCAGTTATTTGTAACCCCGCCCCCTCTTGATTGATCCTCAGGTTTTTCCAGTTTCCTGTTCCCTCCTTGTGTATATAAGCCCCTTTGTTTCAAGTCTTCCTTGTCTAGTCTTTTGTTGGTTTGTTTGCCGTTCGTAGTCTTGTCAGGTTTGTTTTGTGTCTCATGCTGTTTGTTAGGTTCCTGTTTTCTAGTTAAGTCTTCTTGAGTTTTGTTTTCCTTGTCTAGTTTTCATAGTTTAGTTATCCTTGTATTGTTTATTTCTTGTTTTGTGTTTCCCTACTTGTGTTTGTTTTCTGTTTCTTTTCAGTGTAGCTTTGGTTTATCATGTTTGTTTGTTTGTTAGTTTTTAGTTTGTTTATTTAATATATATATATATATATATATATATATATATATTATTACGTTTATTTTCAGATTCTTGAGTCCTGCCGCAGATGAAGCATGCACAGGCCTGACCAGATTTCTAGGAACAAACCCCTTAATTCAGACAGAGCTGAATCTGAGTGGAAAAAGGCACAATGACTCCTTTATATCGCAGCTCTCTGCTTTGATAAATGATTCACACTGCATACTGCGAAAACTAAAGTAAAGTGGTTCTATGTTTTATTTATATCCTGATCATATAGTTCTGAAATATTTAATTAGCCCCTTTTTATAACTATGTTTTCATTCAGTTTCATTATATTTACTATTTTGTTGGACTGTTCAAGTTTTAATGTTACTAATATAAATGTAATAAAGGAAGACCAGCTAACATTTACCTTGAAAATGCTTAAACATTTTGTGCTCATCCTGCAGACTGAATAACAGCAGTATTACAACGAATAGCTGTGCTGTTCTATCATCTGCTCTATGTTCAAAAACGTCACGCATTACAGAACTGGATCTAAGTGAAAATAATCTTGGAAAGTCAGAGGTGCAGCTGCTTTGTTCTCTACTGAAAAATCAGCAATGTAAACTGCAGAAACTGGGGTGAGTTTTATCAGTATCATTCATTAAATATGACAAGGCAGGGCACACCAGCATAAAACTGTTTTTAAGCAGTGAGACCTGAAATGGGTCACACATTCAAAAATCAATATCATAAGAAGAAGCAAATAATGTAAGAACATTTATCATAAAATAAATATATGTCACTTACGTAGCAACTTAAGACCACAAGGAATAAAAGAGAGTTCATGTCTTTTAGTTCTGCTTACGAGTACTACATAGTCCCTCTGCTGACAAAGTGAGAAAGTGAATGTTGAGGAGATGATTTGTCTTTAAGTATGTCAGTGAGGATGCACAGGGTAGCCTCATCACACCTTTCACTGAGTGGTGATGGTTTCCAGAGCAAAACTCACTCTGTAGCTCTTTTATCAGAGAGTCAGGTGTTAAGGTGTTAAATTGTTACCTTAACTTCTTGGTCAGTATCTTCAAAAATGGGAGGAAAATCAATAGTGTTCATAAGAAGGCCCAAGTGTATGGCGTCACATCAATGTCAAAAGTGAGGGGAAAAAAATTTAACCAGCGCGTTTTAACATTTTGCGTGGTTAAATTAACTTCTCGTGAGCATAAATGTGAAACTAGCAAGCAAAAAAAAAAAGGAATCATGTGTGCGCTAAACAGAATATCGCTTTATTTTTCTCATCTCTGGTGTTTTTTTCCTCTCAAATTCACAATTCACCTGGGCTGCTGTTTTCGCACGTGAGTTTTTTGTGCTCAAGTTTGAAAGGGGTGGGCAGGGTCAGGGTCGCCTCCCTCAGCGAATGCTATTGGCTAATGTCCCCAGGGTTTGTGATGGACCACCTATCTCCATGAGCCAGAGGAGGGCGGATAAAGAAGGACGACCGGAGCGTTAACTAGCTGGTTATGCTAACATCCCGGGTTCAGCGCCTGGAGAGATCGGCTCACCGGCTCTGTCTGCCCTGGTTCAGCGCCTGAAGCAATCGACTCGCCGGCTCTGTCTGCCCGGGTTCAGCGCCTGAAGCAATCGGCTCGCCGGCTCTGTCTGCTCGGGTTCAGCGCCTGAAGCAATCGGCTCGCCGGCTCTGTCTGCCCGGGTTCAGCGCCTGAAGCAATCGGCTCGCCGGCTCTGTCTGCCCGGGTTCAGCGCCTGAAGCAATCGGCTCGCCGGCTCTGTCTGCCCGGGTCCAGCCCCTGGAGCGACCGGCTCTCGCCTGGAGCGTGACTGCCGCAGGTCATTTGCATGGTGCGTGAGGAGAACCATGAACTTGAGTTTCACATTTGTGCTCACGAGAAGTTAATTTACACACACAAAACACGCTGGTTCACTTTTTTACCTGTTATTTTGGCGCCCCGTCTTTTGACATTGATGTGACGCCATACATCTGCCTCACTGTCTCAGGTGTAGGTTTACGGCAAATAATGTATTGAGTGGGCTAAGAGGGCCATAACGGTTTCACAAACTATTGTTTTTATTGGGTGAATAACCCTTAACCCTTGCACAAGATCTGAGTCACAGTATTTCAATATGCCTAAGTATTAAATTAACATCCATGGCCAAGGGTGTTGCAAATTTCCTCAGGCTTTTTGTGTATCAGTAATAAATTAAAATTGTACCATTTTTACAAAAACAGACATGAAATCGCAACACAAAGCACCCAAAAGTAATCATATTTATATTCTTCGTACATGACCAGGCTGTAGCTCATGCAGCAATCTCCAAAAGTAAATTCCATCCAAATATACAGGGGTTGGACAATGAAACTGAAACACCTGTCATTTTAGTGTGGAAGGTTTCATGGCAAAATTGGAGCAGCCTGGTGGCCAATCTTCATTAATTGCACATTGCAGCAGTAAGAGCAGAGTGTGAAGGTTCAATTAGCAGGGTAAGAGCACAGTTTTGCTCAAAATATTGCAATGCACACAACATTATGGGAGACATACTAGAGTTAAAAAGAGGACAAATTGTTGGTGCACGTCTTGCTGGTGCATCTGTGACCAAGACAGCAGGTCTTTGTGATGTATCAAGAGCCACGGTATCCAGGGTACCGTCAGCATACCACCAAGAAGACAAACCACATCCAACAGGATTAACTGTGGATGCAACAGAAAGCTGTCTGAAAGGGATGTTCGGGTGCTAACCCGGATTGTATCCAAAAAACAAAAAAAACACGGCTGCCCAAATCACGGCAGAATTCTGTGTGCACCTCAACTCTCCTGTTTCCACCAGAACTGTCCGTCACCTCAATAAATTTGTGTGGTCTAAAACCAGGTGTTTCAGTTTCCCTGTATATCAAATTACACACACTGGCCTGCAAATATTTTACTTAAACTAAACTAAAAAGTTCCAGTAATTGTCACATCCAGATCCACCATGAAGTTGTTTTGCATTAAGAAAATAGTAAATATGAAGTATTTACTGTAGTTTGTTTAGCAGCACAAATATTAATCATTTGCTCTAAAACAAGCTTTTGTTCCTTCTGTCTAGACTTTCATTCTGTAGTATAAGAGAGGAAGGATATATTGCTTTGGCTTCAGCTTTGAAGCTCAGCAATTCAAGCCTGACAGAATTGGATCTTAGAGGAAATGATCCTGGAAGAACTGGAGTAGCGCTGATGACGTCTTTAAAGAACTTTCCAAATTGTAAACGGATCACAGTAAGGTAAATATTTAATACATGTGAGTAATTAGTCAAATTTAAGCAGCAGCACAACTGCAACTGCAAAATTAGTGTCATCCATGTAAATACATCTGTTTACAATATTTTTAGAAATATATTTCACTACTGTGTAATAATTGTTAATTAAGTATCAGAGTAGTTGGCTAAAATTACTGACTGAAGATTATGAACATTCTAATTAAATTGTTTGCAATTAATACTTTTTTATAAGATTCAGAATCATATAGCTCACATCTTATTTGTTCTACATTGTCCAGTGTGGACAGTGTATTTAAAAAATAAATATAATACACTGTAATAACTGCATTTTGTGTATATAAAACTGGTGACCAATAAGTGTTGTTAAGTATTAAAATTTTGGGATATAGGCTCAATTACCTAAGCTTTTCCCAGTATACCATACCTCCCAGTGGCACCTCACCTTTGTGACTTTCAACCTCGCCATGGACCTCGATCTGGTTGCCTTGTATTCTGAGCTGTTCTCTGGCTCCTCGACCGCTGCCACTACCTCCTGGGCACTGATTCTTCCATCTCCAGCCACAGCCCACTCAATGTCCAAATTGACAGTGGATTGCAGAGGGTGCTGAAGGACCATGGGATCCACTTTTTCCATTCAGCTCCCAAGAGGATCCTTTTTTCTCTCCTGCTCCCCTCCAATGAGACCTGAGACTGTGCTTTTCTCTGTGCGGGCCGCCACCCACTTGCAGCATTGGAACATTTCCATTTATTGGGGAGTTCTTGACCTGGAATGGTATTGCAGGGTCATCATTCTTCCCTCGCCTGCAAACTGTGCGGACAACCATTGCCCCCTATCTCTGCCTGCTCACTCATAGCCCCTTCTCCCACCCCCTCTCCTCTTCATTTTCTCCATCAGCATTCCTTCTGCTATGCTGCGCATGACAGCCTCCAATTTTTGTGTTTCACATGGGAGGCACCTTTTTTTCTCAGCACCCAGGCCATGTGCAATAGTTCTACTGGGTGCTTTGTGTCCACCTGCCGTTTTCTGCATGTGTGCTTATATTGCACCCAGACACACACTCGCCCATCATACCCCCTCCGTCTGTCCAAGTCCACCCCATTAATGAGCCTGAGCTTGCAAAGTGCCTCTCTTTCCACCCCAACCCTGCTTTCGTTTGTTATCTGCTGGATAGTTTACTTTTTGGTTTCTGATATTGTCTCTGCATTTAAAGCAGACATGATTGACATTGTGCAGCTGGATCCTGAACTTCCTGTCAGACCGACAGCAGGTGGATAGGATGGGCAACATCACATCCTCCTCACTGACCCTCAACATCGGAGCCCCTCAGGGCTGTGTGCTCAGCCCGCTCCTGTTCTCCCTGTACACCTACGACTGCACAGCCAGACACAGCTCCAATTTCATCATCAAATTTGCTGACGACACAACAATTGTTGGCCTGATCTCCAATAACGACGAATCGGCCTATAGAGAGGAGGTTAACATCCTGGAAAACTGGTGCCAGGAGAATAACCTCCCTCTAAACGTCAGCAAGACCAAGGAGCTGATCGATGACTTCAGGAAGCAGGAGAGAGCACACTCGTCGATCTTCATCAACGGGAATGCATCAGCGAGGATCTGACGTGGAAAGAACACACCACACGGGTAGTGAAGAAGGCACAACCACGCCTGTACTTCCTCAGATGGCCGAGGAGGTTTGGTCTGAACTACAGCATCCTCAGGACTTTCTACACCTGCACTGTGGAAAGCATTCTGACTGGCAGTGTCACCACCTGCTACAGGAACTGTACTGCTCTGGAGCGGAAATCCCTGCAGAGGGTATTGCGTACAGCGCAGTACATCACTGGGGTTCAGCTCCCAAACCTTTTGGATTGATACACCAACCACTGCCTGAGGAAATCCAGAAGGACCTGTCCCATCCAAGCCACTCCCTGTTCTCAAAGCTGCCGAGTGAAAGATGGCTCAGAAGCTTGAAGACCAGAACCAGCCGGTTCCGAGACAGCTTCTCCCCCCCCCTGTGAAACAGCCAGTAGAACAGTGTTCTGCCCAACCCACCCCACTGACACCCATACAAACTCTGCACCCTGGACTTTACTTTACACTGCATCTATCAGACTTTACCATATTTATAGCATTCTGCCCCCTGCACTCCCCACTCAACTCATTCCTTACCTGCACTTACTCTTAGTTATTCTGTCACCTACTAGACTATTTCCTCACTTCCACAGTCACACTCTAGATATCTGTATATCTACATCTGTGCAATATTTGTTCTGTGCAATATATTTGTCTATAGTGTAAGTTATTATATGTTTATTGTTATTTAGTGTACTGTGTATATTGTTTATACTGTAAAGGTATCTGTATGTCATATTTTATATTATATTTTATTTTATTATTATTCTTCATGTAAATATTAGTCTCTGCACATTGGTGGGAATCTGCACCCAAGTTTTTCACTCACATGTACACCTGTACTCCGGGATGTGACAATAAAATTCTTGAATCTTGAAGTTCTGCCCCTGGATGAACCTTGATCTCTGCCTGCTCATTGCATTGGCTCCCTGGCATCTGTCTTTTGAGAAGACCATCGGTACTGCCAAGTTGCTTGAATTTTTTGGAATTATGCTGGACTCCTTTTAGGCTTCTCTCCCTTGATAAAAGCAAACTTTCATCACCCAAGTTCTTGTCTTGTCGCACCAAGCAGCAGCTTCTTTCACTTCTCAGACATCTTAATTTCGGCATGCACATTATCCCACAAGGTCGCACTTATCTCCCATCTCCTGAATCTCGCTTCATCCATTACATCCCAGCATGTTACCTTGGACGAGGCTTTGCTTTCTGAAAACTTGACCCAGTTGTGGTCGCTGCCCTGCTATGGGAACATAAATGAACACGGTGCGCCATTTTCATTCACTCCGACAACTCCGCCATAGTACATGCCATTAACAAAGGGCGCTGTAATTCTCTGTCTTAAATGGCATTTATCTGTTGGCTCACTTGTCACTCTATCATGCACCAGATTATACTCAAAGCTGTAAACATTCCCGGTCCGTCTACTGTAACTCTATTGCTGATTCTCTGTCTCGTTTCCAATTTCAGTAATTCAGGACCTTGGCTTTACACTCAGGCCTGCATTCCACTCCAACTCCACCTTATTCAAACAAAATCTTCCCTCTTCACACGCCCTCCACGAGCTTACACTCCAATCCCAGGATCGCATACTAAACGCTGTTTCTCCCAACAGGCTTTCTACATACTGGACAGGATGGCAATGTTTTCATTATTTTCACTCCCATTCTCTTTTCAACCCTTGACCTGCATACCACTGCTGACTCTCACCTTCTCCAGCTCCCATTTTTTCATCTGTTCATTCTCCCTTAAAGTCTGGCTGTCTGATATAATTTTTTTTTCCATAAACTCCTCCACGGCTCACCTGATCCTTCCTTAAATCATCTGCAAATCATATTATTCCTGCAAGGCATTAAAAGAAGAGAACCACCTTATAAACACCAACGACTGCTCCTCACTTCTCCCATTCACGCCTGCTGTCTAACAACCCTACCTGACTTTACTCACCTAATACCTCCGCTACATTAGAAGCTATGTTCCTGATAGCTTTTTTTTTTATTCAAGGCTCTGAATTCACCACCTCATCTATAACTCACAGTCCCACTTTGCACCCTGTCTAGCTGATATCACCATCCTGGACCCTAACGTAGCCCTTTTTTAACGTTATGTGAAGCAAAACAAACCAATTCAGAATTATTACATGTTTACCTCTTCAAATTTCATTCACTGGTCAATACTTATGAACCTTCTTAAATCGTACTGAACACTGCTTAAAGCATTAAAATGAGTTCACACCTTCGCATCACTCAGGCACGGTCCATTATAGCAAATTATGGTTTGGATTTAACTCTTACAGGAATCCCAAAACTGATTCTGATTCTGAACTTGGACCTCATGAATGGCCAAGTATTAATATGATATAATATTTTTTTGAGAAGTATGAAAAAGATAATGGTGTTTTGTCTCTGCAGGCTGTTGAAAAGTTCTGCTGCAGAGGAAGCATGGGATTTTCTAGTAAAAGTTCTAGGAGAAAACCTGTTACTACTAAAAGAGCTGGACCTGAGTGGAAAGATACAAGGAGACCAAGCAGTGAAGCAGCTCTCTGCTCTACTGAAGGATTCACACTGCATACCTGAGACATTAAAGTGGGTTTGTTTAGTTAGCAGATGTAGTTTAGTTTGAAGTTTCAAAATAAAATTCTGAAATAATATATTTTAAATGTTTAACCTCACCTTTGCTGCAGATAATACACCAACACCAAGTTCTTACATTTTAAACTCACAAAAGTTTTTTTAAATACAGTTTCATGAAATTAACTTTTCTCTCCCATCATTTTTTGTGACAGGATAAGAAACAGCAATATTACAGAAATAGGCTGTGAGGCTCTGTCTGCAGCTCTTTGTTCAAATCCTTCATACCTGAAAGAGCTAGATCTGAGTGGAAATGGACTAGGAAACACTGGAGTGAAGTGGCTTTGTATTCTACTGACGTGTCAGTCCTGTAAACTGCATAAACTAAGGTATGATGCTGTTTTACAATAGAAAAAAAATCCCATTGAACTTCAATCATGCAATTTTGCAAACCCATATATTTTTTCACCAGTCTTTCAGATTGCAGTTTAACAGAGGACGGATATGCTGCACTGGCTTTAGCTTTAAAATCAAAGCCTTCACCAACCCTGAAAGAGCTGGATCTCAGAGGAAATGATCCAGGAAACACAGGAGTGAAACAGATCACTGACATATTCAAGGGTTCAGAAAAAACACTTAGGTGAGAAAATAAAAACTTTACTTAATTAATGCAGTAGTAATTTACTGACCATAATATACAGCATTAGTCATATGCTGTAATTGGGTGTTAAACAAGCATTACAATTAACAGTCTAAGAAAGCATTCACAGACATTAGACTTTTATTGTAGGAAGGCTTTGTTAATAGGAAATCCAGAGATCCAGTCAGATCAGAAGGAGAACATAACCGAGTCTAGTTTATATTTATTTGTTTTGTATAGTTATTTATTCAGCAACAGTGAATCAAGTTTAATGTTTCTCAGACACGGGTACTGTACCCATAAATTCATATCATGAACATGTAAACAAGCCTATGTGTCTATATGTTTCATTTACACACAAAGTGCCCAAATTCAAACACGAACATCACTAATATGAGTTCCTCATTCTGCTCCAACTCTTTTACTGGGCAAATCTGTTGGGTGAATCAGGTTATGTGAACCAGCATCTCCACCTTCCTTCTGCCAACTTTTACATGATCAGGAAATTTCCATATATCAACATTCAATTTAATAAGAGATATGGTGAGATTTAAGCATTGTATATACCCATGAAGTTAGAGGAGTATACACTGTATTTGAGTAAACTGGGAATATAGTAAAGTATCTATGCATGAATAAAGGCTCTTCATTATAAAGTTGTTAATATGCCTGTGTTTTTCTTATGTCTATAGGCTGTTGAAAACTAAAGCTGCAGAGGATGGCCTCAAGTCTCTTAAAACCTTTTTTAAGGAAGACCCTTTACAAATGACAGAGCTGAATCTCAGTGAAAAAGAACCAAAAGATATCAGAGTAGAGCAGCTGTGTGCTCTATTGAAAGATCCACACTACAGACTGCAGAAACTCAGGTACTGTGTGGGATTAATAGAATATACTGTAGATAGAATAGGCTGCTAATGCACAATACAATGTTTGCTATCCACAGTGAATGTCTAATTTACATGAAAAAAACACCCACTTTATAAAAAAGGTTTCTACCAACAATAAATATTGTATTGTATAAAAATAGTTTGAGTGTTATCTTACATGCACAGGTTGATCATATTTGCACCCTGAAACCTCCCATCCTCAAAACCTTGAGGACGTAAACAAACATGGCTGATGACAGCTAAACTATTGATATGCTAGTTGGCATCCTCTCTGCTTAAAAAAGAAATATTCAAGTCGTATATTCCACCCCACACTACAGGATACTACAGTTGTATATAGTGTTCGCCAGACATAAGATGCCCAAATGTTCACAGGCCTTATTGTTGGTTTTATTTTTCAATAACAGAGTAAACATTCATTAGGATCTGCTGAAAATAGTGTTGTTGTTTTTTTTTTGTTTTATAGCTGCAGAGGTTGAGTTTACTATGCAGTTGGAAGGGGCTGCATGTAACAAAAAAAATAATTAGGGAGAATGATTTTCTCATGCTCATGTTTAATTCCTGTTAAAGACAACAATACAATGCAATACAGTGGGTGTGAAAAGTCTTTAAAAAGAACTGAACTTTGATAACAATTTTAATGGTCAATTAATTATTTTAATTATAATTCTTTTAATAATTTGTTTTTATTATTATTTGTTATTTTTTTCTTCTCATTGAATTCCATCTGTCTCTCACTGCAGGCTGTATAAAAAAGGCAGCATCACAGATCAAGACTGTGCTGCTTTAATTTCTGCTATAAGTGTAAAACCCTCCCAGCTGAAAGACCTGGATTTGAACCAGAATGAAGTAGGGAAGTCAGCACTGGAAGGGCTCTGCACTCTGCTGAATAATCCTAAATGTGACCTGGAGAAAATAAAGTAAGTAATATCGTCTTCATGAACAGTTTAATAACATGTCTCTTAGAGCATCTGATATTGATCATATTGATACCATATTAATACATTGTGATCATATTATGGTACAGGCACCTGCATTATAGAAGAAATGTACACAACTACCATCAGTTATAATTATTTTAAGGAATGTCTTTATCCTCTGTTTTTGTGTTGTTTTGTGTCTGATACACACAATGTAAATAAATATGTGTATTACAAATCAACTGCAATAATTTCCTGGTATAAATCTCAGCGGTGCCAACACTGTATGTGTGCTCTGCTGTTTAGTGTGTGAGTGTCTGTGTTTGAATTCACTGTGCAGATGGGTTAAAGAAGGAGGCCAAATTTACGCAATAGATTAATAAATGCAGCAGACATTCAGACTGATTTAAAGGATGCCACTGATGTATCCTTCGTGGCCCCCGGTTACTACAATTCACTATGAATGTCGATCATAAGAGGAAAAAGAAAATAGCAACAATTTATTCTGGCGCGGAGCTGGTTGTAGATATTTTTTTTATAATTTCTGTGAAGAATAATAAAAAAGCTTTGTGCCTCAGTGTCATCTCGTGACCTTCATTTATGATATCACCACAACGCCTTGTTAGACAGTATCCAGTGGAGAAGGACTGTATTGGTCAGTCCTACCGAAGATCTGTCCTATATCAACTGCAGCCTACACTTGAAATGCAGCTCAAGACTTATACAAAGTCTTTATTAGTCCTGAAAAGAGTCTTAGGGCATTTTGTACACCAGCAATATTTGGTCCGGTTAAAAAGGACCCTGGTTCATTTATACCCTTAATGCAATTAAGCAGGTGTGAAAACAGTAATCGTATCGCCTGCAGATCAAAACAACCCAATCCTAAATTAACTTTTAAGCGCTTTACTTGTGGTAGAATGTGAGCCGACTTGAGCCGACCCAGCTACCAAATATAATTCTTTTAATTGAGCTAAACTGCTGATAATGGTGCAGTTTTAATCTGATATAGGAGTCGGATAAAGCTAATTACCACAGCTATTAACAAACGCCATCTCTGCTGTCCTTGCTTACCAGTTCCACACTGAACGCTGTATGTGCTGCATTCACTACTTGCAGCTATGCGACTCCGTTTACTAAATGTACATCTGCACTGCACATCTCATTGAAAACAGTGTGTTTAAAAGCACAGCAGAAAAAGAAATTGCATTCGGTGTTAAAGCAGCTTTAAATTGCACAGATAAACACGCTGGAACATAGAATCTTCGCTATCGCTATATTTACTTTCTTGCTCCCAAGCCAGACAGCTCTGACCAATCAGAGGACGCAGTGTGTCCGTGTGGTTTAGTGGTGCATATTTTGATGCGTTTAGGTTTATGCCTGGGTGAAACCAAACCAAATTGTGTGAGAAAATGCTCCAAGTAAACAAACTCACCAACTAATCCAGACCAAAAAAACCAACTACAGGTGTAAAAATGCCCTCAGCTGTGATTTAATATGGTGACGAGTGGAGCCTAGCCACAACACAATGCTGGGCCATTTAAAGGCCAGGAGATGGACACATTAGAATAGATGCATACTTGCTGTTAACTACACATTCGTTGGATGCCGTGTATATCCTACGTCTGTTTTGAGCATTGGTCATGTGCATCTTTATTGTATTTTATTGAGGTACAGACATAGCACATACTAAGGTTAGTAGTTACTACTAATTCTGACATAGCAAATTGGTGTGATAAAACTGATAATTGTTAAGAAGTTGAACTAAACACACAATGTCAAATTTCCTTTCATTTGCGAGGTAAGATTGGAAAAAAAAATACTCTCAAAAACCTCCACTGATTGTCACAGTGGCGAGCTCTTCACTAGTCATAGGAGAAAAATAGTATCAAGGATGCAGGCAGATGGTAAAGATCATGATAATTGGGTTAAACACTGTTATTAAAAAATGACTTTCATTATCTGGCCTGGGTATTAAACATTGTCTGCCTCAGGAAGGGCAATATTTAAATATTAAAAGCGTTTATTTCACTTTCAGTCTCAGTTTTTGCTGCATCACAGAAGAAGGATATGTTTATTTGGCTTCAGCCCTGAAATCATCACACCTGTTAGAGCTGGATCTAAGAGGGAACAACCCTGGAGAGAAAGGAGTGAAGCTGCTTACTGATCTTGTTATGGATTCCAAATGTAAACTTAAGAATCTGAGGTGAACAATAATTTTTATGCTAGACATTTTAATTGCTGATGTGTTTAAGAAATTGATACATTTATAAAGTGGATTTTCAAGCATGTCTAGGCATTTGTTCTGATTATTGTTTTTTTTTTATGCAGAATGCTGACCGATGCTGCAGAGAAAGCCTGCAATTCTCTGTCTCTTGAACTAAAATCAAATGCCTTACTCCTGAAAGAGCTCGATATTAATATAAAAGGAGATTCAGTAGTGGAGAAACTCTGTGATCTACTGAAAGATTTGCACTGCACACTGAAAATACTTAGGTAAGTTTTTTTTATTCAGTTTATACAGTTAACAGTATTTTAATATTAATATTTAAGCATGTACAGCAGGGGTCGGCAATAGGCCAAATGTGGCCCGCAAGCATGAAACATCTGGCCCGTGAGGTTGTTTGAAAAATAATGGAAAAAATAAATAAAATACCTATCTGGACAGATTTTATGTAAATTGCTCCCCTGTCTGTCTGTTGTGCTCACCGTGACTTTAGTTTCCACCCGTTCTCGTCTTTCCACTCGTTCTCGTGCTCCCCTCCTTTTAACGGCGGTTTTTCATGGTGTCCCAAATCACTAGCCGGGACAGCGGTAGTGTTTTTGGACAGCAAGTCTGACGACCCAGGTTCAATTCTGCGTGAGGAGCAGTGTGTGTTTTTTTTTTTTTTTTTCCTTCCCCAATGACCCCCCATTTTTGGAAAATATCTGGCAGGCGGCCAAACTTAATTGCCAACCCCTGATTGTCATGGTGGGGCACAGAATACAGACACTCGCGGAACCAGTTAAGGATTTTATTAAAAACCCACAGGGTACAGAGAATGAGATTAGCAGTAGCAACAAAACACCAGTAAAGGTATACCTGGAAACGGAGAGCTTAACAGGATAGTGAGGCAGTCCAGTGGTCATACACGAAGTAAGCAGTATCAGAGGCAATCCAAAAACAGAAACGGTAAACAGTCCAATAGTCATACACGAGGCAGGCAGTATCAAAGGTGATCCGAAAAACATAAACGATAAACAGTCCAGGGTGATACACGAAGTAATCCACAGCGAAGGCAAAGGCAAAAATCGGTAGTCGAAAAACAAAAGCAAGGTCATACACAGAAAAATAATCACAGAAAATAACGCTTTGTAATGTCGGACGAACCTAGGCAATACGCGGCGCCGAAGGGCGTCAGAGCAGTGCTTTTATACAGTGGCTAATACTCAGGGCTAACCGGCCGGGGCAGGTGAGGTGTCACGTGATCAGCAGTGTGTGTGTTGTCAGCGGGTGGTGCATTCTGGGTATTGTAGTTGTTGGGCTGACAACCTCCGTTGGAGACCAGTGTGGAAGGACAGGAAGTGCCTACAGCACCAGACGTGACAGTACCCTCCCCCGAAGGAGTCGGACGGGAACGAGGACGACCACGACGACGACGAGCAGGGAGCACCGGCAGGAGGACCTGGAGTCGCCACAGAGGTACCGGACAGGCGGGGGCTGCGAGACCGGGAACCCCGATGCACCGGAACCGACGAGGACAGCGAGCGCTTGGGACGCCCACGGGGTCTGGGAGCAGGCTTGCCCGGGTAACGGGCATGAAACTCAGCCAGTATAGCAGGGTCCAGCACGTCACCGGCAGCAACCCAGCAACGCTCCTCGGGGCCGTAGCCCTCCCAGTCGATCAGATACTGGAGTACGCCACCGTGCCTGCGAGAATCCAGTACCTCTTTCACCGCATACGTAGACGAGGCCTCCCCCTCCACTGCCGCGGGCGGAACGTCATCTGGAGTACCCTCAGCGAGCGGACCTGGGACAAGAGGCTTGAGAAGAGACACATGGAATGAGTTGTGTACACGGTATTGAGCTGGCAGCTCAATCTTATAGGTAACCTCGTTAACCTGGGACAACACCTTAAAGGGACCGATGTACTTAGGGACCAACTTCCTGCACTCTCCCTCAAACCTCAAGTCCCGTGTAGATAACCAAACCCGATCCCCGGGTTGGTATTGGGGGGTACTGCCTCGGTGTCTGTCAGACCTCTCCTTGTACTGGTGTAACGCATCCGAAACCTGCTGATGAGTTTCCTCCCACACCTGCTCACTCCGTTTCATCCAGTCGTCTACTGCCGGAACCTCAGTAGCCACGGCTGTCCACGGAGCTAACGGAGGTTGGAACCCCAGAATGCACTGGAAGGGAGTGAGACCAGAGGTAGAGTTAGTGAGGGAGTTTTGTGCAATTTCTGCCCATATAAGAAATTGAGACCAGTCGGAGGGATGTTTGTGACAGTAAAGTCTGAGGAATTTAACAAGCTCCTGATTGACACGCTCACACTGCCCATTGCTAGTGGGATGAAACCCTGAGGTAAGACTCACATGAACCCCTAAGTGCTCAAAGAAAGCTTTCCATACTCTAGATGTGAACTGAGGGCCTCTATCAGAAAGGATATCTTCAGGGATACCAAAGTGTCTAAAAATGTGAGAGTAGATGGCTTGAGCTGTCTGTAAAGCTGTAGGTAGTGCAGGGAAAGGAATAAACTTAACCCCCCTAGAAAACCTGTCTACAACTGTGAGAACGGTAGTGTACCCCTCGGACTCGGGCAAGTCCGTGACAAAATCTACAGCGATATGAGACCAGGGTCGCTCTGGAACGGGTAGAGGAACTAGCTTACCGGCTGGAAGGGTTTTTGGCGTTTTGCACTGAGCACATACCGAGCAAGAGACTACAAAGGTGTGTACGTCAGCTCGCATGGTCTCCCACCAATAACGAGCTGAAATTAACTGTAGAGTGCGCGTGACACCCGGATGACCTGACGTGAGAGAAGAGTGGGCCCAGCTAATGAGACGATCACGGTATTGCAAGGGAACGAAAGTTTTCTGAGGTGGACAACCCTCAGGAGGAGGTGACCGTTCAGCAGCCTGCTGAATAAGATCATCCAACTCCCAGCGAATAACTGCTATTTTAATGTCTGGGGGTAGAATACGCTCACACTCAGAGGACCGAGATGCGCTGTCAGGAGTGCAGAAGATTCGTGACAGCGCATCCGCCTTGGTGTTACGGTTACCGGGTCGGAACGAAATAGAAAAATTAAACCTGGAGAAAAACAGTGACCAGCGTGCTTGGCGGGGGTTGAGGCGTTTAGCATTACGCAAGTACTCCAGGTTCTTGTGGTCTGTGAGAACAGTGAAAGGATGAGCGGACCCCTCCAACCAGTGACGCCACTCCTCGAGAGCTAGTTTGACAGCTAACAGTTCCCTATCCCCTATGCCATAATTACGTTCTGCAGGAGACATCTTTCTAGAAAAGAAAGCTATGGGATGAAGTTTAGGTGGAGAGCCACTACGCTGTGATAACACGGCCCCCACCCCAGAGTCAGAAGCGTCCACCTCGACCACGAAGGGCAAATCGGGTTTGGGATGAGCGAGTATAGGAGCTGAAACAAACGCGGACTTAAGCCTGGAAAAAGCAGCCTCTGCTGCGGGTGACCAATTAAGCACCTTGGTGGCCCCCTTAGTCAATGCAGTAAGTGGAGCGGCAATACTGCTAAAGTTGCGTATGAACCTCCGATAAAAATTAGCAAAACCCAAAAAACGTTGGAGGTCTTTTATGGACTGCGGAACGGGCCAATTAGTGACTGCGGAAACTTTAGTATCGTCCATGAGGACGCCCTGAGGACTGATGACATAGCCGAGAAATGTGACCCGTTGGAGATGGAACTCACACTTCTCGGCTTTAGCATACAAATTGTTGTCTAGCAAACGTTTGAGTACGGCGCGGACATGACGAACGTGGGATTCTAAGTCTGGTGAATAAATCAGAATGTCATCTATAAAAAGGACTAAATGCTTGTTAATCATGTCACGAAAAATGTCGTTCATGAATGACTGGAAGACTGCCGGTGCGTTAGCTAGACCAAAACTCATTACCAAGTACTCATAGTGCCCATTGGTGGTAGTAAAGGCAGTCTTCCATTCATCCCCCTCACGGATGCGAATGAGATTATAGGCACTGCGTAAGTCGAGCTTGGTGAAATACTTAGCCTCACGTAATTGTTCTAGAGCACTAGGGATGAGAGGGAGCGGGTAGGCGAACTTCTTGGTGATATCATTCAAACCACGGTAATCAATACAAGGACGGAGACCACCATCTTTCTTCTTAACAAAAAAAAACCCCGAACCTACAGGAGACTTAGATGGGCGAATGAAACCCTGTGCAAGAGCTTCCTCTACATAAGTAGCCATAGCCTTCTCTTCGTCAAGAGTGAGGGGATATATTCTAGCCTTAGGAAGAGTGGCACCTTCAATAAGATCTATGGCACAGTCATAGGGGCGATGTGGTGGCAGCTTAGTAGCATTGGCTTTGCTAAATACCTCTAGATAATCGGAATACTCAGGGGGAACTACGGGAGAATCTACGGCTGTGGGGCTTTCAATAGAGGTGGACTGTAAGGCTATATCAGTATGGGCTAAACAATGTTCAAAACAGAAATCAGACCAAACCGTAATGTCCCCCTCAGACCAGGAAATCAGTGGGTTGTGCGTCTTGAGCCACGGCATGCCCAAAATCAACGGGTGTTCCGTGCTGGGAAGCACGAACAGAGACAGTTCCTCGTGGTGAAGAGCGCTGGCTTGGAGAGAGAGTGGTACAGTCTGGAGAGTGACAGGTCTGGAGCGCACCGATCTCCCATCAACGGCGTGGATAGAGATGGGGCGACGGAGCTCCTTAGTGGGGATGTTGTGCTCCTTCACCAACTCCAGGCTTATGAAGTTTCCCTCCGATCCGGAATCAACGAGTGCTGCAACGGGAAAAGAACCAGTAGGTGAACTTAAAATCATAGGTAGAGAGAAACTTTTAGAATCACGACATGGAGTCAAGTTACGTACCACGTTGGCGCGTGGAACCCTTTCCACGCGCTTTCCCGTCGCAGGAGGTCTCATGGATCGGGTCAGGAAACCACACTCAGCTTTGTGATGACCCTTCTCTCCACAGTAGAGACATAGATGGAGACGAATGCGGCGTTGGCGTTCGGCAGCAGACAGTCTGGACCTCTGGATGTCCATGGGCTCAGGTGTGGACTCCGGAGCAGATGTAGACCCACTGAAACCGCTGGCAGAGACGTGTGGATGGGGTACAGAAGCTCCGTGGGTGCTGGACTTGGGACGACGAGATAGCAGCTGATCCAGGCGAATTGAGAGAGCAATGAGTTGATCCAGAGTGAGTGCTTCATCTCGGCAAGCTAACTCTCTTAAAATGTCCGGGTTGAGTCCGTTTTTAAACACCGAGAGAAGCGCTGCGTCATTCCATCCACTGCCAGCAGCTAGCGTCCGAAACTCCAGAGCATACGTAGCGACTGGCTTGTGACCTTGCTTCAGAGCGAGCAGTAACTCTCCATTAGATTGCCCGTAACGCGAGTGATCAAACACAGAGCGGAAAGTGTCCAAAAAATCCGTGTAGCTAGCCACCGAAATGCTATCCCAAACAGCAGTGGCCCACTCGAGTGCTTTCCCGGAGAGACGAGAGATAATAAAGCCTATTTTGGCTTGATCAGTAGTTACGGGAGAGTTACTGAAGTAAACAGAGCACTGTAAAATAAAACCGCTGCACTTCACCGGATCACCGTCATATAACTCCGGTTTGCACACAAAAAATCCGGAGGAAGAAGCGCTGGGGTTATGAGGCCTGGTGTTAGCCATGGAGCTAGCGTTAGCAGTAGAGCTAGCGTTAGCCGAAGCTAATCCCTGTAGGTGGTCGAGGATGCTAGTTAGCTGTTGTTGCTGATTAGCTTGCTGGCTAGCTAGCTCGGTAACGGCGTGAGTCACACCAACGAGGGTTTGTTGGTGCTGACCGAGAAGTTGTCCCTGGCTAATCAACCCTGTTTTCAACTGGTCAGAGATCGCTGTCTGCTCACGTGAGGCCGCGTATTCTGTCATGGTGGGGCACAGAATACAGACACTCGCGGAACCAGTTAAGGATTTTATTAAAAACCCACAGGGTACAGAGAATGAGATTAGCAGTAGCAACAAAACACCAGTAAAGGTATACCTGGAAACGGAGAGCTTAACAGGATAGTGAGGCAGTCCAGTGGTCATACACGAAGTAAGCAGTATCAGAGGCAATCCAAAAACAGAAACGGTAAACAGTCCAATAGTCATACACGAGGCAGGCAGTATCAAAGGTGATCCGAAAAACATAAACGATAAACAGTCCAGGGTGATACACGAAGTAATCCACAGCGAAGGCAAAGGCAAAAATCGGTAGTCGAAAAACAAAAGCAAGGTCATACACAGAAAAATAATCACAGAAAATAACGCTTTGTAATGTCGGACGAACCTAGGCAATACGCGGCGCCGAAGGGCGTCAGAGCAGTGCTTTTATACAGTGGCTAATACTCAGGGCTAACCGGCCGGGGGTACGTTTCCCAAAAGCTCAGTTGCTAACTACGTTAGCAACTTACATAGTCTGGACGATGCAGCTGCGACGCAGGTGTTTCCCAAAAGCGTAGTTGGAACTATGGAGGTAACCACCTTAGTAACTTACATAGTGCGAACCTTAGTTAAGCTACTCAGGTGTTTCCCAGAACCGTAGTTCCAGCGAATGTTCGCAACTACCGTGGTTCAGCTGCGTCGTTCCAACTACAGCTCTAGACCTGTCGTTAGGAGCTTAGTTCCTGGTTATTAGTGCAGACGATGGACGGTAGGATTCAGAAAGCTGATAAATTACATTAATATTGCTGCACGAGGATTTAAGATGTCAAGTGTACCTAATTTTTTTGATGTTTGTGTTAATTACATTAATTACATTAATTGAGCCACTTTTACCAATGTGCGCCCAGGGAAAATAATAAAATTCAGTACTCAAATGTATTTTGAAAATGTAAGTTAATTGCCCATTTTTTAATGTATGTCTTTAACATTTAGCTTTTTTTGGCAAACATGAATTCAGTGTAGTGAAAAAAGTGCACTGAAGTGCTCTTTAGCTAAAATGTATTTTACAGTCTTGGAAAGATGTATGTTAATTATTCAAGCAGGCATCTCTTGAGTAAAGGTAACTTGTGCTGTGCACATTTATGAATTAGTTAATAAATATTTTTTAAACACACTGTGCTATATGCACTCTCTGAATAAGGCTATTAAACTGTCACTGGGGTAATACTCTAAAATGGCTTTAACGTAAACACCTGTACCCTAAGGACCTTTGATGGTATATTTGCATTGTTTGTACCCAGTGAAACAAATTTATCCATACAGTAGGCAAGAAGGTGTCTTTTAATAATATATTCATAACAAGAAAAAACTAAGTAAAAAGTGTCTTAAAATAAATAGAGGCATGCAATAAGCAGGTGTTTTGAATTACCTAATCATCCTCTGAAGGTAACAGGGCCAGACAGAGTGTGAATAAAGAAAATGTATCATTTAGCCAATACAACGTGTGTTTCTAGGCCTATACAAATGTTATCAATTAGTATTTGTTAAATAATATATTACAGGAAATAAGTAGAAATATGTAGGCTACATTAATATATATGTAAAAAAATACTAACATTAATTGCCATTATGAAAAAAAAACATCAAGAGAATAAAACCACGACTGGGATTCGAACTAGGTTTCCATCCGGTGTTCTGTCGAGTTTTGCAACCATGTCAAACCGTACTACCCTAGTGCATATTTAATTTTTAAATATAAAATTGCTAGAAAAAGCCCCATATTTAAACATGCTTTCGGTAGAATATTTGGAAAGCCTGAATCAAAATATCAGGAGACAGTTTAGGGTTATTAGAGGTGATTATAAACCTTATGTTTTTTATTGCTAACTTATTATTACTTTCATTATCATCAGCTGTCATTTACGCATTTGTAATACTAAATAATAATAAAAAAAAATAATGGCAAGGGGTTTCTGGTTGTTTAATGCACCCAAAAAGAACAGAATTACCATAAAAAAAACCAATAAATAAATAAAAAATGTTTCCACGCATGGGCGCTGGTGTTGAGAAGCACATCTCGATCGGTTGCACAATTCGACAGAACACCGCGCGCTGCACCGTCGTAGGCGCTCTGCTGAACCACTGAGTAACACACATTTCTCAGGTCTCATTTGAATAAGACTCATTCAGAATGGTGATTATTTTATTTTTAAAAAATTTTGCAATAGCAAATATGTGTATGTTTTTTTTAAGTAACACTGTCTGTTACAAATAATAATTAATATATAGCAATTATTGTGTACATTTTACTTGCAGTTCATTGTTATTTTATCAATAGTATTGTTGTCCGTTATGTTCTGGTGATAATTACAATATAAATAGCCTTATTATTTTTTGCATAATATTTTAAAGATTGTGAGTTTTGCACGTTTTCTGCTGGGAAAGTCTGGCCGAACACATCTGGAAACACCTTAGTTAAGACCACGGTGGTTCAAACCAACATAGTTCAGACTTCTGTGGTACCAACAAAGTACGATGGTTTCGGGAAACTGTCGTACTTCAGATGTTAGTTAGTTTAACGATGCATCGTACCACGTTAGTTTAATGCTAGGCTCCATCGTTGTACGGGAAACGCACCCCGGGGCAGGTGAGGTGTCACGTGATCAGCAGTGTGTGTGTTGTCAGCGGGTGGTGCATTCTGGGTATTGTAGTTGTTGGGCTGACAACCTCCGTTGGAGACCAGTGTGGAAGGACAGGAAGTGCCTACAGCACCAGACGTGACACTGATATACAGTATTTCCAGCCATATTCAGTGGGGAAATGTGTCACTAAACCCATCTAAATGATTCAATGGCCCAGTTTCATTACTAAACATTAGATTTATATTATTAATTAAATTATTTTTATTAAATTACAGTATCTTTGAAACACAAATATATACCTCACATTTATGCAAAAATAATGTATTTTCATGGGATGACATTATAGTAGTCAGTGTACAGCTTGAACTAGTGCATCTAAAAAAAATTAAGTGAAAAAGTAAATTAAGTAGATGTATTACACAAAGTGATCTATTTTAATCATTTATTTCTTGTGTTGTGGATGATTATGAAAATAAAAAAAAATCTCCATAAATGTTGTCAGCAGAGGGAAGCATGAAGTGCTGTAAGATTTTGTGGGAAAACAAAACTGCACTGACTTTAGACACAGTGGATCAACACCAGCAGATGACATGTCTCTCCAAACCATGTCTCTCCAATCAAGGGATCAGAGTCTGGAGAAAGAGTGGAGAGACACACAGTCCAAACTGCTCGAGGTCTAGTTTGAAGTTTCCACCAATCAGTGATGGTTTGGAGAGACATGTCATCTGCTGGAGTAATAAAAGCTTAAAATAGTTCACTGTGTGTAATACATCTACATATATTTTAAACTGAATTATTGAAATTAATCATTTTTTCGATTATATAACATTTTCTCTCGCTCATCACACATTAACAACAATGAAATTCTGCATCGACAATTTTTATAGTCTACGTTGTCACTGACTAATCGTTGCAGCCCTAAACCACATGCAACACTTGGCAGGGGCTAGATTGGCATTGGTGGTGGCAGGGACTAGAATTACAACAGTTACAATATGGCAGTGGCAAACTCTATTCTCTCAAATTATCTCTTAGCATCCATCATTTAAACCTTAAACAAACAGATACATCCAAAGTTTATTCTTATTCACTTATTCGCTTAGTCTTATTCTTATGATTACCTGGAGGTTTTGTACAGATTATTCAGTTTATAAAGAATGGCAATCAGAGCTCACTTCATTTTACTCAGCAATTATGCACTGTTCTGGCAAGATGCCCCCCCACCCCCCTCCCCCCCCTTCTTAAAGGACCATACATAGCCTTACTTTTAGAAATGATTAAGCCAATTATTTCATCATCTTTAGCTATTTAACTTGGTAAACACATTTGAACAGTAGGATAATTATGATTGCTTATTAATGTTTTGAGTTTTGTCAATGCAATCCATTTGATCGCATTGTTGTCCTGGAGATACTACAGAGATATTACAGAGATCTACTTTCTGATTTTTCTTTTCTCTGGTTTCAACTATTACATCATTGCCAAATTTGATTATTGTCAAACAAATTATTCATTAATATAAAAAGTTTATACTTTGTTTGTAGTTTATACTTGCTTTTCAGTCCTGAAACATTAAGTCTTCCATGAATATCTACGGCTGGTTAAATTTTACCTCAGGTTCACTGTACTAAATATCTTGGTATACTCATTGATAGTAAATCATACTGGAAAGAACATATTTCAACAATTTGCAATACTATAGCAAAAAATATTGGTGTAATCTGAAGAACAAGATCTATACTGCTGAAGAACATGATCTATACTGCCACAAAAAAATTGCAGTATTATACATTTATTTATCTTTACCTCTCTTGCTATAACATTGTTTGGACTTGTACCAGAGATGGTCACTCGAGTTGCACTCGAGTCACACACACAGAGACTTTAGACTCGACTCGGACTCGTGCCCAAGAGACTTGACTTGGACTCATGATTTTAGACTTGTGAACAGCATTATGTTTTCTATTTTTGAAACTTTGAAATGTGGGCTGAGCTTTCTTCCTGTTTGTCATAGTAACTAGATTACTAGTGCCTCATGCACTAGTCTTAGTCTGACTCTCAGATGATGGTAATGGTGACCGGCATACCTTTTTGTAAAAACATTTGGTTGTAAGAATTTCAAACTAGATGTCACTAACAGAAGAAGTATGATAATTATGATAAAAGAGCTAAAAGACTTGAATCAGTATTTATAAGCAATACTGACGAGATGAATTCAGGGATGAACTCGGTTGCCTCCATATGGCGAACAGTGACAATTTGTATTCGCAAAAAATGACAGACCTGAATGAGGATTATTCATTTCCATTCAATGAAACTGATGAGGAAGAGTTTGAACATACTATCAAGGACTGTGTGGTTGAGCATGCAAATAGACAGTATAGCAAGTGTGACAGTTTGAATTTGAACACTATTGACCATATGGAACATAAAATATATGAGTTTGGAAATGATATTGACCCAGAAAACAACTTCTACAATAACATCAATAACTCATGTGAGTATTACACAGATGAACAGTTCAATAGTAAGGTCAATATGGAAGGTGCTTTTTCCATAATACACTTCAATAGCAGAAGCCTTAACAAATTTTTTTCAAAAATTAAGGAGTATTTGAATAAATTTAATAAGTTCACTATCATTGCAGTATCTGAGACTTGGCTTGAACATAATAAAGAGTATGATGTTGGGCTGGAGGGATATGAGCTATTTACAGTAAACAGGGTTAATAAAGTAGGAGGAGGGGTTGCCATCTATGTTGATACAGCTTTGCAATGCAATATGGTTACAGGGATGTCATATGCAATAGACAATATAATGGAGTGCATAACCATAGAAATTAACATAGAAAAATCTAAAAATATATTAATCAGTTGTGTATATAGAACACCAGGAACCTGTCTTGACATATTCAAAGATAAATTAGAGGACATACTGGACCAGTTAAATAAAGTTCAAATTATATGTGGGGATTTTAACATTGATTTATTAAATCCAAATGGGCATAAAAAGACAACAGACTTTATGAATTCATTGTATAGCAACAGTCTATTCCCTGAAATCATAAAACCATCCAGAATAACTACAGACACTGCAACACTGATTGACAACATATGGACAAACAAAATAGAAGCTAGAATAATTGGTGGACTGCTCATAATAGACATCAGTGATCACCTTCCAGTCTTTGCAGTATTTCAAAACATGTTTATGGTTAAAAAAGAAAATAGGTCAAATACATTTAAATTAGTAAGACATAGAACACCAGAAACTTTAGCAGCTCTCAGGGTGGACTTAATGAAACAAGCCTGGACAGACATATATAAAAATAATGATCCAAATAAGGCATATGGGGTTTTTCTGTCCATACTAACAGGGTTATACGAAAAAAATTGTCCTTTAAGAAAACACAAAATAAGAAACAAATATGAGGGCAAGCCATGGATAACAAAGGGGATTGCAAATGCATGTAAAAAGAAAAATATATTATATAAAAGATTTATAAAACAAAGAACAAATGAAGCAGAATACAAATATAAGAGGTACAAAAACAAATTAATAAGTATTATGAGATTTAGTAAGAAGGATTACTATCAGAAAGTATTAGAGCAGTGTAGGAGCAACATGCAAGGAATATGGAAAGTTCTTAATAGCATAATTAGAAAAGGTTCTGGGAAAACAAGCAACCCTAATTACTTTGTAAAAGGAAACCATATAATTATAAATAAAGCAGAAGATATCTCTAATGGATTTAATGATTATTTTGTTAACATAGGATATAACTTAGCAAAGGAGATTGTGGAGCCTAGAAACAAGGATGGGATAGAATATGATATTATTACTAAAAACCCTCACTCCATTTTTTAAGGGGCACTGATGAAAAAGAAATACTTGAAATTGTAAACAAATGTAAAAATAAAACATCTGCTGACTACAATAACATTGATATGTCACTGGTGAAAAATATAATAGAATGCATAGTGAAACCTTTTACACATATTTGCAATCAGTCCCTTCAAACAGGCATATTTCCTAACAAAATGAAAACAGCTAAAGTTATTCCTATCTATAAATGTGGAGACAGACATAAATTCTCTAATTATAGACCAATTTCTCTTCTATCCCAGTTTTCAAAAATTTTAGAAAAACTATTTGTCCACAGGCTTGAACACTTTATAGAAAAGCATAATCTATTGAGTGATCATCAATATGGTTTTAGAGAACATAGGTCCACCTCGATGGCAGTGATGCAATTAGTAGAAGAAATAGCTACAGCAATAGATAAGAAGGAATATACTGTTGGAGTATTTATAGACCTAAAAAAGGCATTTGACACTATTGATCATGATATATTGTTAAAGAAACTGGAAAGATATGGAGTGAGAGGTGTAGCATATTCATGGCTTAAAAGTTATCTAGGAAATAGATACCAATATGTGCAAATAGGCAATAGTAAATCGGATTTATTGAAGGTCACTTGTGGGATTCCTCAAGGTTCAGTGTTAGGACCCAAATTGTTCACATTGTATGTAAATGACATTTGTAAAGTATCAAAACTATTAAAAATTGTATTATTTGCTGATGATATAAACTTATATTGTTCTGGGGAGAAATTGGAATGGCTTCTGAATACAGTCGAAAGAGAATTGAGTACTTTAAAGAGATGGTTTGATATCAATAAGCTATCGTTGAATTTAGGTAAAACAAAGTTTATAATATTTGGTAACAGAAAAATCAGAAATGAAGCTAAACTTAGGATAGATGATGTTGAAATTGAAAGAGTATATGAAAATAAATTTCTGGGTGTGATAATTGATCATAAATTATGTTGGAAACCACATATTAATAATGTAAAAACTAAAATCTCTAAAACCATTGCAATACTGTATAAAACCAAACATATTTTGAATCAAAAATCATTATTTATACTGTACTGTTCTTTCATAGTTCCATACATGACCTATTGTGTGGAAGTATGGGGAAACGTATATAAAACTAACACGCATCAAATTTTCATGCTACAGAAAAAAGCAATACGAATTATTAACCAAGCAGACTTCTATGAATCAACAAACAAATTATTTATTAATTTATGGGCTCTAAAATTCACTGATCTAGTTGACTTACACATTGCACAGATAATGTATAGAGTGCAAAACAATTCGCTTCCTGACTGTATTCAGAAGCTATTTGAATTGAGAGAGAATAAGTATGAGCTGAGAGCAACAAGTATGTTTAAAAAAATAAGAGCAAGAACAAATATAAACAATAGATGTGTATCAGTCAGGGGGGTCACTTTGTGGAATGGTTTTAACAATGAATTGAAAATGTGTAGTTCACTCAGCAAATTTAAAAAAACTTACAAGAGAAAAGTAGTAAACTCTTATAAACATGAACAGTGATTACATATGGAATGTGTGGCATTTTTTTTTTTTTTGACTCATTTTGTGTTTTTGATTTGCAAAATAATGGAATATAGAATGTGAGATAATGTAAAAAGGATAGGCAAAAATAAGCCAAAGCTTCAGCCTATACCTTTTCGGTTCATATTTGTGTTGTTGATATGCTTATTAACAGAAAACTTTTCTGTTTATGTGTATGTATATGTGTTTTCAACCGAAATAAACATGACTAAAAAAGTACAGACTACAAAGTCTGCAGTGTCAACTTCAAGGATGCTAGTTTCACCAAAATGTTTGTGCTCTTTCTGCAGACTGAAAAACAGCGAAATTACAGAGAAAGGCTGTGCTGCTTTATCATCCGCTCTTGACTCAAATCCTTCACACCTAATCGAACTGGATCTAAGTGGGAATAAACTGGGAAATTTAGGAGTGGAGCACCTCTCTCATCTACTAAAGAAACCAGAATGCAAAATTGAACAACTGAGGTTAGTGTTATACTTAATCTAAAACAGATCAACTAAATTGTGAAATTAATTATATTTTTTTCTCTTTCCAGTCTTTCATTTTGCAGTATAGAAATGGAAGGATATGCTGCTCTTGGTTCGGCTTTAAAATTCAACTCTTCATCACACCTGAAAGAACTGGATCTCAGAGGAAATGATCCTGGAGCCGCTGGAAATTATCCTGCAGAAAGAAAAGGACTAGATCTACTTAATGATTTACAAATGGATTCAAAATTCAGCCTGAATAAACTAAGGTAAATATGTTTATAAATACTGTGGGGAATTCAATATTGTACATACGTATAAATATGTCTCCTGCACTTGAATTTATGTTGTATTTATAATGTATGTGAAGTGTATATACAGGTGCTGGTCAACGAATTAGAATAATTTGAAATAGTGCAATCATGAAATTCTTTGAATGCATTTTTTGTGCAGAAAGCAAATCAGGTGTTCACCGCACCTGTCCTACTCGTTAGACTAATCACAGAACTCGTTACCTGGAAAAAAATTTGCTCAGCTGAGCTTTCCAAAAGGCCCATTTAGGCCATTTAACTGTGACACTGTTGTTTTATTGAATTAGAATAATGGAGAAACCGTTTCATTGAATTAGAATAATTTTTATTATAATTACAATCATCACTTTCTCAGTATTTTGTGGCTGCCCCCTTGGCTTGTATGACTGCCTGAAGTCTCCGCGGCATCGATTTGACCAGCTTGTCGCAAGTTTCCGCACTCACAGCTTCCCAGGCAGTGGCGATGTTCTGCTTCAGTTGGTCCAGCGTAGTAGGCTTTCTGTCGCGAATTTTCCGCTTGACGATGGCCCAAAGGTTTTCAATGACATTGAGGTCAGGCGAGTTGGCCGGCCATGCCAAAACTTCAAGCTGTTTTTTAGTGAACCAATCTTTGGTCGACTTTGCCGCATGAGCCGGTGCAAGATCCTGTTGAAATATGAAGTCTTCTTCGCCGAACTGTTCCTCAACAGTCGGAATCAGGAACGTTTCCAGAACATCTTGATATACGGCAGCATTGACAGTCTTCTTGAGGAAGCAGAGTTTCCCTACACCTCGAGCGGACATGCATCCCCAGACCATAACGCTCTGGGGAAACTTGACGGATCTTTTCACGCACTCGTGGTTGTAGGTTTCGCCACCACGACGCCAGACACGAGGACCTTGGTCACCGAAGGAGATGCAGAAGCGTGATTCGTCACTGAAGACCACTTTCTGCCAGTCTTCAGCAGTCCACTCGCCGTGTTCTTTGGCCCACTTCAGCCGTTTCTCCATTTGTTTCTTGTTCAGCATCGGTTTTACTGCTGGAACACGAGATTTGAAGCCGAGTTTGCGCAGACGACGGTAAGTGGTTGATCTGGAGACGTCAGCGCCGGTCTGCTTGTTCCACAAGTCGGTGAGCTCGGAAGTGGACTTGAACCGGTTGCTGACTGCGATCTTTCTCAGCTGCTTGTTGTCGCGAGCAGAAGTTTTTCGGACGCCGGAACGGTTGGTGCGCTTGCTGCAGTTTTTCTTGAGAGCTTTGCAGACGGAAGACTGGCTGATGCCGAGCTGCTCAGCAATTTTAGTTTGGGTCAAGCCTTGTTGGCGAAGGGCTTGAATTTGAGCCACTATTCCGGTTGAGAGGTCGCGCTGCTTACCCATGATTGATTTTACAACTTAGAAATTCTACTCAACCCTGACTTTATACTGCACAGTGAACACTCTTCACAGAAAACAAAAATTCGAGCATTTATTCTAATTCAATGAAACGGTTTCTCCATTATTCTAATTCAATAAAACAACAGTGTCACAGTTAAATGGCCTAAATGGGCCTTTTGGAAAGCTCAGCTGAGCAAATTTTTTTCCAGGTAACGAGTTCTGTGATTAGTCTAACGAGTAGGACAGGTGCGGTGAACACCTGATTTGCTTTCTGCACAAAAAATGCATTCAAAGAATTTCATGATTGCAATATTTCAAATTATTCTAATTCGTTGACCAGCACCTGTATAGTGTATTTGTGGACAAAACTATCTCTTAATACCACCTCAGTTCACACATCAGGATTTCTCTCAAAGTACTGACTACAACTCTATGGGATAAACAATCCAAGTTTCCAAGACTCCAAGTCTTTTACGATAAACAGTTTGTGGCCATCTCCTCAGAATCCTCATAAATAATTTCTGCACTGATGTTAACATATTGATAACATCCCCTGCAATACACTCTAAAACTGCATGGCAACATTTCATCACATCTCTGACTTGAATGCTTCTTTAGTGTTTGGACAATGTGGACTAATTTATTAATGTTATGTTAAGGTTAAAAGGTTTAAATTAGTTCCTCATTTCATCTCCTGAGGAGCGAATAAATAAATGAATGAATGAATGATAATATTGAACGGTATAGACAACAAAAATCTCTGTAACTAGTCAGTAACAGATGCTGAAAATACTGTACATCTCTTAGAACTCTAAGACATTTTTTATAAATTAATGTAAATTTATTTGCCAAAATATTACAAAAACTATATAAACGACACTCACATATGCCAGAGGTTAAGTATAGGAGATTCTAAACTAATTAAAACGATATTCAACTGAGTAACTACTGCACATTTTTACAGTAATTGCTGAAATACGTTGCTCTGTAATAAAAATAATACATACTAGCCCTGCTCAAATTACTGTAATGAGATGCAAATGTTACAGAATTTACATAATTGACCATATTTTAATCAACGTTAAATCATACTTGTTTTCTGAGCTCAATTAATGGCTATTGTTTGATAACAGAGGGATGCATTGTGCTGGTTAGACTAGTTATTGATCTCAGAACAGTTACTGTGCTGGTTAGATAGAGTACGTTCTGCTGTTTGATATGAGATGTGTATGATGTCTGTATGTAACTCTAGTCTTCAGTTATTCATTAACATTAATAAAATTAGTGACCACAACAGTGACCACAACTGTAGTGCCGGGTCAAAGGGCAGCAAGAAAGGCGATTAATTATCAATGATTTATTTTTTGTGTTATTTTTCTGTAATCAATTCTGTGAATGAATCAAAATAAATGTGTTAATTTGACAGCCCTAGTTTAGATGCCATTTTAGTTGTGGGTTCAGTTAACCACACCTTGCAGTACATACGTCAAGCACACTTGAAGCACAAGGAGTTTAATTTAAGCAATCAACCAAATTGCTGTCCAACTCACTCGTAGGGGCCTATCGTACACCCTGCACAAGGTGTGTAGCGGGACGCGTTGCCATCGCACACCCCGTCAACAGTCTATTTTTACGCCTTGTGCACATGTCCTTAAAATAGCAATGGCCTTTTGGAATATATTAACTCGAATGGGCGTGGTGGTCTGGAAATGATGTGTTCAGGTAAATTTCTGGCGTGTTTCTATCTTGGAGGCGAAAAAAAAGCATTGCGTGACTGATCCCCCAAAACCACGTTTAAATTCAACTGTCAGTCTCGCCCTCAGGACTGAATCATGATCACCCTGCGCTCCCCATTCACTATACCACACACCATCACTTCCTTACCACAGAAAAATAAACCTCACCCAGATCCTTCAGCAATCAACTATAAAAATAAAATATACTTAAAAATCTGCACAGTAACTATAAATTACTATTAGATATATTTATTTCTATTTCTATTTATGTTTAGTACACAGACTTAATAACTGTAGCTTAATATAGCAGATATAAGCATTCTGCTGTTTAAAAAAATTATCAGATGCTTACTCTCACTCAAATGCTGAAGTTTTTGAAATGGAAAATTAAAAGGGAAAAGCACTTTAACTGAACATAAATTTCTTTTTTTTCACTTAGCTATTATTTAACTAAGATTATTTTTTTTTATATCTGAAAAATAAAGCATGTTGTCACCCTGGTGTCTGGTGCTGCCCGTCAATTATATATAACTTAAAACATTTGAAATACACAGAAATATAAAGCTATATTTTAGACTTTGTTTCTTATAACCAGGGCAAGTTTATTAAAATATTAAATATATTAATTCATTAACTAAAACCTAAAATGTCGCAGGCACGTGTAGGAGCTTGACAGCACGCGCAGTGCAGGATTACCTCTGTTTTCTTTAAAAAAAAAAACGCTTTAATAAATAAGGTCGGACAAGTGTAGTAAAATTCATGTTATTAAACTCATATTTACTGATTTTTAATCAAGAGAAATCAGGCAAATGTGCCGCAACTCTGTCTTTCTCTCTCTCTCTCTCTCTCTCTCTCTCTCACTCTCTTTCGCAGCGCAGAGCTGAATTCAGAGCGAGGCTATAAATAATATAAAACTCAGTTCAGTTAAATAAATTGATGAAAAGATGAGTGTGGACCTGTACAGTTAATCAAATATTGTCAAATATAAAGGATAGGTTGAGGTTTTGGTGAGCTGTTTCAATGATTTGAAATTGAACCGAAACTGAAACTTTTATCAGAAAGCCTGTGATTGTTTTAAAATTTTTTTTAATGAGTTTATATGTTATTATTTTTTTATTAATTTGATTTATTATTATTATTATGTTATTGATTAAATTAGTTAAATTCTTTACTTTTTATGTCAATTTGTATGCTCTTTTTAAAATGTCCTATTTTTACTTTTTTTTCGCATATATTGTATTCATCTAGAGTAAATGTCAATTTTTATTTCAAATTTTAAAAATATTTTTTAGCCCTTTTAAACTGTAATTGCTCAGCAGCATTGTAAATGAGGGTCCCCCTCCAGTGTAAATAATCGATTGCTTGATTAATATTCAGTGTTGCAAACCCAGTTTTTATATAAACAAGAAACAGAATAAAGAATAAAATAATGTTACTCTTTTCTAATATGAGCTGCTGGTGTATCTTCACAGCGTGACGCGCAGTCTCCTATGCACTCTTAAAATAGAAATGAACAAAAGTCAGAGCGCATCTGTGTCTTAAATTACTGAGTAATTCAGTTTAGAATGTGAAATGCACATATTATATAGATGTATTACACACAGAGTGATCTATCTGCTGAATTACTGAAATAAAGTAAAGTTTCAACTTCAAACTAGACCTCGAGCACTTTTCACATTTTTCCTCCGTGATACTGTTATATTATAAATAAATAAATAATAATATGATGTATATTAAGGGTTATGTAAATAACTATTGATTACTAATAACTAAAACTATTTATTTATACATAGCAAACTATGATTAGGCTGTGCCAATATTGTATTCTAATCCATTTTAGTTCATTTTGGTTACTACTAGGGATGCAACGGTACAGTGTGGCCACGGTTTGGTTTGTATCGCGGTTCTTGGGCCACGGTATCGGTTCGATTTAGATATATAAATATTAGACCTTAGATTCTCTGCCTGAACCCAACCCGACTCGGGTCTGGCTCCAGGAAATAGTCTGTGACATAGGCATCTGTTTTTTAATGCTATTTTTATTTTATATAAAGCTCTGGTGTGATAATCACAATATAACCAAGTAACCAAGTATTATCATTAACGAAAACGAATGAAATAATGAAAAATGAAAGTAAAAAACATTTTTGTTAACTGAAACTAATAAAAACGGTAATTAAAAGAAAAAAGGTAACTAACTGGAACTGTATTGAGAGTTTATAAAACTAACTAAAACTAACTGAAATTACTGATAGAATACCCTTCGTTTTTGTGTTTGTTAATTTAATTATAAGCGATGTTTCCACTCCAGCAGTTTTACAGCGTGTTGTGCCAAATCTGCTCTTGAAGCGGAGCCGGATTCTGCGGGGAGTCGGATTCGGCATAACAGCGGTAGCGCGTGGCGTCTCGCGGTCCGTGACTCTAGTTCATATTTATAACGCTCACGCTAGCCGCTAAATAATGACAGAAAACACTGATTAAGCTGCAGAATGGTATTAGAATATGAGCGCGAGGGAGCATGTGTTCTGTAGTAAAACAGGAGATACAGTACCTGTTGTGAATAGCTCATACACCAGATCACCCCACGCGGAGGAAAATTAAATTAAAAATATTATAACCTTAAGTATCAAATCAAATCAAAATTCACCAGTAAAAATATTATAATAACGCAGCTGTGGGGCTCACGCACACACCAGTTCTCCACTTGTTCGCGTTTGACGTGTTGCAGTGTTTATAAACATCATTCTGAACAGATTTTGCTCTTTCAAACGGCCCGAAAACAGCCAGTTTATTGTGGTGGGGAGAAGGAGGAGCACTCACTTCAGCCACCAAACGCCAAGCCCCCACCATCCCCCCCCCCCAACAGCATGCGCTCAGCAGCCCCTCATCCCTGGCCACCGAAATACCGCGGTCCATCCAAACAGGCCGAACCAAACGGTTAGAAAAAAAGATAACTGTAGCATCCCTAGTTACTATTATTACTTGTTTGGTTAGTTAACTTATCATATCTTGGGATATGTAGGGGTGTTCCTAATATGTGAATATACAGCCTGTGTGTAACTGCGTTAACCTTTTTCCACACCTCTTTCACACCTCCGACAGACTAATGCTGCAAATACACATACCACATTTTAACACAATTGCAAAATACCAGTGATAACTCTTGCTTTATGAATTTTTGTACATGTGTGAACTTTTTTCCCCATCTCTACAGACTGCTAAAAGATTCTGCTGCAGAGGAGGCCTGTGTTTTTATGACTGGAGTTTTAGGAACAAACCCTATACCTCTGACTAAGCTGGATCTGAGTGGGAAAATACAAGAAGACTCGGAAATGAAGCAGTTCTCTATTCTACTTCAAGATTTACACTTCAGACCTAAGGAACTTAAGTATGTAACTTAACAGATTTTATTGTGTTATTTTTAGATAAATACAATGTTTGTTGAAATGATATTTTCTCCACTATTACTTTTTGTAGGCTGAAAAAAAGCAACATTACAGAGAAAGGCTGTAATGATCTGGCAGTGGCTCTTTGTTTAAATCCTTCACACCTGATTGAGCTGGACCTGAGTGAAAATAATCTAGGAAACTCTGGAGTGAACCAACTTTGTCTACTTCTGAGCAAAGAGAGATGTAATCTTCAGAAACTAGAGTGAGTTTCATGTTTAAAAATATGTACCCGGGAGGACTAACCTAATATAAAAGGCCCAGAAGTGTGCTTGAACATTTATTGACAGCAAGCAAATAATAGCCTCAATAATAACTTTGTATTTTTAATTTAGAGATTTTTTATATTTACATTTTCATTAAAAGTGTTAATTAAAGTGGCACTTTTTAAATAAATCAGAATTTTTTACTAGGTATTAAAATATTTTAAAATTAATTTTATTAGTTTTTAATGGTTATGCTTTTTTTGTCACTGGGCATTTATTTTAACTTATTTTTTTTTATCTTTGTAAGCATGACAGTTTTTGTAACATATTAGTTGTATATAGTTAATTTAATTTAATCACAACAAAGTACAAAGTCTGTAGTATAATTGTTATATGTTCTTTTTAGTCTTTCATACTGTAACATATCAGAGGAAGGATATGGTGCTCTGGCCTCAGCTTTACGCTCAAACACAAAACTGATTGAGCTTGATCTCAGAGGAAACCATCCTGGAGACAGAGGAGTGGAGCAATTCTACAACCAACCAAATAAATCATATCTTAAATTGAGGTGAGCAATTCAAAATATTATATGTATAATTCCATATTGACCCTGCAAACAATCTGTTAATTCTCCTTCTTCTTCAAGATAATAAATAGAGAATTTATCATAAGTGTTATGTTAGTAAGCAACATACAGATTAATCTTAATAGTGTTTTATGGATTTATTTTCTGCTATTAGCTAAAATATATCTTGCTCTTTTTTTTAAATCACAATAATTCAAATAATTAAGTACTCATACAAACACATACACTATACACATAAATACATATAATTACATACAGTATTATCTCTGAGGGCAAACAACAGACCCATTTCCCCTTTCTAAATATGATCCTAATATATCCTAATGATCTTAACCAAATAGCATCTGTCTAATTACTGGTATTTATTTATTTATTTATTTATTTACTTACTTACTTACTTACTTATAAGCCAGTGAAGTTTGGCTGTAGATCATCCAGAATCAGAATGTCCAAAAGATACTGTGGCGTCATGTTACTCAATAAGAGGCTCAAATTGTCCCGGAATGAAAGATGACATCTTATACCATTTTTATAAGAACAGAGTTCCACCTGAAAGGCATGAATTTATATTAAAACTATGCATAAGATATTGTAATGAAGTAATTAATTGCATGCATTTTTAGAAGACATTTAACTGGTCATCTCTGAGGACTACTAAAGCTCATATTGCAGATCGAATTCTCAAATATGTGAAGTTGCATGTGCCAGGGAGAAAAAAAGGATTCTTTTAAATTCTTATAAGAGAACGTATGTTGTCTTTATCACACAAAGCTCTTTCACTCCGGGTATGTTTTTTTGTAAGAAACAGATACAAAAACAATACTTTTTTCCTACTTTTCTAAAACACAAAGAAGATAGAAGGCAGAAACATTCAACCCACAGCTAATACAGATACAACATTTGCAGAGGAGAATCAACACATCAGTAGTATTATGTGTTAATCCAAAAAATTTTAAAAGTTAATTCATAGGCAAAACAAGTGGATTTTAGGATTAGATATAAATACAGTGGTATGGAAATATTTGGCACCCCTGATAATTTGCATGATTTACCTTTATTATATATTATATTATATTATATTATATTATATTATATTATATTATATTATACTTATCATATAGCAGAGGAACACAGTGATATTTGAGAAGTAAAATTAAGTTTATAGGATTTACAGAAAGTGTTCAGTAATTTTCAGGTCTGGGGACTGAGATGATCATTCCAGAATGTTGTTCTTGTTCCTCTGTATGAATGCTTTAATAGATTTTGAACAGTATTTAGGGTCGTTGTCTTGTTGAAGTATCCAGCCCCGGCTCAACTTTCTCACTGATTCTTAAACATTGTTCTCAAGAATCTGCTGATATTGACTGGAATCCATGTGACCCTCAACTTTAACAATATTCCCAGAACCTGCACTGATCACACAGCATGATGAACCACCAACTGATTTTACTGTGGGGAGCAGTAAAGTGTTTGTCTTGGAATGCTGTGTTCTTTTTCCGTCATGCATGAATAACTGCCCTCCAAATAACTCAATTTTAGTTTCATTAGTCCACAGCACCTTATTCCAAAATGAAGCTGGCTTATCCAAATGTGCTTTAGCTTTAGCATACCTCAAGTGACTCTGTTTGTAACTCTACCATGCAGGCTCTCCTTGTGTAAAGTGTGCTGAATAGTTGAGATGTGAGATGATGTTGTAGGTCTTTGGAGCTAGTCTGTGGTCTGTGGGTTGAATATGACTGTTCTCACCATCCTTCACCTCTGATTATCTGAGATTTTTCTTGGCCTGTCACTTCAGGTCTTAACTAGAACTGTGTCTGTGATCTTCCATTTCCTCACAATGTTCCTCACAGTGGAAACTGACAGCTGAAATCTCTGAGATTTGAGCTTTTTGTACCATGATGTTGAACAATCTTTGTTTTCAGGTCATTTGAGAGTTGTGTTTTGAGGATCCCATGTTGTCACATTAACCCTTTCTCATGATTAGATTCACCTGTGTTTGTAGTTTGAGGGTCAGTGAGCTTATCAAACTAACTGTTGTGTTCCAGTAATTAGTGCTAAAGGTATTTAAATCAATAAAACACCCAAGGGTGCCCAAATTTACGCACCTGTCTAATTTATTTTAAAGAATTATTGCATCCTTTCTGTAAATCCTATCAATTTAATTTCACTTCTCAAATATCACTGTGTTCATCTGCTATATGATATATTTAACGGAAATTGTTGATCCAAACAACCAATAATTTATAAAGAAAAAATAATGAAAAATATCAGGGGTAAACAATTTTTTTATACCACAGTTGTGAGCGAGTTTCATGGTTGAGGAGTGAGCCCAGAGAAAGCCCGATCACTAAAGCTAAAGATTTTTGATGATGGTGCATTTAGAAACCCAGAAGTAGAAGATCTGAGAAAGCAGGAAGGTTTGTAAGGAAGCATGTCGATCAGACTATAAGCTTCATCTCTTTAGCATCTACAGAAAGACCAGCATATTCTAGTAAATGTGAAGCAGCAAACTCTATAATATGGAAAAGGCAACACAAATTATCAGGCTAACCGGAAATGTAAAAAATCAGTTTGACAATTGCAAATATCTTTATATATGTATTTCCTAGGTTTCAGAAGAAGTAAAATAAATGCAGCATTTTGGTCTTTATGAAAAGTTCCATGCTGGGTGTTTTTGGCCCTCCACAACCCCTCATACGAGGATTAAAAGGACTTAACTATTTATTTCTTATTTACAACATTCATCATATTTGAACATTTTAATCGTAGACACAGTCTTAAGTAGATGTCAGGAGGTGGGGGGTTGAGAGACAGTGGTGTGAGGTGCAAGAGAGGGTGGGAGGAAAAGAAGAGGGAAGAAATGAAGAAAAAAAAAGACAAATGTACAACAAGTGTGTGCATCTGTTTGCTAGTGTTGTTCTTGTGTTTAGTTATTATTTGTATTGCTGTAGTGTCCGAACTGAGTCTGATTTTTGTTTCTGTTGGAGTCTACTGATTAGCATTTATGTTATTTTATGTTTTCAAGTTCATGAAGATAGTTTTCTTGATTGATGATTAACAGTATATAAAGTATCCTGTTGTTTTCTGTTGTCATATTGGTGTTTGATGTGCCTCCTAGCAGGCAGAGTGATATTAGGATATAACTTCTAGCCAGAGGTAGTTATGGGTGTGCAGTGCGTGCCGTTTGGTACAGTGTGTTATCTTGTGAAATTTCTACCAAGCTGTCAGATGTGTTGCCACTGTTATATTGTTGAAGCAAGAGTGTTTTTTTTATTGACTGATAAGTGGTAAGTCTATAATTTGAATATCTTTGCACAATGCCTGTTCTATATTGACCCATGATCTGTCTAGTTTGTTTGCTAGAAAGCCACTGTGGGTTTCTTAATTCTGTAATGTGGCAAGTTTGATTCTGGGTGATATATTTGTCCAGTAAATTCATAGTATTCTGAGGTTTAAAAACGTCTGTGGTTGTGGCTGGGGTGCACTTTGGTTTTCGATGACCCCTGAAGTAAGGCTTGCGAGTAATGATTAGCATTAATGTTATTATTATTTTTTTTAATTCATGAAGATAGTTTAGAGATGCAACTGCTTAATAGGAAGCATCTGAGGCCGCTTTCTCTCACACCTTCTGTTACTCTCCACCAGAAGGGTCTGAATCTGCCATTCAAGCTGGTCCAACTTATACTGGTGCCTGGAGAGCACTGCCTTTTGCTGTCGCCATATTCCTCAATGTTCATAAAAAGAAAAGCAAGAATTAGAAAATGACATTTGATCAGCTATTAACGCAACATTTTACACTTTTTAAAGTCAATGTTCTCAAAAACAGACAAGCAAATTGCAGAAAACTATAAGGGAATACAGATTAGTAACCTGTAGTAAGAGAAACACTAAACAAGCATGATACAACATGTAAGCTGGAAGTAACATTCCTAACCTTGTGTGTTCCTCCCTCTACAGGTTGATGAGAAGTGAGGCTGCAGAGGAGGGCTTGAACTGTCTCAATAGCTTTGATAAAAACATCTTAAAACACAAAGAGTTGGATCTAAGAGAGAATACAACATCAGACATTACAGTGACACAGCTGTGTGCTGTCATAGAGGATCCACACTGCAGCCTGAAGAAATTCATGTAAGTGGTTCATTATACAATATAGAAATGATTGTTTTCTTAATGCATAGAGCAGCAGTATTTAATTAGAATTCAGTACGGTCCAGTTGGAGAAAATTTAGTCAGTCCAAGGTCCGGATTCAGTGCTGTGCTATGTGCTATGATGAAAAAAAAAATATATAATAATAATAATAATAGTAAAATGCCTTTCTAGCCAGATTTTGTGTACATTCCTCCCCTGTCTCTCTCACGCTCAGAGTGTCTTTTGTTTCCGCCCGTTCTCGGGCTCCCTATCTCTTTATAATGGAGTTTTTTCCCGGTCGCGTCCAAATTCACTAGCTGTCTGCACAGATCTGATTGGCAAAGGAGAGTGTTTGGTGATTTACAGCGTGTATACTGTAAAGACAAGAAAAGTTCTACCTCTTTAAATGAACACTGTCAAAATGAAATCCTTCTCAGTAGTTTATCGGTTTGGCTCTGCATTAGAAAACGTCTGGGTCCGGACCTGGACTGCGGTCTGCCTATTGGTGACCCCTGGCATAGAGGGTTTGGACTAAATTACATTATCCACAGCAATTTACCAAGGGATTTTTTTAAAGGGAAGTATTGTATTGTTGGAGGGGACTGCATATATATAGTGGTGTGAAAAAGTATTTTCCCCCTACAGATTTCTTGTGATTTTGCATTTTTGTCATATTAAATTTTTTTCAGATTATCAAACTAATATAACCTGAGTAAATATAAAAAGCATTTCTTAACTGATGATTTCATTTAAAAGGAAAAAAAAACTATCCAAACCTTCCTTGTCATGTGTGAAAAAATGTCCCCAGGAAAAGTCGTACACAGTTAAGAAAAGGGATCTGGCTGCTTTCCTTGTTTTTCCGAGCTGTGTCTCCTGTTGCAAGCTTATCTTTGAAGAAACAGCCGTGTAGAAATGTTGATCAGACGTCTGGCTAAGGTCTGGCTAAGTTCTAAGGTAAAAAGTGACTTTGAGTAGGCCTAGAGGTGGTTGCTTTGTTTTTTTGGTAGAACAAAAGAGAGGCCTTGTTGTCTTGATGTTCTTGTTTCATGTCTCTCTGTTGGGCTGTTTACCTCTTGGTGGCAAATTCAGAGACCATGAGTTCCTGTGGGATCAGTGCTTTTGTTACCTGTGAAGCCACACCCCTATTTCTTCTTCTGGTGTTACTTGCACTATGCATTACTGGTGATACTGCCACCTACTGGCTGGCTAGGGTACCTACACAAGAAATCATTTTAATAGAACCTCGCTGACAACATGAAGCAGATAAAAGATCTCAAAAAGCAACACATTATGACAAAAATTCAAAAACAGATCAGAAAACAAAGTAAATGCTCATCTATCAGTCTGAAAAGTAAACCACAGTGAGAGCTAATATTCACAAATGGAGAAAGCATGGAACACTTGTGAACCTTACCAGGAGTGACCAGCCTACCAGAATTACTCCAATAGGGCATGGACAACTCATCCAGGAGGTCACAAAAGAACCCAGAACAACATTTACAGAATTGCAGGTCTCACTTGCATCAGTTGAGGTCAGTGTTAATGATTCAATAATAAGAAAGAGACTGGGTGAAAATGGTCTCCATGGGCGAATTCCAAGATAAAAAACACTGCTGACCAAAAAGAACACAATGACCCCATCTTACCTTTAACAATAAACATCATGATGATCCCCCGTTTGCTTTGGGTAAATATTCTTTAAACTGACGAGACAAAAGTAGAACTTTTTGGAAGCTGTGTGTTCCGTTACACATATAATTTTAGGAAAAGATCAGTTCAGAACTTTATACTGAACTTAACACGTGGTGGTGGTAGTGTGATGAAATGGGGCTGCATTGCTACCTCAGGACCTGAACAAATTGCTGTAATAGATGCTACCCGGAATTCTGCTGTTTACCAGAAAATCCTTAAGCAGAATGTCCGACCATCTGCTCAAGCTCAGGTGTACTTGGGTTCTGCAGCAGGACAATGACCCAAAACACACAAATCAGTCCACATGGCAAAAATGGCAAAATGGCAAAAAAACAAATAAGGTTTTGGAGTGTCCTAGTCAGGGGCGTAGCAGCAAATTATGGGCCCTGTACACCCACTATGTTAATGGGCCCCTATCCATGCCAGTAAACAAAGGAAAGTGAGCGAAAAAAAAATCAGGATTTTCATGGGCCCCTCTCCCTACTCGGGCCCTGGGTAGTCAGGTCCACTTTTCCCCCCACTACCACGCCCATGGTCCTAGTCAAAGACTGATTGAGATGCTGTGAATGGCCTTAAACAGGCAATTCATTTACAAAAATCCTCCAATGTGTCTGAACTAAAACTCTGTAAAGAAAAGAGGGCCAAAGTTCCTTCACAGAGATGTAAAAGACTCACTGCCAGTTATCAGTAAAGCTTTATTGCAGTTGATGCGACCAAGGGCGGAACAACCAAGTTATGTGTTTTAGGGGGAAAACACTTTTTCACAGAGGGCTAGATTGGTATGAATAGTTTTTTCTTTAATAAATAAATGTATAATTTAAAAAGTGCTTTTTATATTTTCTCAGGTTATATTTGTCTGATATTAAAGTTTGTTTGATAATCTGAAAAACATTTTATAATATTTTATTGTGTACAATTCAAGACTTCCTCTTCTTTGTCTTTCTCTGCAGGCTGTATAAAACAGGGAAGATTCGTTGTGAAGAATCTGCTGCTTTGATTTCTGCCCTGAATTCAAAGCCTGCACACCTAAGACACCTCGATGTGAATGCGAATAGGCTGGACAACTCTGGAGTGCAAAATCTCTGCACCCTCCTCAGAAATTCTGACTGTAAAGTGGAGGAACTGATGTGAGTAATATTAAATTGCAAAGTTTTTTAATACACTTTTAAATTTTAAAGTTATACACAGTCCAGGCGGATATCATAATATCAGAATATATATATATATATATATATATATATATATATATATATATATATATATATATATATATATATATACTCAAAAAGGCATCAAAACTATGAATGAACATGTGGAGTTTTATGTACTTAACAAAAAAAGGTGAAATAACTAAAAACATGTTTTATATTCTAGTTTCTTCAAAATAGCCACCCTTTGCTCTGATTACTGCTTTTCAAACTCTTGGCATCATTCTCTCAATGAGCTTCAAGAGGTGGTCACCTGAATTTTTTTTTAAATGTGCCTTATCAGGGTTAATTAGTGGAATTTCTTGCTTTATCTGTGAGGTTGGGACTACCAGCTGTGTTATTACACAGCTGACAGCCCTATTGGACAACTGTTAAAATTCATATTATGGCAAGAACCAATCAGCTAACTAAAGAAAAACGAGTGGCCATCATTACTTTAAGAAATGTGTCCCCAGGCGGAGTCACAAAAACCATCAAGCGCTACAACAAAATTGGCACACGAGGACTGAGCCAGGAAAGAAAGACCAAGGGCCCTATTGCACACCTCACGCAAGGCGTGTATTTTTTTTTTTTTACATTTATTTTACTTATTTTTATTATTTTATTGATCAAATTATTTAGTTTTTTTCTTCATAAGATATACATTCTTTCCTTTTATGTAATTTTTTATGATCTTTTTAAAATGTCCTATTTTTCCTTTTTTACGTATATATTTTATTAGTCTATAGTAAATGTCAGTTTTTATTTCTATTTTTTTAAATCCCTGTACTGCACTGCTGTAAATGCTCAGCTTTTACATAAACAATAAACAGAGTAAAGAATAAAATAAATATACTCTTCCCTTATATGAGCTGCTGGTGTATCTTCACAGCGTGCCGTGCAGTCAGTGTTCTATGCGCTTTTAAAATAGGAATGAACTGAAGTCAGCACGCTCCTGTTTTTTAAAGGGGATGAATTCTGGCACACTGATTGTTTTTTTCACGTTACGCCTTAAACACACCCATGAATAATTAGGATAATTCATACACGCCCTTTGCGCCATTGGAGCTGCACAAGGTGTATTTTTCGCACCCTTACGACACAGGACACGCCCCTAAATCCAGCTGTGCAAAGCGCAATTACCTAGTGCGCTATAGATCACTAAAATAGGGCCCCAAGAGTCACCTCTGCTTCTCAGGACAAGTTCATCCGAGTCAACAGCCTCAGAAATCGCAAGTTAACAGCAGCTCAGATCAGAGACCAGTTGAATGCCACACAGACTTATTAGCAGCAGACCCATCTCTAGAACAACTGTTAAGAGGAGACTGCGCAAATCAGGCCTTCATGATCAAATAGCTGCTAGGAAACTACTGCTAAGGAGAGGCAACAAGCAGAAGAGATTTGTTTGGGCCAAGAAACACAAGGAATGGACATTAGACCAGTGGAAATCTGTGCTTTGGTCTGATGAGTCCAAATTTGAGATCGGTGAACGGATGGATTCCACATGCCTGGTTCCCACTGTGAAGCATGGAGGAGGAGCTGTGATGGTGTGGGGGTGTTTTGCTGGTGACATTGTTGGGGATTTATTCAGAATTAAAAGCACACTGAACCAGCATGACTACCACAGCATCCTGCAGCGACATGCCATCCCATCTGCTCTGCGTTTAGTTGGAGAGTGAAGGAGAGTGATGGAGTACTGCGGCAGATGACCTGGCCTCCACAGTCACCGGACCTGAACCCAATCCAGATTGGGGTGAGCTGGACCGCAGAGTGAAGGCAAAGGGGCCAACAAGTGCTAAACACCTCTAGGAACTCCTTCCTTCAAGACTGTTGGAAAACCATTTCAGGTGACCACCTCTTGAAGTTCATTGAGAGAATGACAAGAGTGTTTAAAACAGTTATCAGAGCAAAGGGTGGCTATTTTTATAGAAACTAAAATATAAAACATGTTTTCAATAATTTCACCTTTTTTTGTTAAGTACATAAAGCTCCACGTGTTCCTTCATAGTTTTCATGCCTTCAGTGAGAATCTACGATGTAAATAAAGTAAATAATAGTTATGAAAATAAAGAAAATGCGTTGAATGAGAAGGTGTGTCCTGTACTGTATATAGATGCCATTTTTTAACTGAATCAGGGACTAGCTAGATAGTTAGTTAACACTAACAAATTCTGTGCACAGTTCTAAATGGAAAGCTTAGACTGGTCGGTTAGAATCCCTTGAAGACGATTAACTTAACATAGCTTAGCTTCCCAGCTAACAAACTAGCATTGGTTATATAACTTTGTATCAAAGTACAGTTTGCACAAAGTTTACAGGTTTTAATCCCATATGCCATTGTGTTTTGCAGAACACTCTGCTAATCATGTAAATAAGCCTTAAGTTTTAAACACATATCAAATAAATAGCTATATGGGTAGCCATTAAAAAAAGCATATATGCTATTTTATGTACTGGTGCAATGGGTGTAACTAGTTGAGTAGCTAAAATATGAAATTACACATATAAAAGCATATCACCATTTTATTTTAAAGTAAAAAAAAACAGAGGGCAGCTAATATTTACTGGTATGGTGGTGAAGGTGTATGAGGTGTTAGTGTGTTTTGTGCTGGTATGAGCGGATTAAACACAGCAGTGCTGCTGGAGTGTTTAAACATCTCAGTGTCACTGCTGGACTGAGAATAGTCCACCAACCAAAAATATCCAGCTAAATAGTGTTCTGTGGGCTAGAGAATAAACAACACAAACTGTGCAGCAACAGATTCAGAGCTTCTGTCTCTGACTTTATCTACAAGGTGAAGCAGCTGTAGGTAGGATTGTTTAATAGTGATTTGATACAGTGTTTAAAAACTCCAGCATCACTGCTGTGATAGGTGGTGATACAGAATGTTAATAAAAACTTAATTCAGGAAAAAAAACAGTATAAGAAAATTGTCAGCAAATAAATATAGCAATTTGAAAATCGAGGATGCTGTTACTTACATCAAAACACCACACAGGGTGGGCAGAATGAGCTAAATTTGAAAATAACACACATACATTGTTTTACTAAACCTTGCCTGGAAAAAGGGAGTTAGGCCACCTCTATTAACAAGGAGTATCTAAGAATACAAGCACTGAATGGAAACACATTTCTAGCATCAAACCTTTTTAGTTTTAATATCAGATGTTAGCCTACATGTCAAGACATGACAAAGCAAGAACAAAAAAATCAAACACTAAGTTTAGGAAACACTAAACTGAACAAAAACTAATCATTTTACAAAAGCTACACAAAATCAGCCATGAGCCACACTGTAATGGGAAATTAAGTTATGTCTGTGAAGAATGAAGCCAATAGACAATAAAACCAACAGCAGAGGGCAGTGTTGTCAAACATCAGCAAGTCTAATTTGCTGAACAATGTATGAGACCTTGTCAATCAACTCCTTTGCAAAACTTATAATGCTATATACTGTCAAAAAGTGACTTGAGTAGAAGTGTTCTGTAAGCATCATACTTAAAGAAGAACTCCGGTGTAAAATGGACTTTTGTTGTAGTAAAACCAGTGTTGGGAAGGTTACTTTTAAAATGTAATCCCTTACAGATTACTGATTACATCACTCAAAATGTAATTTGTAACGTAATCAGTTACATTACTTCAAGTGAGTAGCGTAATCTGATTACTTTGGATTACTTACAATATTGTCGTTTTTTTAAGCCTGAATGAATGTAGCAACCACATATTGCATATTATTGTTTTATTTTTTTCCTTCCAGTTAATAGATAGACAAATAAAACAGCCTTTTCAATCACCCTATAAAAATACTTATGAAACCATTTAATCAAACAATTTTATAAAACACTTCTATAAATTGATGATAAAATCATTAAAAACCAAACAATGTAACAACAACTGTAAGCTATCTATTTGCAGGTTTGCCACTTTCTGCAGGTGGATTTTTTGCCAGGATTATCTAGGGGTGTAAATCACAAGATTCATTACGATACGATACAATACGATTATTTTAGTCAGCGATACGATAATGTACGATACCTCAAATTATGTCTTTATACGATACAATTCGGTCCAATAGGATTTAATGCGATTACAATCTGTTCCTTTTCTAAGAACTCACAAATGCAAACAAAATATAATTTGAATGTTTTATTATTAAATGTCAAATGCAGTGTAATCATAAACAGTAAACAATAATTCACCTGAGACCAATCAGGGCAAATTACATACCAATGTTTTCGTCTAAGGGTGGACTATTGGTTGAAATAGGTGTCAATACTTTTGTGACGCTGCAGAAAGGCTATGACCTGATTTGATTGGATTGGATTGATCCAGCGCTCACGTTATTGGTTCAAAAGACGATCACTCAAGAAAAATAGTGGTTTGTGGACCAATAAAAAACACAGAATCTAGAAGAGGACATCCTTAGCTTTGTATTCACGTACAACTTTACGTGAAAATATTACATTGTGTGGTCGCTAGGAGCCTGAGAATATTACGTTTCAGCTGCGCTGAAAATAAACGCATGTTTGTGAGGAGAAGTGAGCAGGCGAATAAAGGACTTTATGGATATTTTATCTGCGATTCAGTGCTGTATTGTGGATGCTGAGATAGTAAGTGAATTTTCTATAATGTAATATGATGTTATTTTATATACTAATAATATTTTATAAGGCTATTTTGTTGGGGAGGCGTGTTCCCCATGTAAACAATGTGAAAAAACAGGCTGTTTTCAGTCGCCAGATTTCTGGCGACTGGTTTCATGTAGATGGTTGTAAATTTGCATGCAGGTAGTTAAATTAGTACTAAAGAATATGAGTCGGTTATTTGGTCGGTGTGTTTAGAATATTTGACGCTTATAAGCATTCTACTTTACATAGTCAGAACGGGCCCGCCGACGGGCTAGGGGGCGCTTCTGCAGTGAAAACATTCTGAGCAGGAGGTTGTGAATCATAGAATATTTTGATGTCGTGATTTATGTGAATGTGATTGCGTTTTGTCAGTGTTGGAAGACCAAAAATAGAAAAGTACCGCAATGTAATCCTTTTATTTTAGCAGAGTAACTGTAATCTGATTACCACTTACTGAAGCAGTAACTGTAACGGATTACAGTTACTCATAATTTGTAATCTGATTACGTAACGCCGTTACATGTAATCCGTTGCTTCCCAACACTGAGTAAAACATGATAAAAAGTACTTACCTTTGATGAATAGCAAAGGTCTGATGAATAGCAAAGGTCCAAACACCCTTCAGACTGGGTGATACGGGGCATAATTTGCCCCGATAAATAGCTTTTTCCATCATTATCCAGCTCAAAGTAGCTCCACACCTCCTTGCTAGAATCCGGAGAGACCTGATGTTTAAAATAAGGGAATTAATAACTTATAAATGCACAAGAAGCTTATTAAAAAAAAAACACTGTTTACATCCTATAACACTAGCTTCATCTCAGAATTTCACTCGCTTACTAAAATAAACTAAAGGTAGAAAGATGCAGAAATCAGCAATAAATGAAGACAGCTGCAGTAAAGATCTGGCAAAGCATTATCAAGAAGGAAACCCAGTGTTTGGTGATGTCCATGAGTTCCAGACTTCAGACAGTCATAAAGTATTAAAAATTAACATTTTATTTATGATGAACTCAATTGCTTCTGATCCTCTGAAATTATGAAGCTTTGTAGATAAATAATGGGCAGCCATATCACTGTCCAAGAAGTAACGGTGGTTAGGCAATGCTCAGGAAGTCATGCCATGCTCAGTCGAAAGGATCAAAACTGCTGGTCCCACACCCACTTCTGTAAACATGAGGCCATGGCTGGCTGTGTTGTGCCAGTTCACAGCTTTTCTGAACTAGTTCAAGTTCAGTTCATACATGCTCATAGTGAACAGTTCACGTTCAAAGTTCACAATTTTAATTCTGAACTAGTTCAAAGTTCAGTTCATTTTACTTTTTTTGTGAGATATTCAAATAAATACTTTTTTTCACACTACAAGCTAGAAATCACTATACGTTCTCTGAAACTGCTCATTGTAGACATTTGCTCATGACACTGCAATTGTGGGTTTCTTACCAGGTGATGAAAATGTTCATAGGAGAATTGGTGTCTGTCTCCGTGTCATCACTTCCACTAGCCTTCCACTCTCTCTCTCTCTCTCTCTCTCTCTCTCTCTCGCGCAGTCCCGTAGTTGGTCTCTCTCTCTCTCTCTTTCTCTCTCTCTCGCCCTCGTGCTCCGCGCTCTCTAGCAAACGTTCATTTACAGTGATGTCTGCCGTTCATGACACATACTGTGAAATAATTCACGTTCAAGTTCTTTATTTAAAAATGTGTTGCGTTCAATGAACGCACAACACCAGATCACCAGGGTCACAAGCAGGGTCATGCAGAGACATTTGGAGGGGCAGGTGCTCAAAGTTGGAATTGGGGGGTTGGAGTTGAGGGGTTGTGCTGGTCACAAGGGATTCATCATAATCTAATTATTATCTGGGATAATAGAAAACAAATAATCTCTCTCTTGGTTTGCAGGCTTAAATGTACTGGTATAAAAGAGAAAGGGTGTGCTGATCTGATTTCAGCCCTAACCTCAAATCCCTCACACTTAAGAGAACTGGATTTATATAAGAATGAACTGGGAAAGTCAGGACTGCAAAACATCTGCAGTCTACTAAAGAATCCTACTTGTAAACTGGAAAGCCTGAAGTAAGTATCACTATTTTTATAAAGTGTTTATTATATATAGATTTGAATCACTTTCAAAATCAGATGCATTTTGATCTAAACACTTTGCTGAAATGCTATTTTGAGGTTATAATATTTTTGTTGATGTCCCTCTAGAGATCATAAACATTTATGAAATGTATTCATATTTAAGTCATATTTAGTCTGGTCATAATTGTACCCTCTACCTTTTCTGTTTTGCAGATTAGGTAAGAAAGTAACAGACCAAGATTTGGCTGCTCTTGCCTCAGCCCTATGTACAAATCCATCACACATCAGAAAGCTGGATCTAAGTAAGAATACATTGAAAGATTCAGAAATGAAAGAGATCAGTATCCTACTGAAGAATCAGGAGTGTAAACTACAGAAACTACTGTAAGTACCTCTAGTGTAAAATGGACTTTTGTTGTAGTAAAACATGATATAAAGTACTTACCTTTGATGAATAGCATGCCTCCGTTCTCCCACAGCGTTCCGAGATCCAGAAATTTTAACAGTTTGTCCAAACACCCTTCAGACTGGGTGATACGGGGCATAATTTACCCTGATAAATAGCTTTTTTCACCGTTATCCAGCTCAGAGTAGCTCCACACCTCCTTGTAGAATCTTAAAATGTGCACAAGAAGTTTATTAATAACCTCTGTTTACATCCCGCTAGCTTCAGCTCCGAGCACCGCCATTACTGAACTGAAAATAACAGACATATATATACATTATAAGATTCAGAAATGAAAGAGATCAGTACCCTACTGAAGAATCAGAAACTACAGTAAGTAACCTAACTCGTGTGGATAGAAACATAAAAGCATTAAATTATAGTGTTAGATTATTACTTTTAAATAAAAAGAAAGCAGAAAGATTTATTTCTTATAGTTTGAGAATGTCAAGAAAAAACATCTGTGTAAGGTGTTCAGTTTGGTTTGATGGCTTGTGATCATCCATCTTCCTCTTGATTATATTCCAGAGGGTTTTATTTTGGTAAAATCTAAGAAATATATATATATAGCTTTTTGGTTTTGTAAAACAATTATGTTTTCATGTTTGCAGGCTTAACAAATGCAGAATAAAGGAGGAAGGCTGTGAAGCTCTGATTTCAGCTCTAAACTCAAACCCCTCACACCTGAGAGAGCTGGATCTGACTGACAATAAACTTGGAAAGTTAGGATTCCAGAATTTGATTGACCTACTTTCCAATCGTCAGTGTAAGCTAGAGAAACTAAGGTGAGTGAATAAAGTAATTAGATTACATTAAACGTTGTCATCGTGCAGTGTACAGGTACAGAAGCAAGTGCAACATACAGTGGTATTTACTTAAATGGCAATAGTAATCATGACAGGTGGTAGAGGGTGTAGTTTTTTTTTACCATGTGCACCGTCTCTGCAAACAAGACGGCAACAGACCACGACCCATCATAGCAAAACTTGAACACTTTTAACAGAAAGAGCTGGTCCGAAGCAAAGGGATATTATACATGAACACAAGCTATGGAATAAACAACCATCTTCCATTAGAGATACATGAATGTAGGTAAGAAAAGTGTGCCAACAACAAATGTGCAATATTAGTGGTCGACAAACTCTACATAGATGGACAGTTATTCCGAAATCTGTATTCCAAAATCTGCTCTTCTGATAATTCATAGACTATATACTACTACTGCAGTAGTCATTCTAATTTTCTAACACCTCTGTTTGACCAGGGTTTTCTGTTCCATTTGATGCCTTGTTTTTAATAGGCAGTTAAGATTGCTCCTCTCTCTCTGTCTCTTTTTCTTTCTGTCTCTTTTTCTTTCTGGTACTCTCTCTGTCTCTCTTTTTCTCTCTGGTACTCTCTCTGTCTCTCTTTTTCTCTCTGGTTCTCTCTTTTTCTCTCTGGTACTCTCTCTGTCTCTCTTTTTCTCTCTGGTACTCTCTCTGTCTCTCTTTTTCTCTCTGTCTCCCTTTTTCTCTCTGGTACTCTCTCTGTCTCTCTTTTTCTCTCTGGTACTCTCTCTGTCTCTCTTTTTCTCTCTGTCTCTCTTTTTCTCTCTGTCTCCCTTTTTCTCTCTGGTACTCTCTCTGTCTCTCTTTTTCTCTCTGGTATTCTCTCTGTCTCTCTTTTTCTCTCTGGTACTCTCTCTGTTTCTCTTTTTTCTCTGGTACTCTCTGTCTCCCTTTTTCTCTCTGGTACTCTCTCTGTCTCTCTTTTTCTCTCTGGTACTCTCTCTCTCTGTTTCTCTTTTTCTCTCTGGTTCTCTCTCTGTTTCTCTTTTTTCTCTGGTACTCTCTCTGTTTTTCTTTTTCTCTCTGGTACTCTTTCTGTCTCTCTTTTTCTCTCTGGTACTCTCTCTGTTTGTCTCTGGTACTCTCTCTGTTTCTCTCTGGTACTCTCTCTGTTTCTCATTTTCTCTCTGGTACTCTGTCTCTCTTTTTCTCTCTGGTAGTCTGTCTCTCTTTTTACTAATGTCTCTGTTTTTTTACATCGTTCATCTATGTGTTTTTTTATTGTCTATTAACGTCTCCTCTGTGTGTCATGTTCTCTTGTTTATTGTCTGTTTCTCAACTTTGTGTTCATGTTCTCTGCCACTTCTCAGTTCAGTTACATTTACATATGCTAATCTTTCCTATACTGGCATAGCTAGGCTGGCAATGCTTCACAGAACTGTTCACACACATTTGGGTGAGTCAATGCATCTTTGATTAAAAACATGCCTTGTGCAGCTCAAAACACACAAAAGGCATGTAACAATACTCTTAAATAATCATGGGTGTGTTTTGGGCATAACAGGAAAAAAACAATAAAAAAAAACAATCAAAAAACAACCATTCCCTTTAAGAGTAAAGAGTGCTTTGACTTTGGTGCATTGGCATCTTAACAGTGCATCGCGCTGCGCATCTCAGTAGAGGAATCTGACCTGCTCGGTCTGATGCACCAGCAGTTTATTTACAGGAACAGTTATGTTATTTTGTCAATGTTAATTGGTATTTTGTTTATTGTTTATGTAAAAGCTGGTGTTGTATGCTGTGCTGTATGTAAGGAGCTGGGCTGTATACCCGCTGAGTGTGTGCTTCGTGCATGGCGCACCTGCTTAGTTAAGATAGGATTGAGCGGCTGTCAGGGCATAAATTAGTCAGTGGTGCACCAGTGTTTTCCGCTGCTAAGTTGGAGAAAAACACCAGAAATTTACCTGAACACACCTCACTTCCAGAACACCACACCCATCACATGTACATGGAATTACATGGCATATTCGCAGTTTCAGCACCAAATCAAAAACACTCAAAGTAATTAACCATCCGATTAATAACCAGCCAGGACATTACCCTACTAAATCTTGAGGATTTCTATTCAAGCATTACATTTAAAAGCCTTCATGTTTGATAAGGAACATTACTGAAAAGCATAATTCTAATTGTAGTAGAAAATCTAAAAAGAATTTGGGATGATTCCTGTTAGATCTGAAATTATTAAGTGGAGTAGAGAAAAACAGGCAGCTTCTAGAAAGTGTCCTGTAGAAGATTTCAAAGACCTCAAATTTTCAGAATGTAAATGAGTTATTTTACTGCAGAAAAAAGGGGTTTTGTATCATCTGCACCTGTAGCCCTATATGGGACAAGGCATTTTAAAGGGTTAAATTAAAGGCAGACATAAGCGTCCTACAGAAAACTCACTTAACTGATGCAGAATCCTAATGAATCCTAAATGAAAAAAAATTGATAGAATAATTTCTTCAACATACAATAGTAAGCAAAGAGGCATATTGTCAGGAATACCCAGGCAGGGAGACGAGGAGGCGGACACAAGTGCAGGTAGGGTGAAATAATAAATAATAATTTAATAAATAAATAACAAGTAACAAGAAACAAGTAAACACTAAAACACGGAACAGGGAGATATATACAATGAACTAGGGAATAAACTAAATGACTGAAAATAACCAGAAACAAACGAGAGGAACCAGAGAACTAAAACAAACAAACTAGATTCAAGATTCAAGATTCAAGATTTTATTGTCACGTCACAGAGTACAGGTGTACATGTGAGTGAAAAACTTGGGTGCAGATTCCCACCAATGCGCAAAGAATAATATTTACAAGAGAGTAATAAAATAATATAAAATATATAAAAAAAGGACATACAGATAACTTACAGTATAAACACTATTTACAATACACTTAATTACAATAAACATGATAACTTACACTATAGACAAATATTGCACAGAACAGATATGCACAGATGTAGATATGCGGATAGTGTGGAAGTAGTCAGTATGTGACAGTATAGCTATGAGTAAGTGCAGGTAAGGAATGAGTTGAGTGGGGAGTGCAGGGGGCAGAATGCTGTATAATATGGGAAAGTCTGATAGATGCAGTGTAAAGTAAAGTGCAGGGTGCAGAGTTTGTATGGGTGTCAGTGGGGTGGGTTGGGCAGAACACCGTTCTACTGGCTATTCCACAGCCTGGTTGCTTGGGGGAAGAAGCTGTCTCGGAACCGGCTGGTTCTGGTCTTCAAGCTTCTGAGCCTCCTTCCACTCGGCAGCTGTGAAAACAGGGAATGGCTTGGATGGAACGGGTCCTTCATGATCTTTTTGGATTTCCTCAGGCAGCGGTTGGTGTATAAATCCAAAAGGTTTGGGAGCTCAACCCCAGTGATGTACTGCGCTGTGCGCACAACCCTCTGCAGGGATTTCCGCTCCAGAGCAGTACAGTTCCCATACCAGGTGGTGATGCTGCCCGTCAGAATGCTTTCCACAGTGCAGGTGTAGAAAGTCCTGAGGATGCTGGGGTTCAGACCAAACCTCCTCAGCCGTCTAAGGAAGTACAGGCGTTGTTGTGCCTTCTTCACCACCCGTGTGGTGTGTTCTGTCCATGTCAGATCCTCGCTGATGTGAACACCCAGAAACTTGAAGCTGCTGACCCTCTCCACCGCAGTCCCGTTGATGGAGATCGACGAGTATGCTTTCTCCTGCTTCCTGAAGTCCACGATCAGCTCTTTGGTCTTGCTGACGTTTAGAGAGAGGTTATTCTCCTGGCACCAGTTTTCCAGGATGTTAACCTCCTCTCTGTAGGCCGATTCGTCGTTGTTTGAGATCAGGCCAACAATTGTTGTGTCGTCAGCAAATTTGATGATATAATAATAGAGAATATAATAATAAACAAACCAAACAGGGCAGGGAAATATATACAAGGGAAATAAACTAGAAAAATAAACAAGACTAGGAAGACTAAACGGAGCAGGGCAATAAACAGGGAAAATAACAAGGAACAGAGGCTATGAAACACGGATAAACTACGAAGTACAGAGAGACAAAACAACAGGGGAAGGTGCAAAGACCGACGGAGACAAAGTGGCACAGGAGATCTATTTAACAAACAGGAAACACACTAGAATTAGAAACACCTGGGGCTAGGGGGTGTAGCTACAATAAACACAGGTGGAAACGTACTGACAGGAGACACAGGGGAGCACAGGTCACGTGGGGAAGACACACAGAGACACGAGACGAGGCCAGGAGAAGCCTCCCCCTAAATGCGCAGCTCCCGAGGCGTGTAAAAACGAACCCCGGGGGGCGGCGGCAGGGAAAGGCCGGGAAAAACAGGAGACGAGAACGGGGACTGAAACGGAGACAGGACAGAGGACAGAGACTGGACGGGAGACTGAACGGGAGACTGGACGGGGAACTGAACAGGAGACGGAGACTGGACGGGGAACTGAACAGGAGACGGAGACTGGACGGGGAACTGGACAGGAGACGGAGACTGGACGGGGAACTGGACAGGAGACGGAGACAGGACAGGACACTGGACAGGGGACGGAGACCGAACAGGGGACTGGACATGAAACTGGACAGGAGACTGGACGGGACTGGACATGGGAACAGGGACGAGGACATTAACAGGGACAGACACAAACACAGTGACAGGGACAGGCACGGAGAAACCACCAGGGATGGGAACCGGAACAAACACAGACACGGGGACCAAGACAGGGAGAAACAGGGGTACAAAAAACATAGGTGGGTGCCCAGGGCTGGCAAAAGTCTGAGGCAAAGTCTGAGGAGCCAGCCTGGGCACAGTTCTGGGGTTAAAGTCCGGGGGCCTCGCTGCCTGCCTGGGTAAACGAGTCCTGGATCCAAACACAGTTCTGGGAGCAGGAACCGGTGGGGTGGCGACTCGGGCAGCGGGAGCAGGTGCTGGTGGCGCGGCGACTCTGGCAGCAGGAGCTGGTGCTGGCGGCGCGGCGACTCTGGCAGCAGGAGCTGGTGCTGGCGGTGCAGCGACTCCGGCAGCGGGAGCCGGTGCTGGCGGCGCGGCAACTCTGGCAGCGGGAGCTGGTGCTGGCGGCGCGGCGACTCTGGCAGCGGGAGCTGACACGGAGGCTTGAACAGCTGGAGCAGACACAGAGGCTTGAGAGGCTCGGCCACCGCAGCAGTCCCAGAGAGTGGCGTCTCAGCCGCGGGCTTCACTGAGTGCACCGTCTCGGCCGTGAGAGTCACAGAGTGCGGCTTTGCAGCCATGAGAGTCACAGAGCGCGGCGTCTTGGCCGCGGGCTTCCCGGAGCGCGGCGTCCTGGCCGCGAGCTTCACGGAGCGCGTCGTCTCGGCCGCGAGAGTCACGGAGCGCGGCTCGGCCGCGGGCTTCACGGAGCGCGGCGACTTGGCCGCAAGAGTCACGGAGCGCGGCTCAGCCGTGGGCTTCACGGAGCGCGACGGCTTGGCCGCAAGAGTCACGGAGTCACGGGAGTTGGGATGGCCTTAGGAGCTGTGCGGCCGAGAGCCGGGTAGAGTACAGCCCCAGGAGGAAACGGCAATGGAGTGCGGGCTGGTGCAGTGTAGAGCTCCTCTTCGTCCTCGGAGCTGCTGGGAGCGCACCCGAGAAAGTCCCATGGATCCCGCTCCTTGAGCCTCGGGTACACGGAGGCACCGAGGCTAACCGCACCAACCCTTAGCGCCCCCCCAAGAAAATCCTCCCCGGAAACGTACTGACAGGAGACACAGGGGAGCACAGGTCACGTGGGGAAGACACACAGAGACACGAGACGAGGCCAAGACGTGACACATATAAATTTTAGTAAAACCAAAAACATTCAATTTAGTTATAACCAGTCATTGATCCAGACTGAATATTTGTCATCATTACTCCATCTATCAATCATACAATATACACACCTGCAAATATATATGGCCCAAACTGGTTTATTTCATCAATGTTTTGCCTCTCTGTTTAATTTAAATAACTTTATTAGAGCTGGAGATTATCCCAACAATCAACCACTCAATCATCTCTGGTAATGTAAGGAACTTGCACTCTACCAATGTAATAAAGCAGTACATGGATGACTATGGCCTTAGCAACAGTTGGAGTGTAAGAAATCTATCTATAAAGCAGTATTTATATTCATCCTTAGCCCACCAATGTTCAGCAAGGATCAACCTATATATTGTCAGTTACTTGCTTATGTCCAATATTTCAGATAAAACAATTCACCCACTTGTCATTAGTGATCATGCTCCTGTATCTGTCCATACATACTCAAACACACACCAACATCCAGACAAAATGGTGCCTTAAATATTTTACTATTAGAATACTCTGATTTTAATACACAAATAAGGCGAGAGTGGGTATTCTATCTAAAGATGAGTGACTCTCCAGACATCTCATCCTCTCTGCTATGATAAGCTGGGAAGGCAGTCAGAGGCATTATCACATAAAATCTCACAAGAAAAACAAAAAAAAAATTGGAAGATACAATAGAACAGAAAATCAAACAATTAACAAACAATTATATATGAATCTAAGTGAACCAAAACAGAGTTTATAGCAGAATCATATATATATATATATATATATATATATATATATATATATATATATATATACAGTGGTGTGAAAAAAAGATTGTTTGTTTGCATGTTTGTCACACTTAAATGTTTTGGAACATCAAACCAATTTAAATATTAACAACACAGGTAAACACAAAATGCCATTTTTAAATGAAGGTGTTTATTATTAAGGGAGGAAAAACCTACATGTCCCTGTGTGAAAAGTGATTACCCCTAAACCTAATAGCTGGTTGGGCCACCCTTAGCAGCAGCAACTGCAACCAAGCATCTGTGATAACTTGCAATGAGTCTTTTACAGCGTTGTGGAGGAATTTTGGCTCCACTCATCTTTGCAGAATTGTTGTAATTCTGCCACATTGGAGGGTTTTTGAGCATGAATGGCCTTTTTAAGGTCATGCCACAGCATCTCAATCAGATTCAGGTCAGGACTTTGACTAGGCCAAAGTCTTCATTTTGTTTTTCTTCAGCCATTCAGAGGTGGACTTGCTGGTGTGTTTTGGATCATTGTCCTGCTGCAGAACCCAAGTTCATTTCAGCTTGAGGTCACAAACAGATGGTTGTACATTCTCCTTCAGGATCTTTTGGTAGACAGCAGAATTCATAGTTTAATTTTTCACAGCAAGCCTTCCAGTCCCTGACGTAGCAAAACAGCACCAGACAATCACACTACCACCACCATTTTACTGTTGGTATAATGTTCTTTTTCTGGAATGCAGTGTTTCTTTTACACCAGATGGGAGACACACCTTCCAAAGAGTTCAACTTTTGTCTCATCAGTCCACAGAATGTTTTCCCAAAAGTCTTGGGGATCAAGATGTGTTCTGGAAAAGTTGAGACAAGCTTTAATGTTCTTTTTGCTCAGCAGTGGTTGTTGTACTCTGCCATGTAGGCCTTTATTGTCCAGTCTCTTTCTGATGGTGGAGGCATGAACACTGACCTTAACTGAGGCAAGTGAGGTCTGTAGTTCTTTTAATGTTGTTGTGGGGTCTTTTGTGACCTCTTGGATGAGTTGTCGCTGCGCTCTTGCGGTAATTTTGGGCGGCCGGCCACTCCTGGGAAGGTTCACCACTGTTACATGTCTTCACCATTTGTGGACAATGGCACTCACTGTGGTTCGCTGGATTCCCAAAGCTTTGGAAATGACTTTATAACCCTTTCCAGACAGATAGATCTCAATTACCTTCTTTCTCAATTGTTCCTGAATCTCTTTGTATCTCGGCATGATGTGTAGCTTTTAAGGATCTTTTGGTGGACTTCACTTTTTCACACCACTGTATATATATAAAGTTCATCCGGAAAGTATTCACAGCGCTTCACTTTTTCCACATTTTGTTACGTTACAGCCTTATTCCAAATTGTATTAAATTAATATCTTTCCTCAAAATTCTACACAAAATACCCCATTATAAGTTTTCTTGAGAGTTTTGAAAATTTATTAAAATTAAAAAACAAAGAAATCATATTTACATAAGTATTCACAGCCTTTGCTTAATACTTTGTAGAAGGCTGTGTGCTTCGGATCGTTGTCTTGCTGAAAAATGAACCGTCGCCCCAGTCTGAGGTCAAGAGTTCTCTGGAGCAGGTTTTCATCCAGGATGTCTCTGTACATTGCTGCATTCATCTTTCCCTCTATCCTGGTTAGTCTGCCAGTTCCTGCTGCTGAAAAACATCCCCATAGCATGATGCTGCCACCACCATGCTTGACTGTAGGGATGGTATTGGCCTCGTGATGAGCAGTGCCTGGTTTCCTCCAAACATGACGCCTGGCATTCACACCAAAGAGTTCAATCTTTGTCTCATCAGACCAGAGAATTTTGTTTCTCATGGTCTGATAGTCCTTCAGGTGCCTTTTGTCAAATTCCAGACGGGCTGCCTTGTGCCTTTTACTAAGGAGTGGCTTTCGCCTGGCCACTCTGCCATACAGGCCTGATTGGTGGATTGCTGCAGAGATGGTTGTCCTTCTGCAAGGTTCTCCTCTCTCCACGGAGGAACGCTGGAGGTCTGACAGAGTGGCCATCGGGTTCCTGGTCACCTCCCTGACCAAGGCCCTTCTCCCCCGATCGCTCAATTTAGACGGCCGGACAGCTCTACGAAGAGTCCTGGTGGTTCCAAATTTCTTCCATTTACGAATGATGGAGGCCACTGTGCTCATTGGGCCCTTCAAAGCAGCAGAAATGTTTCTGTATCCTTCCCCAGATTTGAGCCTCCAGACAATTTTGTCTCTGAGGTCTACAGACAATTCCTTTGACTTCATGCTTGGTGTTTGCACTCTGAGGCTGCGTCCAGAAACAAGTGTCTCCTTTTTCCTACCGATCCTCCTCCTCTTCTCCGTGACCCGGAAACTGATTTTATGACGCCATCTTGCCGCCTGTCCGAATACCGTAGGAGACAAAAGAAGCCGCTTAAAATCCACCTGTAGTAGGCTTCCAACTGAGGTTACATCAGTGTATCCTACTCCGGAAGACTTTTAAGGATTTTCCAATTACATCACTGCATCCACGCCCACAGAGCACGTGAAAATGGGGAAGGCAACGCCCAAATATACGTCATAAACATATTAATTAACTAGGTTCCTTATCTAATTAAACAGCCAGTAAAGCAGTAATATAATTTATAGTTTAGATAAACTGTATGCTCAGTAAAACTATATTTATGACCCTATGTGTATCATGTTATACATATAAAACCATATATTATTCATAATATATATATATAATTTTAATAAATTAATTTATTTACTTATTTATTTTAACTTAGGGACTGATGAGGAAACCGAACCCCTAATAAGGCTGAGGTCAGACAGGGCTGCCAGAGTCACTGGCCAGAGATGCGGCCAAAAATGCGGCTGGGAGTAAACAGGATTTTATTGGAATATCTGAAGTTTTAGCTGTGTGTGATAGTAATGTTCTGAAACGTGCTGAAAGTGAGCGTTGTGATTGGCTCAGTTCATTGGTAGACAACATCCTATCTAAAAGGGATCAGCTGTCCCATTTCCCCAATTACAGCTCCTTCCCTCCATTCCTCCTCCTCCTCTCCTCTCCGCCATTCCTCCACCTTTTTCCGGGGTAGGAGAGGAGGAGTAGGAAAGGAGGAGTAGGTGAGGAGGAGTAGCAAAAGTTTCTGGACACAGCCTGACATGCAGTTAACTGTGGGACCTTATATAGACAGGTGTGTGCCTTTCCAAATCAGGTCCAATCAACTGGATTTACCACAGGTGGACTCCATTTAAACTGTAGAAACATCTCAAGGATGATCAGTGGAAACAGGATGCACCTGAGCTCAATTTTGAGCTTCATGGCGAAGGCTGTGAATACTTACGTAAATGTGATTTCTTAGATTTTTATTTGTCATAAATTTTCAGAACTCTCAAGAAAACTTTTTTCACATGTTCATAATGGGGTATTTTGTGTAGAATTTTGAGGAAAGAGATTAATTTAATACAATTTGGAATAAGACTGTAATGTAACAAAATGTGGAAATAGTGAAGCGCTGTGAATACTTTCCGGATGCACTGTATATAATGGCTGTAAAACTTCTGGAAAACATTGTTTATTTCTTGTGATTAATTATGTCTGATTAATATATGATTGAAAGGATAATTGATTTCTCATCTTTATGTTGAAGTTGGTTTGCCAAATATATACTATTTGCTTTGTTTTAGTATTAGTATTTCAATCACTGAATTATGATTTATATATATAGTTTCTGATAGCTGTTTAAAAAAACTCGTCTCTGAATCAAAACACACAGATGAAACCCACTATGAGATTAATAAATTACAGCCTGTGACAGTCAGTTAGCTTAACTTTATAATTAGCAATTAGGATTGCAGGATTACTGTAAGCTATAATTTAAAAAAAAATTATTTAGCTAACCAGTTAGCTAGAAGCTGGATGTTGTGGATATCCAGAATTTAGTTCTATACTTAGTTTAAATGAGTTTCTTAACCCTGGTCTCTGGCCTTAAATTGTATGTTTTCCAACTGATTAGCTAATTAACTACACTTTATAGTGTTAAATATTATATATCAGGATACTCATTGTAATATATGCATATAAAGGATATATAGAGCCTTAGTTCATATATATGAACTAAGGCTCTATATATCCTTTATATGCATATATTACAATGAGTATATATATATAGAAACGAGACGAGTCATTGGATAAATGCTGAGCTTTGTCCCGCCCATCGGACGCTCAGCGTCTCTGGGGGTCTATGGGGCAGTGGGCTGGCCTCGGCCGGCCCGGACGCTCAGCTTCTGCATGATGATTGGATGATCTGTCTGAGGCGGAGTCCCTTTTTGATTAACAGCGAAATGAGTGAATCAGCGATCTTTTAGTGTTCTGAGTTGAACCGGAGACTTTCATAATCCTTATAGCGGCATTTTCTTTATTAATAACGACTAGAGACAAATCAAGCTTCTATTTACGGTGCTTTTCTGATTAATTTAGTGCAAGAGGTGGGGAAAAGTAACAGGTATTTTCAGCTGTTCTGGTATGATAAAGTGAGCTGGCTGACTGGAAGTGCTGTAACAAATAAAATGTACTGATGGCCATGCCTCTTGATGAAACTATCTCAGGATATAAATGAACAGGGGCCAGTAGTAAGTATTGTGTTATCATTAAAAATAATTTAAATAATTTAAATTAATAAAGGGATTACTCAAGGAAATTTACCTGCATTTTTTCCTTTACCAACTTTAAAGATTTTGCGTAATGTTTTTTTACTGATCATTTTTTTGTTTATTCATGTCACAGCGTCTTTTTTATGTGTCTTTTTCTTACCTTTTTGTTGTGTAGTGAAAATAATGCCTTTTGTTTACAAAAAAAACATCTCAGGGAGAGTAGAATTTTTGTATAAATAAAACTACATATGTTAAGATGTAGGCCGAAATTGAGCTTCCCCTAGCTCCTTAAATGACCAGCATCCGCCACTGATATATATATATATATACAGTGGTGTGAAAAAAAAAAGATTGTTTGCATGTTTGTCACACTTAAATGTTTTGGAACATCAATCCAATTTAAATATTAGTTAAAGACAACACAGGCAAACACAAAAAGCTATTTTTAAATAAAGGTGTTTATTATTAAGGGAGAAAAAACCTACATGTCCCTGTGTGAAAAAGTGATTACCCCTAAACCTAATAGCTGGTCGGGCCACCCTTAGCAGCAGCAAGTGGTGTGCAATGAGGCAGAGAAGGGGCGACAATAAATGCATGTAAATAATTACATAATTTAAAATCAGGAAATATATATCATAGCTATTGTAAGTGTACAAATTTATTTTATACATTAGCTAAAATAAAAAAAAAAAACAGCAACTAATTTAAAGCATTAGTCTGTGTACTATATAGGACTCTTATCTGACTGACAGCGGTTTTAACCAATCAAAGCTTTTTAAAATGGCTTCTGCCCACGTCTCTGCGTGACCCTTCTCCTGATTTTTGAAGAGTGTAGTAATGAGTCTATTAGCAAAGTCGAAGGACAGTCTAACCAATCAGATTCATGATTTTCACTACGGGGGCGTGCCATGGCTGTGTAACCCCTTCTCAGTGCTGTTCTGAAGGGCTTAGTCATAAACGGAGCTCATTGTTGCCGAAGGGGTACCCACTATATTCACTGCACGCCACTGATATATATATGTATATATATATATATATATATATATATATATATATATATATATATATATATATATATATATACATACACACACAATTAACAGGGCTGAGCCCATATATATGCTTTTAAAGCTAGCATTTGAAGATGCTTAGAATCCATTTCTAATGTTTTTGCAGAAAATAAGAAATGGCTGAAATAACAAAAAAAGCAGAGCTTTCAGACCTCAAATAATGCAAAAAAACATGTTCATATTCATAAAGTTTTAAGAGTTCAGAAATCAATATTTGGTGGAAAAACCCTGTTTTCATGCCTCTTGGCATGTTCTCCTCCACCAGTCTTACACACTGCTTTCGGATAACTTTTTGCCATTACTGGTGCAAAAATTCAAGCAGTTCAGTTTGGTGGTTTGATTGTTTGTTTTCATCCATCTTCCTCTTGATTATATATATAGTTTGTGTTTTTTTTAGAGCTGTACATATACAGTATATAAATGAAATACTTACTTAAAGTTTTTAGAGAAATGCAGTATGCATGTACTAGAAGCAGCAGAATGCAAGTGAAGGTTTTAACTGTAAGAGCAGTGCGAGTAGACAGTAATCTACAGAAAAGAACAATTGTTTCTGCAATAAAATAAATATCAAGGACATTACTCTGGGAAATAAGTAACACAGTAATAGATTTGGCAAATATGAATAATGAAGTACATTTACAGTACAGTGGGTGCAAAGATGCAGCCCCAGGAAAAAGCTCTGTCTGAGGCTGCACGTGTGGGAGCAGAGCCTCCTGTAACCCCTGCCCGTGTGAAGGGTAAAAAGTCCATAATTCAGATAAGAAACGTCCTTGATGAAGTTTCTCACCCTGCCCAGACAATGTTTGTGGTAAATATCCTAAATGGTGGGTAACTGGGTGCCTGTTGAACGCAGTAGTTGCCATAACATACAGAGATGCAGTTGATGAGTATGCTGTCAATGGTAGAGCGGTTAAAGTTCACCAGGATCCTGTGACAAATGGAAATTTTCTTCAGTCTCTGCTCCTGCATCTTTTTGACCTGAAACTATGCATACAGAGGCACTTGAAGCCGCTCTACTGCAGTTCCTCTGATGTAGATTAGTGAGTAAGCCTGGCTTCTATCCTGAAATCTGTAATGATCGCATTGGTTTTCTGGGTGTTAAGCAGAAACACAGTCATGGGCGAACAGGAAGTAGAGAGTCGGGCTCAAAACACAATCTTGTGGAATGCTGATGTTCATGGTTATTAATAAGGAGGAGAGGTTGTATGATGTAACAGACTAGGTCTTTCAATTAGGACGTCTGAAATCCAGTTGCATATGAATGTGCTGATACCCAGATAGCTGAGCTTTGGGATCAGCATAAAGGGGATCACTGTGTTGAATGCTGCACTGAAATCAGTGAACAGTATTAAGAGTTCTGACAGTCCAGGTGGGTGTAAAGCACTGTGGAGATGGCTAAGATAGAGAACTGATGGCCAAGCTCTGATTCAACTTGCACAACAGAATCAACATTAGATGTGAACTGCTGCAGTTATCTCCCAATAATGTTAATTATATTGTGTTTAGAATATTATGTAGGCTATTTTAAAACATTTGCTACTTTAGTATAGATTCAGCCTTGTCAATAGAAATAATATACAGAAAATTATTTTTTTCAGTTTACCCTTATTACCCCAAATTTCCCAATTCAGTCAATCAGTCAAGACCTGACATTTGTTTCTTTAGTTTTGTAAAGCTACAAACATAATGTGATAAAGTATGAAGGTCAGATGACGAGGTGCTTATCAATAGTCTGCAGACACATTGCACCAATTAGCAGCTTAGAACAGGGGTCACCTGGCCTGCTCCTGGAGAGCTACATTATTCTCAAAGCTCTCCCTAAAGTCTAAAAAGGACAGTGCAGACACCAAACATCTTGGCTGATCTATTAAATTGGAGGTGTGGGGGAAAAAATCTTCTGGTGAACTATTGTTTTTAAGTGTGTTAAAAACGTTTTGTCTTTCTTTTTGCAGGCTTAGGAATTGCAGTATAGATGAGAAAGGCTGTGATGCTCTAACTTCAGCTCTGAGTTCTTACCCCACACACCTTAGAGAGCTGGATTTGCGTAAGAATCCAATGGGAAAGTCATTGAAACACCTCGTTGAACTGCTTAAGAAATCAAAATGCCAACTGAGGTAAGGAAATAACTCTAATTAACCTCTTACTTCAGAAGCGCCCTCTAGCCATCTACATGAAACCAGTCGCCAGAAATCTCCAACTAAAACAGCCTGTTTTTTCACATTGTTTACATGAGGAACACGCCTCTTCAACAAAATAGTCTTAAAAATATTATTATTACGTAAAATAACATCAGTTTATATTATAGACAATTCACTTACTATCACAGCATCCACAGTACAGCTCTGAACCGCAGATAAAATTAATAAAATAAAGTCCTTTATTCTCCTGCTCACTTCTCTTCACAAACATGCGTTTATTTTCAGCGCAACCGCAACGTAATATTCTCAAGCTCCTAGCGACCACGCAGTGTAACGTTTACATGTAAAGTTGTATGTGAATACAAAGCTAAGGATGTCCTCTTCTAGATTCTGTGGTTTTTATTGGTCCACAAACCACTATTTTTCTTATTTCGTCTTTTGAGCCAATGGCGTAAGCGCTGAATCACGTTGGTGTTCAGGGTTGTCCAATCAACTCAGGTCATAGCCTTTCTCTAGCATCACAAAAGTGATTGACACCTATTTCAACCAATAGTCCACCCTCAGACAAAACATTGACACGTAATTTGCCCTGATTGGTCTCCTAATGGCTGTTGGAGGGGCATGCCAAACCGTCACCACGTGGTGCGCTGTCTCCAAAAAAAACAACAGCGCTGAACTGCATGGAGCACACAGCACGCACACGTGTGACTTTATGTGTCATTTTATCCAAAAAATATTAATCTCACTCTGAAATGGATTTACATTAATTTGATTTATCACAAACAAACGAAAAAATATTATAATATATATACGTGTTGTATAGAGAAAGCTTCTTCCTTGTATTTAGAAAGGTTGGGGCACTCTGGAGACGCCTGGTGGACACCTAATATAATGCTGTGTAGTTCTTTTATTCTTGCTTGTATCTTTTTCAAATTTTGTAATTTGTTAGTTAAAACCCTAATAAACCAGGAAATGTAGAGAATGATTGCCTATTCATCACCAACATCCATACACACATTATAAACTCCAAATATGACATGCGCTTTTTTTTTTTTTTTTTTTTTTTTTACATTTTCCTCTGCATTTAATGTTCTCAAATAGAACCTAAATAATGAACATTCCCTCTTGGAAGTGAATTACTGTTTTGGTCTACTTCAGTTTAAGCCCTGAATGGTCATTGTGCTATATGTAAAACTGAAGATATCCAGTGTGATAGCATAGTAGTGCAAATCGCATGAAAATGAGCAAAAAAATGGATCTGCAGTAAAGGGTTAAAGAAAATGGCACATATATACACAATAGTCAACTGCCATTTACCAACCAAAAGGAATAAGGCCTTGCATAATAAGTCTGATTGTCATCAGATTTTAATTGCTTACAGAATGATGAACCTTAGATAAAAAAATATCAATGGCTATAAATACAACACTGGAAGAATACATGTACTCGTGTCTAATATATGAATTCTTCAATTGTGCATGCAGAATATGAAGGTAAAATATGTATTTTTGGGCAGGCGTCAGAGGAGGTAGTGGCAAGCATCTCATTGTCCTCTGGCATCACCAGAACTGCTGTTCAATGCAAGAAAATGTACAATGATTTCAGGAGACAGGGAAACAATTTTTATATTTTGTATTCTGTTTATTGGTTATGTAAAAGTTAACTGCTGCACGTTAATGTGTGTGTAACAAGTTGGGGGGGTGTATGGATGCCTGTGTTTTCTGTTTTCTGCCAAGATAACAATACACCAGAAATATACCTGAACACACCAAATGTTAAGACTACCAAACCCATCAGCAAATACAAGTACAGGCATAGGCAGAAGGTGTAAAAAAGAAGGGTGTATGGTTGCAATGATAATAAAAAAAAGCTTTTTTCTTAAATGGGACCAATCATATTTCTTCAAAAATTCTAAATAAGAGGAATTATAGAAAAACATAAGATTTAATAAAGCACAGCTTTGAAATTATGTATGGTTGTACAACTGTTTTTACGAAGCACCATGGCATAATCAGACATGACTAGTTGACACACATACAGTAAATGTGTTCTGCTGTGTAACATTATTAATTTTGCATTTACAGGGTAGATCGTTCTTTTTTTAACTGGGGTGCATGGAGATCATATGTCTCACCCACAAATGAAGAGGAAGAATCATCAGGAAATGAGGACGACCAAACAACAGGCCAAAGTGATGTGGATACAGATAAGAGAATCACAGACCAGAGTGAAACAGGTCAAAGTGATGTGGATAAAGAAAAGAGAAACACAGACCAGAGTGAAACAGGTCAAAGTGATGTGGATACAGATAAGAGAAACACAGACCAGGGTGCAACAGGTCAACTTCAGGGTGAAGAGACAATGGAATTTACAGATGTGTTCTAATTTTGAAACCAAAGGAAAACTATTGTGACTATAACAACAGAGAACGACTCATTTTAGCAGTGTAGCAAAGTGAAGTATAATTCCATCAGATTAGGTTTGAATTGTACGGGTAATGTTATTGGTTCAGTTTTTCATAAAATGCTCTTATCTAAGGGCAGGAAAAAAGTGGTAGAGCATGACTGGTAGACTGGCATCCTCTAAAAACACATAATGCCAGCAAGATGTACCTGCACATTTTTAGTATAACACAAAACATTTATCACTTTCTTTAAGACAGAATATTTGTAACTATTCTAATTACATATATGTAATAATGCCGCTATTGCTCTTCCAATGGTATCCTACCTAATCATAGACTGAGTGTTGTGAAAAGTAGGGAAAAGGGAAAAGGGATAGTGAGAAACAGCAGCAATCATGCAGAGAATAATGAAACTTTAAATAAATAAAAGGATGTTGTTCTATACAGGATAGTACTGTACTGCTGATTGGCTGCAGCAAAAATGTTCCTGCAAACTCTCTAATTTTCTCTTTATTTAATACAATAATATTTTTTATAATGCCTTTTAGAAATATTGTTATAATGCCTTTTTGCATCATTGTTTTTGTTGCTATTTCTTTAATTATTGTCATGCTTGTAATAAGGACATTGATCATAAATCGACCTGTAATCGTCCTGAATATATTTTAAACCTCTCTGCTTGCCTTGACCATAGTTTGTGATAAAGCCCAAATACGGCTGCCTGTGACTCCTTTATGTTACAAGCTGGTAAATAAAACTCTTCTCATGCACTTTTATAGACAACACAACTCTTTATACCTGGTTTAACATTTCCCAAAAGGAATATCAAACAAGCATGCAGAATAGTAGTGTTAATGGGATGGTCAGGGTATGTTCTGTTGCCATGTGATTTATGTATTAGATAACTTCTTGAGAGCTCAAGTTGTTTAGTTGGTCATGCAACAAATTATTAAGTCTGTTATTCACTCATTAATTATTCACAGCTTATTCCATTTTGGGTCGAGGGGAAGCCGGATCCAATTCTGGCAGTCATTTTAGCGGATAAATGACTGCAGGATACACCTGACAGGTCGTCCATCCATTGCAGAGAAAAAATTACATTTAAGGGTAATCACATGTTTAATGACTTTAATTTGTAAAAGAAATGTTGGCCTTTTTATGTTTGTGTTTGACAATGTTTTGTTTTATCCACTTTTGTTTAGCCTCTTAACATGCCCTGGCCTTCCGGCGGGCCAAAAATATGATATTTAATATCTGGCTGTGTTTATAAATACTTATAGGTTCAATATAGACACCCAATATGCCATTTTAAAGCTTTTCATTTATCTAGCCTATTTAGCTGTATCTCATTTCAGAAAATAAACATTTAGGGCGAAATATGCCTAGTTTATGAAAGTTATGAAATATTATTTTCATATTTGCGTTTTTCGTACGTCCATATTTGATTGAATGCGGACATGTTATACACCATTCGAACCATCTGCCCCTCCGGATTACAGAACTGTGCTCCGTTTTATTCCTGAATTAGCCAAAAGAGTGTGTTACACTGTGTGTTTAGAGTTTAAATCTGCTTGTGTTTCGCTTTGTGTTTAACGTTACCTCAGGACACTCGAGACACACACCCAACCCCCTCCAGCGCTTCCCCCACACTCTTACCTTCAAAACGCAATCCAGTAATTCTCACATATATCCAAACAGTGCTTGAAATAATTTGAGGCAGAAAAAATAATATCATTTTTAACGCGTTATTAAAAGCGGATTATTGGTCGCTCCACGAATCCAGAAATGAGCTCTGTCAGCCAATCAGGTACCGAGTTCTGCCATCTGTAAGGGAGGGTGGGGGCTGTTCGGCCACAGAGCTCTGACTCTCAGAGAGTTCCCTCTCGGCAGGAAGCGCTCTGTTAAAGAGATTTCTGTTTTTATATGAGTAGACCACACAAAAACAGCCTTATTACTGCAAAATGAGTTATAAAAGTGTTAGTTTTTATTCTTATAAAGTTTCCAGTCCTTTGGAGAAAGAAAAGACCATTACTGGTTCAAATCACAATAATATCTAACCAGTGAAAGGGAGCAATTTTATATGATGATTGTAAACACATTATAGCAAAATGTGGAGCTGCCAAAACCCTTCTTCCATATAAATAGTTCATTTTATATGTCTGAAAATAAATAAATAAAATAGAAAATCTGAAAAGCGCCTAAAAATGTTCCTGGTTTTTACCATATTTTGGCCATTACATGTTCAATTGAATAATGAAAGTGCCTTAAATGAATTGTGTAAAGGCTTCTAAGTAATATTAATTCATAGAATTGACTCTGAATTATTTAATATTAGAGTAATAAGCCTTCAAATTTGAGTATGTAATTTCAGGCGGAAAATGGTAAAAATAGGCTTGGAGCTTAAGAGGTTAGAGTACATTTTGTTTAAATATCTAAAATAATCCACTATATTTACTACGCACAGATAACAGAATAACAGAAAGGATTAAGGAGACTGATGCAAGCACATTTAATTAATTACAATGTCACATTTAAGACAGATGCACTGTAAAAAATGCCTGATCTGGTATTTTGAGTCACTGAAACAATAAAACGTAAATGTCAGGCCAACACATTTTAGTGTGGTATTGTGCCAACTGGATTCTTTATATTGCCTGAACAGGCAATTTTGAGTTACATGATGCTGCTTGGTTCAACCAACTTTTATTTACTACACGTGTCAATGCTCTTTCTACAGTGTTGGTTCATACAGCTTTCCCATAAGGCTCCTGGCACAATATATTTGCATATTAGGCGTGGCCTATCCTTTACTTAACATCTTTGTGTTGTCTGTTGCCCAAAGCTACCTTATCCTAGTCGTGTAGTAATATAATTTATGTGTTGATTGCCCTGCCTCAGTGTTTGTAGGCTGTAAGAGCACATTAACTTTATTCTGTGTTCCTCGTGCTTACAGTGTGTTGGCTTGAAGCTACAGAGTTCACTCTTGTTCTACGGCAGTGTTATGCTGTCAATGTTGACAGTTCTATAAAAATATGCAAAATATGCTGAAGATACCTGTAAATATTAAATAAATGTTATTTAGATCCACAATGCTTGAAACTGTCGAGGTAATTAAACTATTGTTGTATGAACAAAACTCAGTTAAGTTGAATTAACTTAAAATGTTATATATTTACAGCTTAACATTTAAGACTTGTAAGGTCAACTTAATTTTGTAAGTGCAGAGAACAACAGGGGATTGTTTGTCATCCAACATTATGAACTCACTCATTGTTTTGCTGTTGCTGAAGGCAATCAAACTCTAGTATAACGTGTTTTATGGTCAGCAGATACAGTTACTCCAACAAAATCAGGATAAACTATTTTAAAAACCCCCAATTTGAGAAGAAGCCATGAATGAACAGGTATCCTAATTGTTCATTTAGAAGTGCAGGAGAGCATGGCCTCTCCCAATGCAGTACCCACTGAGTCCAGGAGGGGGAGGCATTACAGAGCGAGAGAGAGAGAGAAGCTGTATTCGGAATGGTATACTACTAAACTGCATAATGCACTAGTATGTACTGCATACTACACACTGCACTTTTGATTGTGGTACCCTACACCAGGGGTCACTAATAGGCAGACCGCGGTTCCAATCCGGAACCAAATACCGGAACCGATAAACTACTGAGAAGGATTTAATTATGACAGCGTTTATTTAAAGCGGCGAAACGTTCATTGTCTTTACGGTTAACGTGCTTTACAGCGCAGTAAACTTACAGACCAATCGCGTGTGCTGTAAGATCACCAAACGCTCTCCTCTGCCAATCAGGGGTGGGTTTCCCGAAAGCTTCGTAACGCTAAGAACTTCGTTATCTCGTACTTAAGATTGATCGGTAATTAAAGAGTGTTTCCCAAACCCGTGCGTAACTAAAGTACTACGTAAACTCGCTCGCAGATTAAGGAGTGCCCTGACCCAGTCGTTATTCTTAACGAGCTTCTTTAGGGGATCTTGACTTGCAGTTCAGCACCTTAAACACCAGGGACCGCCAATTTTGAGGAAGAAAAAATATTATTTCCGTGGTTGAACAATTATATTATATAACTATTAATTATAATCAATTATATTACTATATAATTATTAATATTTTTATATTATATTACATTACTATTCATTATAATCAATCATATTACTATATAATTATATTATATTATATTATGTTATATTATATTATATTATATTATATTATATTATATTATATTATATTATTTCCTGTGTCTGCGGGTGCTCCGGTTTCCTCCCACAGTCCAAAGAAATTAGTTCAGGCTAATTAGATGTCGGATAAAATTTGCCCCTTAGGTGTGAGTGTGTGAGTGAATGTGTCTGTGTCTGTCTGCCCTGTGATGGATTGGCATCCTGTCCAGGGTGTATGCATTCCGCCCGATGCCAGCTGGTATAGACTCCAGCCACCAAGCGCCCCCCAAATCCCCCCTCCCTCCCCCGCGTCCCTTAACGGATAAAGCGGTTGACGAGTGAGTAAGTGAGTGAATAAGTTATATTATATTATAGTATATTACTTTATATTATAATGCCAACTGTGGCTTGTAGTCTAACTGGGCATATTGGAATTGGCCAATCAAACCCACGAGTAAATTATTAAAATGCAGATTAGCGATGATAGAAGTCTTGACATTAACGCTGCAAGAAATGCAATCAGTCAATTCCTGCAGATGATGCTCATGGTCTAAGCAAAGCTGCAAAGTCACCAAGTCCGTTGATTCTGTAATCAGGCTGTTACTGCGTCATACACACACTTATATACAGTTCCCACAAGACCAGGAATTACAGCACAACATAATATATTTCCATGCTATTTGGAAAATCCCTGGTATCCGGTGTGGTGTCTTTAATAACACCTACACGTATTGTAAAGGGTATCGGTGAAAGTGCAGGTAATATTTCATATTATTCCTTAATCAGGTGCTTCTAACCAACATTGTGGCCGTTCATCTGGGCAAACTCTGGGGTGTGTCAGCTCGCAAATATATAACTACCAGTCAAAAGTTGGACAAGTCTCATTCAATATTTTTTTTTTTTTAAGTTGTCGATTATTATTAAAACCATGAAAACTAATTGACGCAAATATATATATATATATATATATATATATATACACACACACAGGAACATAGGTATATGTATATTATTATATTATTTTTATAATATTAATAATTAGAATAATAATACATTAATATTACTATCAATATTACTATTAATAATGTTAGTATAGTATCTATTAATATAATATATATTAACAATAATAGTTTTAAAAATGTAAAAATAAGTTTAATGTTTTAAAATAGATTAGATTTTCGAGTATTTATTTAGTCATATGTATCTTTAGGAGTATAATGTTGTTAATTACAACACATTTCTACGTTTTTAGGGTGTAATAGTGAATAAATGCTGCATATTGCAGTGTTGAATCGATGTTTGTGGATCGATTGAGTGCGCTGTTTCAGGGGAGGAGTCAACAAAGATGTTCTTTAACCTCGTTCGTTAATTTTCACGTTGCGAAGCTCTTTGGGAAACACTCGCAGAACTGGCTCGTTCTTTACTCACGTCATTCGTTACTTCGTTCGTTATTCGCTAAGATTGATCGTTTTTGGGAAACCCACCCCAGATCTGTGCAGATGCGAGAGCGCGGAGCCACACAGGTGAAGCAGGCGGTGAGAAGTGGGAGAATAAAGCAAGAAACGCTAATACAGATGGTGCGCACCAGAAAAAAAACATAAAAAATACTACAGTTATAAAACATATTAACAGTAATGTAACCTCGCGGTGTTACTTGGAGGAATTAAAGAGAAACAACCGAGACAAGAGTCCAAAATAATCCACTTTACTCCCCCTGATCAGAAAAAAAAACCCTCGCTTGCAGGCGCGCTCTCTCTACTCCCAGAACAACCCTACCTCAAAACTAATGCAGCCCCCAGGGGACAAAAAGCATTAGCAACTCCCCCCATCAGTTTTACCCACAACATAATAAAGTATGCTTTATCATTAATATTAAATAAAATAAAACTGCTGTTAAAAGTTCAGCAAACATTTCTCCAAATATTGGACGATTTATCATTTATATAATTATTATTATGGCAGGCAGGCCTAAATCTAATATAAATCAAATCAAATAGAATAAATATAGCATTTTCATTTATTTTATGATAGGTGTTTCCATTTATTTAATGATAGGTTGATAATGTAATTATTGTGACAGGCCTATTTAAAACAAAAAATATTGTTGAAATATACTAGTATATGTAATTTGTTTTGTCTTTCAGTTGTTGGTAAAATACTGACAGAACTACTGTAGGCGTCTTCAGTAAACAGAATAAAACACTGAATTATAACACAAGTTAATATTGGCGTCGGTCCGGACCTTAGCCTGATGAAATTTTCTCTAACTGGACCGAACTGAATTCTAATTAAATACCCCTACCCTACACGATCCCGTGACACACCAGTCAGTGAATTCCTCAGAGTGAACAGGACAGACAGTAAACAGACAGAACATGAAAAATGTCCTACCTTTTCATTATTAAAACTAATATGTGTGCGAAGAGGGCAACAATGGGACCTGCATACTGTCCAGAACAGCAATTGCTGCTTTTATTTTAGAGTTTAATGTAAGTGCAGTTACCACAATTCTAACAACCATTCAGCAGCAGCCCCCACAACCCAAGTATGTTCCAGTTATATTTAAATAAGTTTTCCTATTTATTTTAGTAGATTGCTATTTTCATCCATGTAAGTACCAAGAAGAACACATTTAAACAAACTCTCATTCATATTTACACAATCTCAACAATAAAAAGAAATGAGACACATTGCACAAGTGAAACAATTTTATTAATTTGTATTCAAATCATTCCCTTATTTAAAAGAAAAATATGTATTAAAACTGAGGGAATTATTTATTAAATTAACAGAACAATTTATTAAAACTGAGGCAATTTGTATTAAATTAACAGAACGATTTATTGGAATTATTTATTAAATAAAGGGAACCATTTATTAAAATTTAGGGAATTATTTATTAAATTAACAGAACAATTTATTGGAATTATGTATTAAATAAAGAGAACAATTTATCAAAACTGAGGAATTACCTATTAAATTAACAGAATGGTTTATTGGAATTATTTATTAAATAAATAGAACAATTTATTAAAACTAAGGAGTTACTTATTAAATTAACAGAACATTTTATTGGAATTATTTATTAAATAAAGAGAACGATTTATTAAAACTGAGGGAATTATTTATTAAATTAACAGAATAATTTATTAAAACTGAGGGAATTATTTATTAAATTAACAGAATAGAGGTGCCCAATGTCATTGCCTACATTAGGGCTTTTAGCATTTTTAACCTGCAGATTTAACACACACGACATTTATTTCAGCTAAGGTCTGTTGTATTATGGTAAAGTGTAGTACAAGCATTTTAGAATAGTTTGCTTGTGAAGTTGTGCCACGTCAAACCATGCTGCCCTAGTGTTTATATATGTTTAACTGTAAAAATACAAAAGAAGCACCAGATTAGAGCATGTTCCCAGTATAAATCACAGTAGATGTAGGTTAGTATATTTGTGTAGAATAAATCACTGTATCATGATACATTTATGGTAAATAGAGGTCATTAGACACTGCTTTTATATATATTTTTAATATTAATTATTAGTTTCCATTTACATTTTAGTGCAATGACAGTGAGTCCAGTTTGTTTAAAGCAAAAAACTGCAAAAAAACAACAACATATATTATATAAAAAAAACACGAGAAATAATTAAAAAGTGTAGGTCAGCGCATGCGCAGTGCCTTTAGGAAGAACATATCGATGGGTAGCACAACTCGACGGAACACCTGGAATTGCAGCAGCGCATGCACATCTAACCTGATAAACATACTACAATACGCCTCAGTTGAATTGTAATTATTATTTAAAGGTAATTAATTGCTACTGTGCCATATGACATACTTTTAGTTTGGCAAAATGTGCATCGAGTTTCCTGTTCCTCCGTCGTGTGGATAATGCAATTTGGGAGAGGTTTATAACCATCTTTCTCTGTGAAATGTGAAAGTATATTCCCACACGTCATCTAGCATTTTTAAGCACAAAATACAGTTAGATATGTTGTCTGATATGTTCAGTGTAACTGTCGTTTGGGTAAACTAATTGTTTTCAGAGTAACGGGCACTGTTACAAGGGGTATGGAATGGAATGAGCATGAAGCTAAAATTATTTTGATATTAATCACAGACATGGATAATCTTAATCTAGACATGAAGGAGGAGCTTGAACATTTCTATGGTCCAGATAAGTTCCTGAGGAGGACATAAATAAATTGAAACTGGATAAGGTACCTTTATTTTCTGATGTTGTGCTCGTATGAAGCCAAGTACACTGTCTAAACTGGAGTAATCCTTTCTTCTAGAAAGTCCTGCTGATCTTAGCAAACGTAGTTTGCGCTCATTTACTGCATAATCATGTTTGATTTTGAGAATTAATAATATGTCTCTATATTTCAGTCCAAGATCAAAGACAAGTGCAAGTTGGTCCATACTCCTTAGTGCAAGGGCATAGGAGCGGGTTTGATATTGGGGGGGACATATTTGCTAATATGCACCAAAGCCCACATAGTTTCTTAGAACAACATTTAAGGAATTACTTTTAATCACAAAGAATCCCTTTTTTCAGTATTCTGTTTATTATTAGTTACATCCAAGTAAAGGTGACTTTACAACCTCCATGTTACTCCACATTACATTTAAACAAATATGCGTGAAATGTCTGAATTATATACATATATGACAAAAACTGATCAGTTATCATCTGCGCTTTTAATTGTTTCTACTGAAAGCACTTCTTATGATGGTGTCCTTTTTTGAAAAAAGAATGTAACTTTACGTTTCATAGAGATTTTTGACAGAAGTTAATATAAATATAAGACATCAGAAAAAAACATATGGATTTGCCTGGAATTCCCTATTTACTCAGGACTTGGTCTTACTGTGAACTACAAATTAGAGGTGGGCGAAACCGGGAATTTTGGTATCGATCCGATACCAAGTAAACGCAGGGCCAGTATTGCCGATATCGATACTGATACCGATACTTTTTAATATTTAAGCTTTATAGATCCAAATGATCCAAAAACCTAGGATATAATTTCACCAAACATTGTAAGTGATAACAAAATACTTTAGTATCACAATCAACATTTTTTGTTTAGAAACAATGGAACAGTAGCAAAACAAAGTTTAAATATAAAGTAAACAAATATTAAAAAATAAAATAACAATTCTCCCCTCACTAGACATCTTTTCTAGTTCTTTGTTTCTTTGTTTCTTTTTTTTAATAGAATTGTCATTTGGAAAAACAATAAAAAATAAGGAATTGTCTTCCTTTCAGTGCAATTCAAATGCAAGTTTTTCTTAAATAAACAGTGTAAAAAAATATCACTCAACACAAATCTCCTGAGGTAGAGGCGTGTCGACTCGAGGAGAGCGCTGAGTGGGCGGGGCCAGGCTGAGCCTACCTGCTGGCGGTTTGGCTGGCTTTGCTGAGCCATGTGACGCATGTGCAACAACAAGAGACCAGAGAGCAGACTGTGGTGAATCCTCGTGCGCAGCAGTCAGTGCGTGCGGCAGAGAAAAAAGCTTGAATATCGATATTTTTACACGAGTATTGCTCAATACCAATACCAGCGTTGGTATCGATATTATCGATATTTGGATCGATCCGCCCACCTCTACTACAAATGAACAGGAGTCAGGTAAGAGCAGTGTTTCTCAACCCTGTTCCTACACATTCTACTGCATATCCCCACTGTTTTCTCTGCTTTAAAGTCACTTAATAAAGTAAGTGGTGGTAGGATGTGTCTGATATACATAATGATTTATGCTCAAAAGGGGGCTAAGGGATTGTAACAAGTAAACTCAGTAAAGGATTGTTTAAGCTGATCAGTTGGATCTGGTGGAAAACACACAATTTTAGGGCAGAGACCAGGGTTAATAAACTGCTTTAAACTACCAACATAAAGTATTGTACTAAATTCTGGCTATCCACTACATCCAGCTTCTAGATAACTTGTTTCGTTCATTATAGCTCACAGTAAATCCTGCAATCCTAATTTAATAAACACAGTTTGAAAATGAAACATCAGGGCAAGCTGAACATTACATATATAGTTTATTTTTTTCTTAAACCTTGACTCCCTGTCTAGCTAATTCCAAAGTTAAGCTAACTGACTCACACCGCTGCAGTTTATTAATCACACAGTGGGTTTAATCTGTGTGTTTTGATTTGTCTTTTTAACCAGCTATCAGAAATAATCTCAACACAGGTCACATGGTTAGCTCCGTTACCTTTCTCTTAGAAAAATGGCCATATATCCGGATTTACTTTAACACCAGCTGCTGCTGGACACCGCTGCTAAATCTCACAGTGAGGGGGAGGGGCTTCTCCCCCACCGCTGACTCTTCTCGCAAAACCAGCAAGCTGATGGGCTGTTTCTCCTGAAAGGCGGGACTTTCTCCCTGAACCGGCAGTGTGATTGGTTTCCCTTTACACAGCGCTTAGCGGTTTGTCTCCTCATTAACAATACAGCTGAGCGAAACGATATCATTTTTGGGGGGGACAAAATCCACCTGTTTCTAATATTCCCCGGGTTTCTACACCAATGGTTGTATGTAGCAAGGCTTTTGGGTTTAGCTCTCACACAGATCTACTGCTGATTTTGCTTATTTCTGTCAGCTGTATTCACATTCAGGGCTCTATCCACGCATTCCCCTAGTCCAGCTCTGTGTTTTTCCATTGCCCACTGCAGCCCCCTTTCTGCTGTCCAATGCCCAAACTCTCACACTCTGATAGTCATTGAGCAGCGAAGGAATGCCAGTTCCTGAAATTAAACAGGTCAGTGTTCACAATGCAGCAACCCTGCTCTAAAGGTCCAACCCTGAAAGAAACATAAACAAACCTACCATGCACATATAATTAACAAAATAAAACAAGTTTCCCTATTTTATAAGCTTTCCCAATCTAAATTATTCTAACCAAATACATTTGACAAACAAAAAAACATAGAACATAGTCTTTTTAAAAATATATTACAAATTAACAAATCAGTTTCTTTGAACAATGTGTTAAACATTCCCAGTCCACTCTCCATATCTATTTCTAGCTTTTGTACTCTTTGTTGGATGCCCTTTTGGTTGTGTGGGCTGTAGGATGTTTAGTAACGGTCCACTTTGTTTTTTATTGCACTGTGCTACCCCCACTATCACAATCTGTGGCCAGTACACCAGGAGACATGGAGGCCGTAGAAGGGCAACAACCCAGCAGCAGGACTTCCTCCTTTGTGCAAGAAGAAACAGGAGGAGCAGTGCAAGAGCCCTGCAAAATGACCTCCAGCAAGTCAAGTCAAGTCAAGTCAAATATTTTATTGTCAATACTGCATATGTGCAGGACATACAGAGAATTGAAATTACGTTACTCTCCTTCCCAATTTTACAGCAAGTACAGATAATAGATATAATAAAGGAGAATGGGAGACACTATGTGTACAATACAGCAGGGACACAAATAGACATACATGAGACAAAAACAAGGTGCAGTAGTGTGGGGGAGAAATAGATATATAAATATAAGTAAAAAAAAGAAGTAGATATATAATATAAAAGAGTGAGAGACACTATATGTACAATACAACAAGACAATAAACACACGTAAGACAATAGTGCAATATTGATGGTGATTGAGATGGAATTACAGTATAAATAGTAAATAACAGTAGTGCGAATAGGGTATATGGTATATAGCTTAAGGCTGGTAAAGTGAATGGGTGCGTAAGTCCTTAAAGTTCACAGTTTAATTAAAGTGGAATTAAAGTGCGTATTGACAGTGCAAGTATATCAGTAGTGCAGGTATTGTGTAGTGCAAGTCCGTTTGGAAGGGACCAGTACTTTGTGCATTGTAGTGCAGAGTTTCAGTACTGTATTAGTGGGGGGGTCAGGATGCTGAGTGAGTGTGTGCAGGGGGCAGGATTGGGACGGGGGGTAGAGCAGGAAGAGAGTTCAGCATCCTCACAGCCTGATGGATGGGGCTGTCTCGCAGTCTGCTGGTCCTTGCCCCGAGACTCCGCAGTCTCCTCCCTGATGGCAGCAGCCTGAAGAAGCTGTGTAGTGGGTGGGAGGGATCTCCTGCCAGGCGGAGGGCTTTCCGTGTGAGGCGGGAGCTGTACAAGTCCTGAAGGGAGGGGAGAGAGGTGCCAACAATCTTCTCAGCTGCTCTCACGATGCGATGGAGGGTCCTGCAGCAGGATGCTGTGCAGGCCCCGTACCACACGGTGAAACAGCTGGTCAGGATGCTCTCGATGGCCCCTCTGTAGAAGGTGGTCTTCTCAGCTTGCGGAGAAAGTAGAGACGCTGATTTGCCTTCCTGGCCAGTGATGCTGAGTTGGTGCTCCAGGAGAGGTCCTCTGTGACGTGCACACCCAGGAACTTGGTGCTGCTCACCCTCTCCACAGCAGTTCCGTTGATGAATAGAGGAGTGTGCTGTGTGTGAGTCCACAACAATCTCCTTGGTCTTCTCTGTGTTCAGAGAGAGATTGTTGTGTTTGCACCAGGAGGCCAGGCGGCTCACCTCGCTCCTGTAGTGTGACTCATCGTTGTTGCTGATGAGACCCACCACCGTCGTGTCATCCGCAAACTTGACGAAGAGGTTGAAGGTGTGTGCTGGTGTGCAATCATGGGTCAGCAGAGTGAACAGAAGGGGGCTCAGCACACATCCTTGGGGAGCCCCTGTGTTCAGTGTGGTGATGCTGGATGTGCTGCTGCCAACCCGCACTGCCTGTGGTCTTCCAGTCAGGAAGTCTAACAGCCAGTTGCACAGTGAAGTGCTCAGCCCCAGACTGTCCAGTTTGTGTATGAGCTGTTGGGGGACGATTGTGTTGAATGCTGAGCTGAAGTCAACAAACAGCATTCTGACGTAGGTGTTCTTCTTGTCCAGGTGTGTGAGGGCTGAGTGGAGAACAGTGGAGATGGCATCATCAGTCGAGCGATTTGACCGATATGCAAACTGGTAGGGGTCCAGGGAGGGGGGGGAGCGAAGACTTGATGTGATGCATGACTAGTCGTTCGAAGCACTTCATGAGGATGGGGGGAGTGCAACTGGACGATAGTCATTGAAACAGGATTGCGATGCCTTCTTTGGGACAGGGATGATGGTGGTGGCTTTGAAGCATGTGGGAACCACCGCCTGACTCAGAGAGGTGTTATAGATGTCAGTATAAACCTCTGCGAGTTCCCAGGCACAGTCTCTCAGCACACGACCAGGAATGTTGTCAGGCCCAGGAGCTTTCCGAGCATTGATCCTGCTGAATGCTCCCCTCACACTGTCTGGGGATAGTGTTAGCACCTGGTCACCAGGAGGAAGGATGGATTTCTGGGCGGGTGTGTTGTTGAGTGGCTCGAACCTTGCGAAGAACCCATTCAGGTCGTTCAGCAGAGATGTGTCGCTGTCGCAGGTCTGTGGATGTAGTTTATAGCCTGTGATAGACTGGATACCCTGCCACAGGTTCCGTGTGTCTCTGCCGTCACTTAAGCGTTGGGAAATCTTCTTTGAGTACTGCCTATTAGCTTTCCTTATCCTGCGGGACAGGTTGGCCCTAGGTGTCCTCAGGCCTGCCTGGTCACCTGTTCTGAAGGCTTGAACTTTCTAGCCTTCAGCAGCTTGTGGACCTCTCCTGTCAGCCATGGTTTCTGATTCGCTCAAACAGTGATGGTGTTGAGGTCGGTTACATCATCAGTGCACTTGGTGATGTAGGCAGAGACAGTTTCTGTGTACTCCTGAATGTCTGTGGAGTTGTTGTGGGTGGCAGCCTCTCTGAACATATTCCAGTCTGTTGTGCTGAAACAGTCCTGAAGTGCCTCTGAGGAACCCTCTGGCCACACTCGTACCTGCTTAAGAACTGGTTTGGTGACTTTAACCAGTGGTCTGTAAGCTGGCATTAGTATAATGGTGAGGTGATCAGAGGCTCCCAGGTGTAGGAGGAGGGAGGCTCTGTAGGCTCCTCTGTGTGTGGTGAAGACCTGGTCCAATATGTTGTTCCCCCTGGTTGGAAAGTCTATGTGTTTAAAAAGTCCAGAAAACACACTCTTTGGGTCTGCATGGTTGAAATCTCCAGCCAGAATGAGAAAAGCATCTGGATGAGCTGTCTGCTGCTCACTGATGTTCTGGTACAGTTCATTCAGTGCTTCACTCCTCACGCTGTTGTTGGAGGTTGGAGGGATGTAAACAGCAGCGATCAGCACGGCGGAGAAATCTCTCGGTAGATAGAACGGACGGCACTTGATGATCATCAGTTCCACTACCGGTGAGGAGTGTTTACAGACCACAACAACATTCCGACACCAAGCATCGCTGATGTAAACACAGAGTCCACCGCCGCGGCTCTTACCTTCGTCAGCTAGCGCGCGGTCCGCCCGATAGCATGTTAGCCGCTCCAGCTGAACGGCGTGGTCCGGGACGCTGTTGTTAAGCCAGGTTTCGGTGAAAACATAAACACAGCAGTCTCTCACGGTCTTCTGAGTTGACTGAAGTAAGCGGATGTAATCCAGTTTATTGTCCAGAGAGCGTACATTGGCCAAAAGCATGGTGGGGATAGCTGGCTTGTGTGGGCTAGCCGCTAGCCTCACTCAGATACCCCCGCGCTTACCCCGTTTCTGCCTTCTCGCCTGCCGCCTGTGGCGCTTCCATTGTAGGCGAGCTGCAGCGGTGGGGGTGCGGGTGTCCGGAGCACGCCGCAGACTCGCAGTTCTTCTCGGAGTTTGCGGTTTAACTCCAAAAGTGAGTTTCTGCCGACTCCAAGCAGAAACTCACGGCTGTAGGTGCGTTTCAGGACGTGAACGCATGACAAAGACGTACAAAAACACTGCGACTTACGAGACAAAAAACACGAAAACGCTGTTTCCTCGGGGGAGAGAGAAGCCGCAGCGTGTGCACGCGCCGCCATCTTGGTATAAGGAGCAGGCCACTAATATCCATGTTTCTGCTCAAACTGTCAGAAACAGACTCCATAAGGGTGGTATGAGGGCCCGACATCCACAAGTGGGGCTTGTGCTTATAGCCCAACACCGTGCAGGCTGATTGGCATTTGCCAGAGAACACCAAGATCGCACTGAGCACGTGGGACAGAGTCTGGAGACGCCGTGGAGAACGTTCTGCTGCTGCAACATCCTCCAGCATGACCGGTTTGGCAGTGGGTCAGTAATGGTGTGGGGAGGCATTTCTTTAGAGGGACGCACAGACCACCATGTGCTCACCAGAGGAACCCTGACTGCCAATAGGTACCGGGATGAGATTTTCAGACCCATTGTGAGACCATATGCTGGTACAGTTGGCCCTGGGTTCCTTCTGATGCATGACAGTGCTAGACCTCATGTGGCTGAAGTGTGTCAGCAGTTCCTGCATGATGAAGGCATTGATGCATCATGTCTCGCTCCATCCACCAACGCCACACTGCACCACAGACTGTCCAGGAGTTGATTAACACTTTAATCCAGGTTTGGAAGGAGATTCCTCAGGAGAAAACTTCATCAGGAGCAGCCCAGGCATTGTAGGGAGGTCACACACACACCCACTACTGAGCCTCATTTTAACATGTCTTGAGGAATTTCCACTGAAGATGGATCAGCCTGTCATTTGATTTTTTTATTTTGATTTTGAATATGATTTCAAATCCAGACCTCCATGTGTGACAGGAACGACCTGTAGGGGGTGTATAGTTCCATTATGGCCCTTTTAAATGGAGACACCAGGACTGGGGGGCTAAAGAGTGTTTACATAGGAGACTGTAATGTTCGGCCGCATTTATAACGGACTGCAGTGGGTCCGCGACTCTTGCATAAAGATCATTTGCTAAGGAGACTACACTATCGAGTCAGACTTTACCGCTGGGCAGTGATGACGTAGTGCACAGGTAAAGATGGTTTGTAGAGGAGAAGGTACTCTTAAGCTGGTTTTGCGTTGGACAGCGGCAGTGACGTATTGCGCAGATGAGCGGGGTTGTTATATTACCGGTCCTGCGCAGTTGCATTTGTTTGGCGTGGTGAACGATAGCGGCATAAGTCGGCAGTGCGGCGCGATTCTGCGGTGTAAGTACAAGTCTGGTGTTTAATAGCGCTAGTAAGCTATAAATTGCTAACTGATGGCTGGTGTAATATTTTTACAGACTGAGACCTGTCTGAGCGCCTTAGGATCTAACTCAGTGTGGTGGTAAACGGTGTGTGACTATGCTGGTGTGAGTATACATTTGGTGTCTATTTAGTTTTACTAAAGTTGTATGTGTGTAGTTGACTGATATGCTGGTGTTACATCCTACAGGATGAGAGCTGTAGAGAAGTTGGCTACAGGTGTATGTAAAAGGTGTTGAGAGTTGAGGAGCCCAGTGTTGGCCAACTGTAAGTTTTAGGTTGGTATTTTATGAATTTAGTGATTAATCTGTGTATCTGGCATAAAAGGGAAACATGACAAGGGTATGTAGAGGGCGTTTGTATATGTATAGGAATGTTTAAACGTGTATATTAAGACTTTGTTTTTAAAATATATAACTAAATTGTTTAGTATATGGAATTTAAACAGGCAGTAAGCCAATATTGGTGGGACAATTTAGTGTATTAAGGTAGGTTTTGATTTTAAGCTGGTGTGATTTTTGTATTCTTTTTTTAATTTAGAATTTCTCTCTGTAGAGGAGAGTGGATAATTAACTACTGAAAGCAGACCAGTCCCAGTGAGAACCTCTGAAGGTTCATCTTATAGTGGTTGAAGGTAATAGGATGTTTGTGTGTGTGTGAGTATGCTGGTGTGAGGTGTGTCTGCCTATGTGAAGAAAAAAACAAGGGAGATGTATAAATAAATTAACGCTGGTTTTCATCCCCTTGCTGTAGGCTACCCTGTTGGCACCAGTCGCTGTTTTGTTTTGGTTCTTGGTTTTGTTTATTGTTTTTCTGTTTAATAGAATTCAAGGATTAATTTTTTTTTTTTGTATTATTACTATTATATATTTTTTTTATACACGGTTGATCCTATTATATTGTCCTATACTTCCATGTTTATTGGTGGTAATAATTGGTGCTTGTGACCTGTATACTGTCTGTTTCTTGATCTTAAAGGGCCAGTGTTGCATGATATTCAGTAAAGAGGGCAAATTGTTTTAATTAGATTAAACAATTAAAATACTCATTTTTTTTAATTTTGTTGTTTTTTTTGTTTTGTTTTTTTCTTTTAGGTGCTGTGGTGGGGCATCCTCCAGTGGGGAGCTATTTTGCATTTGTCGTGGTTGTGTGTGGGTAACTAAATTCACGAGTGTTTTTTTTGTTTGCAAGTAGTGCAGTGAGTTATTTCTTTTTTTTTTAAGTAGAAGGACTCCCACTGGAGTGATACGACCACCACAGTGACCTTTATTACATGTCCATATTTATGTTCATAAATAATTTTTTTTATTGTTTATAATAAAGATTGTTATTGATTGCCCTCTACTTGGTTGCCGTTTCTGCTCATTCAGTTGAGACCCCTGTAAGCGGGGAGTGGTGCCCAGATAACTAAGGTGTGCGCAGGTGTTGGGTGGGTTGGTTGTTTTGGGAGTTGGCATTATTATTATAAAGATAATTTTCTTGAATTGGCTCACCCACCACCAGTGTTACACATGCATACCTGTCAAGTCTCCCGTTTTGGCCGGGAAACCGTATTTTACTCCTCTTTCCCGCCGTCCTCCCGTATTAGTATTTTCCCGTAAATTTCCCGTATTATACTAAATAAAAAAATATATAGGCCACAGGCGACAATGCACTGACCGCTGTGTGTCTCTTAACCAATCGTGGTGCCGGTTCAAGGAGAAAGTCCCGCCTTTCAGGAGAAACAGCCAATCAGCTAGCTGGTTTTGCAGAGCGCAGTTTAGTGTGCGGGAAGCCCCGCCCCTCCCCTCGCTGTGAGTTCAGGCAGCTAGTCGGAGCAGCTGTCGTTAAAGCTAATCTGGATATACGGAGATTTTTCTAAAAGAAAGGTAATTAACCATGTAAACTGTGATGAGATTGTTTCTGATAGCTGGTTAAAAAGACTTTTCTCTGAATCAAAACATAAATTAAACCCACTGTGTGTTTAATAAAATACAGCTTGTGACTCAGTTAGCTTAACTTTAGAATTAGCTAGATAGATATTCAGGGTTTGAGAAAAATCTACATCTATCTATATATATCTATCTATCTATATATATATATATATATATATATATATATATATATATATATATATATATATATATATATATATAATGCCCTGCCCTGATGTGCCTGATCAGCCAATAACTATCATTTCCAAACTCTATTAGTTCAGGGCTAGTTTTAGGGTTTGTTAGAATTTGTTTAAATCTCAGGTATTGTGGTAATGTATTATAATGTAATGTAATGTATTATTTAGAAGGGGTAGAAGAGATGGTTGAGCTGGAGAGAGAGAAAATGTGGAGAGGGCTGAACTGAACTGATCAGGAGTGGACTGAACGATAGAAAGAAGTATTAATGAAAGATTATTAATTGTGTAGGCCCCTTAGGACTATTATTTACTTATGGAATATATCTCATCCATGTCCTTTTTATAAATTTGTGCACCCTTCAATTTCAATTTTAAATCTATTAAATAAAAAAAAAATATATATATATATATATATATATATATTTTTTTTTTTCCCTCGTTTGGGCTGTTGGGGCGGCGGAAAAAATCCCTTATTTTTAAGTCCAAAACTTGACAGGTATGCTCCATGGGATAATAATTTTGATGTAATTTGATCATTTTTATGTTATTTTGTTCTCAACGCATTCCACTATGTAATAAATAAAGATTTTCAACTGAAAACTTTATTTTTTGAGCAGTGTATATAAAAAGAGTTAATATTAATAATGCTGAATAGGACTACAGTATATATGTATTTGGCAGAACTGAGCTAATTAACTATATAAGTCTGGCCCTCTAAAACTGTTGAAAAAAGTGGCCCCTTGGGAATTAATTACCCACCCCTAAACTAGTGGACACAGTAAAGCATTCACTAAATGCTATGTAGTATATCTTTTTATCATATTAAAAACTTGTTGTGTAAATCAGAGTGAGCTGGTGATCGAACTTAGTTGCTGATAGGCCAGTTTACTTACTTAGACACATCTGTTCATATGAATCAAAGCCCACCCTATAGTGACAACATTTGTGGAATTACTTTTAATCACAAATGAACATTTTTTGGTACTTCTGTTTATTATTAGTTACATCCAAGTAAAGGTGATTTAACAACCTAAACATGTTACTCCACATTACATTTACTGCTGTTAAAAAAATTATGTGTGCAATGTCTGAATTTTATACATATGACAAAAACAGATGAGTTATCACCTAATGTTTAAAAAAAATATAACATATGTAATTATTATTATTATTATTATTATTATTATTATGTTTTGGCATGTCAATTCTATTGTATATTTGCATATTTACATTTAAGCCGCTCTTGAAAAAAAAACTTTGGGTTCTGTGTTTTTATTTTTAATATTCTGTAAGTAAAGTAATCTGTTATGTAAAGGAATGTAATTTTACATTTCATAGAAATTTTGGGCAGAAGTTAATATAAACATTATATAACCCAAACCCTCCTAGTCTGTTAGTATCATGAGCTTTTACTAAAGGACCAGATATATTCCATCAGTAAATCTATTCCTCAATAAAGTATGCAAAACAATACATAAACAATGGATTTCCTTTAACAATGTTATAATGTAAACAAATTACTTGTTTCTGAATTGTTCTTTTACTTCTTATGAAACACTGAAACAAATTATTAAATTATTAATTATTAAGAAATATTAGTAATTATTAGTCCTAAGGGCCTACACTATTAATACTCTTTTAAAATTACACATATATCCTGTATGCAATGTCTTGCTTCTTTTAACCTGTTCTTTCTTTTGATCAGTTCAGTTCATTTCAGTCCTCTCCACATTTCCTCTCTCTCCGAATCTCCTCTACCCCTCGAAATAATAACTCTAACAGACCCTAACTCTAACCCTGAACTATTAAAATAAGTTCAATTTGCAACATTCACAACTCACTACTTTTGCAAAATTCTCTTTCTCTTTACACTTTTCACAAACTTGTTGCTGTATAGTTGCTCAAAACATACAATTACAGTAAAAAAAATCCATAAAAAACATTTGAATTTGCCTGGAATCCCTCTATTAACCCTGTTTTTGCATATTGTACTGCATATTCCCACTTTTCTGCATATTCTAAAGTTTTCTCTGCTTTAAAGGCATGTAATAAAGTAAGGGGTGGTTTGATGTGTTTAATACTCTGCTGGATATAGATGATTAATTTATGATCCATAGGGAGCTAAGAGATTTGAACAGGTAAACTTAATAAAGAATTGTTTATTAGCTGATCAGCTGGATCTGGTGAAAAACACACAATTATAGGGCAGTATAAAGTATTGTACTGAATTCTGGCTATCCACAACTTCTAGCTAACTAGTTAAGCTAGCTAAAGATTTTGGTAACACTTTCTATGAATCAGGTATCTATAAAGCATTATAAATGCATTCATAAAACTTTATAAACCATTCATAATGCTCTATAACACTTGACATAAGCCTTTCTAACTATACATAAATGTTTATAAACTCAAACATAAAACGTTATAACACCACAGTATAAAGCTTTATACCACTAAGCGTTATAATGCATTATAATATATGTGTATTTGCTGTTCTTAGCATTATTAATGAGACCTGTTTCATAAAGCTTAATAGACGTTGAGATGCTTTATAAAGATCCACAGCGATGCCTTCCCTCTAACTGCTATATGCTATAAAGAAAATTGTTCTGTAAATGCACATAACATCTAATGAACACTTATAAGCGCTTTTCACAGACTTTAAGTAAAGTGATGAGTTATTCCACATTAACAAAGGCATATGACAAATTATAAAGCTTCATAAGCACTTTTTACAGACTTTAAGTAAAGTGATGAGTTCTTCCACATTACCAAAGGTATATAACAAATTATAAAGCTTCATAAATGTTCCTTACAGCACGATAATGATTAATGTCTAAACAGAAAAACACAATTACTAGTTTGTACTTTAAACAGGGTAGCATTTATTAACAATGCATACATTTTACATCAAATCTACTTAATGGATGTATACAAAAAAGATGCGAGTTTACAAACATATAACCCAAAACCATTAATATTTTACATTTTCTGTTTTTATCAGTAATTGATTTAGAGTCAGAAAAGTGTAAATCTGAATTTCAGTACTATTTTTATATTGCAAAAACCATAACGAACGTGACCAAAATATTAAATTACATGGATGGAAATTAGCTGGACATATTTGCCTCTATTATTAAAAATATCCTTGAACACACTGTCAAACTATGTGCCAATATTAAAACATATTAATACAGATTATGTATTTTTGCATTTAATGACTGCAGATGCTAAGATCCACTATTCTGAATGCTCCTCTGGACTATTTAATTAAGAATGGCTTTTATACATTTTTCTAATGTCATGGAGCAGTCTTCCCAGTATACCCCATTTGTGCTTCTTGGCGAGCCAGTGTTCCCATTCTATAATCTTCAGGTACTGTTTCAGGAGTTTTGTGTTTCGGTTTGCTCTGTGTCGCCACACATCAACCTTGAATTTTTGCCAAGCCCTCTCCAGGTGCTGGGTGTGAGCCCTAGTGAGTGGATGTACAAAATGTCTCTTGTGGCAAACAGTATGGTGGTCATATCCAAGATCTGAAAGACCTCTGTACGCTCGCCACTCATCAGTAATGATACTGGTGCCTCTTCTCACATAGTGTCTCACAACAGGTAGCATCTGTGCACTCGACCTCTTGGAGACGATTTTCAGTATGGGCTTCCGGGTGGTAACGCCCACTTCAAGAATTCCTAGTACCCACTTTTTGCTCCGTCGCCAGGTAGAACCTACACGTCCACGATTGTACTGTAAAAACATTTAAGAAAATAAAGAAAGTTATGGACTTCAATTAAACGCTTTGCATTACACAATACATTATTTTAACATATACATGGTTAATAGTTTTTTATGTGCACCTACATTTTTAATTACTGAACATTAGAGGGTGGTTCATTTTATCATACATATGAAATCTCTTTAAAATATGCAACATTGACCAGCTAGAATGGCAGGAAAAATATATATTGTTTATTTATATACATTTTGAAGAATGAATTTCATAATAACATATGCTCTAATATAATAAAAGTAACATAGGTTCTTACATACAGTGAGGAAAATAATTTGATACACTGCAGCTTTTGCAAGTTTTCCCACCTACAAAGAATGTAGAGATCTGTATTTTTTATCATAGGTACACTTCAACAGTGAGAGAAAAAATAAAAAAAAATGTAAAAATCCAGAAAATCACATTGTATGATTTTTAGATAATTAATTTGCATTTTATTGCAACAAAAAAAAATAATTTTATCATCTACCAACCAGCAAGAATTCTGGCAATTACAGAGGTCAAGTTTAGACTTCACGCTGTAGAAGGGATTTTGGTTCACTCCTCAATACAGATCTTCTCCAAATCTTTCAGGTTTCAGGGCTGTTGCTGGGTAACATTGAGTTTCACCTGCCGAAGATTTTCTATTGGGTTCAGGTCTAGGTAGGACACTCCAGGACCTTCAAACACAGCCAGAAAAAGTCAGAATAGGAGAAACTTAGTAAAGAAAAGGGTGCAGGTCTGTTAAAGACAGAATTCTTGCTGGTTGGTAGATGATCAAATACTTATTTTATGCAATAAAATGCAAATTAATTATTTAAAAATCATACAATGTGAAATTTCTCTGGTTTTCTACAATAAAAAATGACATATCTCTCCATTCTTTGTAGGTGGGAAAACTTGCAAAATCGTTTGTGTATCAAATACTTATCTTCCATACAGTAGGTGGCTTATTGTGTTATCAATAAATCACAATTATCATCAATGCCATTCTGGTGTTAAACTATAACTATAAAAAGTATTCATTACTACATGTACTAAGGGCCTTCCCATTGTCACATAACCACATAACTGTAGCTAATAGTTTTAATGTTTGCTGGCGCATAAAATAGTTTACCTGATGCAAAATGTAAGAATCTAAAAACTCTAAAAATTAATGTTTAAAATGAAACAAATTATTTGCAAGAATGCATTCTTATATATATATATATATATATATATATATATATATATATATATATATATATATATATATATATATAAGAATGCATATAATATATAAAATAATATATATATATTAGGGGTGTCACGATCTCAATATTTTATTGAATCGATCGAAATGAGGTCATGGTCTCGAGCATCGAAGTCAAAAAGACGATCGACGATCCCTCCCTCTAAGCTACGCAAATGACGCAGCGCGCTACGCAAATGGCGCAGCACCAACACAGTGCATCCTGTTCATTTAAATAGAGAGAGACGCTGCATGAGCGCAGCCACGCCCTTCGTTCAGCTGTGTGAGAAAGGCAGAGAACAGCTGCCTTTCAACCACGGAGGAGAAACTAAAAACGGATTTATAGAACTATAGATCACAGTGAGGTTGATTAAAAATCTTAAACTTATGATTGACTACACCTGTTGCTTCATTTGAATAATAAAAACATCTTTCTCTCAGATAAAGTTAATAATATATCTTTCTTAAAGACTTGTCATTCTCAGTCTTATTTTTCATGTTTAATTGTTATAGTAGGATAGAGTTCAGTTTGTTAAGGCTTTAATTGTTCTGTTATTTTGTACATGACCGTTCCTTTTTTTTTATTATTTTATGTTGCTGTTTTAATAGTGCACACTGTTGCTACCAAAAAAAGCCACTAGATGGCATTACATATATATCTTAATAAATAGTATATTATTTAAATTTAATGAGGCATATGCCTCTCTGCTGTAAAAAAAAATTAAATCGAGAATCGAATCGAATCGTGACCCTCAAATCGGAAATAAAATGGAATCAAGGATTTCGAGAATCGTGACACCCCTAATATATATACATATATATATATATATATATATATATATATATATATATATATATATATATATATATATATATGTATATATGTATATATATATACATATGTATATATATATATCAATATATATATATATAAAATGTGCATATCAAGCACATCTGGGATTTTTAAGGAACTTTGGCAGCACCTGTCATTTTTTAGGTGAAAATGTACCTAAAAAACTGAAAGGGGTTCTTGAGTTACAAGTGGCTCTGAATTGTATTGGGTTACAAACCAGTTTAGGTACTACGTAACTTACGAAGCAAATGTTTTAGTGAAATGCTTGTACTTGAAGATTCATCTTTATTTTGATGTTCCAAAGTTTTGGGAAAAACACCCCAGGTTAGTCAAACATCTGCACCTTTCTTTTGTGTGAGAATTTACTCTCATCTATCATCACAAAGTGGTGTGGGCCCCCAACACGCATCCCTCCACGCTGTCGAAGTTTTGTCATCGCTGAAATGCAGACCTTGAGCACAGACAAATTACAGGTAAGATTTTCTTATAAAAATATAATTATTATTATTATTATTACATTATTATGTCATGTACTTTGCTTGGTGAAGTGTTTAAATTAGGGTTAACAACTATTTAGGATAATGAAAATGTTCTTACTTTTCTCAAAGCTGATGTCATTTTGGTCAGAGTTCTGCTACTGCCAGCTATCCCATCCTCAATAAGGTCCATCTGTCTCTGTCTCAGGCCCTGAGAAAATCTTAGGATTGGATATTGTGAATATTGTCTGTAGCCATATTGTTACTATAGCTACTGTTAAAAAACATTAATAGTAAAATAATGTCTTGGTGGCATTTAGTTTACTGTAAAGTTTATATATTTTTCACAAACAATACATAATTGCTTACCTATAGATGAACTCTAAGTGTTGTCGCAGAGATAAACGGGAGCGAAAAAACATAGACCCCTTCCGGACAGAAGCCGTAATGTCTGTATGGTGATGTGCATTCCTTGTGCAACACCTGGCAAAATAATTAGGAGTTTACATTAAATACATCTATATTTGATTCGTTAACATACTGCAACGAATATATATTTTTTACTATTAAGTAAATAGTAATCAAAATCTCACCACTGATATCCATCTCCTTGGAACCGTTTGTGTAACTTCATTTTTTTCTTGCATGAGTTGCATTTCATTGCTCTGGGCAGAATTATTTTTTTCTGCATCCATCGCACAATCTTACATCTGTTTCGAAGATTATCCCTGCCTCTTAATAATCCAAGAATTTCTCTTTGAATTAATGTCATTTTACCCTGCGTACTATTACCACAGCCTCAGTTTGCTTCTGTCCAGAAACGCGTCCCGCGTTTAGCTTGAAAGGAGGAGCTGTAGTCATGTGATGCAGCAAAGAACTGTAAGCAGAGAATCTCTAGAGAGGAGATTACCCACTTGAGAATTTCTTCTCCTCTAATATCTTCTAATTTTCTCAACACAAAACCATATCAGATGTTTTAGTATTGCGGGCATACATTTTTAAAGCTTTTAAACGTTTTAAACATGCTCTAGCTGTAACTCCAGCATCAGCTCACCCACATCATCATACAAAAGCAGTAATGTTAGCGCCTTTACTAACTAAAACCTGTAAATTCTGTACAAAAACTGAAATATATGTTATTTTTTTTGCTATTTTATCAAAATATATCATTCTACTTTCCAAAATCCAAGAAATGTCACGAAATTTGAGTTTGTAGCCGTTTAACTCCATTCACTTGTATTAATTTTGGACTCCCTCGCGGGCTCCCTCTAGTGGTGGCGGGGATAGGAAGTGGGTATGCTCGCCATAAACCAACTTTGTTATAGGACCTCATTTCAAGCACTGAGAGTAAAACGGACATTTTCAGACTGCTGCTACAGAAGCAATTCAGCCATACAGCCGTCTTTCTTAAGGTGCGATTCAAAATCTGTAAACTTAAAAATCTTAATTGTAGGTCAGTCAACATAAGCAGCTATAATGTGGTAAACTAGCTAGGTATCTTGCTAATTTACCCAATGTGCTGCTAGTCAACTAATTTAGCAGCATACAGTTACCTGCTGGCTAGCTATTAGCTAAACTCGTTTTTTTCTACAAATAATATAGTTAACGTTATATATGTAATATAGCTGTAGTAAAAATTAATGTTTTAGACTGTTTTATTGTTGTGTTTGTTAAAATGACCTAATTAATGAGCTAACATTAACTAGCCATGACAACTCCAGACTGCAGTGACTCCTAACTATACAGATTAGCTATAAGTAATTTTGGTCAGATTATCAATAGAAACTAATATAGGACATTCAACTGTATGTAACAGAAAGCAACAAAATGTATATATATATATATATATATATATATATATATATATATATATATATATATATATATATATATATACATTTTGTTGCTTTCTGTTACATACAGTTGAATGTCCTATATTAGTTTCTATTGATAATCTGACCAAAATTACTTACTTACTAATCTGTTTATATATATAAATGTGAAACTTTTAATAGCAAGGTTAGTTGTTAATAAGTTATTATTTTTCATAGATGGACACGCGTGGACGGAAGAAGGCCGTTTCAAATGAAACATCTGAGGCAAATGTTCTACCACCACAGCAGAGTAAAGCAGGCAAGTATTCAGGTTTAACATGTGCTTGTTATAAGTTTACTCAAAAAAAAAATATTTCTTGTTGGGTAGTACACTATCTGATTTTATATATGTGTAGAATTCAATGTTTCTAAATTCTACCTGATGAGCCACATAACTGAATAGTTTCAGCTATTTCAAAAAATAAAGATGTCAAAAGTATCCACAATTATTACTCAAGTAGAAGTATAGATACTAGGGTGTAAAAAAAAAAGTTGAAGTATCAAGTTTATTCTAGTAAAAGTGTAAAAGCACAAGTAATGTAAGAAGAAAAAAAACAATTAAGGACAAAAGCTTAGGCCACATGTGTCAAACACAAGGCCCGCGGGCCAAATGTGGCCCGCCACGTCTTTTTATGTGGCCCGCGAGAGCTTGTAAGATCTTAGTGTCTATAATAAATAGGTCAGAAGCGTTCTTTGACCAAAAAATACATTTCCCACAATGCTTGTCGATTGTATTACCCGCAAAGTTACGGCTTACTGCCGTAACTTTTTGATGTGGAAACCCTGCCGGAGGGAAGGTGTAACTTCGCGGGTGGAATTGAGACATATAAATGTTTATCCCATAATGTCCAGAAAAAGAGAAGTTGATGCAGACGGACGGCTGTGCTTCAAGGCGAAAGACCGGTATGCCTTTTGTGTTACGAAGAGTGTTACTGACCAAAATAAACGCTTTTTAGGAGAGATATAAGTTCTGTGTAAATATTTATAAGACAATAGCTGACAAAATCTGTTTTAATGACGTTAATAAACATCACTGTGACAGCGCTAGTCGCAGTTTCACCGCAGCAAAGGACGAGGACGTGAATCACTTATCTAACCAGCCTTTACTGATTTCTGCCCTCAATAACCCTTTCAATAACCTCCAATAGCCTTTAATAGTCTTCAGTAGCCTTCAACAGTCTAACCTTGCAGCCGTGGTGTGTCCACTAAACTCCATAGTTATAAACATCCTGAGGTTAGCAGCGCGATAACTGACCTGTTTATAATGTAATCCCAGCAGTGACTCATGCTCTAAACGGCTGCTGTTAGCTGATTGGGCTGAAAGATGAACTGTAGAGAGCTGTATTATTCGGTTACAAAAATCTTTATTTCATACACAGAAGAACTTAAAAATTTTAAAAACGCTCCAGACTGGCTGAGCTGAGCCCTGTAGCCCGTGGCTGGGCTTTAGCTCTGACTCAGTAAAGACTGCGGACTTGTGGTGCTGCTGCTGCAGCTCCCACTAGTGGTTGGATGAGGAACTGCTAAATCTGAGGAAATGCTATGTTCTTAACAGCTCACAATGTTTGATTTTATATTTATTAAGCCTTATTTCAGTTAATAATTTCAAAGTTAATATAACTTGATGTCATTTCTATTCACTTGAATAGTTTGGTTCTTGATTGATGGAGTTTTTGGATTTCATGACATGACAAATTAAAAGGATTTATGTTAATAGAGCAACAAGCAAACATTTTTTCCATGCAACTGTAATATTTGATTGAATAAATAATATATTGAGAGTTATTTAACATTAAGGAGCAATTACATTCATTTACATATATTACATTTGGTTACATTTTATTACATTTATAAGTTACATCTGGCCCTCGGAGGACAGCCAATATGCTAATGTGGCCCTCGGCCAAAATGAGTTTGACACCCCTGGCTTAGGCCATACCACAGGGTCCTACAGTACACTAGCCCACTTCCCCCAAAAACATTTTTCTAAAATCCAAAATGACTATTATGTTCAAATATAAATAAATTGGGATGAGATGCACTAGGCTACTTGTTCCAGCACCATATATATATATATATATATATATATATATATATATATATATGTATATATATATATATATATATATATATATATATATATATATATATATATATATATATATATATATATGGTGGATAGTGGATCATTTTCAGCCTGCAATACAAAATGTGCTTGTCCCACAAGACCCATTAAAATGTGCTCAATGTGATCCATGGCTATTACCCCACCTTGACAAAATCTGTGGTATGCTAGTTTATGTAATATGACTATTTTGAACTTCTGTGTGATATCATTACTCTGAATGTTTTTACAACCCCAATTCCAGTGAAGTTGGGACGTTGTATAGAACATAAATAAAAATAGAATACAATGATTTACAAATCCTTTTCAACCCATATTTAATTGAATACACTACAAAGACAAGATATTTCAAAGTAATAAACTATTATTAAACTATTGTTTTTTGCAAATATTCACTCACTTTAAATTTGATGTCTGCAACACACTGCAAAAAAAGTTTAGTCTAGTACCGACAATCCTTTACTATAAATCCTTGCTGTTGTAACACGTGCAGAATGTGTCTCGACATTGTCCTGCTGAAATAAGTAGGGACATCTCTGAAAAAGACGTTGCTTGGATGGCAGCATATGTTGCTCCTAAACCTGGATGTACCTTCAGCTTGGTGCCTTTACTGATGTGCAAGTTATCTATTTCATGGGCACCAACACAATAACACACCCCCTTACCATCAGAGATGCTGGGTTTGAACTTTGCGCTGAGAACAATCCGGGCATTCCTTTTCCTCTTCAGCCTGAAGGACACGGACGTCCCTGATTTCCAAACACAATTTGAAAAATGGACTTGTCAGAACCTCCCCCTTCCTTGCTTATGATCCCTTATGTCCGTTTATATCCAATCATGATACCTGTTTCCAATTAACCTAAAATGCAAACGCAGTCTTGAACGAACAAACCCTTGACTCTACTCTTTGACATGTACAGCATGTCAAAATGATGTACAGATGTGATACATAAATGTATAAATATAATTATTTAACAATATTTAAAAATGAAATTCTGTTGGTCATCTATTTCAGTATCGCCAACCGTCTTGCAAGACTTGCAGATCATGAAGATGCATCTTGAAACTGAAAAAGAAAAAAATAAATGTCTTCAGGAAACAATAAAACATCTTCAATCTGACAAGGAATTCCTTAAGGAGCAGCTTTCACGAATGACAGGTAGACCATCGTCAAGCCCTTCAGTGTCCAGTGTTTCAGGATCATCTACAGCCACTCCCAAAGTAAAAGGTAATTATCTAAACATAACCATACAAAATCCCTACCTTTTTCCAACATGTGTATAGGCTATAATGTACATGCATATTGACTGACAGCAATTAACCTTTGTTTCACTGAAACATTTCCATTGTGCTAGTTATAGTTTGGGATCCTGAGATAATTTCACTAATTTTACAGTAAAATCACTACATTTGTTTTTACTTGTTGCAGTTAGTATTTGAAATATTATAGTATTGTGACTGTAACAGTTGCTGTCATTACTACATGTTCTGTTTTTGACAAAACTGAAAACTACAACATGCTAATTTTTACAAAAAAATCCACATTGTCACTTATACTTTGGTGTTTAATTATGTCAGCAATTCTTTATATTAAAGCTTACAAACTTACTCTATCCACCAACTAATTTTATTACTTTATGATGAACAGTTATATATTTTTCTTTATTCTTTACATGAAATACACTTCTTGAACTACACATGAAATGTGCATTTTTACTAATCAGGGGTAAAGAGTTAGCAAAAACTTTTTGGTGCTTTATGCATGGCTTGTGCAGATAATGCTGTAGAATTTTTATTACTTAATAGAGCAGTCTATGTTCGAAAATAACAAAAAAAAATAAGTACAATGTAATTTTTAGTTAAAAAAAAAACATGATTTGTACCTGTAATGACACACACTATATCAACACCTGAAGAATCACAATGTACAGATACAAGCTTTGATGCTAAATGCAGCACAGAAGTAACTGATTATGGGTCAATGTACAGTTACCTACACAGATCTGGCACTATATGTTGGTTTCACTTGGAGTTCTTGCAAAAGCAGCAAACTTAAATCTATTAAATTCAAAGAAGCACTTGTAAACTTGACCTATTTGGAATACTTAAATGTGATTTATTCTACTCAGGAAAGAAGGCTATTGGAACAGAGGAAGAGTCAAGTGGTGAGATAGCAGGTAAGTTAAAACTATTATTTACTTCATAAAAACGGTCAAGGGACAATATTTTACATAATTTATTCTTTATTATCCTCCCTTCACTCTGTTCTTACCACAGGGCAGGTATTATTTGAATGTTGGGTTATTCTTAGCAATGCAGTGGCAACATCAATTATGTTGTCAATTGTGTGACAATATATGCTTTTGCATCAAATCTGCGCTGTACCCCACGCATTTCCTATGCGTACCTTATGCCGTAGCCTGGTGCACAGCATGTTTCGATGGTTGAGAACTGGGCCTACATGTCCTTTAGTGGAAATACGGTCGTCTGGTCCAGATAGCTGGGTTGCAATGTATGGGGCATGGGAAAGCTTGAAGTACATATAGTGGCTTAATAAGTAGGTTTGTAGATTTTGTAGGTTTGTGGTATTATTATGAAATATTATTCATTACCTTGATATTAAATAATATCCTTATACGTTCATCATTCATATTCCATTTCGTTATAATTATCATACTGGGTTTATGTACTTGCTATTTTATTATTACAGTGGTCTTACATTTGTGTCTGAGTGGTTTTAAAAAAGTCTTAAAGGGGTGGTTTCCCGGACAGGGATTAAGCCTAGTCGTGGACTATATTTGTCTTGCAATGGGAAATCTCCATTCAAAATTTTGTTTAGTCCTAGACAAGGCTTAATCCCTGTCTGCAAAACCGATCCAAAAAGTCCCCACACATGCAGATACCCTGGATTGATCTGTTTAGCCTTATGGTTCTGCTTACACATTCCCTCCGTTGCAGTGAAACAGCAGAGTGACAGAGACACACAAAATGCACATGTATAGAGGCGCACAACAGCATAGTGCATTTTCAGAGGATGCGCCATGCATGGGAAAAAAAGTATTTAGTCAGCCACTGATTGTGCAAGTTCTTCTACTTAGAAAGATGTGAGAGGTCTGTAATTATCATCATAGGTTCACTTCAACTATTAGAGACAAATTGAGAAAAAAATCCAGGAAATCACATTGTAGGATTTTTAAAAAATTTGTTTGTAAATGATGGTCGACAATAAGTATTTCGTCAATAACAAAAGTTCAACGCAATCCTTTTAACATAACATTTGTTGGCAATGACAGAGGCCAAATGTTTTCTTTTAAGTCCAGGTTTGCACACACCAGGTTTGTAGCTGGTATTTTGACCCATTCCTCCATGCAGATCTTCTCTAGAGCAGTGATGTTTTGGGGCAACATGGACTTTCAACTCCCTCCACAAATTTTCTATGGGGTTGAGGTCTGGAGACTGGCTAGGCTTGACATGCTTTTTACCGAACCACAGTGGTGTGTTTGGGGTCATTGTCATGCTAAAAGACCCAGACACGTTCCATCTTCAGTGCTCTCACTGATGGAAGGAGGTTTTGGCTTAAAATCTCACAATACATGGCCCTGCTATAACTTCCCTAAACCCGGATCACTCGTCCTGCCCCTTTTGCAGAAAAACAGCCCCAAAACCTGATGTTTCCACCCCCATGCTTCACAGTAGGTATGGTGCAACTCTGCATTCTTCTTCCTCCAAAAACAACAAGTTTTATTTTGGTTTCATCTGACCACATGATATTCTCCCAATCATCTTCTGGATCATTCCTATGCTCTCTGGCAAACTTCAGACAGGCCTGGACTTAAGCAGGGGAACACACCTGGCACTGCAGGGTTCGAGTCTCTCTCGGCATAGTGTGTTACGGATGGTAGCCTTTGTTAATTTGGTCCCAGCTCTCTTGAGGTCATTCGTCACGTCCCTCTGTGTAGTTCTGGGATTTTTGCTCACCGTTCTTGTGATCTTTTTGACCCCATGGGATGAGATCTTGCGTGGGGCCCCAGATCCAGGGAGATTATCACTGGTCTTGTAGGCCTCTATTTTCTTACAGTTGCTCTCACAGTGGATTTATTTACACCTACCTGCTGCCTATTGTAGATTGACTCTTCCCAGCCTGCCCAGCCTGATGCAGGTCTTCAGTTTTCTTCCTAGTGTCCTTCGACAGCTCTTTGGTCTCGGCCATGGTTGAATTTGGAGTCTGACTGTTCAAGGTCAAACAGGTGCCATTAATACAGATAACGAGTGGAGGAAAGAAGAATTTACAGGTCTGTGAGAGAAATCTTGCTTGTTTGTGGGTGACCAAATATTTATTTTCCACCATAATTTACAAATACTTAAAAAATCCTACAATGTGATTTTCTGGTTTTTTTTTCTCATTTTGTCTCTCATAGTTGAAGTGTACCTATGATGAAAACTACAGACCTCTCTTGACTTTCTCAGTAGGAGCACAATCAGTGGCTGACTAAATACTTTTTTTGCCCCACTGTACAATTCAGCCTTTAGTGTGTGTTGTGCTGGTGCAAGTAAATCAGACACAACAGTACTGTGTTGTATATGCTCAGTGGAGCTGAAAAATAGACAAGGAGTGATCATTGGCACTTGATTGTGTAAATGTACAATATAATAGTGATAGCAATAAAGGGTATTTTTCTGTGAATAATTATTTAGATCTCAAGAATGAAACAAGACAGACATTATGGCATGTATTGTAAAATTAATTTGTTATTTTCTGTCAAAAACAGTTTCAGAATTACTTAAAATGAATGTGGAATATCAAATAAATTTTTTGTCATGCCAAGTTCTCTCCACAGAATCATCAACTATCGATGAATCATCTGATGAGGAGATGAAGCCTTTTTCGAAGGGGAAGAAACAAAGATCAGCAAAGCAAGATGACCTGAGTCGCACTCGAGGTAACAACTAGTATTGATTTTAGTTTTATTTTGCAGACGTTCTCTGGTTTATGTGTATATTCAGATATTCAGTTTTTTCTTCCATAGCGAAAACTGTTCGTGGAGTAATCCTGCGTTACAAGCGTGCCCTACAAGCCTTTAACCAGGGTGGGTCGATGAAGAAGGCTTTCCAAAAAGTGGGAGTGGACCGCAACACCATATCCAGGTCATCACCGATTGCTGAGCTTGCTCTAGCGGCACCTGGTGTCTTTCAGGCTCTCCCCCCCTGGAATGCCCAAGTGGAGAAGTTGTCAACATTTGTGGACAGGTGTCGAGAGGCAACGACTGATGAAATCAAGGAAAAAATCATGCAAATGAAATCATGTGGAGAACTGTTACCCATGAGCAACTGAGGCATAGTTCAGGATTTAATTTGTTCAGTTAATTAAGTTAAGAAGTATGGGTAACACTTTATAATAACTTTCATTAATAAGCTTTTAACTAATGATAAGTAAATGTGAACAAAGCATTAGTTAATCAGAATTTGAATATCAACAAATGTTTACACATGGCACTTAGTTTTCAGCATGGATATTCATATTTAGAAATGTTAACAAATCATCAGAATTTGAACATTAATAAATCACCTGACAAACCTGACAAATGTTTATCAATTAAAGTTCATGTTTCCAAAGTGTTCATTAATATTTACAAATATGTTAGCCACTTTTTAGTTCCGTAAAATGTGAAAAACAATAGTTATTAATCATTAGTTAATGGTATATTAATTAAAGTTAGTATAAAGTGTTGCCTAAATATGTTCTTTTTGAAGGACATATTTTTTCAGCTTCTCCTGAATTCTTGAAAATGTTTTTTCAGGCATAGTTCAGTAGTAAAAATGTTCAGATAAAAATAAGTGTGTTCTTTTTGAAGGAGCAGATTTTTTATATCCTTGTGAGTTCTAGAATATGTTTTGTCATTAATACTTACGCATTGAAAATGTTCAGATAATAAGTGATTTCTTTTTGAAGGAGCAGGTTTTTTTAGATTCTCTTAAAAACAGAAAATGTAAAATATTAATGGTTTTGGGTTATATGTTTGTAAACTCGCATCTTTTTTGTATACATCCATTAAGTAGATTTGATGTAAAATGTATGCATTGTTAATAAATGCTACCCTTGTTTAAAGTACAAACTAGTAATTGTGTTTTTCTGTTTAGACATTAATCATTGTCGTGCTGTAAGGAACATTTATGAAGCTTTATAATTTGTTATATGCCTTTGGTAATGTGGAATAACTCATCACTTTACTTAAAGTCTGTGAAAAGCACTTATGAAGCTTTATAATGTGTTATATGCCTTTGGTAATGTGGAATAACTCATCACTTTACTTAAAGTCTGTAAAAAGCGCTTATGAAGCTTTATAATTTGTCATATGCCTTTGTTAATGTGGAATAACTCATCACTTTACTTAAAGTCTGTGAAAAGCGCTTATAAGTGTTCATTAGATGTTATGTGCATTTACAGAACAATTTTCTTTATAGCATATAGCAGTTAGAGGGAAGGCATCGCTGTGGATCTTTATAAAGCATTATGTGAATTAACTCAACGTCTATTAAGCTTTATGAAACAGGTCTCATTAATAATGCTAAGAACAGCAAATACACATATATTATAATGCATTATAACGCTTAGTGGTATAAAGCTTTATACTGTGGTGTTATAACGTTTTATGTTTGAGTTTATAAACATTTATGTATAGTTAGAAAGGCTTATGTCAAGTGTTATAGAGCATTATGAATGGTTTATAAAGTTTTATGAATGCATTTATAATGCTTTATAGATACCTGATTCATAGAAAGTGTTACCAAGATTTTTCCTTCATTATAGATTACAGTAATCCTGCAATCCTAGTCTACAACTCACAATGACAATCACAAGCTGCATTTTACTAAGCACACAGTGGGTTTAGCTCCGTTACCTTTATTAAAAAAAATTGCTGTATATGCAGATATGGTTTAATTTCAGCTTGCTGAACCCCGTTGCTAAAATAAAAAAATAAAAAAATAGTCCACAGTGGGGATTTGGCTTTCCAACTCTCCTCAGTGCTCCGCAAAACCAGCAAGCTGATTGGCTGTTTCTCCTAAGAGGCGGAACTTTCTCCCTGAACCGGCTCGGTGATCATTTTTTCACCTGTTTCATTCAAATCCACCTGTTTCTGATATTGGGTGGGACATGTCCCCATCCCCCCTGGTTCCTATGCCAACGCTCCTACATACAGGGGTTGGACAATGAAACTGAAACCCCTGGTTTTAGACCACAATAATTTATTGTGGCAACGGACAGTTCAGGTGGAAACAGGAGAGTTGAGGTGCACATTGAATTCTGCCGTGATTTGATCAGCTGTGGTTTTATGTTTTTTGGATACAATCCGGGTTAGCACCCAAACATCCCTTTCAGACAGCTTCCTCTTGCGTTCACAGTTAATCCTGTTGGATGTGGTTGGTCCTTCTTGGTGGTATACTGACATTACCCTGGATACTGTGGATCTTGTACATCACAAAGACTTGCTGTCTTGGTCACAGATGCTTCAGCAAGACGTGCACCAACAATTTGTCCTCTTTTGAACTTTGGTATGTCACCCATAATGTTGTGTAAATTGCAATATTTTTAGCAGAACTGTGCTCTTACCCTGCTAATTGAACCTTCACACTCTGCTCTTACTGGTGCAATGTGCAATTAAGGAAGACTGGCCACCAGGCTGCTCCAATTTAGCCATGAAACCTCCCACACTAAAATGTATTTACTAGTAGTTTATGTTCAGTAGAGCAGCGCTGTGTCTCTTCTTCTATTTCTGCTCTGATTTTAAATTAAGGAGAGATGGAAAACTGGCTGATCACAGAGCCGTGATGGGTTTAGCTAAAGGCGTTACAGCCAATCACAGCTCAGTGGTCGGTTTAGACAATGTGTTATAGCCTAACAGAGAGTAGTGATGAGTTTAGCTAACAGAATTATAGCCAATCACAGTGATGAGTTTAGCTAAAGGTGTTGCAGACAATTCTTTTGTAATAAATATGATACCTGTGATATATTGTTATATAACATAATCTTAATAATATCATCTTTACTTATTGTAATCAGTCTTACAGACCAAGCTCTTTTCATTTTTAATCTTTAATATTTTATCTTATATAGACAGTCCAGGAATGGGAATATATAAATAGATTATTAATATTAATGAACTGTAATATAAGTTGTACTGAATTAAGATGAATTGTAATTATTTAATTGTCAGTTATTTATTTATCAGCATAAGCACTAATAATCATTCATACTTTTCTGCACAGTATCCAGAGTAAATGAGTTACACAGAGTTATACACTTTAATGCACTTTATATTATTTACAGTATTTACTCTGTTCGGACATTAAAAGTTTTTACAGTGAAACATTAGAATTAGAACATTAGAACAAGAATTGTCTGTTTTGACCCGCAGGGGGTGCAACACACACATAATAATCACTGTTAAATAATCAGTATCAGCATCAGTTATTGGAGCTCACACTGCAGCAGTTCCAGTGTTCAGTCCGAGGTGATTATAGACTAAACGAATCATTAGAAAAAGATATCTATCTAAAATCACTTTTGTGTAACCAGCTTTGCTCTCAATTGATTACTAACTATTGACTTAATTAGTTGAATAAATACTTTTAATTAGCTTAATGTAACAGTATCCAGTATGGAGGTTAGATTACATCTTATTTTAGTGTATTTAAGTGCATGAACCACTGGGGAGATTACGTTATTTTAATGTTAGATAATGAAGGAGTGTTAATGAATGATGTACTACTGTGTGCTTTACTAGGATATAATAAGAATAGTAATTGTGATACTGGTTATAACAGTGTTATAGAGTGAAACACATGGTAATTAAGACCCCTGCATAATTATGTACTGCAGTACAAACAAGCATTAATAAACTGAATTACAAAAATAAGAGTAAATGAGTTTATTAGAAGCCACATTTGAGTACATTCACTGTTAGCCAAATAAACAATCATAAACTTGAATATAAGCAATAGATAAAAATAATACAGCCTGATAATCAGACAGTAAACAGTTTTGGGCCATTCCACCGAATGGGTGACATTTGCTTGTTGTAACTCTTCTAAATTAAACCTACCTTTTTATCCTTTGTCAACTCTGAATCTAATAATACATGTATTTAAACATGTACTGGTCAAACGCAGAAAACTAATTTTTTACAAGGTTTCTAGGCCGAAGATAGTTACAAAAATCATGTGACATTTAAAAGCATATTTAAAAGCAAGTCCACTAATTCCTTAGATTTTCTCTCAAGAAAGTCTTTATTTTAAAGAATTAGTTGACTGCATGTTCAAATAATTGATATTTATGACAAAAATCACTCCTGTTAATGGCACTCGTTCCTGTTACTGGAACTCACTCCTGTTACTGGCACTCATTCCTGTTACTTTTTATGTTTTGAGTAACAAGAATGAAAGTAACAGGACTGAGGTTTTAGCATAGAATTAGCAAAAACATGAAAAATAGATAAATGGTGCATATTGCTAAAAGCACGAGGACACCGAGCACATTCTAGTGATTTACCCAAAATTTGTATTTAAAAAATAAACAAATAAGATAAGAATGAATTTTGGTAACAGGTATGAGTGTTAAGATTTACCTTCCAAATCATAGTTACAATAAGAAAAATATACATAAGAACAAATAAGGGGACTTAATTATGGTGTTCCCATGATCTTCCGAACAACCAGCTGATGTCACTTCCTGTTGTAGATGTGACTAGAATGCTCCAGATGTTTCAAATGGGGTAATATATCACAGTAACAGGACTGATTAAAACCCAGGGACATAAATAAAATGTGTATTTTAACTTAAATATTATGAATATATTATGGAAAAAATATGTTTAAAGCAGATGGGATTTGGAGTCACACAACAATGCAAAATAATTACATCTATTTTGGATTTTAATAATTATATTTTATGAAAAAGTTTATAGTTAGAGGGTGGGGACAGGTAACAAATACTATTTGTGTTCTAAGTAGTTTTATTCTCTTGTTTTTTAATATACAGTACATTATATCATACTTTAGTATTTTTTTGTCCAGTAACCATTAATATTCCATAAGCATTTAAGTCACACATTTAACCCAACATACACAGACTGTTTAAGTATTATTGTTTAAGTATTAATAACGTTTCAAAAAATTACCAAGAAACGCTCCTACTGCTCCTCCCACTGCTCCTTCCACTGATCCACCTGGCTTTGCCCTCATCTCCTCCAAATGTTCCTGCAGGATTCTCTTCTGTTCCTCTGTAGAGCTTTCTCTGTTTTCTGGAACATCTCATTATCAGTGTTGGGCACGTTACTTTGAAAAAGTAATTAGTTATAGTTATTCGTTACTTCTCCAAAAAAGTAACTGAGTTACTAACGGAGTTACTCCACTATAAAAGTAACTAGTTACCAGTAAAAGTAACTTTCGCGTTACTTTTTATTATTCGCCCGTCAAAAAAAAGGAAATCAATTATGTATTTACTATTATTATTAGAAAAATAACAAACGAAAATAAACCCAAAATGTTGACAAAAATATAATCTAACGAATTTCAAAAAAATAAAACGAAATTCTGCACAAAACCAAAGAAAATTACTAAAACTTGTAATACTGAAAAAAGCGGAAAAACGCGTCTGGGGATGAAATTAAACAAACCAAGCCACACTCAAAAGGAATATGTATATATAAAACAAAATAATAGACAAAAACAACAATTTAAAGCCTGTTAAAATGGTATTAATATAACAGCTTCACCAAAAGGGAATAGAGCTTAGATCAGGCCCAAAAAAACGACCCGACCCAGCCCGAGCCCGTGCACGTTCTGCCCAAGCCCTACCAAACCCGAACCATAAACTGTCATTATGAGCCCGACCCGATCTGCCCCATAAACTGTCTGTTTTCGGGCTGATTAAATGAGCGAAATATAATCAGAATTATGTTAATTTACACTGTAACATAGAAGCATAGAACTATTATTTAATTTAAATGATTTTTAAGAACAGCTACACACAGTGCTGCAAGTCAAACGCGGAGGCGTTCACGTGCGCCCAGAGCTACGTGATTACATTTTTCATTTTTATTATAGTTTAATTTTATTTTGTTTTTATTTTTTCTGTTCAGTAACTTTTGGGTGGGCTTGCTAGCGCGAGCGCTTTACACAAGAACTAAAGGACCACAAGTTGCCGCGCGCTCGGCACAACACCGCCGCTGTACAACTGCGCTGTACAACAGCGCTTATAAATAAATTAAACACAAAAATGAGGATATTCTATCAGTAATTTCAGTTCATTTTATAAACACAAAATACAGTTCGAGATAGTTATGTTTTTTTTTCCTTTTAATTACCGTTTTTATTAGATTCAGTTAACACAAATGTTTTTTCACTTTCAGTTTTCGCTATTTCGTTCACTATAGTGAACAATAATAATTGGTTACTTAGCAACATTGTGATTATCACACCAGAGCTTTATATAACATAAAAATAGGAGCCCGATTTCGGGTCGGTCCTCGGGTCAGGTCGGGTTCGGGCAGAGAATCTAAGCTCTAAAAGAGAAAGCAGCAGCACCACAAAAACCGGAGCAGCTAAAAAGAGCTTAACGTCCTTAATTCGGAACTTGGGCTGTCCACGGCAATCACTGAATTGATTAGAGGCACGCAAATCATCACAATTGTGCCTCACTTCACCACGCCAACCCACAGGCACAGCGGCCAGAAGCTCAAGTTCACCGGAAAGAGGAGGGGTTAACCAGGGCAAAGCCAGTAAAAAAAAAAGCGGCTAAAGTAACGTGCAGTAACGGGGTGTCGGAAATGGTAACGACGTTATAGTTACAGTCAGAGTAATTAGTTAGATTACTCGTTACTGAAAAAAGTAACGGTGTTAGTAACGCGTTAGTTTTAACGCCGTTTCTCCCAACACTGCTCATTAGTGTAGCAGCTTCCTCCATTCTCTGCCACCATGAAGTCGATCTTCTCCAGTAGAGCAGTGACCTGGGTTTGGTCTTCAGTATTTCTGTTGTTGAACACGTGGTATCTGTTTCCACACTGGTTAATGATATTCTGTAAGCTGCAGTCAGAAGCTTTAATATAATCTTCAATGCTCCATTTCCTCAGATCATCTCCTCTGGTGAAGAGCACCATGGTGTATCTTCTGGATTCTTCACCAAACAGATCTTGGATCATCTTCACTGCTTCTTTCTCCTCTTGTTTGAAGCGTCCCACTGTCAGCACCAGCAGAAAGACGTGTGGACCTGGTGCAGCCATGGTGATACACTTAGCGATTTCCTTTATAATTTCTTGATTAGAAATACTCGTATCAAAAAGTCCTGGAGTGTCGATCACAGTGACCCGTCTCCGTCTGACTTCAGCTGATTGTTTCTGACAGACGCTGGTAACTGACTTAGAGGAAATTAACTCTTTAAAAACCTCTTTCTGCAAGATGGTGTTTCCTGAAGCACTCTTCCCCACTCCAACCTTCCCCAACAACACAATCCTGAGTTCTTGTGGTTTCTGGTTTTCTGGAGAAACAAAATAAATAATAAATAAATAAATATTTATAAAAGATTTATATGAATATTGTTTTAAAGGAAAGTCCTCTGCAATCATGAAGAGACCCCATCTCAACTACAGACAGGCAAAGGTCCTGCAGGCAGAAGAATAACTTCTGTCATCAGGATTTCAATCAGCTGTCACCCCTCAGCCTCACGTACTAGACACTATAAGAAGAGTCATGTCTTTTTAAATGTCTGTAAATGTCCTCTGGTCTTTCTTAGTTATTAGTTACATTAGGGCTGGGTGATATGGATCTAAACTAATCTCAAATTATTTTTCTCTGAATGGCGATATACAGAGTAGTCAGAATAAAGAGGGAATCAGAGAATAGGAGCCAACAAGAGAACCAGGGTCGAAATACACAGTCCGGTACAGAGGCAAGGAGGCAAAACAGGGCAGGCAAAAATCAAAGTCGGTGTACAAGGTACATGGTAATACACGGAGGTCAAACAAAGGGAAAGAGAAATGTGTTGTAACGCTGGACAAACCAAAACTTAGAACTCAGCGTTCTAAGAATTCTGAGCAATCTTATATACCTGGCTTACCAGGTGTTATTATTCAGGCAAATTACTTGGTGAGGGCGTCTTGTGAATGTGAGTCACTGCATTCTGGGTAGTGTAGTCTTGTGACTGGAAATCGCAGGTAGAGATGAGTGTGGTACGGACAGGCACGTTTTCAGCACCAGGCGTGACACATCAAAAACTGAAAGGCAATTCAAATTGCACTAATTATAAACAACAGATTCTTTAAATAAATGTTTTTTTTTCCACTTTAATTAGCTTAAAAACAAGGAACACATAAAAGCAGTGTGCTTTAGGAAAACTGGCATATGTAATAAAAAGTGCAGTTTCAGTTTTACTGTCATGGTGTGCACAGAATGCAGACACGTACAGATACTGTAAAATATAGTATATCGTTGGTATATCGTTGGTCGGTACAGAAAAACAGGTTATCACCATAAACAGGAACCACTTAGACAAAGCCATACCATAACCATGAAACAGTCCAGAGTTCAAACACGAGATATCCAGCAGCAGAGATAATCCAAGAGGCAGAAGTGATACACAGTCCGAGTCAAACACAGAAAATCCAATATCAGAGGCAAAGGCAAAAATCGGCGCCAAGAAAACAAAAAGCAAGGCCATATACAAAAATAGCAGAGACAAGTAATTCAGAAACGCTTTGTAATGAGGTAGAACTAACAATACGCGGCATGAGTGTGTGTGTGGTGTGCTCTTATATAGTGCCATTAAGCAGTATTCCGGACTTCCTGGAGGAAACAGGTGAGGTGTCATGTGATCAGGTGTGATGTCAGCGGGTGGTGCGTTCTGGGTAGTGTAGTTGTTAGACTGAGAGCCTCCGTTAGAGCTGGGTGTGGAAGGAACAGAGGAGCTAACAGCACCAGACGTGACATTTACTTTATTCTTTTCTATAAATCTGAGCTGAAAGGGTCAGGTCTATTCTCATACTTGGTAAAGGAGATAAGTGTTCAGTTCAGCTTAAATAGATCTCAATAGTTCAACAATCCAGGTACGTTTAGGGCAGCATCTGGGTCCGAAATCAACCTGTGGCCCGCCTGTTAATAGCGTATATTTAAATGAAAATATAATTATGAAATTACAATTATAGTAATGGATCAATTGCTTAAAAATAAAAAAATATTAATCACAACAATATTCTGTCATTAATCATGATTATAATCTTGATTTAAAAGGTTAATCTTGGTGCTTTCCTGTACTTTGGGAGTGAGACCAATTGTGTAATTGTGTAATTGATCCCTTAATTTTTGTATTTTCTTAATCCCACTTAATCTACTCTACTACTGCCTTCCAACAGCACCGCAGAAACTCAACCAGCTGTAAACTATTTACGCACGCATCCCTCTGATGAAGAACGTTGGGTTTCTGACACGATGGGCGTCATGATGGGTGTGTCCCTAGTGATTTCCTGAGTGTCTACTTCTCAGTTTCAAACAAAACAGATGGAATCCACCATTTGCAGAAAAAAGTACCTGTGTATGTGTGTGTGTGTGTGTGAGAGAGAGAGAGAGAGACAGAGCATGCTACTGAACCGAACAGTGACAATGCTGCGTATAATGCACTCTAAACATTATAAACTATTATAATACTGTATAACTCTTACAACACTAGACCAGTTTATTATAACTGCTCCTTTATTCACTCTAAACATTATAAACTATTATAATACTGTATATCTCTTACAACACTAGAGCAGTTTATTATAGCTGCTTCTTTATTCACTCTAAACATAACAAAACTACTATAGAAGACACATTCACATGCCAGCAGTTATTTTCAGGAAATTCTAGGATACTCAAGTAAATAAACAGTGACTACTTGATTGACTAATTGACCAAATTTTGATCATTTAGTAAAGTAAAAAAAAAAAAAAAATGATAAACGTATTTTCATTTATATTTTCTGCTGCTTCATGTTAACCTGAACATAAATATAAATTAGTCCAAACACACCAACTTGGTGTTGGAGCCTATCCCTATCCGTCATCAGATGGAAGGCAGTATACACCCTGGACACACAGACAGACAGACAGACACATACACACACACACACTCGCAGCTAGGGGGTAATTTCAACTGATTTCTAATTAGCCTGAACATGCCATCCTTGGACTGTGGGAGGAAACCGGAGCACCTGGAGGAAACCCACACAGACACGTGCAAACTCCACACAGAAAGACCCAGGTCACCACAGCTGGGAATCTTGCGGTGACACAACAGCGCAACCCACTGCTCCTCTGTGCCACTGAAATTAATATATTTTTTAATTTCAAAGTATTTTTTTATTCAGTTCTGGAGAAAAATAAAAGGCCACTCAAAAATGATACGTTCTTTAATTTGACCAAATAGAAAACCTCTGGAATATAATAAAGAGGAAGATGGATGATCACAAGCCATCAAACCAAGCTGAACTGCTTAAATTTTTACATCAGCAATAAATTATCCAAAAGCAGTGTCTAAGACTGGTGGAGGAGAACATGCCAAGATGCATGAAAACTGGGTAACACTTTATGATAACGGTAAATGACATGACATTAATTAAGGCATTCATTAAGAATGAACTCATCAGTAAGTAAGGATGCATTAAACAGGAACAAATGAATGAATCACATATTAATAACTGCAAGGTTAAATTCTTCACCATTAACTAATGTGTGTATGAATGAATGAAGGCTTTGTACACTATATGAATATATATTAATATGTTAATTAAGCATGTGGTTTCCATTTGACATCCCACATTCCCTTCCTCATATAATTCTGTAGAACATCTGCCTTCTTAATGCACATGGTTTGTTTTTTATTTCTATCCTTTCATATTTTATAGAATGATAACATTTAAAATCATACATACAAAAATACACTTATATTTTTGAGTATAGAACACAGACACATGCATGTCCATCCTGTCATCTTCTCCAGAATGCTGCCACTTCTATTACTACTGTACACACATACCTGTAGATGACTTACTGCCAATTCCAAGAAGATTAGTTTATAAAACAAAACATCTGAGGCTGTTACATTGGTAAAAGGTACAATAGCACATTTATTAACATGCTTTTATATATGAGTATATTATGTTATTTTCCCCAGTGTATTTGTAATACCTTCTACTACCAGATCAGGAGAATCTCTCGCTATCTTTAATAAACTCCTGAAGACAGAGCTCTTCAAAGAGCACTTACTCTCCTAACACCTCTAACTAACTAACTGCTTCTAACTTTTCCTTCCTCCCCTCCTTCACTCCTCTATCCCATTATTTCCCTTCAACCTCCTTTAGGCCCTATCTAAAGATGTTTTACCTTTAACTTCTATTACTTTTGTACTTCACTATTGTAAGTCGCTTTGGACAAAAGCGTCTAACAAATGTAATGTAATAATTAATAAGTTATATAAACATGACTGAAAGTGATTGTAAATGCGTTATATATTAAACATTTGTTACTGATACTTCATGAGTAATATATCATGTTTTTTGGACCCTAAAGTAAAGTCATTCACAATTCCCTCTTTATTACTGATGAAATACTGCCAAATATACAGGTGGGGAGGTGGGAAAAGTACTGAAAGATTGTAATTAAGTAAAAGTACCTTTACTTTGCTAAAATTCTACTCAAGTAAAAGTAAAAGTACCCATCTAAAAATCTACTCGAGTAAAAGTAAAAAAGTACTCAATTTTTGAGTAAAAGTTACATAGTTACTTTTAATTATTTTATGTAAAAAGTACAAATCTTAAATTAAATAATTATTAAATTAAATAATTTGGACCTTTCAGGCAGTATTTGTTCAGACCTGGCATAGGTTTCTATGATCCATTTTTATCTTTACTGTTAAAAAGTGATGGTCATATAGGCGACTATAAACCATATTTTTATAGTTTTACAGTTCTTTTTTTTTTTACTTGCCATTGCTACGTTTAATGTTCAGTTAAAACTTAAGAAAATATCATTAAAAACATGAAAACATACAAAAAGAATGTTGGTCGGCGCATGCACAGTGCCGTAAAGAAGCACATATCGATGGGTAGCATAACTCGACAGAACACCTATTTCCCCAAGCCACGCACACAGACCCCACCCTACACAGCTGATTTACACAGCGCCTCTCCCGCTAACCGTAATAAACACTGCTGGGAAAAGTTTAGCTGCGCTGCCATGGAGAACTAAACTCTATTTTTTTTTTTTAATTCAAACTATTTGTTTTTTTTTTCCCAGCATTTAATTTTTTACTCAGTAACGGGGAGTTTTCCAAAATAGTAAAGTAAATGACTTGTGTCAAAATGTACTTGAGTAAAAGTACAATGACCTAATTTAAAAACTACTTTAAAAATTACAAATTACTCATAAAATGTACTCAATTACAGTAATGTGAGTAAATGTAATTAGTTACTTTTCACCTCTGCAAATATATATATATGAGTTTCTGTAACATTACAATTAGAATAACGGCGTTAGTCTTTACTGATGATTCAGTGACAATTTATTGATGACAATCTTATAGACAGCTTGAAGAAACAAAAATAAAATATAGCCGCAAGCGGCAATCATCGGGTTCAAGCACCAACTTGCACAATGGTGCCTACTGGAGCATTGAATGGTGATGTGTAAGAAGGTCTAATATGATTGGAGATGCCCTGTCACATTTAGAAATTATCAAGTTTTTCACCTGTTATTAATGTTGAGCAGTGGCCTTTCAACCTGATCAGTGCTTAAATTCACATGTAAATCTAGTGAACTTTGTAGGATATTCATTAAGTGAGTTAGAACTAGTCAAAAGGTGTCTACATGTTATTGGTATTGATCAGGTGGCTTCAACCAGAATGTTCACAAAGTGGTATTCAGACTGACCTTTGAACCTTTGCAGAACAAGCTGAAATGTTTGACCAAACAAGTTTAACTTAACACAAAGGAGTGAATGTTCTGATATGACATGTAATTACGAAGTTATTATAAATCTAGTTCTGAATTAAATGGCGCTTCATCAAGCACCAACTAGCACAATGGTGCCTACTAGAGCATAGGATGGTGATGTGTAAGAAGGTCTAACACAATTGGAGACATTCTGTCACATTTAGAAATGATCAAAAGTCTTTCACCTGTTATTAATGTTGAGAAGAGGCACAAAGGAGTGAATGTTCTGATATGACATGTAATGTCAAGTTATTCTTAATCTAGTTCTGTATTAAATGGCGCTTCATCAGAGTGATATTGTACAGAGGTCTTTAACATTGTGAGATTACAGCAAATACTGCAGAGTTACAGCAATTTAGGTTAGAAATTCCAAGGACGCACAGATTGCTTGATGCCTGGAGAGTATTGTATGTGAAATTTTCACAAATGTTTTTAATGAACATTTACCTAGAGACTCTACAGTGTGCAGCAAGACTGAAATGGAGGTGATAGGCCAAATATCCAGAGAGTAGTTTCAATATAGCTATTTTCAAACAATTAGCAATTATGAATGAACAAAGCACTTTTTAAACATAGTTGTATTGAGAAATTTGTCAGAGCCACTGTACTAAATATGGCAAAAACAATTAGATGTCAAAATAGTACAGCATGATTGACATATACTCGTTTTTTTGGAACAGCGCCCCCCAGTGGGCGGATTGTTTCAGCACTTTGCAGGTCACTACAGTGTCTCCACCTGAACATAACTGCCAAATATCATCCAGATTGGGCAACATTCAGCCTGCCAAAATGTCTGCTGAATGCTGATTGGCTGATGGTGTTCAGCCATGTTGATTGATTAAGTTGCCCTTTGAACATCCTTTAGAGGCTGTATGATAGGTTCTGCATGCAAAGTTTCAACTTGCTAGGTTGCTGAGAAACAGTGCTCCAAATTTACCTCTTGAAGTGAATGGGGCATATATCCGGAAGGACTAATTTGCATATGGCGGCCATATTGTTTACATATTTCAACTTTTTCTTAATGAATATTGAAGCGCATGCTCTCACGAGTGTTTTGATACCAAACATGCCAGGATTGGTCAAAATTCCTAGGACTAGTTTGCAAAAGTAGGTTTTGCATATTATGCAAATTAGCAAAAAATCTATATAGACGGAAGTGCATGGTCCAAATTGGAAAGTTGTTGGTATTGACCCAAGGAATCCATCAAAAAAAGAATTTTGAATGTAGGTCTTATGTAGGTCTTTTTGAGTTATTGAGAAAATTGTGAAAAATGAATTTCCTTGTTTATAGCGCCAACACTTGACCAATCTGTGCCATTTTTGTTGTCCACCGAGATGCACTGATCCTACATCTACCTACCAAGTTTCATTTCTCTATGACTTACGGTTTAGGCTGCACAACTGTTTTTTCAGGAGAAAAAGAATAATAATAATAAGAAGAAGAAGAAGAAGAAGAAAAATCTTAGCAAAAACAATAGGGTTCTACGCACCTTCGGTGCTTGAACCCTAAAAATAAGCTAACATAAATCTGCTTAAAAGCTTGTGCCTCAATGAATAAAAAATAAAAAATAAACGGACAAAAAACAACATAAGAGCTCCTGCCTCAACAAACGGGCTCTGTCCGTGCTGCTTCCTGTTCACGGTTTACCCAGTAACTTTGTAGGCCATCAAAATAAAAGTCCCATTTTCACAAACTAAGGAACATGCCTTTTAGTTGTTAGAAAATGCAATGTAACTCAAAAACAATACATTTTAACGAGAATAAATCTATTTATTAACTCAATAAATGTTCTTAATACACCTTTAGGGTTATTCACAGTTTATCAGCACAGAGCTTTAAAAACTCAGTTATTTATAATTTCATTTACGATTTTCTCCCCAATTTAGAAGGCCATGCAATTACCCAACCACCTTACTAGAACTCATCCATCATTAGTTTTTAGAGTTCAGTACTAATTTGTATAAAATGTGTACATACTGAATTTAAATTAGCTATGGGACATTTCATTAAAAGAATGTGTAATAATTATAAGATAATGTTTGTTTTTTTGTTGAAAAAAAAAGTCTTTTTAACCCTAATCTATTGAATTTAAAAATAAGTTTATTCTTATTAAAATGTATTGTTTCTGAGTTATTATGTTACTATAATTTGTGTAATAAAATGTATTTATAAATTATATGATAATGTTTTGTTTCTTTGCCTTTTTTCGTTTTTTTTCTATCATTTACCATAAGTGAAGTACTTCAGTATGTTGTTAAAAAAATAAACTGTTAATAACCATAAAGGTGTATTAAAAACATATATTGAATTTATAAATAGGTTTATTCTTGTTAGAATGTGTTGTTTCTGAGTTCTAATGCATTTTCTAAGAACCTAAAGGCATGTTATTTAGTTTGTAAAAACGGGACTTTTATTTTGAAGGCCCACGGAGTTACTGGGTAAAGCGCAAATAGGAAGCAGCAGGCACTGAGCTCAGCACTCAGTTTAGCCCCTGATTGTTGAGGCAGGAGCTCTTGTGTTGTTTTTTGTTAGTTTATTTTATTTTTTTTGTTTGTTGAGGCACAAGCTCTTACTCTGGTTTTACATTTTTGTTGTTGTTTCTTCAAGCTGTCTACAAGACTGTCAGCAATAAATTGTCACTAAATCATCAGTGAAGACTCGTTATTCTCGTTATCCGTTATTCTAATGGGAATGCTACAGAAACTCATATATATTTTTGGCAGTATTTCATCAGTAATAAAGAGGGACTCATGCCTTTACTTTAGGGTCCAAAAAACATGATATATTACTCACAAAGTATCAGTAATAAATGCTTAACATATAATGCATTTACAGTCACTTTCAGTCATGTTTATATAACTTATTAATTATTACAAATACACTGGGGAAAATAACATAATACACTCACATATAAAAACAAGTTAATGGATGTGCTCTTTTACCTTTTACCAATGTAACAGCCTCAGATGTCTTGTTGCTTTTATGACAGATAAATATGACATAACAATAAAACAATAAAGAGTATTAAACTCTCCTGCCAACTAATCTTCTTGGAATTGGCAGTAAGTCATCTACAGGTATGAATGTACAGTAGTAATAGAAGCAGGGGCGTAGCAGCAAATTCTGGGCCCTGTACACCCTCTATGTTAATGGGCCCCTATCCATGCCAGTAAACAAAGGAAAGTGAGCGAAAATAAAATCAGGATTTTCATGGGCCCCTCTCCCTACTCGGGCCCTGGGTAGTCAGGTCCACTTTTCCCCCCACTACCACGCCCATGAATAGAAGTGCCAGCATTCTGGAGAAGATGACAGGATGGACATGCATGTGTCTGTGTTGTATACTCAAAAATATAAGTGTGCTTTTGTATGTATGATTTTAAATGTTATCATTCTATAAAATATGAAAGGATGGAAATAAAAAACAAACCATGTGCATTAAGAAGGCAGATGTTTTACAGAATTATATGAGGAAGGGAATGTGGGATGTCAAATGGAAACCACATGCTTAATTAACATATTAATTACTGGAATATTCATATAGTGTACAAAGCCTTCATTACACTCATATTCATTCATTCATACACACATTAGTTAATGGTGAGGAATTTAACCTTGCAGTTATTAATATGTGATTCATTCATTTGTTCCTGCTTAATGCATCCTTACTTACTGATGAGCTCATTCTTAATGAATGCCTAATTAATGTCATGTCATTTACCGTTATAATAATGTGTTAACGAAAACTGTAAAAACCAGGGTTAATCCACCAAATATTGATTTCTGAACTCTTAAAACTTTATGAATATAAACGTGTTTCCTTTGCATTATTTGAGGTCTGAAAGCTCTGGATGTTTTTTGTTATTTCAGACATTTCTCATTTTCTGCAAATAAATATTTTTAGCCTATACTTATAATTAGCAAAATCAGAGAAATTGATTCAGAAACTGAGGTGGTTTGAAAATATTCTATTTGTCTGAAATTCACAAAATGCAAAAGTAATTTTTTCAATATTTTGTAAGTAATCATCTGAAGTAAAGGACAGGGGTGGGTTTCCCGAAAACGATCAATCTTAGCGAATAACGAACGAACTAAGGAATGACGTGAGTAAAGAACGAGCCAGTTCTGCGAGTGTTTCCCAAAGAGCTTCGCAACGCGAAAATTAAAGAAGGAGGTTAAAGAACGTCTTTGTTGACTCCTCCCCCGAAACAGCGCACTCAATCGATCCACAAATATCGATTCAACACTGATTCAACTGCAGTATTTATTCACTATTACACCCTAAAAACATAGAAATGTGTTGTAATCATCAATATTATACATATTCTGAAATTTAAATTACAAAAGGATGTACTTTGGCATTAATAAAATACTCCTAAAGATACACATGACTAAATAAATACTCGAAAATCTAATCTATTAAAAAAAATAAAACTTTTTTACTTTTTTAAAACTATTATTGTTAGTATATATATATATATATATATATATTAGGGGTGGGAATCGTTTACTATCTCACGATTCGATTCGATTCCGATTTTGGGGGCCACGATTCGATTCAAAATCGATTTTTGATTCAAAACGATTTGAATTATAAAAATTTCTGCTTCTGGCTTATGAATCGTATTGAAAAAAAAACCCTCCATAATATACACTGGTCCTGGAGCAGGTAATGTGTTACAAAAACAATAAAATGTGCAGGAATGTGGGTCCTCAGTGACAGAGGAATCACTGGGATATCACAATGACGTTAATGAACAATAAATAAATAATAAATAACACTGCTTTATTACCAGGCTACTAGCGGTGGTGTGTAGGTGACGCTGCTGGGCTGATGTGATGATAGCAGTGGAGCGCTAAAGTTCAGGAGCAGCTGCTGATTAACTAGTGTTGTAGAAATGAAAATGTGAGGTGGGCTACCCCCACCTCTCGTCCGGGCTACAACTCCCTTACGTGTTCGCTGAATAGAGGAGTCTCAGACAGATGGAGTGAAGTTGAAAGCAAAACAAGTATTTATTACAGAAAAGCTGGATCCAGGAGAACACAGAAAAGAGCGGTCGTTGACCGTTCCACATATGCTCTGAACCTCTAATGATCTGACTCCATGTATATACGAAAAATGACGTGATATCTGCCGATGAGGCGTTGCTAAAAATCATCTTATGTCAGCATGCATGGTGTTACGTGTTAGCGCTCAAGATTCGCTAGTCTTTGGCCTTGAGTGTGCGCAGCCAGACAGTCCGGCATTGTTCAGTAATTAGACAGTGTTGCACTCCCTGTGCGCATGCCCTCCTTAATTTGACAGGTGAAGGACTTTACGTGCACGGAGAGAGAAAGACCGTATTGTTTGTCCAAAAGTCTCTGTATTAAGCGAGGTCATGAAAAATATCTGCTGATTTTGTAGCTGTTAGTGAGAAAAACATGCAATCACACAATGGGTTTCAGTGAGGTGTCAGTGGCGCGTGATTGTCAGCCATACGTTTATGTATCCTGTCTGTCAGACTCAATGTCACATGCTGGTTAGAAACAATGTTTTACTATATGTGTGGTTAGAGGTTAGTTTTCTATATAAATGTGTAAAAAAAAATATACTGTGAGTGATAAAATGATCAAATATAGTGTTAGTATAAATGTGTGAATAATATGTGAATAATAAAATGATCAAATGTGGTGTAAGTATTGGTTAATGCATATAAAATAGTTATGAAATGATTAAATGTAGTGTGAGTATTGGTTAGTGCATATAAAATACAAGGTTTCACACGATGATTAGTAATCATGATTATTAGGTGTTTGTCAATACATTTCAAGGTAAACAAGGTTTCTTCGTAAGATTTTCCACAAATCCCCCTTTCGACGTATCAAAACAGATACGTCGACAAACCGTAATTCCTCCAAATCATGTATTTACATATGTTCAACACTTGAAGACATGTGTATGAACATTTTACTAAAATGTGAGAGCGAAAACCTGTCGCGGCAGCCTTCCAACCTATTTTGACAGGAAAAATTCTCTCACAGCCCCTCTGCCACCCAGGCGGCTAATGAGATGAACTCTATCAAAGGAGGAAGTGACATCATAACCTGAAAGTCATCCCCAAGATGTTTCCAGCATTTCCTCTTGCTCTTCCTCACATTCCAGTATAGGCCGATCCCAATTGACATGTGTCGACCTAATTACGTATAAGCTGCTTAATCGGTGTTATGGGTGATTCTCATGAAGCTGCATGCAACATGTCCATGACAATTTTTAAAATCAGTACTTAATTCACAAAAACTCTGATATTGTGTGTAAAGCAAATAGGTAGTACTGTATGGATCAATTGTTTTCATTATCATAGAAAATTATTTTTATATAAATTAATTAAAAAAATATATATATATGGAAATTCTCATCACCGTTATGTGTCCGTACCCCTTCCTTCTAATTTTAAGTTAAACCATATTAAAAGTACTAAGCATATCGAATCAATAAAATAGATTAAAGTCATTTAAAATATCAACATTTATACATAATATAAATATTTTTGAACAAAAAATGTACTTGATTTTAAAGAAAATAACTGTGTCCAAAGAATTTTTTTTTTTTTTCATTACCGTTTCATGATTTTACCCCCCTAAAAATACACTGTGCCTTTAAATTGATCAGTTATCCCATGATGCCTCACTTCAGATACAAGCTTCAAAATGGATATAAGGTCAGTTGGTCACTATTCTCTCCGTTTGAGAAATCGGCGTTAATATTGCTAAAACTGTCCTCAGTTACACTGTGTATCATCATTACCGTTATGGTTTAATACTCATTACTTTTAAAAATATAAAAATAAATTATTTCATTAATATTATCACAATATAAGGCTTCGACAGCTGGCAAAGTTATAGGTTGTCATCATATTAGTATTTTAAGATATTTGTGAAATTAGCTAAGAGCATCTCATTACCGTTATGGATCTAAAATGTTAATTGTTTTAAATGTTTCACATCTTATCATAACTTTTCTTCATTTTACTATAGTATACCCCTCACCTGTTGTCCACATGAGTTTTTGATCAAACATATTCTAAAATAATTCCCATTAATTAAAAAAAAAAATTAAAAGATATTTTACAAATGTTGTATCGGTAATGAGGGTTGCTTAACTATAAATAAATAAATAAAAAAGATCAAAGTAATTCTCAAGGACTGTGCTGTTAAGTTGATGGGATTTTGTTGTGGAAATATGAAAATAATCATCAAAAAATGTTTTGAACCGTTGATTTAGCTTCGTCATTTACTGTAACGGTAATGAGAATTATTCTGGATCATATAAGATTCAAATGATAATAAAATTCTATTTTAAAAAAATATATGAAAAAATAAACAATATAGTAAAATACACATTCTATTTTAGCATCTCAACTTGAAAAAATGCTGCAATGAGGTGAAAAACTTTTTTATGTTAATGTGAAAGTCTTCGTGAGAATCCCCCTTATGGTTACACTTAATTATCATCACGGGACCAACACAAGTACACCGGTTCCCTCTTAGACCCCTGCTTCCCACAAGTAACCAAGTCGCATAAGTTTACTGTCCATGCGGTCGTCTCCCCCCAGTGATAGTCTAATTCTATACCTCCCCAGCGCCTGATGCATTTTGAGTTAGACTGGCTTATGGTTGATCGTTTGGTTCTATTAAGCTGTGCGGGCTGGTCTGTAATTGTTGTGTTTGTCGGACGTACGATTGCTGATGTGTTTACAATTGTTCCCTCTACCGTTGTTAGTTGTTCTTGCTTTGATACGATGGCCAATGTTATTATCATGATACCCATGAGGGCAACGGTTATTATTATCTGGAGCCATATTGGAATAGCCAGAGGAAATGCTTGTCCGTTATAGTTTCCGTACTTTGACCTGTCCCACCCCCTTTTTCCGTACCAAGCAAGCCATTATTAAACCATAAATGTGTTTTCCCTCTAAGTTTCCCAGTATTTAGTAAACTTGTTATCTATAGCTCTATATGTGTAAGTGTTAAGGTTACAGAGTGTATATATTTTTTTTTTTTTACAATTTCGTTTTTTCAAGAGTCTTTCGGCCACCTGTAAAGGAAAGCAATGTTCAGTACAACCTGTAAAGAAAAAATAATGTGTTCCCCCCCTACTTTAGCAAATCACAGTTTATAACCCTATATGTGTAAATGTTAAAGTTGCAATTCGTGTTGTTCGTTTCTTCTTTCTTCTTGTTTCAGGGTTCTGAAGGTATACTACCTTGATGTCTGCAATATCAGTGAATGAAAAGTATGAGTTGGTGTGTGACTATGTGTGTTTTTTAATGAGATGTGTTTTAGAGTTTCTGTATGTAGTGTACTTTGACGCAATCGAAACGTTGCTGAATGAGTCACTCCCTCACTTCTGCTCCTCAGTCACAGCCATGCTGTGTGCTGTCTGCTGCTGTGCTCTGAGAAATCTTTTCTCTGCTGTGGCCAGGCCAGGCCCGTGCTGCGGGGGCTCTGCTGCCCCTCCTTCCTGCTGCTGCTGCTGCGGGGTGAGTGTGCTACCCCTCCTTCCTGCTGCGGGCCTCCATCTGGGTCAGACGATTCAGCTGCTGTGCTCACCGCTCCCTCTGGCTCTCTAAGCGATCTCTGTTGTTGCACAGCTGTAGAACCCTCGCCTGTCAGTTGATCTGCATACGTTGTTCTCTCAGTCACCTGGAAAGGCTCAATCCAGCCAGGCTCGTTCCCCTTTCGTGCGTAGTGGCGGAGGAGCCCTCACTCCGTGTCTGTATTGGTCCACCTTTGCACCACGTTCTCCTTCTCCCCCTGTGTAAACAGATCTGAAACGAAACTTTTGTATTCGTTATAATCATGTTTAAGGTTCACTATTCATTTTGGAAGTTTTTAAGGCGTCCTCCGTGTCTCCTTTCTGCAAGTTAAAATACATGGTTAAAATACATTTATCACACTTGACTTGAGCTCTAATTTCCCCTTGGAAGTTAATTATTTCATATTTAAATTTTGTCTGTGCACAGATTTAAGCCCAATTTTTGTTTTCTTACCTTCCTCAGTTGTCCTGATTTTCAGTTATACTCAATCATGATCTTTAATGTCAAAAGTGCTTTAAATCCCTAACTTTTAGGAATTTTCAATTTTAAATTGCAACCTTTAATTATCATCACCATTAATTACTTGCTTTTACCTTCATTTTGTTCACATCCCTTACCCTTTTAGTGTAACTGCTTCCCTGTCACACCAACCAATCTCTTATATCCAAATTAGATCTTACAAACACTTCCAATTTGCACGCCTAAGTTTATCACCAGACACACACTATGTCTCATGCATGCACACACACAAACTCAAACACGTCCACTCTCACAAACACTAACCAAGCTAAAGGTCACACACCTCAACTCTGCAGCATCATTGTACAGACCATATTTTACTGCTTCACAGCACAAAACTGCTGCTTTAAACGCACCTGCTGTTAAGCCTCCCACTGAATGCTTCCTGCATATCTTCTTATATTGTATTGGTAATACCTTATAGATAATAAATAAGAAACAAACATTTGGAAATACATCTGAATCATGTTTTTTATATAGATCGTAATGATCAGCTGCTCTATTTTCCCCTCCATATCCACACTGATTAATAGAATATCAGGGCCCAAAGTTTTAAACTCAAACAAACTACACATAATGTGGCTTCTGTCTCAGGAATGGTTCCATATTGATGTACTGGGCTTTCTTGGGTTACTTTTGCTTGGACTTTAGAATCACCGCTTGTGGCTATATTATTTTACCTGCCACTTTAATTTTCTGTGGTGTGTTATTTTACCAAGAAATTATGTTTCTGACTTTTTCAATTCCCAAGATTTTATTAAGACTTGATTTCTATATTTAGTTGATTTTATTTAGTGCTTTAAAAATTGGGAGAAGTGGAACGTGATTATTTTTCTCTGTATCAATCGTTCCATTACAAACAATAATATTATCAATATTAATAAACACAGATGTTATGCTTTGCTTTGTCCACGTTATTTTAGCAAATAAAATCCAAACAATGCTTTGCATTTACTGATCAATATGTTCAATATGTATTTATGCATATACAATGCCAAGCAGATTGCTTTCCACCATTATCACCAATACATCTATTTCCTTAAACAATTTATCAAGTCTCACTTACTGTTTTTCTTGTTCAAAAAATGGCTTACATGTTGAATAGTGAAAGTTTAATTTTGTGTCTACATTTCATATTTTAAAGTTATGATTGAGTGTGTCTTAAAAGCTAAAACTTTTACAATATTGCTGAAAGTAATTGCTCATCTGCATAGAGGTTGTTTTAAAACCATACTTTAAAAGATAAACAAGCTAAAAGTTTGAAAAATGCTCTATATTTATAAAATAATTATTGGTCAAAAAATTTTAGTAATAGTGGTGAGGGATGAAAAAGGTTAATAGGTTTAAAAAAAAGATAAAAAGTATAAAATAATTATTGGGCAAATAATGGTGGTAATAATGATCATCTATTTACATCTCCCCCTTTTTCTGAAACAGAATTTCTGTTTCAGAAAACTTAACACAAAATTGCTCTACCCTCTGTTGTCTTTCCCCTGTCCACTGGGCTGGTCTACCCTGCACAAGCCTCCACTGACACACACCCCATCACTCCATTCATCCACTCACTCTCCCCCTGGGCTGCGCTTCCCTTCCACGATGTTTTCTCCGTTTTCTGTTAAAATGCATGTGGTGGTCAGATCGAGACTGTGCCTGCCTTAGGTTGTCCCGTTGTAGTACGTTGGGATCTTACCCGTCTTTGGCTAACCAGCCTAGCCCACTGAACCACACACAGCGTAGCAGCACTGTTTAATCAACATTCAGTGCCGTAGTGCCCCCGCAGGGTACAGTTAGGGAACGCAAACCCAGGTATGTCACACTGTCATAAACACACACTCTGGTGTTTACTGTGAAAGCCTGTGCAAGGCACCAAGTACCCATGGTTTATTATTTGTTATTATTTTATACATATTTTATTTATTACCATCATTATCACCACTTCGCTTCCACTTAATTTAGCTTAAATTATTTGCTTTGATGCCACTGCTCAGAAATAGACCCAAAAGAGTGCATGTCAATGAATAATTATTCAGATTTGGCATCTGTACCCTAAAGGTGTACCACAAGGTTAAATTTCGGTCCAGTTTTATTTAATATATATATACATAAATTATAGTGCTGGCTCTGCTTCTCAGATTGCAAACTTTACCATTATGCAGATGAAACAATTTTATATTGCTTAGCTGATTTTGTTCATGCTACAGCCAGAAAATACAGAATGCATTTGCTTTATAGGTGGCATTGTATAAGCATGAAAACTAAATTTATGCTGTTTTCCAGATCTTTTCTAGTCTAATTTAATACTATACAGAGAGAAAGTAAAGGAAGTTCTTCATTGCAGAAAGTAAAGCAAGTTCTTCATTGCAGAAAGTAAAGCGTATTGAAAGCAAAATAGAAAGCTCATGTTTTCAACATTTGATTATGTCTCCTTATCAGAAAGATACCAAATTCCCTGTAGCTTGAAATAGATGCAACACTGCGTTTCCTTTAAAAAATAATAATAAAAAATAAAAATAAGGTTTTCCTCACTGGTTTCTGAAATCTACTATCGCTCTTAAGATGATCAAAATATTAGCATAGACGGGTATCCATGAGATCATAGAGAAATGAGATATTACATTTGTCTTATATAAGTCTCATTCAGCCAGCACTGAACTGAGATCAGTCTGAATAAGAAACGAATAGTAAGATAATTGACTAAATCACCTGATGGAAAAAGCTGTGTTTGGAATGGCACACTTATTAACACATTCACTATTCACTATGTAGAATTTTTCTACTTATTGAACTGATTATTTAAGAATCAAACAAGAAACCATATTTTATTCGTCCTGCTCTGAGTACAGCTTATACAACAGTGCTGCATGTCATAGTATATTTTGGAATTTCTAGCATACATCTTCTGTACAATATTATTATAATATAATTTAATTAATAGTGAACTATATGGGGGGAAAAAATGTACTGCTAAGTTTCGACAGAGCATTGTAAAAATGGCCAATCCAAATTGCTTAGTATTTCTGCAATAGGAAACGATTCCGAAACAGCCACACACCTTCATTATGTTCATTATTAGATTTGCTTATATAATACAGAGTTAGACATATGTCCCTGTTAGGTTAGGGCCCCCAAGATATAGTCTAATACCCAAAATTAAGGTAATTATTTTCCTCAATTCTGACTCCCCTTTTTCTTTTTCTTTTTATTTTGTATTTGTGTTGCTAACCAACCCCAAACTCCCTTTATTAAATTCTCTAAATTCTCTAATTATCTATCCAGTCACACACCATTATTCAACAACTTAATTATTAATATTAACCTTCCCCAACCTTGCTTACATTACAGTACACTGTACTCATGATTGGGTATTCACAGTTTCATATTTTCATTTTAGAACTGTCTTATAACCTATGCATATATTATATTATATTATAGTTATATGTAACATCAGTCACTTTCGTAATCTATGTCATCGCACTTTACTCTTTTATGTATTGAATTATTTATGATTATTAGTAATATCTACTGCACTGCTCCGTTTACAGATAGATCTTTACCTTGTATAGTTAGGTTTTGTATATCCTTATATTTATATATATATCTATCTTCCCATACAAAAGCCTTTTCCCCCTGTTCACCTCTGTCCTCTATTTCCCTACTGAACTGATGTTCTATTTTCTATATCTCACAAGTGTTAATTCACAAATAGCCAACAGTCTAAAGCCAATAGGCCGGACCAACTCCACCTACTTCACCTTGGACTCCTCCCCTGCAGTGGGACTCGTCCGTTCCTATTTTCTTCTCACACACGACTTCGTACACTCACCCAATCACACACACACCCATACGCTCACGGCTCCTGTCCCACACACTCTGTCACGTACACATAAACTCATACGCACACACTTTTTTCAGTCTCACAGTTCCACACACAAGTCTAACACATACGCACACACATTTCAGCCTCACAGTTTCACACACAAGTCTAGCACATACGCACACACATTCCATTAGCGCTCAGTCTGACTCACACTCGCTCTATGCATACGCACACACTTTTTCAGTTTACTGACATACACACCGGTGCACCTTCAAGGTTTATCAAAGAAATACGAAAAGCCTGCTACAGGCCTCGGGAGAACCCTCAACCGGATTAAAGGAACACGTAAAAATAAAAAAGAGCCTGCTACAGGCCTCGGGAGAACCCTCAACCGGATTAAATGAACGTAAAAATAAAAAAGAGCCTGCTACAGGCCTCGGGAGAACCCTCAACCGGATTAAATGAACGTAAAAATAAAAAAGAGCCTGCTACAGGCCTCGGGAGAACCCTCAACCGGATTAAATGAACGTAAAAATAAAAAAGAGCCTGCTACAGGCCTCGGGAGAACCCTCAACCGGATTAAATGAACTTCTGCTCTGTTAAACCGAATTAAAATAGATATCAGTCTACTCTGGCTTGTTTACGAGCGGATCAATCTCGAGGTGAGCGTTACACCTGGCCTTTAACCGAACTTCTCGTCAGAAGCCGGTGGGATACGCCAGCATCCAATCCGTAAATTCAAAAAGAGCCTGCTACAGGCCTCGGGAGAACCCTCAACCGGATTACACCAGGAATAGGCCCAACTTCTATTCCCATTTAAATAGCTTGTTCTGCTGTCTGCTTCCCTCCTGTACAGCAGCCAGGCCGCCGATCCACTCAAATTTAGAAATAACCAATATGCAGAATTTGATAAAACCGGCTCTGCTCACCTGTATTAGAAGTTCGGCCGTGGGTGGATCAGCGTCCGGTGCTGCCCTGCTGTCAGACTCGTCTTCAGAAGTCGGGGTCACCAAACTGTTGTAGAAATGAAAATGTGAGGTGGGCTACCCCCACCTCTCGTCCGGGCTACAACTCCCTTACGTGTTCGCTGAATAGAGGAGTCTCAGACAGATGGAGTGAAGTTGAAAGCAAAACAAGTATTTATTACAGAAAAGCTGGATCCAGGAGAACACAGAAAAGAGCGGTCGTTGACCGTTCCACATATGCTCTGAACCTCTAATGATCTGACTCCATGTATATACGAAAAATGACGTGATATCTGCCGATGAGGCGTTGCTAAAAATCATCTTATGTCAGCATGCATGGTGTTACGTGTTAGCGCTCAAGATTCGCTAGTCTTTGGCCTTGAGTGTGCGCAGCCAGACAGTCCGGCATTGTTCAGTAATTAGACAGTGTTGCACTCCCTGTGCGCATGCCCTCCTTAATTTGACAGGTGAAGGACTTTACGTGCACGGAGAGAGAAAGACCGTATTGTTTGTCCAAAAGTCTCTGTATTAAGCGAGGTCATGAAAAATATCTGCTGATTTTGTAGCTGTTAGTGAGAAAAACATGCAATCACACAATGGGTTTCAGTGAGGTGTCAGTGGCGCGTGATTGTCAGCCATACGTTTATGTATCCTGTCTGTCAGACTCAATGTCACATGCTGGTTAGAAACAATGTTTTACTATATGTGTGGTTAGAGGTTAGTTTTCTATATAAATGTGTAAAAAAAAATATACTGTGAGTGATAAAATGATCAAATATAGTGTTAGTATAAATGTGTGAATAATATGTGAATAATAAAATGATCAAATGTGGTGTAAGTATTGGTTAATGCATATAAAATAGTTATGAAATGATTAAATGTAGTGTGAGTATTGGTTAGTGCATATAAAATACAAGGTTTCACACGATGATTAGTAATCATGATTATTAGGTGTTTGTCAATACATTTCAAGGTAAACAAGGTTTCTTCGTAAGATTTTCCACACTAGTTAATTTAAGGTCGTTGTATTTCTTCAGAAAGGGGGCAGGAGGTGGAGAAATTAATTCATATGGTCCATTCCTTAATTCCTCTGTGATGAGGAGCTGAAATTAGCTCTGATTAGCTTATTGTATTTTTCCGTTCCGCCTTAAATGCTGCAGCCCGCTGCCACCTGTAGCGTTATTTAAGGTGGAACTGGAAAGTTAGCTAGTTAGCTAGCTAACAGTTACTGAAACTAACTACTAGCGATCTTTTTTATGCTTGTTATGAAGCATTCTGCCATAAAACATTGAAACTACACGTTAATCTAAGGTAATATAGTGCTTGTTCTGCCATCTTACCGGTGATTCTCAAACACCTACTACGCTCTGTGTGTGTCTGGAAGATCTCCGTTTGAAAGGACAAGCGCTATCCCCAGGGTTGCCAGGTCCAACAAAAATACCCAGCCCAAAATCCAAAGTCTAAAACCCGCCCCTCAGAATCGATTTTGGGACATTTTAAATCGATTCTGAATCGTAGTAAATGAGAATCAAGATTCTTATGTGAATCGATTTTTTGGCACACCTCTAATATATATATATATATATATATATATATATATATGTATATATATATATATATATATATATATATATATTATACTAATATTATTAATAGTAATTTGGCGAATAATATCAATTTATTATTATAATTATTAATAATAATATAAAAATATAATATATAAAAAATATAAAAATAATATAATAATACATATTCATATGTTATATATATTAAACCAACATGAGTATGCTCATCCAAATCACCATCTCAGTTGGGTTTAGGTCAGGGGATTGTGAAGGCCATGCACCTTTTTGTTTACTAGATAATTCCATATGCGTCAATTAATAGTTTTCATTGTTTTAATATTAATCTACAATGTAAAAAAATAAATAAATAAAAACATTGAATGAGACGTGTCCAACTTTTGACTGGTATTTATATATTTGCGAGCTGACACACCCCAGAGTTTGCCCAGATGAACGGCCACAATGTTGGTTAGAAGCACCTGATTAAGGAATAATATTAAATATTACCTGCACTTTCACCGATACCCTTTACAATACGTGTAGGTGTGATTAAAGACACCGCAGGCGTCCCCTGCACCGGACCTACAGTACCAGGGATTTTCCCAATAGCATGGAAATATATAGTGTTGTGCTGTAATTCCCGGGCTGGTGGGAATTGTGTATAGTTGCGTGTATTCCACAGTAACAGCCTGATTACAGAATCCACGGACTTGGTGACTTTGCAGCTTTGCTTAGATCGTGAGCATCATCTGCAGGAATCTAGATTTTAATAATGTATTCGTGGGTTTGCCCAGTTAGACTACAAGCCACAGACAAATTGGCATTATATGGCAATATAATATAATATAACTCATTCACTCACTTACTCACTCACTCATCGTCAACCGCTTTATCCGTTAAGGGTCGCGGGGGGGCTGGAGTCTATACCAGCCATCTATACACCCTGGAAAGGCCGCCAATCCATCGCAGGGCAGACAGACACAGACACATCCACTCACACACTCACACCTAAGGGGCAGTTTTTAATTTTTAACCGACATCCAATTAGGTCTTTGGACTGTGGGAGGAAACCGGAGCACCCGCAGACACGGGGAATATTATAATATAATATAATATAATATGATATAGTATAATATAATAGTAACAATAATAATAATAATAATAATAATAATAATAATATAATTTATTATAATTAATAGTAATATAATATAATTGCTTCAACCACGGAAATTATCATTTTTCTCCCTCAAAATTGGCGGTCCCTGGTGTTTAAGGTGCTGAACTGCAAGTCGAGATCCCCTAAAGAAGCTCTCAAAAAATAACGACTGGGTGAGGGCACTCGTTAATCTGCGAGCGAGTTTACGTAGTACTTATGTACGTAGTAGTTATGCACAGGTTTGGGAAACACTCTTTAATTAACGATCAATCTTAAGTACGAGTTAACAAAGTTCTTAGCGTTACGAAGCTTTCGGGAAACCCACCCCAGAACAGTATGTAAATACTGCAGCTGCTTTTACCAGAATCTAAACTTTAACTCCTAATTAAAAGCATTTTATTCGACGCTACGCCGAATTTGGCCCACAGCCAGACAGGGCGGAGCCTACTGGACATGACGGTATGCAAATGAGGTCTCTCAGCCAATCAGGTGGCGAGCTCGGCCAGCTGAAAGGCAAAGAAAGGAAGATGCTTGGCCACAGACCCTGAGACTTTCCACTCTGCAGAACAACCGCTCTTAAAGAGACAGTGCAGATTTCTGTTTGTATATGAGTAGACCACACAAAAACCCAGAGTTTACTGCAAAATGAGTTATAAAAGTGGTATTTTTTATTATTCTATAGTTTCCAGTCCTTTGGAGAAAGAAAAGACCATTACTGGTTCAAATCACTATAATTCCTAAACAGTAATAGGTAGCAGTTTAAAATTTTATATGATGATTGTAAACACATTATAGTAAAATATAGAGCTGTCAAAACCCTTGTTCCATATAAATAGTTCATTTTATGTGTCTGAAAATAAAAAAATAAAATAGAAAATTTGAAAAGCGCCTAAAAATTTTCCTGTTTTTTACCATATTTTGGCCATTACATATTCAATTGAATAATTAAAATGCCTTAAATGAATTGTGTAAAGGCTTCTAAGTAATATTAATTCATAGAATTGACTCTAAGTTTTTTAATATTGTAGTGATAAGCCTTCAAATGTGAGTATGTAATTTCAGGCGGAAAATGGTAAAAATAGGCCTGGAGCATAAGAGGTTAATATGTTATTTATGTGTTACAGCTGCAAATAAGTATTCAAATACCTGCCAATCAGCAAAAATTATGGCCCTCAAAGACCTGTTAGTCCGCCTCTAAAAAGTTCACGTCCACTCCAAATAGAACTTTTTGGTCTTAATTCCACTCGCCGTTTTTGCAGGACAAAGAATGATGAAAACCATCCCAAAAACACCATCCTTACTGGGAAGCATGGGGGTGGAAGAATGCTTTTGGGGATATTTTTCTGCACATGGGACAGGATGACTGTACTGTATTAAGGAGAGGATGACCAGGGCCATGTATTGCGAGATTTTGGGGAACAACCTCCTTCCATCAGTTAGAGCATTGAAGATGGGTCGTGGCTGGGTCTTCCAACATGACAATGACCCAAAGCACAGAGCCAAGATAACCAAGGAGTGACTCCCTAAAAAGCATATCAAGGTTCTGGAGTGGCCTAGACAGTTTTTTTTAGATTATGTCTCTCACAGTGGACATTTTTTTTTATAAGTGGGAGAACTTGCAAAGTCGCCGCGTGTTCAAACACGTATTTTCCTCACTGTAAATAAGTGTGTATGTGTGCATGTGCACAGCAGCTCACTCTAGAAGACCAGTGCTGCTGTTTGTCGCCCCAAATGATCAAACATTTGTTTTGGTTACCTGTGCATAAGTCATTTAACACCTGAGGAGAAATATTGTGCCAGTTTATTCTTGTGACAGCCCTACTGACTATCATCTTGACCTCTTTCCCTCTTTAGTGATTCATAAACTGCTCCGGAGACTGTTATCTTAATGTTTTGGGTTGTATAGTTTTGTATTAATAAGTGTTGAACTACAGTTTGGACTAGTATTAATAGCTAAACTCTATTAATGTAAAATTTCCTCAATTCCATAATACTCTGTGCAGTGTAACAACAGAATTCCAGTTTAGTGCTATACTAATACATGCATCTGCAGCCGGAAAGAGTCCTGAATCTGTGATACAGTTTTAACTCTTTGATGAGCAAGATGGGACAAAGTGACCCGGTTGAGTTTTAATTGTCTATATTTTTGCAATAAATTAATTTAATCGTTCAGTATTCGAGGTATTCCTCAATTAACATGTTTTTAATCATAGTACATCCTTATTTTATTTTTTCCTTTCTTAATTTTTTAATAAAAGCCCTTTTTGTATCACTACCCCTCTAAAGCACACATGGATCAAAAAAGTCCTGCATTAATTTTCTATGTAAATTCATGTATGCTTGAGTGTTTCTATGATATATCTTACAAAAAAATGAATTCAGTTATTCAGTATTTAAGGTATTCCTCAATTAACTTGTTTTTAATCATAGCACATCCTTATTTTATTTTTTTCTTTCTTAATTTTTGAATAAAATCATTTTTGTATCACTAACCCTCTAATGTACAACATGGGTAAAAACTGACCTGCATTCATTTTCTATGTTAATTTATGTATGGCTGAGGGTTTCTTCCTTTTTATTCTCCTTTATTAATTTATGAAAAAGCTTTTGTATTTCTACATTACACAGACATGTCAGACACAACTCACATTTACTATTTGTAAATAACAGTAAATTACCAAAATTCCGACTTTTATACACAGATTGTGTAAATAATAATAATAATAATAATAATAATAATAATAATAATAATAATAATAATAATAATAATAATAATAATAATAATAATAAATAAATAAAAAATAAAACTCTTTAAAGTGGAAAAATACCCTGTATCACATTATGGATTTTTAAGCTATCCACTTTCCTAAATAAACACCAATGTACTTAGCTAAGTAGAGTACTTGTAACTCAAAGTTATTTTAAGTTATTATAAGTGTGTGAGACAAAATAGTACACACGCTGGAAATACTGAATAAGCGTTAACTGTCATCAGATATATTCTAAAGTTATGTTAAAACAATTGAAAGCAACACTGAGTTGTGATACTGAAGCTGAGCTGTGCTGAGCTGTGAAATAGTAAACGGGAGTGGTGTCTGACCTGTCTGTGTAACTGATGTAAAAATACAAAAACTTCTTCATAAAGTAAGAAAGGAAAAAAAAAAGAAAATTTGTTTTAAAGAAATCCTCAGCCATACATTAATTTACATAGAAAATGAATGCTGGTTATTTTTGACCCACATGTGCATTAGAGGGGTATTGATACAAAAAGGGCTTTTATTTAAAAAGTAGGTAAGGTAAAAATGAAATAAGGATGTAGGCTGATCAAAAACAAGTTAAATGAGGAATACCTTAAATTCTGAATGACTGAATTAATTTTATGCTAAGATATATCATAGAAACCCTCAGTCATACATGAAGTTCTGTAGAAAATAAATGCGACCATTTTTGACCAGTGTTGCGCATTAGAGGGTTAATTACAACCTACTGCGATATAATTGAAGAATAAAAGTTATAATTACCTGCTTTTAACTCTTTTATTTCTGCCCGAGATTCACCTAATGTTCTCTCCAGCTTCTCGACCTTCTTCATTAACTGAACCTCATTCTCTTTAGCACTCTTCCTCACACTCTCCAGTTCCTCCATCATCTTCATCAGCTGAAGATCCTTTTCTTTAGATTTCTCCTCAGCGCTCTTCCTCATACTTTCCAACTCCTTCATTTTTTTCATCAACTGAAGCTCATTCTCTTTAGATTTATCCTCAGCGCTCTTCATTCTCTCCAGTTCCTCCGTCATCTTCATCATCTGAAGATCCTTCTCTTTAGATTTCTCCTCAGCATTCTTCCATACCCTCTCCATTTCCTCCATCATCTTCATCAGCTGAAGATCCTTCTCTTTAGATTTCTCTTCAGCACTCTTCCTCACACTCTTCAGTTCCTCCATCGTCTTCATCATCTGAAGATCCTTCTCTTTAGATTTCTCTTCAGCACTCTTCCTCACACTCTTCAGTTCCTCCATCATCTTCATCATCTGAAGATCCTTCTCCTTAGATTTCTCTTCAGCACTCTTCCTCACACTCTTCAGTTCCTCCATCGTCTTCATCATCTGAAGATCCTTCTCCTTAGATTTCTCTTCAGCACTCTTCCTCACACTCTTCAGTTCCTCCATCATCTTCATCATCTGAAGATCCTTCTCCTTGGATTTCTCTTCGGCACTCTTCCGCATTATCTCTTGTTCCTCCATCATCTTCATCAGCTGAAGATCGTTCTCTTTAGATTTGTCCTCAGAGCTCTTCCTCACTCTCTCCAGTTCCTCAGTCATCTTTATCATCTGAAGATCATTCTTTTTAGATTTCTCCTCAGCACTCTTCCTCACACTCTCCAGTTCCTCCATCGTCTTCATCAACTGAAGCTCATTTTCTTTAGATTTCTCCTCAGAGCTCTTCCTCACACTCTCCAGTTCCTCCACCAGCTTTTCTTTAGTTTTAACTTCCTCTTGGATTTGGATCTTCAGCTTCTTTTGTAGATGTTTCAGTTCTTCATGTTCCTTCATCTGTTTCTCAAACTCTGCTCTCTGTCTCTCCAGCTGGGAGAATATTAATTTCTCCCGCTCTGCAAATTTTTTTTCATCATTTTTTCTGTTTTGTATCTCTGCTTCATATCTGACTCTCAGTTCTTCTTTCTCTCGCTCCTGCTTTTCTTTCTCCACCTGCTGGAACATCTCATTAGTGTAGCAGCTCCCTCCATTCACTGCCAGCATGGAGTCGATCTTCTCCAGTAGAGCAGCGACCTGCATTCGGTTTCTGATCTGTTTGTTGTTGAAGATGTGGAATCTGTTCCCACACTGTTCAATCAGATTTCTAATATCAGATCCTGCTTCTCCAAAGTACTGAAATATCGTGTCTTTAGGAAGATCTCCTCCAGTGAACAGCAGCATGGTGTAGGTCACTGACTCTTCTCCAAACATGTCCTCGATTATTTCTACAGTTCCTTTTTCCTCCTCTGAGAATCTCTGTCCGACTTTCAGTATCAGCAGAAACACATGTGGACCTGGAGCCGCCATGAAGATGCATTTAGTGATTTCCTTCTGGATCTCCACATTTCCAACTCCAGTATCAAACAGCCCTGGAGTGTCAATCACAGTAATCTGTCTTCCATTGACCTCAGCTGTTTCTTTCTGACACTCAGTGGTCACTGATGCATCATCTCTAAATGCATCTTTATCTAGGATGGTGTTTCCTGTTGCACTCTTCCCAGCTCCAGTCTTCCCCAGGAGTACAATCCTGAGAGCATCTCGTCTTCTCCCTGAATGCAGAAAATATTTCTTTAACAATATAGTAAAAGCACACAGTGACAGTTAATTGCCTGTGAATTTGTAATACTTGATTTTCCCAGAAGATTAAAAATAATTAGCTTTTTACACAGATCACATGAAATCTGATCTCCACAAAGTGATCAAAATATACATAAACATGAATTACAAAGTATCAGATAGCATAGGTCATAACACTTTTAATATTACTTTATGACTTGGAGTGTATTAATACAAGATTAAGTTAAAGATGTAAGACATAGGGCCCTATTTAAGTGATCTATTGTGCACTGGTCATTTGCGCTTTGCACAGCTTGATTTAGGGGCGTTTCCTGTGTCCTTGGTATCATATAGGCGTGAAAAAAATATGCCTTGTGCAGCTCGAAGCGTGCAAAAGGCATGTACTAATTCTCTCAATTAATCATGGGTGTGCCAGTAATCATTCCCTTTAAGAGCCAGATGCGCTGTGACTTTGGCCCATTTGTATCTTAACAGTGTGGTGCATATGGTCTTGATTACGAAGTCTGACCTGATATATTAATTTTAACAGAGACTTGGCTTAGACATAGTGTAAAAGATGAAGAGGTGGCACTGAATAATTTTATTTTACATAGAAAAGACAGAGATTCTCGGGGAGGTGGAGTTGCTATTTATACTCGCTCAAACATCCAAACCACTCTTTTATCAGCGATATCAAAAGAAAAATTTTTCGAGTTCCTAGCACTTAAAATTACACTTGGGAAAAATAACTCTTTTGTTTTAATTGGGTTCTACAGGCCTCCCTCTGCCCCATCCTCTGCAATTGATGAAATAGGTGACCTTTTATCAAATTTTAGTAACTCTGAAATGCTGGTCCTAGGGGATTTTAATTTCAACTGGCTTTCTGATGCATCCGATTATTTTAAGGAAATATGTGGCAATCTTACCCTTACACAGATAATAAATGAACCAACACACCCAAACTTGAAAGATCCAACCAAATCAACATTGATAGATTTAATTCTTTCTAATAAAATGGACAAAATTACTGCCTCAGGAGTTTTCGAACTTGGCATCAGTGATCACTGCCCAATCGGATGCATTAGAACCAGTTGTAAGAATAAAACGGGCTCTCGGATGGTGGTTAGAAGAAATTAAAAAAAATTTAATGATCAAGCTTTTCTTTCTGACTTGGCAATGAGTGACATACACCTTACACTTGAAATCACAGATGTTGACCTAGCATTAAACCATTTAAAGAATTCTTTTTTAACAGTGGTAAACAAACATGCCCCCCACAAAAAAGTCAAGAACTAAAGACAGGTCAAGTCCCTGGATTACTGGCGATGTTTCCTCATTGTTTAAGTCCAGAAATAGAGCTTGGTCAATTGAAAGACGCACAGGGGAGAAAGACCATTGGCTAATCTTTAGACAATTGAGAAATAAATGTACTTCTGCTGTTAGAAAAGCCAAATCACAATGTAACACAAATGTAAATTCCCTTAAAAAGAACTCCAATCCCTTTCCTACCAGGGCTTTAGTGGATGATCAGCTGATCTCAGATCAGAAGGAACAATGTCAGGTTTTAAACTCTCACTTTGCTGCAGCTGGTCACATATTTGATAACACTAATACAAATCCATTATTAAATCAAACTGATCTCAACCCTATTGTTTTTAAAAGCCATGGTCTCTTCTCACTCCAGCCCTTCTCTCCATACATAGTTGCTAATGTCCTGCTGAAAATTAATCCACGAAAAGCTACTGGAGAAGATGGACTGGACCCCTTTTTCCTGCGTCTTGCAGCTCCAGTTATTTTAGACTATATTTTATATATTTGTAAACTCTCAGTTTTATCTTGCAGAATTCCCAGGGTCTGGAAAACAGCTCATGTGATTCCTCTGCATAAAGGTGGTGAGGCAACAGAGTTGAACAATTATAGGCCAATTTCAAAATTATCATGTCTAGCAAAAAGTTTGGAATCTCTAGTGAACAGCCAACTGAAATCATTTCTTAATGAAAATTCTATTTTATCCAATTATCAGTCTGGTTTTAGAGAAGGACACAGCACTATCTCGGCTGTAACACTGGTTTTAAATGATCTGTATTCAGACTTAGACAGGAAGAAACACTGTGCAGCTGTTTTTATTGATTTAACGAAAGCTTTTGATACAGTTGATCACACTCTTCTTTTAAGAAATTTAAAAAAGATTGGCTTTGATTCAAAAGCTCTTGAATGGTCCCAAAACTACCTCACAGACAGACAACAATGCACAGCATTCAATAATTATAAATCAGATTTCCTAGCTATTTCTAAGGGCGTCCCCCAAGGTTCCATTCTGGGTCCAGTTTTATTTAATATATACATTAATGATATTGCTGCCTCTGTTTCTTCCTTAGATTGCAAAATACACCTTTATGCAGATGACACAATCTTATATTGCTCAGCTGATTCTATACATGCTGCAGTAATAAAACTACAGAACTCTTTTAATGCTCTACAGATTGCGCTAAATAATCACAAACTAGTTTTAAATGCTAAGAAAACTAAGTTAATGCTGTTTTCCAGATCTCTTAATAGTGATGTTAATTGTGTAAATTTTACTACCCTGGCAGGATCCACCATTGAAAGAGTTACAGAATATAAATATCTCAGCATATGGCTGGATGAGAAATTCACTTTTAAACCTCACATTAATAAACTAGTCAGTAAATGTAGACAGAAGCTGGGTTATGTATATAGAAATAAAGCTTGTTTCCCCATGCACGCTAGGAAAACAATTGTTGAGGCAACCCTTTTATCTGTTCTAGACTATGGTGATAAATTTATAAATATGCCTCCGCCAGTTCCCTCAAATTATTGGATCCAGTATATCACTCTGCTCTAAGGTTCATCACTGGCGACCCTTATAGAACTCATCACTGTGATCTGTACAGAAAAGTTGGTTGGCCTCCATTAGCTGCACGAAGGGAAATGCACTGGTTAATTTTAATTTATAAAACACTCTCCGGTCATATGCCAGAATACATCACTTCATTGATTAATTTTAATAACAGTAATTATCAGACTCGCTCCAGTGGTTGGATCAGCTGCCAGGTACCGAGAGTTTTTACTGAACTGGGAAAATCAGCTTTTAGCTACAGTGCACCGGCGAGCTGGAACTCACTACAGGAAACACTAAAACTCAGCTCACTGGTGTCACTCAATCATTTTAAACTTTTAATATCTAACCACCTTCAGACAGCCTGTACCTGTTTTACTCAATCTTAATTATTTATTTTACTTCATGTTTTAGTTCTCTTATTTTTTTATATATATATATTTATATTCCTTTTATTTATTTTATATAATTTATTTATTTATATATTTATTTATTTTTATTTATTTTATTATTTTTGTTTTTGTATTTACTTTCTTATAATTATTTTATTTTAATATTTTTTTATGTTTTATCAGTAATACTGTTATTATATATTTTTAATTTTTTTTTATTCTTATTACTAAATAGTTTTATTTTTTAGTTTCAGTTTTATTCTTCTGTTTCATAAATATTAAATATTTGCTTTTAATTTTGCTTTTTCAATCACTATTGTATTTGCTCGGCTACATTGAAAATGAGGGTCACCCTCAATGTACTTCCGAGTTTAAAATAAAGGTTGATTGATTGATATAGCTTTATAGAGCTGTATATTTCACAACAGCAGAATGCCTACATCTACTATATTAAGCTACAATAATTAATTCCATGTACTAAATATAAATATAAATCCTTATAAATGTCAGAAAAAAACAAAACTAATAATAATTTATAGTTACTGTGAACATTTTTAAGTATATTTTATTTTATAGCTGACACCTGAAGGCTCTGGTTGAGGTGTTTTGTGCTGTGGTAAAGAAGTATGTGGCATTTTGTTTAGGGTGCGCAGTGCTCATTGTGATCCTGCTTGGGTAATTGCGCGGCTGACTGTTGACTGTTGTCAGGGTTTTAATAAGTCAGTAGCGCACCAGTGTTTCCCACAGCCAAGATAGAAACACGCCAGATATTTACCTGAACACACGTCACTTCCAGACCACCACGCCTATCAGCGTTAATATATTCCTAAACTCTAACGCTATTTTAACGACACATGAGCAGGGCGTGAAAATAGACTGTTGGTGGGGTGTAAGCAAGGGCGTAGGAGCGGGCTTGATATTGGGGGGGACACATTTGCCAATATGAACCCAAGCCCACCCTATAGTTTCCAAGAACAACATTTATGGAAATTACTTTTAATTAAAAGTAAATTATTATTATAAGGTGATTTTACAACCTAAACATGTTACTCCACATTACAGTTACTGTTGTTAGAAAAATTATGCATGCAATGTCTGAATTATATACATATGACAAAAATTATCAGTTATCACCTAATATTTAAAATAATATATGTATTGGCATGTCAATTCTGTTGTATATTTACATTTTCTCCTGCGCTCTTATTTTTTTTCTACTGAGAGCTCTCCTTAAGATCTTGTATTTTTATGTAAAATAATGTAACTTTACGTTTCATAGAGATTTTTATAAACGTCAGGATATGTGGTCTTACTGTGAACTACAAATGAACAGAAGTCACGTTACAGCAGTGTTTCTAAACCCCGTTCTTACATATTCTACTGCATATTAAAACTGTTCTGCATATTCTAGAGCTTCCTCTGGTGGATATACATGATTAATTTAGGCTCTATAGGGGGCTAAAGGATTTTAACAGGTAAACTCAGTAAATTACTGTTTATTAGCTGATCAGCTGGATCAGGTGGAAAACACTAGTTTAGGGCAGTGATCAGGGTTAAGAAACTGCTTTAAACTACCAACTTAAAGTACTGTACGAAATTCTGGCGATCATCTACATCCAGCTTCTAGATAACTAGTTAGTTAAATTCATTTTCGTTAATTATAGCTCACAGTCCTGTAATCCTAAATGAATAAACAGTTTGAAAATTAAAGTGATTAGCTGATCAGGTACAGGGAAACATTACATATATATTTTATTTTTTTCTTTAACCTTGACTCCCAATCTAGCTAATTCCAAAGTTAAGCTAACTCACTAACACAGCTGCAGTTTATTAATCACAGTGGGTTTAAACTGTGTGCTGATTCAGAGATGTGTATTTTTATCCAGCTAGCAGAAACATATCATCACAGTTGAAGTGGTTAGCCTATCGTTACCTTTCTTTTAGAAAAATCTCCGTATATCCAGATCTGTTTTAAAATCAGATGAAGCTGCTGCAGCCCGGTCCCACTGCTAAATCTCACAGCGAGGGGGCGGGGCTTCCCCAACAGCAAACTGCCTCTGCTCCGCGCGCCGCAAAACCAGCAAGCTGATTGGCTGTTTCTACTGAGAGGCGGGACTTAATACCTGAACCGGCTCCGTGATTGGTCCGGTCTGTCTCCTCATTAATATTACAGCTGACCTGAGCGAACTGATATCATTTTTGGGGGGGAAAAATCCACCTGTTTCTAATATCCCCCCCGGTTCCTACGCCTATGGGTGTAAGATAGCAACGAGCATCACAACACGCCTTTCGCAGGGTGTACAATAGGGCCCATAGACTAGTGGACAATAAGAGGCCTCAGAGGTTGGATGAAAAATGCTAAGTAAGAGGATGTGGCAAATGTGAAAATGGAACCAGTGGCTCGTGATGCTTGATACTGTTTCAGAGATAGCAAGAGGGTCATGAGGGGATGTGATTTGTGGGTGTTGTTTTGTTGAGCAGGTCTGTTTTCCGTAATTTAATGACAGTTTAAGGTGCCAGCATTCAAAATGTGGATGTCAGTGGAAGGTGTGAAGAAGGCAGACATGGCTCTGAGTACAGCAGATTTGGCAGGTTTGTGGAATCCAGAGCGTAAGGCTATAAAGCAGTGTGAGAAGTTGTGAATGTTGTAAGAGATGTAAATGTTGGGTCTGTGGTAATGGTTGATTTTACTGAATGCCTCTTATGAGCAATGTGACTCTGGTGGCTGGGGAAAGGTGGAGAAGATTCATTGATAAACTTGTGAACTAAATTAATTGTTGCTATTTAGATTATTAATGTTGAATGTTGAAGCAGATATTAGCACATGTAAGAGTGCAGTAGTAGCAAACAGTAATAATACCCAAGTAAAACACAAAAAAATAAACATACTCAACCCAAAATCTTCCCATAAACGCTCAACCTGGCTTAACCTTGGTCTCCTTTGAGGAATAATCATAAGAGGTTTCAGATCCTTATATATCATTTAAGTAAATTCTTCAGTACAAATCTAAATTTCTTAAAATGTACTGTGTTTGTCATTTGTGTAATCCACGGCTTAATCAAAGGTACTTCTGCATGTTTACAGAAATTCCAGAAGCACGTTTTTTTAGCAGTAATTAAACTAAAGGAAATCAGCTGCTGCTGAGTTGAGGGGAGCTCCAGTAGCTGAATTTCAGATATTATATGATTATATGATAAGAACTGGGTCTGGTTACAAGTGTACCTTTAACATTTCAGAAACCCAAAACGTACAAATCTTAAGACAGAGTACATGACTGAGAGAGGATGGCCTCCACTAACTTTATTATTTATTTATTACACAAATGGGATATACCTGGATCAGCCTGGATAGACTGAGATAAAGTCTTTATTCCTAATGAAAAAGTAAGTAAAGGATAAACAGCAACTGTGCCTTGTACCAAAATTGTAGTTAAAAAGGTCAGTTTTAACAGTCAGTTATAACTCTACTTACTCAGGCTCATAATGACAGTTTATGGAACGGGTTGGGTCAGGCTCAGAGCTTATTCAAATTAAGTCTGGAATCACTGCAGTCTAACATATTTTAAATGATGTTTATTGTTAGAGTATAGATATTGGTCTTCATCCCTGTTATTTGATTTTTGTTCTGTTTTAACCTGTATGTCCAGGTGTACAGTAAGTGGTGTTTGGTCCTCTAAACTAATCAGCATACAAGAAAAGAATTTAACAGAACTTACTGAAGCTCAGATCAGCCATCCTGTCCTACAGTCGTCTCGTTTCCCTCTGGAACAGAAACAGAACAGTGGTCTTTTCGGTCTGAGCATTGACAAGTTGACCCATGTCCCCTTTAACATTTGCTGTAAAGCTGGCAGTACTCATACATTATACATCAATTGCCAAATCCTTCTGCTGTGCCTCCCTCAGGTCATGGGATGTGAATAAAAATGTACTCGCGATTTTGAAGAGGCCAGTTTCAAAGCAGCCACCCATGGCACCTCTTCCACTTTAATTTCCTTTCCATAGTTTAGCGAGGACTTCTGGAGGGAATGTTTCTGTATATTAATCAATTTTATTATTAAATGGGTAACAAAATCGAGAAAGAATGTATGCATATAAGGACAATATTCAATGTCAAAATGAAAATCAGCCAAATCCTCTATCCAGTACATTGAGTCTAGCCATAAAAAGGACTTAAGTGACTGGATACACATTAAACTGCGTGCATAGTAAAAATAATCTCTGAATTTGTCACAGATTGTCCACTGCAGAGCTGAACACACCTGCTCGCCAGAATGCAGATGTATTGTTTTATTTTAGTCTTAGATCCATAACCATCAGTATGAAAGACAAATGGAAGGTTAAAATCTGCTTAAGCAAAAATAGGTGGATTTGTTAACTTATCAACAAACCATTTCACAACAGCACTGTGCTTATGATACTACTTCACTTATAGAGGGCAGCTGTTCAGAAGTGTGGCCTTTAGTTGGCTTAGACGTGGATGTATTACGTTAAATTTTGCTGAGATTTTGCACAAGACAAACAAACAAAGGAAATCTTACAAAATAACGATAAAACTCCTGAAAGTCACTTCAAGTTTCACTTCTTAGGCCTCAATTTGATTCCACATTCTTTTAACTTAGTAACTCACTCTCGCAGTAGGTCTGTAACAGAGTCTTTAAATGTTTTAGTATCACATTTAACTAAGTATTTGATCTCCTTTTTTCCCCTAAATCTCTTTTAACTGTTTACATTAACAGACTTCAGTAACTGCATTAGTTGTTTCAGTAGAGGGGGTTAAATCTGATGTTCAAAGGCAAACTTGTAAAGACTGGGTTGATCTGATTGAGCTGGGTAGTTGTTTTTGTGGCCAACAGTTCAGTTATTGTAGCCTGAGAAGTAAGTAGACAGACCTTACATGTATATGTATTTAGGCTCAATAACTTTAATGTCACTTTAATATAATCCAAGAAATAAATAAATAAAGTACAGCTAAGGTTCAGAAAGCCTATTCTAGATTATCATCACTGTCAAAAGATGATGCCAGTGGATGAAGTGGAAACGTCTTGTGGATCTTTCATAAGAGTACCTGCCGTGGTTCTGATGATGCCATCTCCTCTTAAAGCCTGTCTTCTGCTCTGTAGATCATCCTCAGGCTGTGGTCACTTTTGTGCAGACACACTAACCGCAAGGACAGCAGTTTCCCGGAGAAAGCCCCCAATTTTTACCAGTCTAGGAGAACCTGGACGCAGAACAAACTTCAAACCAGCAGGAAGAGAAACAGACAAGTTGTTAACTGGTGCAAAGCTGTGCTGTTCATTTATTAAACATTCAAGAAATATTCAAAATCATTATTGAAAGTTAATTAAATAATCTCAATTAAATTCTAACAATTTAATAAAGTATTCATTGTCATTTAAATAATTCCAAACAAAAACAGAAGTTCCCAAATCTTATATATATCTTATATATATATATCTTATATTAATCTTATATATACAAAAAACAAACACAAGCTTACAGAAATAACCCATATGTGTACATCATATTTAGATTATATGAAACAAACTGAAAAAAAAAAAAATCAAAACAGAAATACCTACAAAACAAATCATTCAGCTTACACTTTAATAGTGCATATTTAAATGTTAATAAAAGAACAAATGTAAGAAATGTACAATGCAATTATATTTATATTAGTAGTGTCAATATAAATACTAGTATATACTTGTATATTTGAGGGGAGATAAAGCCAATGTGGGATGCTGGAATAAAGGATGGATAATAAATTGGATAGAGGAAACTTTATTTTACTTTTTTATTTTGCTTAGTTGAAAGGATTTCTAATTTTCAAGAATGCACACCACAGGGACATACCAACCGTATGAGTTGGTGAGGAGTTTAGACATGCACACACCCCTGCACCACGCGTACACGGGCGAGACCCCGCGTCTAACACACGCAAATTCCCGTTGATATTGCTGCCGCAGCCCATGAGGAAGTGAAAAACCATCAAAATTCACTGAAGTGTGTGAAGTGCAGGTGTATTTACAGGGAGTGAAACAGGTGAAGTCAATATTCAATATGCCGTGAAGTGTCATGTGATTGTGAGCGGGAGTGATGTCAATGTGTGGTGCATTCTGGGTATCGTAGTCCGGAGGCTGGGGAGTGCGGGTAGAGCTGGGTGTGGGAGAGACAGGAGCGCCTTCTGGGCCAGACGTGACATTTAGCTTATATTATCATATAGATTTGATATATAGAGAGTTTCCTATAATAATAATAATAATAATAATAATAATAATAATAATAATAATAATAATAATGATATTCTTCAGTACATATATTAATGATGGTTAATGCCAGACTGTAGATTATTTTTATTGTGTTCTGTTTTACACTTTTGAGTAAATTGTTGTGTGTAGCTCCTCCTTCAGTTAGTTACAGGGTGTCACATTAATTAAAAGAAGAGGAAAACTTTGTTTGAACAGCAGGGTTTTGAACACAAGACAGAAATGTGGGGGTCTTCATGAGTTCCATTTAACTTAAATCCACCACTCATGCAAATGATAATTTAGTTGATTATAAGTTAAGAAATTCTCAATTTGATTTGTCACTTATCAATAAAACGCAGCTACTTATCGCATATTAATTGATCAGTTTTGTGGGTGTAAATCGATCTTTGCCACTTTTCAGTAGTTTTCAGTCCATCTTAGACTTTGATACTCTAATTGCAACCATAAAACACAACCATAAAAATGATCTCAGTTATTATCCAGTTCTCTGCATGTACATATACACACTGCTGTCTCTTTCTCTGAAGCAGTTGTACTGTTCATAAGGGAAACATATGCAGGTGATACATTTTATGTTTGTTTAGATAAACTCTGTTTACATATTGTTAAGTTATAGGTTTATTATATACATTAGTTATAAGCTGATATGTTGTAGTTAGTATTTTAAGTTTCTTATAAGTTTCATTTGTATCGTTTTAAATATAGAAAATATTGGAGCTAAAAGGTTTATTAAATATACTGACAAATGCTGTGTTGATCTGAGTTTCAGGAGAATGGTAGAGTTATTTGGAGATTTTATTTCTATTTAATAGAGTCATGGGTGTAATTATGAAAGTGCTGCAGCAGATCTGAGGAGCGCTCGATTGTAAACAAGATCTGCAGCTCCATCAACTGTAGATCAAACTACAGTTCAGAGTTTGATTAAATTCAATTTCACAATTTAACTTGATATTATTTAAAGTGCTGCTCGATGTAAATCAGATTAAGCTCATTTTAACGAAAGATTTTATTTGTTTGTTTCTTACCTGCTGTTGACTCTTGAGCTGAAAATCAGGAATCAAGACGTGAAAGTGAAAGTCAGAATTGGCTAAACGTGTTATAGCCAATCACAGATCAGTGAAGGGTTGAGCTAAACGTGTTATAGCCAATCACAGAGCAGTGAAGGGTTGAGCTAAACGTGTTATAGCCAATCACAGAGCAGTGAAGGGTTGAGCTAAAGGTGCTATAACAAATCACAGAGCAGTAATGGGTTGAGCTGAGGGTGTTTTAGCGAATCAGAGAGCAGTGATGGGTTAAGCTAAAGGTGCTATAGCCAATCACAGAGCAGTGATGGGTTGCGCTAAAGGTGTTGTAGCCAATCACAGAGCAGTGATGGGTTGAGCTAAAGGTGCTATAGCCAATCACAGAGCAATGATGGGTTGCGCTAAGGGTGTTTTAGCCAATCACAGAGCAGTCATGGGTTAGGCGTTTTGTAATGCAATATAAAATAGATAAACTGTATTATTACAGTATTTTGGTCTTACAAACCATCTTCACTACAACTTCAACAACAAATATATCGTATATAGACAGTCCAGGAATGATTATGTATATATAAATAGATTAATAATATTACTGAATTACAATATAAATAAGTTGTACTCAATTAAGCTGAACTGTAATTATATATAATTTATAATTGTCTATTATTTCCTTAAGAGCATCAGCACTAATAACCATGCATACATTTCTAACTGTAAATTTAACAGTCATAAACAGTTATACACTTTAATACACTTCACATTATTTACACACTTTACCATTATACTAACCATTATAAAGAATTGCTAGTTTTGACCAGCAGGGGGTGCGATTTTACACACATTTCTGTAGAGATGTTATTTAGTTTTCTGCAATTCTTGTTTATAGACTAAACTAAACTTGAGAAAATATTTAGACTTGAATTTCAGATTATTTAATCTGGTCTTGGTTTATAAAATCACCGCTGTGTAACCAGCCTTGCTCTCAACTGATTACTAACCAGATTAAATTAATTAGCTTAATCTAACAGTATCCAGTATCCAGAGTTATTCTTATTTTAGTGTTTTGTGTAAAACAGTTCTGCTAAGGTCTTTGAGTGCATGAACCACTGAAGAGATGAAGTTATTTTAATGCTTGATAATGAAGGAGTGTTAATGAATGGTGTACTACTGTGTGCTTCACTAGGAGATAATACTGATTGTATTTATGATACTGGTTATAACAGTGTTATAGAGTGAACCACATGGTAATTAAGATCACTGCATAGTTATGTACTGCAGTACAAACAAGCATTAATAAACACAATTACAGAAATAAGAGTAAATGAGTTTATTAGAAGCCGCATTTGGGTACAGTCACTGTTAGTTACATAAACAATCAGACAATTAAATATAAGCAGTAGGTATAAGAATAATACAGCTTAATGTTTAGACAGTAATTTAACAGTTTTGCTTGCTTTGTTGTACATTCGTTAACACATTTTAATAAATTATGTGGTGCAGTTGAATTGGGTTTCTGGAATAATGGTGTTTCACCCAATACTTTCTCAGTAATTCAGAAGATATTGAGCAATTAAATTTTCATAGCAATGCTCCAAAGTCTAGTAAAATCTTCCCAGTTCAGTAGAGACAGTTACTCAAACAAAAGCAGGATACAACATTTTTAAATGTGCTTAATTGTAATATAAGTATGAACTTTGATCTACATTGTGGACAACAATAATAATTAATTTATAAGCTGTTGTTTAAAATTGCAGTAATTAACATTGTTCTGATCATCAGGAGTGTAATTCTTATTTTTTTATTTGATGAATATAGAGGCTAAACCCCACATGCAGCTTCACAACGTACATGTTACAGAAATTACATTCTACAGCCAATCAATTAAGCAGGATTATTACTTGTATTTTTATGTTTTTATGTTGTAGTAATGCTGCTACAAGAAATAAGAGTTATATATTATTTGTGTTTTATTCCCTTGCATCTTAATATTCAGCACATTTTCATACTTCATACATATTTTTTTTAGTCCAGAAACCTTTTCTGTTACACTTCCATAAAGAATTTCAGTATTTCAGCATTTACCCCACCCAACACTGACTGTTTCATCCTCACCACAATTTGTTACTCATTTAAAAAGTTTGCTTATGCCCCTACAAAGCTTTCCTACTCCTTTCGCTACTGCATCCACTACTGCCTCCACTGTATCCGCTACTGCCTCCACTGTATCCGCTACTGCTTGTATTGGAGCACGCCATAGCGATATTTCAGTGTTAAAATTATTTTCTGCCTGCAGCCTCGCCTCCTTCTCCTTCTGCTTCCTCATGTATTCTTTCTCCCTCTCGTACTTTTCTTTCTTGTCTCGCTGATCATTCTTTATCTTTTCTTTATAGGCCTGCTCTTTCCTTTCCATCTTCTTATTGAAAGCCTCTCTCTCTTCTTTGAGTTTTTTATACAGCTCTTTCTTTCGTTTTTCATTCGTCTCCTCCTTTATTTGAGCTTCTCTCTTCTGAAACTCTTTCTCTTTTTCTTTTCTCTTTTTTACCAGATTTTGCTGTTCCTCTGTCATCATCATCTTCAGTTTCTCGAGCTCAGCTTCATGTTTGGTTCTCAGTTCTTCTTTCTCTCTCTCTATCTCCTCCTTTTTCTCCTCCAGGATTCTCTTCTGTTCTTCTTGTAGAGCTTTCTCCGTGTTCTGGAACATCTCATTAGTGTAGCAGCTCCCTCCATTCACTGCCACCATGGAGTCGATCTTCTCCAGTAGATCAGTGACCTGGGTTTGGTCTTCAGTATTTCTGTTGTTGAACACGTGGTATCTGTTTCCACACTGCTTAATGATGTTTTGTAAGCTGTGTTCAGAATCTTTAATATAATCATCAATGCTCATTTTCCTCAGATCATCTCCTCTGGTGAAGAGCACCATGGTGTATCTTCTGGATTCTTCACCAAACAGTTCTTGAATCATCTTCACTGCTTCTTTCTCCTCTTGTGTGAAGCGTCCCACTGTCAGCACCAGCAGAAAGACGTGTGGACCTGGTGCAGCCATGGTGATACACTTAGCGACTTCCTTTATGATCTCTTCATTAGGAACATTTGTATCAAACAGTCCTGGAGTGTCGATCACAGTGACCCGTCTCCGTCTGATTTCAGCTGATTCTTTCTGACAGACGCTGGTAACTGACTTAGAGGAGAGTAACTCTTTGAAGACCTCTTTCTGCAGGATGGTGTTTCCTGTAGCACTCTTCCCCACTCCAGTCTTCCCCATGAGAACAATTCTTAGATCTTCTGTATCTGAGGAAGATTCTACAAAAAAATAAAAAATCATGTATGATTAGGGAAACACTCACAGAAGAGTAGTCTATAATACCTGTATGATACTACTACACTCACTGCCAATTTTGCTGAACATTATTGAATTAGTGGTTTCAATTATTAACAAAAAACTTGATCACACTTCCTCTTAAGGCTTAAGTATTTAATAATGGATATTTCTATTTAAATAAAATAATGCAAAGTAAAGGCAAAATGGGAAAATATTTCTATTAATGGTGTCAGTAAATAATTACAAGAAGAAGCTGTGATTCTGTGAAACAGATTAGAGTTTTTCTAATTTATTACAATATCTTATATTTTATATTTTGTTTTTTTTTTATATTTGAATATTTGAACCTGCTGAGTAAAAAAAATGGTATTTATAGTTATTTTACTGTCAGCTACACTTTATGTTTTGTACAAAGACATTTTTTGGATTTTATATTTCTTTGTGCAAGTTCCCTACGGATTTCAACTGTATTTCATGTTGCTGCTACTTCCAAACTTATTCATTGTCAAATCACTGTAAAATGTACTTACCTTGTGTCTCTTTCTTTTTCTTCAGTTCTTCAATCTCAGCCTTGTATCTCAGCTGTGTTTCCACCTGTGCTTCTAAATACATGCTGGATGTGTAGCAGCTTCCACTGTTGAGTTTCAACATCAGATCAACCTCATTCATGAGCATTGACTTAATGCTGTCATTCAAAACACAAACACAGTGTCTTTTAAATGTTTCAGTGATCTGTTTAGTAGCTTTATCTAACTCTACTGACTGTTGCTGAGACTCTGTAGTGATGACTGCTATGGTGTGGTTGTAGAATTTTGATCCAAAAATCATCTGGATCTTCTCCAGTTCTCCTTTATCTTCATCAGTGAGGCGTCCCTCAGGGAGGACGAGGAGAAAAGCATGAACTCCAGGATCACAGAGAGAGACACAGCGGAGAGTCTCCTGCATCACTTCCTCCTCTGAGAGCTGAGAGCTGTAGAGAGCTGGAAGCTCCACCAGGGTGATCAGACGTCCACATACTTCTGCTTCCCTCTTCACACACACTGAACTGGACTCTGCACTGAACTCTCTCTGGCCCAGTATCAGATCTGATATGGAGGACTTCAGCTCACTGTTGCTCCCACAAACAATCAGGTTTAACCTCAGAGAGCCTGAAAGATGAAAAATTCATAACAGAAATTAAGAATAAAAATTAGCAAAAGAAAAGTAGCAACATTTGCTATAATATTAAAGGTGTAAAGATTTTATTTTACAAGAAAACATGCCATCACAAGTATCCAAAAATGTTTTGCTTTAAAGTTCCCTGTGGTCAATAAACAGGCCTTTCAAGAACTACAGGTTTAAGAATTGATCAGGCCATTGCAAAATCTTTTCACTTCTTAAAGCAACAAATAAAGCCTGGAAATTTGAAGACTGAAAAAATGTGATAATTTACATCATTGTAGATGATGGGCATAAATGTTTTTCATGTTTTCCAATTGATTTTACTGTCAACTGTATGTTCACTTGTTGGGTGACAGTCAGCATAATCTGGTTGTGTTAGTTACTTCGACCAGGGGAAGACCTTGTGACACCAGCTGCCAGTAAAACTATAACTTAAAACTATTTAGGCTCTTGCAAACCCCCCCCCCCCCCATGGTTGTTTTCCATATCAGGGCCAGAATGTCAGCAATGGCGGATTACATTCAGGAAGCCCTGGCTCTGGAGTTCATCCAGCCATCCACGTCCCCAGCTGGAACTTGTTTTGTCTTCGTTGCAAAGAAGGACGGAGGGCTGTTTTGATTACACTTAAAGACACTTAAAGACTGCTATTCACTGCCTCTCATGGCCTATGTCTTTGAGGCACTGCAGCAGCCATCCATCTTTACCAAACTGGACCTGTGCAGTGTCTACAACTTGTTTTATGGTCAGTGGAAGATTCATCATCCTGTCATGACCTTAAGTACCTAATTATGCTTTTCGGTTACCTGCCATGTTCCAGCGGTGGTTTAATGAGTTCCTCATTACCTGTATTTTCGCTCGTGTCTCAATTTGCCGCGCTAATATAGTTGTAAAACTTCTGATTATACAGAGTAACCAGTGTTTTTCCTCCAAAAGTTAAATAAATAATAATTATGATAATGATGAATGTTTTATTTGTTTACTGGCCAAGCCAGTCACCAGAACCAAATCCAATTGAGCATTTCTCTTCTATGCTGAAAAACTTAAGGGGAAGAACCCCATGAAAGCAGGAGCTAAAAAAATGTTGATATACAGCGAGTAACAGATAATAAAGTATATGTAGCAACAAGGGGCGTAGAAGTTTATGGCAGCGCCTAAGGGGGGCCATGGGTGTATGGAGTATGCACACAACACCCTCTGGCACTCATCCCTGGAGATGTCACTCTTTCATTGCCAATTTGGGTACACTTTGAGTACATTCCACACTACTTCCATCCAACATACTTATAAATCCTACATTCCATGTGTTGCATCCTGCCAATCTGGGAGGGTTATGGTTCTAAGGAGCAATCTTGGGGGCCCTCCTGCCTTATCCTGGACCCGGACCTGTACAACTTGGTTCTGAGAGTGAGCCATTTGCTGCTGGATCTTTGACACTATCAGTGTGAATCTATGCCAGTTTCTCGGGTGAATTGTTTGACTGGCTGTGTCCTCGTTGTCTCACTGCTCTCAAGGTTCTCCTTTTCCCTTGTGCAGGAACATTAATTAAGCACCTGTTCATTCAGTGGTTTGTGAATTTTGTTATTTTGTTTGTTTTTCCACCTTCAGTTACTACTCTTTTCAGTCTTCTTTCTCAACTGCATCTGCTGTGCTAGTGCAATAGCAGAGAGTTGGCCCATGATCGTGGTGGCCTGGGTTTAATTCCCAGGTGGGTCAGATTAATTTCCAGTTTGCTTACCTGAATTTTTCGCTCGTGTCTCAATTTGCTGCACTAGTACAGTTGTACAACTTCTGATTATATGGAGTAACCAGTGTTTTTTTCTCCAAAAATTAAATAAATAATAATTATGATAATAATGATGATGAATGCTTTGTTTGTTTACTGACCAAGCCAGACACCAGAAATTGAGCATTCCTCATCTATGCTGAAAAACTTAAATGGAAGAACCCCCTGAAACAAACAGGAGCTGAAGATAACTTCAGTTGGAGTTTGATAGAGCACCACGAGAGAAGATATTAAATACCAGATGATGTCATCTGAATAAAGTACTAAGCATACGCATAGAGTAATTTATCGTGCTTTTAAAGGGTGGAAACAGAAGGGGCATGTGCTATGTTGTAATTTACAGTGGTATCCAGATGCAAATAAATAAAGCCATTTTCCAAAGCATTACAGAGAGCATGGTTTGTGTTTAACAGACAATATTGACAATATAATTCTATCATACTCTCATGCTAACTTAAAAATGTTTACCTTCATTTTTTTCCCTTCCTCTCTTCTTTTCTTTAACTCCATCACCTCCTGTTTTGCCCTTTTCAGCAGACTGAGGTTGGCCTCTCCCAGAAGCTGCAGAGCATTTCACTGTTTGTGGTTCATTAAATTGACATGTCAGGTGGCCTCTACTGCCCTCAACCATTTTAGTGATTTTCTTTAGAAGCTGAGGAACCTGAGCTTTATTGAATTGAATTTTCTCAGCTCCACCTCTGCATGTACTGATGAGCTGCTGCAAATTCTCATTCTTCTCTGGGTCATTATTTTCACAATACCTGAGCCTTTGTTTCTTTGACTTTGTAATCAACACTATAGTATACTCTAGAGAAAATGGACTGAAATATTTCAGAGCATTTCTGATTGTTTCACAGTCCTGCTCTGTAAAGTTCTCTGACTGGAGAACCAGTAAAAACACATGAGGTCCAGGAGAACACAGATCTACACATTCTCTCACTCTCTGCTTCAGCTCTTCTGGAGAGAGCTGAGGATCAAGCAGGTGAGGTGTGTTGATGAGGGTGATGCATCTTCCCTCCACCATTCCTCCAGCAGTCTCATTGTGCTGCTTCACTGAGGAAGAGGGAGCTTCAGAATCAAAAGCTTTTTGGCGTAGGATGAAGTTCCCCACTCTGCTGATCTCTGATCTGTCCTTCCCCAGCAGGACAATCCTCAGTTCAGACACTAGAACATTTCAAAGACAAAGAACAAACATTTTTCATTATGTTTCATTGTTTCATCAACAATTAGCATACAAACAAAGAGCTATGTTATTATTTTGTTCAGAAAAATACAGGACACTTGGAAACATGCCATTAAAAAAAAAACTGCTGCCATTTATTTGCATTCAAACATTTTAAATATGACTTTTCTTCTTGAACATGGGCCTATGGGGCATGTAAGGTTGCAGCTGTTCACATGCTATGAATGGCTAAAAGAGGATTCAACACTATCACAGAAAAGTATCCCTTTACCCACTCTCCTTTTCCATTAGCTTTGATGAAAACTCATACAGCATCCTCCATAATTATTGGCACCGCTGGTTAAGAAGTGTTCTTTGGATTCTATTTTTTTTTAATAATGTAGCTGCCGGCGCATAGAGAGAGCAAAATTGGCCTTGCTCACTCCAGGTGGGTAGATGGCGCTCTCTCCCCACATCTCTAAAGCACAGGGCGTCTGTGAGCTGATGTACCGGAACCGAGTCGCTGCGCTTTCCTCCAAGCAAACTGACTACTAGGCAAAGCTGCATCAGCAGCAGCTCGAAAAGAAGCGCTGGCTAAAGCATGTGTTCATCTTTACCCTCCTGGTGTTGGGGCATTAGTTATAATGAGTGGGTTGGGTAATTAGCTGAGCAAAATCATGGAAGAATATGAAATAAAAAAATTAATTAAATAATGTAGTATTTATTATATAAATATTATATAATTAATGTAATGTATTCCCAAAAAATCTCTATGTTGGTCTCATCTGACCAAAGCACATGGTACCAGTTAAAATCCCAGTACCATTTGGCAAACTCCACCCATTTACACTTATGATTCTAAAACAGAAAAGGCTTTCTCCCAGCTGCATGCCTCCATAACAGCCTTATGGTTGTTTGGGAGATCTTGTAACCCCGATACGCTACCATTTGATTAAATTCTCTTACAGTGAGCTCTGGAGAACTTTTTACTCCTCTTATCATCCTTCTCACTTTGTGTGGTGGTAAGATACACTTGCGTCTTCTTCCAGGCTGATTTGTCACTGTTCCAACTTCCAGATGTTTTACACTTTTTGGTGATTGCTCTGACTGTAAATAAGGACTTCTGCAGGTGAAAGGCTATGAGTGAGCTCGGAGTGAGTAAGAGAAATAGGCCTCTGTGTAACACCATATTTATATCTCAGGGAAACAGGAAGTGATGAATTACTAATTAAAGGTTCCTAGATACTTTGATCCACTTTATAAACTACAGTAGAAATTACATAAATGGTTCAAATGCATTCATTCCCCAAAAATTGTTAAGGGTGCCAATAATTGTGGAACAGGTCATTTAATGATAGTTTAAGGTTGCTTTTTTCATTTTTTTTCAGAGAGAGATTATGCTTCTGCAATAAAAAAATAATTTATTTTAAGGCTTTTAACACCTTATGAAACTAACTATGAAAGGCACTGTAATTCTTTACCCCTAATTTATTTTTCCTCCCCTCTCCTGTGCTTATATTTGACATGGTATAACAATCCTGTGAAATAGAAGATTTCCGGCTGAATACAGTGCAGTTTAGTACTGATTTGTGATATTTGATATATAGGTGGGCTGATAACAACAGTGACAATCACTATGTTTGGGTAGCAGCTAGAGAAGGTATACCTGTGGGACGTCCAAGGATTGTATATGAGGTACAGTGGCAAGAAAAAAATGTGCCCCTTCAATTATCAAACAAACTTTAATATCAGACAAAGATAACCCAAATAAATATAAAAAGCAATTTTGAAATAATCATTTTATTTACTAAAGGAAACAAATATTCCATCCAATCTAGCCCTGTGTGAAAAAGTGTTTGCCCCTAAACTTAATAAATTGGTTGTTTCGTCCTTGGCGGCAACAACTGCACTCAAGCTTTATCAATATCTGGCAATGAGTCTTTCACATCTCTGTGGAGGAGTTTTGGTCCTCTCTTCTTTACAGAATTGTTTTAATTCAAACACATTGGAGGATTTTCGAGTAGGATCATGCCACAGCATCTCAATCAGACTGTGACCTGGCCACTCCAAAACCTTAATTTTGTTTTATTAGGAAATTCAGAATTGGACTTGTTTGTGTGCTTTGGATCATTGTCCTGCTGCAGAACCCAAGTATGCCTGAGCTTGAGGTCACAAACAAATAAATATTCTGCTGCAGGATTGTCTGGTAAACAGCACAACTGTCAGGATTTAGACCCAGGCAGAGAGACGTGGAGGCGGACGTATGTGCAGGTAAGGTGAGTTTATTAAACAAAGAGAGAAGTAAACACGTAACAACAAAATAACTAAACAAACGAGGGAGGCTAGAGAACATAAAACTAAACAAACGCTGGAAAAATAAACTAGGAATAAACAAGAGAGAGAGACTAATGATAAATAAACAAATAAACAAGTAAACAAGAAACAAAGGAAAACAAGAAACAGAGGCGAGCTAAAACTAACAAACAAACAAGAGATACTAAAGATAAACAAACGGGGAGACTATAAAACTAGGCAGGATAAACTAAAGATATACAAAGATATATATATATTAAGGAGGGAACTAAGGAGCACGAGAATAAACAAGAAGAATAATATAAACTACAAACAAAGAGGGGGGCTATACAAGGAAAACAAATGAATAATGAAACAAGACTATGAACTAAACAGAGCAAGGATAATTACAAGGATTAAACTAAAACAGGGCAAGGGAATGAACTAGGGATATATACAAGAAAATAAAACAAGAAACTAAACTAGACAGGGCAAGGGAGTAGACAAGAAAACTAAACAGGGAACTAGAAAATAAACAGAGATAAACACAGAGCTAGAATAAAACACGGAACAAGAAACTAGGTCAATAGGAACAGAGAAACGCAGAGACAGACAACGGGGGACAGTGCAAAGACCGACAGAGGACAAGTAACAGAGGAAGTCTATTTAACTAGACAGGAAACACACTGGGAGTGGAAACATGGGGAAGGGGTGGAGCTACAAATGAGACATGAGGTAATGGAAAATCACAGGCAGAACACAGGGGCACGGGTCACGTGGGACAACACAGGCACGAGGACAGACAGGAAACAGGGCCAGGCGTGACAACAACACAAATTGTCCAGACCCTGAAGCAACAAAGCAGCCCCAGACCATCACACTACCACCACCATGTTCAGTATGATGTTCTTTTTCTAATATGATGTGTTAGATTTATAACTACTGTTATATCATGAAGTCAAGAATCACATGCAAACTGGATTTGCAGCTTTGGATCGAAGTGGGTCAGTACATCAGGTTCTAGCAGTGCTTCTTTAGCTCTTTTAAATGCATAATCCTCACAACCACAACATTAAAAATATGTATATATTATGAAGTGTGACATTTACTTTATAAAAAAATAACCATACCTAATCATTTTATTTAAAGAATTCAGTCGGCTAATCAGAGCCAGGTATTGTCACGCTTGCTTCGTATTACTTGCTTTTCAAATAAATTCATTCATGATCTGGGGTGGGTTTCCCGAAAGCTTCGTAACGCTAAGAACTTCGTTAACTCGTACTTAAGATTGATCGTTAATTAAAGAGTGTTTCCCAAACCCGTGCGTAACTAAAGTACTACGTAAACTCACTCGCAGATTAACGAGTGCTCTGACCCAGTCGTTATTCTTAAAGAGCTTCTTTAGGGGATCTCGACTTGCAGTTCAGCACCTTAAACACCAGGGACCGCCAATTTTGAAGAAGAAAAAATATTATTTCCGTGGTTGAACAATTATATTATATTACTATTAATTATAATCAATTATATTATTATATAATTATCAATATTATTATATTATATTATGTTATGTTATGTTATGTTATGTTATGTTATGTTATGTTATATTATATTATATTGTAATGCCAACTTTGTCTGTGGCTTGTAGTATAACTGGGCATATTGGAATTGACCAATCAAACCCACGAATAAATCATTAAAATCCAGATTAGCGATGCTAGAGTTCTTGACATTAATGCTGCAAGAAATGCAATCAGTGAATTCCTGCAGATGATGCTCACGGTTTAAGCAAAGCTGCAAAGTAGGTCCGGTGCAGGGGACGCCTGCGGTGTCTTTAATCCCACCTATACGTATTGTAAAGGGTATCGGTGAATGTGCATGTAATATTTAATAATATTCCTTATTCAGGTGCTTCTAACCAACATTGTGGCCGTTCATCTGGGCAAAATCTGGGGTGTGTCAGCTCGCAAATATATAAGTAACAGTCAAAAGTTGGACACGTCTCATTTAATTATTTTATTATTTTTTTTTTTTACATTGGCGATTAATATTAAAACCATGAAAACTATTAATTGACGCATATGGAATTGTCTAGTAAACAAAAAGGTGCATGGCCTTCACAATCCCCTGACCTAAACTCAACTGAGTGATTTAGGATGAGCAGGAGGCTCATAGAGTGTATATAAAACATATTTTGGTTGGTTTAAAAAAAACAGGTATAAGTATTATTATATTATTTTTATATAATTTATTCTTTATATATTTTATATTATTTTTATATAATTATTCATAATAATAATAATAATAATAATAATAATAATAATAATACATTAATATTACTATCAATATTACTATTAATAATATTAGTATAATATCTATTAATATAATATATATTAACTATAATAATTTTAAAAAAGTAAGAAAAGTTTAATGTTTTAAAATAGATTAGATTTTTTATTATTTATTTAGTCATATGTATCTTTAGGAGTATTTTATTAATGCCAAAGTACATCCTTTTGTAATTTAAATTTCAGAATATGTATAATGTTGATGATTACAACACAGTTCTACGTTTTTATGGTCTAATAGTGAATAAATACTGCATATATGCAGTGTTGAATCGATATTTGTGGATCGATTGAGCGCGCTGTGTCGGGGGAGGAGTCAACAAAGACGTTCTTTAACCTTGTTCGTTAATTTTCACTTTGCGAAGCTCTTTGGGAAACACTCGCAGAACTGGCTCGTTCTTTACTCACGTCATTCGTTAGTTCGTTCGTTATTCCCTAAGATTGATCGTTTTCGGGAAACCCACCCCAGATCTCAGTTACTTGAATGTGATTGGTTAATATCATCTGCATTTTTCGTAATTAGCATTAAGAGTTAGCAAAAAATAGAAGGTATTTATTTATATTTAGTCAAATCTCCTTTAATAAGTAAATAATTTATACTTGTTTTCATTATTATGATGCAATTTTATGAATAGTAGACTGTTCCCACCTAGTGTACAGACAGTACAGTATTACATCTCATCTTGTGCTCCTTTAATAACTCTATTATCTATATTAATTAATCACTTTCAGTTCTTGCTCAGTGTTTTAATTACAATACGAGGATTTATGACACACAGCGATTTAAACAGAATAAATAATCCTAAATCCTTTTTATTGCACTCACACAAGATATTAACTAAACTATGTACAGAACATAAACACAGAACAACGAACAACTAACCTATGACTTGAGTAAAGAAGGAGCCAGTTCTACAAGTGTTTCCCAAAGAGCTTCGCAAATCGAAACTTAATGAACAAGTTTATAGAAGGTCTCCTCCCCCGAAACAGAGCACTCAGTCGAAACACAAACATCGATTCAACACTGCCAAATACAGAGTATTTCTTCACTATTATGCCCCAAAAAAACATAGAAATGTGTTGTAATCAACATTATACATATTCTGAAATGTAAATTTCAAAAGAATATAATTTGGTATTAATACAATACTCCTAAAATACATATGACTAAATACATTAACAAAAATCTAATCAGAAATGCATTGATTGCATTTATTGCAGCAATAATGTCAAGAACTTTACCATCGATTATCCGGATTTTAATTATTTATTTGTGGGTTTGATTGGCATTATAATATAATATAATATAATATAATATAATATAATATAATATAATATATCAGCTCTTTTCTCCTCTCTCTCTCTCTCTCTCTCTCTCTCTCTCTCTCTCTCTCTCTCCTGTATAATGCGGTGTATGAGATGAGCTCATTCAGGCTTGGGGTTTGAGATTAACTATTTGTGAGTTTGGTTTTGATGTGAAATTGTACTTTGTAATACAGAACCTAATCATTTATTTAAAGAAATCAGTCGGTTAATGAAAGGCAGGCATTGTTATGCTTTCTTCGTATTACTTTGTATTATGTATATTTTAACGGTGCAGCTCTACACAGGGAGGGGAAGCGTAATAACTGAAGGATTACAGAGATTACTGTAAAAACAGTTCGTGAATTTGGTGTTCAGAGTCCTCAGCTGCTGTTTTATTAAACTAAGAAATTTACTAAGAGCTTCTACACAGTCAGTTTCTGTTCTGATTTTACATATGAGAGATATAAAGCTGGCTAATCTCAGAGCAGTGATTAAGCTTATGTGTTATAGTCAATTTATAGTAATTGGTAGTTGTGACTCGATCCCTAAAGGTGCAGGGGTGGGTTTCCCGAAAGCTTCGTAACGCTAAGAACTTCGTTAACTCGTACTTAAGATTGATCGTTAATTAAAGAGTGTTTCCCAAACCCGTGCGTAACTAAAGTACTACGTATACTCGATCGCAGATTAACGAGTGCTCTCACCCAGTCGTTATTTTTAACGAGCTTCTTTAGGAGATCTCGACTTGCAGTTCAGCACCTTAAACACCAGGGACCACCAATTTTGAGGAAGAAAAATGATAATTTCCGTGTTTGAAGCAATTATATTACATTACTATTAATTATAATCAATTATATTACTATATAATTATTAATATTATTATATTATATTATATTACTATTAATTATAATCAATTATATTACTATATAATTATTATTATATTATATAATTATTATATTATTTTATATTATATTATTTCCCGTGTCTGCGGGTGCTCCGGTTTCCTCCCACAGTCCAAAGAAATTAGTTCAGGCTAATTAGATGTCGGATAAAAATTGCCCCTTAGGTGTGAGTGTGTGAGTGAATATGTCTGTGTGTCTGTCTGTGTCTGTCTGCCCTGTGATGGATTTGCATCCTGTCCAGGGTGTATACTGCCTTCAGCCCCATGCCAGCTGGTATAGACTCCAGCCACCAAGCATCGACCCCCCCCCCCCCCCCCCCGCGCCCCTTAACGGATAAAGCGGTTGACGAGTGAGTAAATGAGTGAATAAGTTATATTATATTATAATGCCAACTGTGGCTTGTAGTCTAACTGGGCAATCAAACCCACGAGTAAATTATTTAAATCCAGATTAGCGATGATAGAAGTCTTGACATTAATGCTGCAAGAAATGCAATCAGTCAATTCCTGCAGATGATGCTCACGGTCTAAGCAAAGCTGCAAAGTCACCAAGTTCATCTGGGCAAACTCTGGGGTGTGTCAGCTCGCAAATATCAGTCAAAAGTTGGACACGTCTCATTCCATGTTTTTTTTTTTTAAACATTGTCGATTAATATTAAAACCATGAAAACTAATTGAGCAAATGGAATTAGTAGACAAAAAGGTGCATGGCTTTGACAATCCCCTGACATAAACCCAACTGAGATGGTGATTTAGGTTGAGCTGGAGCTTCACAGTATAAAGTACAAAACATATTTCTGTTGGTTTAAAATGTAATATATATATATATATATATATATATATATATATATATATATATATATATATATATATATATGTATATATATATATATATATATATATATATATATATATATATGTATATATATATATATATATATATATATACACACACACACAGGAACATTATTATTATATTATTTTTATAATATTAAAAATTATAATAATAATAAATTAATATTACTGTTAATAATATTAGTATAATATCTATTAATATAATATATATTAACAATAATAGTTTTAAAAATGTAAAAAAATAAGTTTAATGTTTTAAAATAGATTAGATTTTCAAGTATTTATTTAGTCATATGTATCTTTAGGAGTATAATGTTGTTAATTACAGCACATTTCTACGTTTTTAGGGTGTAATAGTGAATAAATGCTGCATATTGGCAGTGTTGAATCGATATTTGTGGACCGATTGAGTGCGCTGTTTCGGGGGAGGAGTCAACAAAGATGTTCTTTAACCTCGTTCGTTAATTTTCACGTTGCGAAGCTCTTTGGGAAACACTCGCAGAACTGGCTCGTTCTTTACACACGTCATTCGTTAGTTCGTTCGTTATTCGCTAAGATTGATCGTTTTCGGGAAACCCACCCCAGTTCTATTTGGGGAGGGTGGATGCGCTAAGGGCGGATGCCGCTTCTGAAAATGAGTCTGGTACATTCAATTATGTAACAGTGACTGTACAATATGTATAAATTGGATTAACTTCATACATTCAAGACAAATTTATAAAGTAGACACTGTAGACTGTAAAAATTATATACAGTGTCTGTATGTTTTACTGCTGGTCTGGTAGTTATGAAATGGTCCCTAAAGGTGCAGCTCTATGTGGGGAGGGTTGATGCGCTAAGGGCGGATGGCGGTTCTGAAAATTAATCCGGTAAATTAAATTATGTAACAGTGACTGTACAATATGTATAAATTTGATTAACTTCATACATTTAAGACAAATTTATAAAGTAGACACTGTAGACTGTAAGGATTATATTCAGTGTCTGTATGTTTTACTGCAGGTCTGAAAGTTATGACATGGTCCCTAAAGGTGCAGCTCTATGCGGGGAGGGTGGATGCGCTAAGGGCGGATGCGCTTGTGTCAAACAAATTAATAAATATAAAATTCATAAAATAAATTTGGTGGTAAATTACTGGCTTTCATCATTCAAAAACAAAGCTGTCACAAATTTCAAACATAAAACTAATTTTACCATACTAAAGTTGTGTAAAACTATAAAAAGTATAATCAAATATATAATATCTCATATCTAGAAATATCCACTGATCAGTATACTGTGTGCAGATGTGAGGAATGAAGGACATCTGACTCAATATATTTAGACATTCTAAATCTGAAGATCATGTATAAAATATACTTCTTTTATATTAATCAATTTCTACATTTTAACCAAGTTTAACTGTTATTTATTTCTTACCATAACTCGACGCCATTTGGTGGTTGTTCTCAAACAAAAATCAAAAAGGAAATCAGACTTCTGAGCCTCCACCCAGATCAGATCTTTCTCGTCTCTCTTTTTTCTTGTATAATTTAGTGTTTGAGATTGTGATTGAGGTGAAATTGTGATTGAAAAGAAACATGGCAACTTATTTTCTTACAGAAATTAGTCAGATGATTAGAAACAGGCATTGTTATGATCATATTAGAAATATATTTTATACATTTTAACATTTAATCAGAAAGTTATCAGACTCAATATATTTAGTTCAGATAATCCATACAGGGTCAGTTTCCCAGACTGGGATTAAGCCTGCTCCGGAACAACAGTTAAATTCACCTTCAAGCTCCAATATTGTATGGTACTCTACCCTGTTGATGTAAGACCTATACACACCAGTAATATGTAAAAAAAAACTAATTTAGCTTATAATATTCTGATAGCGTGTCACACTAGAAGTAAGCTATGTAAATAGAGTAGAGAAAGAAATAACAGACAGAGTGAGAAAGAGGTATGAAAAACTTGCTTTGATTGTTCTTAATCCATTTTTGTAACAATTAATATAACATATATAAAAAATAATTAACCGATTCAGTAGGCTGTAAGGATTATATATCTGTATGTTTTACTGCTGGTCTGGTAGTTGTGACTCGATCCCTAACGGTGCAATTCTATGCGGGGAGGGTGGATGCGCTAAGGGCGGATGCGCTGGTGCTTTATCTTGTCAAATATATTATTAAAATGATCAAATTCATAAAACAATTGAGTGGTCAATTGCTGGATTACATCATTAAAAACAAAACAAACATCGCACTGATCAATATTTGATTTGATACATGTTAGAAATGACAAACATTAAATTTATTTTACTGCAGTGAAGTCAACAATATATTAAAACTACAAAAGTAATCAATCTGTACTTTAAACAGTGAAGCTGGAAACGAGTTAATTAAGCTGTAAATAAATGTGTAAATAAATCACATATTTTTAAAACATTTCAGCAATTTAATTCTTACCGTAACTCGACGCCATTTCGTGGTCGTTCTCGAGCTGGACTGAAAAATGAAACCAGACCTCTGAGCCTAAACTCACATCAGTTCTTTTCTCGTCTCTCTCTCTCTCTCTCTCTCTCTCTCTCTCTCTCTTTCTCTTTCTCTCTCCTGTATAATGCGGTGTATGAGATGAGCTCATTCAGGCTTGGGGTTTGAGATTAACTATTTGTGAGTTTGGTTTTGATGTGAAATTGTACGTTGTAATACAGAACCTAATCATTTATTTAAAGAAATCAGTCGGTTAATGAGAGGCAGGCATTGTTATGCTTTCTTCGTATTACTTTGTATTATGTATATTTTAACGGTGCAGCTCGGTGAAGGAGGGGAAGCATAATAACTGCAGGATTACAGAGATTACTGTAAAACCAGTTCGTGAATTTGGTGTTCAGAGTCCTCAGCTATTGTTTTATTAAACTCTGATCTTTACATGATCTTTTACACAGTCAGAGTTCGCTCTCATTACACACAGCACTTTATTCCAGAATCTTCCATCACTGTGAAATCGAAGCTGCTGCAGAGGAGGAGGAGTCATTGAGAGCACGTGATCTATGAAAGTGAAAGTAACACTCAACCCTTCCTCAGAAGAATGTCCTCAGTGTGTAATAATAATATGATGTATTTATGAGTAGTTTATATTTAGCAGAGCAGCACAGTCTCTTCATTCTGAAACAGTCGTTTCTGTTCTGATTTTACATATGAGACATATATAAAGCTGGTTAATCTCAGAGCAGTGATGAGTTTAGCTAATGTGTTATAGCCAATATATAGCAGTCCAGAAATACGGGTTATATAAGGAGATTATTAATATTTCAGATTATTGAGCGGAATTGTAATCATTTTATTTCCTTAACAGCTTCAACACTAATTATCATTCAGATACAGTTTCTAAATTGTGCAAATTGTTGTTGAAGTACAGTTGTACACTTTAATACAATTTACATTGTTTTCACAATTTACCCTGTTCAGTTATTAAAAATATTTAAAATGATAAAGAATAGCCTGTTTTGACTAGCATGGGGTGCCCGATCGAACACACGCACACCAATTGTCCGTGAAATTAAGCACATAATTAATGTAATATGCAAGTACTGAGCTAAGCTCCACGACGTTCACAGAAAAAATCTCCCTCCATTACAGTACTGTGATTAGAAGGTTGTTATCTGCTACCACCTAGTGTACAGTCAGTGTACAGTAACACATGTCTTATATTGAGCTTCGTTAATACATCATGTTAATCACGTTCCAATTTTGCTCAGGATTTTAATTCAAATACAAAGAATTTATGACACACGTATGAACTGTACATACTAGTAACATGTATAAAATAATTTAGCTTATAATGCTGTTAAAGCCGTATCTGACCAGAAGTAAGCTATACAAATAGGGTAGAGAAATACAAAGGAAGATGAGAGTGAGAAAGAGGTGTTGAAAACTTGCTTTTGTAACAATGACTATAAAATATGTCTAAAATAGATTACCAGATTCATTTATGAAGTAGACTGTAAGGATTATATATCTGTATGTTTTACTGCTGGTCTGGTAGTTGTGACATGGTCCCTAAAGGTGCAGTTCTATGCGGGGAGGGTGGATGCGCTTAGGGCGGATGCGCTTGTGTCAAACATTAATAAAATAGTAAAATTAATAAAATAATTGGGTGGTAAATTACTGACTTCCATCATTAAAAAACAAACTGTAACAAATGTCAAACATGAAACTATTTTACCATAGAAAAGCTGTCTGTGTAAAACTGCAAAAAGTATAATCAAATAGAAATATCCACTGATCAGTGTACTGTGCACAGATATAAGGAATGAAGGACATCTGACTCAATACATAACTAATCTGAAGATAATGAATTAAATATATTTATTTTATATTAACCAATTTCTAAATTTTAACTAAGTTTAACTGTGGTTATTTTTGCAATAACTCGACGCCATTTTGTGGTTGTTCTCAAACTCACATCAAAAAGGAAACAAGACTTCTGAGCCTCCACCCACATCAGCCCTTTTCTCCTCTCTCTTTTTTCTCTTGTTCTCTCTCTATCTATGTCTTGTATAATTAGATTACTTCATTTAGATGTGTGGGGGTTTGGTGAAATTGTGATTTTTAGAAAGAACATAAAGAAACTTGCTAACTTAATTTTTTTAAGAAATTAGTAAGATGTTTAGAAACAGACATTGTTTTGATCATTGCAGAAATATATTTTATACATATTTAATCAGAAACACATCAGACTAAATAAATTTAGTTCAGATAGTCCATGCAGGGTCAGTGTCCCAGACAGGGATTAAGCTTACTCCGGAACAACAGTTAAATTCACCTTCAAGCTCCAATAGTGTACGGTACTCTACCCTGTTGATGTAAGATGTTTGGACTGTTAGGTCTGGTACTTGTGCCTCGATCCCTAATGGTGCAGTTTTACTAGGGGAGGGAGGATGCGCTAAGGGCGGATGCACTGTGGCTTGCTTCATCTTGTCAAACGTGTTAATCAAATGGTCATATTCATAAAACAATGGGAGATAAATTGCTAGCTTACATAATTCAAAAAGAAAACAAAAATCTTAATGATTAATATTTTATTTTATAAATGTCAGAAATGACAAACATAAAATTCATTTTAAATAAAAAAATATATATATATATATAAAATACTATATATATATATATATATATATATATATATATATATATATATATAAATATATATATATATATATATATATATATATATATATATATATATATATATATATATATATATATATATATATATATATAAAATAGATTACCCGTCTCATTTATGAAGTAGGCTGTAAGGATTATATATCTGTATGTTTTACTGCTGGTTGTGACTCGATCCCTAAAGGTGCAGTTCTATGTGGGGAGGGAGGATGCGCTTAGGGCGGAGGCGCTTGTGTCAAACACATTAGTAAGTAAAAAAAATCATAAAAATAATTCTGTGGTAAATTACAAAAACAGACATTGTTATGTTCATAGCAGAAATATAATTTATACATATTTAATCAGAAACACATCAGACTCCATAAATTTAGTTCAGATTAAGCCTGCTCCGACACAAGAGTTAAATTCACCTTCAAGCTCCAATAGTGTATGGTACTCTACCCTGTTGATGTAAGATCTATACATACCAGTAACACGTAAAAAAAAAAAAAAAAAAAACGAGTAATTCATGAAGTAGACTGTAAGGATTATATATCTGTATGTTGTACTGCTGGTCTGGTAGTGACTCGATCCCTAACGGTGGACGCGCTAAGGGCGGATGCGCTGTGGCTTCATCTTGTCAAATATATTATTAAAATGACCAAATTCATAAAACAGTTGGGTGGTCAATTGCTGGATTACATCATTAAAAAAAAAAAAAAACATCGCACTGATCAATATTTGATTTGATACATTTGATACAAACAATAAATTCATTTTACTGCAGTGAAGTCAACAATATATTAAAACTACAAAAGTGATCAATCTGTACTTTAAACAGTGAAGATGGAAACGAGTTAAATAAGCTGTAAATAAATGTATAAATAAATCACATATTTTAACACAGCAATTTAATTCTTACCGTAACTCGACGCCATTTCGTGGTTGTTCTTAAGCTGAACTGAAAAATCAAACCAGAGCCTCCTCTGAGCCTCCACTCACATCAGCTCTTTTCTCCTTTCTGTCTCTCTCTCTCTCTCTCTCTCTCTCTCTCTCTCTCTATTATACACTCATTACACACAGCAATTTATTCCAGAATCTTCCATCACTGTGGAATCAGAGCTGCTGCAGAAGAGGAGGAGGAGTCATTGAGGGCACGTGATCTATGAAAGTGAAAGTAACACTCAACCCTTCCTCAGACGAATGTTCTCTGTGTGTGATAATAATGATATGATGTATTTATTAATAGTTTATGTTTAGTAGAGCAGCGCAGTGCCTCTTCTTTCTGAAACAGTCCTGTCTGTTCTGATTTTACATATGAGAGATTAAAAAGCTGGCTAATCTCAGAGCAGTGATGGGTTTAGCTAATGTGTTATAGTCAATATAAAGCAGTCCAGAAATACATATATATATATAGATATATGAGGAGATTATTAATATTTCTGAATTATTGAGCGCAATTGTAATAATTAAATTTCCTTAACAGATTCACCACTAATTATAATAAATCTCCCTCCATAAATAAATCCCCTTATTTTCTTGTTTCCATTATTAAGATGCAGTACTGTGATTAGAAGGCTGTTATCTACGGTGGCCGAGAAAGCCCAACGCAGTGCAAATTGAAAAGCGCTGCAAAAGCACAAAACACATCCATCAAAATTACAACACAGGCGCAGCAAATAGAAAAACGCGCTGCAACTAGAAAAACGCGCTGCAAATAGAAAAACGCGCTGCAAATAGAACCACAACACAACGGAAGTGAGTCACAACACAACGGAATTTTCCCGGGGGACCTTAAAAGATACTGTACCAGCTAAGCTGCGTCTTCAGTAACATCTCGGACTTCACTATGTGTACAAAGGACAATAAGTGGCAAACAAGGCGTTTTGTGAAGCAGAACTTTTAATAATATGCACACAACCGTGGCAATCACAGGTAATAAACATAACTTACTTTTCAGAAGCTTGTTTGCCACTTATTGTCCTTTGTATACAGCTGGTACAGCATCTTTTAATCTTTTGATGGATGTGTTTTGTGCTTTTGCAGCGCTTTTCAATTTGCACTGCGCTGGGCTTTCTCGGCCACCGTAGAGGTTATCTGCTACCACCTAGTGTACAGTCAGTGTACAGTAACACATGTCTTATCTTGAGCTTTGTTAATACATCATGTTAATCACATATCACATATAAAAATTTTAGCTTATAATGCTGTTAAAGCCGTATCTGACAAGAAGTAAGATATAGAAATAAGGTGAACAAAGAAAAAGAGAGATAGAGAGTAAGAAAACTTGCTTTGACTATATGCTTAATAAATGTTTGTAACAATGACTATAAAATATGTATAAAATAGATTACCCGTCTCATTTATGAAGTAGGCTGTAAGGATTATATATCTGTATGTTTTACTGCTGGTCTGTTAGTTGTGACTCGATCTCTAAAGGTGCAGTTCTATGCGGGGGGGCGGATGCCGCTTCTGAAAATGAGTCTGGTACATTCAATTATGTAACAGTGACTGTACAATATGTATAATTTAAATTAACTTCATACATTTAAGGTGTAGACTGTAAGAATTATATATCTGTATGTTTTACTGCTGGTCTGGTAATTGTGACATGGTCCCTAAAGGTGCAGCTCGATGCGGGGAGGGTGGATGCGCTTAGGGCGGATGCGCTTGTGTCTATTTATAAGCTATATAAATAGAGCAGAGAAAGAAAAAAGAGACCGCGTGAGAAAAAGGTATGAAAAACTTGCTTTGATAGTTCTTAGTACATTTTTGTAACAATTAGTATAACATATGTAAAAAAAAAAAACGAGTAATTCATGAAGTAGACTGTAAGGATTATATATCTGTATGTTTTACTGCTGGTCTGGTAGTAACGGTGGACGCGCTGTGGCTTCATCTTGTCAAATATATTATTAAAATGACCAAATTCATAAAACAGTTGGGTGGTCAATTGCTGGATTACATCATTAAAAAAAAACAAACATCGCACTGATCAATATTTGATTTGATACATGTCAGAAATTACAAACAATAAATTCATTTTACTGCAGTTAAGTCAACAATATATTAAAACTACAAAAGTAATCAATCTGGACTTTAAACAGTGAAGCTGGAAACGAGTTCATTAAGCTGTAAATAGATGCATTAATAAATCACAAATATTTGCAAAAACATGGCAACTTATTTTCTTACAGAAATTAGTCAGATGATTAGAAACAGGCATTGTTATTATCATATTAGAAATATATTTTATACATTTTAACATTTAATCAGAAAGTTATCAGACTCAATATATTTAGTTCAGATAATCCATACAGGGTCAGTTTCCCAGACTGGGATTAAGCCTGCTCCGGAACAACAGTTAAATTCACCTTCAAGCTCCAATATTGTATGGTACTCTACCCTGTTGATGTAAGACCTATACACACCAGTAATATGTAAAAAAACTAATTTAGCTTATAATACCTCTGAAAGCGTGTCACACTAGAAGTAAGCTATGTAAATAGAGTAGAGAAAAAAATAACAGACAGAGTGAGAAAGAGGTATGAAAAACTTGCTTTGATTGTTTTTAATCCATTTTTGTAACAATTAATATAACATATATAAAAAATAATTAACCGATTCATGAAGTAGACTGTAAGGATTATATATCTGTATGTTATACTGCTGGTCTGGCAGTTGTGACTCATCCCTAACGGTGCAATTCTATGCGGGGAGGGTGGATGCGCTAAGGGCGGATGCGCTGGTGCTTTATCTTGTCAAATATATTATTAAAATGATCAAATTCATAAAACAATTGGGTGGTCAATTGCTGGATTACATCTTTAAAAACATAAGAAACATCGCATTGATCAATATTTGATTTGATACATGTTAGATATGACAAACATTAAGGGGAAGCATAATAACTGCAGGATTACAGAGATTACTATAAAACCAGTTCGTGAATTTGGTGTTCAGAGTCCTCAGCTGCTGTTTTATTAAACTCTGATCTTTACATGATCTTTTACACAGACAGTCAGAGTACAGTTCGCTCTGTTCTGCACTCATTACACACAGCACTTTATTCCAGAATCTTCCATCACTGTGAAATCGGAGCTGCTGCAGAGGAGGAGGAGAAGTCATTGAGAGCACGTGATCTATGAAAGTGAAAGTAACACTCAACCCTTCCTCAGAAGAATGTCCTCAGTGTGTAATAATTATATGATGTATTTATGAGTAGTTTATATTTAGCAGAGCAGCACAGTCTCTTCATTCTGACAGAAACAGTCGTTCTGATTTTACATATGAGACATATATAAAGCTGGTTAATCTCAGAGCAGTGATGGGTTTAGCTAATGTGTTATAGTCAATATATAGCAGTCCAGGAATACGGTTTATAAATAGACATATAAGGAGATTATTAATATTTCAGATTATTGAGCGGAATTGTAATCATTTTATTTCCTTAACAGCTTCAACACTAATTATCATTCAGATACAGTTTCTAAATTGTGCAAATTGTTGTTGAAGTACAGTTGTACACTTTAATACAATTTACATTGTTTTCACACTTTACCCTGTTCAGGTATTGAAAACATTTAAAATTATAAGGAATTGCCTGTTTTGACAGCAGACCCGAACACACACGCACATCAGTTGTCCGTAAAATTAAGCACATAATTAATGTAATATGCAAGTACTAAACTAAGCTCCACGATGTTCACAGAAAAAAATGTCCCTCCATAAATAAATCACCTTATTTTCTTGCTTCCATTATTATGATGCAGTATTAGTAAGCTGTTATCTGCTACCACCATTGTACAGTCAGTGTGCAGTAACACATGATGTATCTTGCCGATAATACATCATGTTAATCACGATCCAATTTTGCTCAGGATTTTAGTTCAAATACAGAAAATATAAGACACGTATGAACTGTACATACCTGTAACACGTAATTTTTTTTTTAGCTTATAATACTGTTAAAGCCGTATCTGACCAGACGTAAGCTATACAAATAGGATAGAGAAAGAAAAAGAGAGATAGATAGTAAGAAAGAGGTATGGAAACTTGCTTTGATTTTGCTTAATACATTTTTGTATTAACTATATTGACTATAAAATATTTATAAAATAGATTACCCGACTCATTTTAAAGTAGACTGCTAGGATTATATATCTGCATGTTTTACTTTTGGTCTGGTAGTTGTGACTCGATCCCTAAAGGTGCAGTTCTATGCGGGGTGGATGGATGCGCTACGGGCGGATGCCTCTTCTGAAAATGAGTCTGGTACATTAAATTATGTAACAGTGACTGTAAATTATGTATAAATTGGAGTAACTTTATACGTAATAATGTATAAAGTAAGCACTGTAGCATGTAAGAATTATATATCTGTATGTTTTACTGCTGGTCGGGTAGTTGTGACATTTTCCCTAACAGTGCAGCTGTTTGCTGGGAGGGTGGATGCGCTTGTGTCAAACACATTAATAAAATAGTAAAATTCCTAAAATAATTGGGTGGTAAATTACTGGCTTCCATCATTCAAAAACAAACCTGTCACAAATGTCAAACATAAAACTAATTTTATCATACTGTAGTTGTCTGTGTAAAACTACAAAAATAAATCTTATATCTAGAAATACATATGTAAAAAATAATTAACCGACTCAATTATAAAGTAGACTGTTAGGATTATATATTAGTATGTTTTACTGCTGGTCTTTTAGTCGTGACTGGGTCCCTAAAGGTGCAGTTCTTTGCGGGGAGGGTGGATGCGCTAAGGGCGGATGCCCTGTGGCTTCATCTTGATATATTAATCAAATGATAAAATTCATAAACCAATGGGTGATAAATTACTTGCTTACATCATTCAAAAAGAAAACAAATATCACACTGATTAATATTTGATTTTATAAATGTCAGAAATGACAAACATAAAATTCATTTTACTGCAGTGAAGTCGACTATATTTTAAAACTACAAAAGTAATCAATCTGGACTTTAAACAGGGAAGCTGGAAACGAGTTAATTAAGCTGTAAATAGATGCATTAATAAATCACAAATATTTGCCTCTTTCAACGATTTAATTCTTACCGTAACTCGACGCCATTTCGTGGTTGAGCTGGACTGCAAAATAAAACCAGACCTGTGAGCCTCTACTCACATCAGCTCTTTTCTGCTTTCTCTCTCTCTCTCTCTCTCTCTCTCTCTCTCTCTCTCTCTCTCTCTCTCTCTCTCTATTATACTCTATTATACACTCATTACACACAGCACTTTATTCCAGAATCTTCCATCACTGTGAAATCAGAGCTGCTGCAGAGGAGGAGGAGGAGTCACTGAGAGCACGTGATCTATGAAAGTGAAAGTAACACTCAACCCTTCCTCAGAATAATGTCCTCTGTGTGTGATAATAATGGTATGATGTATTTATGAGTAGTTTATGTCTAGTAGATCAGCGCAGTGTCTCTTCTTTCTGAAACAGTCCTGTCTTTTCTGATTTTACATGAGAAATATAAAGCTGGCTAATCTCAGAGCAGTGAAAGGTTTAGCTAATGTGTTATGGTCAATATATAGCAGTTCAGGAATACGGATATATAAATATATATATATAAAGAGATTATTAATATTTCTAGATTATTATTCGCAATTATAATATTTTTAACAGCATCACCAGATGTTTCTAAATTGTTGTTGAAGTACAGTTATACACGTTAATACAATTTACATTATTTTAAATATATAAAATAATAAAGAATTGCACAGTTATCTTTATAATAAAATTATCAAATTCATAAAACAACGGGGTGGTAAATTGCTGGCTTACATCATTCAAAAACAAAACAAAAAACACACTGATTAATATTTGATTTAATACATTTCAGAAAGTTGTACATGCATTAATTTTACTGCAGTAAAGTCTAATAATAAAACTACAAAAGTACGCAATCTGAACTTTAAACAGTGAAGCTGAAAACGAGTTTATTAAGCTGTAAACAATTCATAATCACATAAATTAACCCATTTCAACAATTTACCTTAGTTTAAATGTTACCGTAACTTGACGCCATTTCGTGGCGAGGCTGGTATCTGCGCCCATGTAGTGTACAGTCAGTGTTCAGTAACACGGCTTATCTTGAGCTCCCTTAATACATAATAATCAACATTCGTGTTCAAGGTTTTCATTCAGATACAGAGTATTTATGACACATGTCGCTCTAAACAAACACAGAATATATTCTTAAATCCTCTTTATTCCACAAACACATATGTACAGAACATAAACACAGACTGAACTAATGTTAACGCCATAATCAGAAAATGTACAGTAAACAAAAAGTACAATACAGTCCAGGATTGGGATTAAACCCCGGGCAGGGAACCGACCCATAAAAGAGAAAAGTGAATTTATTGGTTTTGGCATTAAATATGAAGGTAATCTGATCTGAGAAAATGACAACTATATTTGTCTGGGTGTGCATAGGGTTCATAGTGCATAGGGTTCTTCTTCAGGTGAGAAAACATGATAAGGTTTATGGTCAGGTACCCTCACCGCTAATGACTAGTTAACCAACCAGTGATTAAAGGTGCCTTAAATATGCCCTATAGATGCCCTTTCAATGGAATAAACTGTATTTGGTGGTACAAGACAAACTAAAGTTTCAAACATGGGACAGTGTAACAACTTAAAAAATTGCATCTATTCCATACATTTCTGCTTTGAGATTTACCCTGTAGAATATACAGGCCCCTGTCTTGCAGTAGGTGTCCTTTTAACAGCCTGATCTTCCACTGGTTGGCTGGACTAGCAGATGAAGTAAGACACACTGCAGCAATTACCCAGACAAGGCTAGGTATTCTCCTGTGAATTTTACTTGCTGACTTAATGGTATCAACCCTGTAAACATCAGGACATATATAGATTTTCTCCCTGTAAATAGTGGAGCTTGGTGCAGCACATGGCATTGATTCTGTTTTCTTAAAAACATTTGTTTTAATAAATAATGTCGGATCAGATGTAGTTCAGACAGCAAAGCAATGATATAAAACACACTTTAACCACCATCTTTACTGTTGTTTAAATCAGACAAAATGCGCTGCTCTCTCTTTCACAGCGCGCAGAACTGAGTTCAGAGCCAGGCTACAATATAATATAAACTTAGTTCAGTTAAATAAATTAAGATTAGTGAGAACCTGTAAAGTTAATAAAATATTGTCAAATATAAAGGATAGGTTATGGTTTTGGTGAGCTGCTTTCATGATTTAAAAGTACAACGAATGGCAGTTATTCTGAGCATCATCAGAAAACCTGTGATTGTTTTAAATGAGTTTTCTTAATGAGTTTATCTTTTTTTATATTATTTACATTTTTTAATCGTTGTAATTATTTGTATTTATTTACCAAATTAGATTTATGTTTTAATTTTGATTCCCATGTTCTTAGTTTATTATTATTATTGTATAATTTCTTATCAATCTTATCATTTTATCTTACTATTATTATCTTTTTCTTCATTTATATTTTATAAATTCTTTACTTTTTATGTGTCAATTTTTTTATGGCCTTTTTAACATTTCCTATTGTTTCCTTTTTACGTACATATTTTATTAATCTAAATTGAATGTTGGTTTAAATTTGTATTCCTTTTATTGTATTTCTTATATTTTCAATCCCTTTTAAACTGTAAATGCTTGTTAGCATTGTAAATGAGGGTCCTCCTCAATGTAATCCTGAGTAAATTTAGATTTAGTGTTGCAAACCCAGGTTTTACATAAACAATAAACAGAATAAAGAATAAAATAACATTGCTGTTCCTGTATGCTGTATTCTGTATGCTGTATTCTGTATGCTGTATCTTCACTTTGTGAACTCGCAGGTCAGTATCCTCTGCTGTGAAGCACAAAGCTCAGCACTCTTAAGATTCCAATGCGCAAAAGTCAGCACGCACCTGCATCTTAAAGGGAATGACTACTGGTACACTGATTGGTTTATTTCACCTTACGCCCAAAACACACCCATGAATAATGAAGAGAATTAGTAAACGCCTTTTGCGCCTTTGGAGTTGTGCAAGGCATATTTTTTGTGCTGTCATGATACCAAAGACACAGGACACGCCCCCTAAATCCAATGAACTAGTGTGCTATAGATCACTAAAATAGGGCCCTGTGTCTCATGATTTTTGGTAAGACATTTTGGGTCATTGTCAATGGGGTCATTCTAGCGTCTGTTGGAGCACTTCACAAAAATTCACAGCAGGCCTCCAACCAGCATATATCACCATTATGTTGTAATCTGTGGGGCCTAAAAAAGGATATCGAGGATCGATAGATGTGAATCCCCATATGTTAAAGAGGAACAGGCTTTGTATGAGCAAGTTCATTAGGTTCGCTCATCCTCTGACTGCCCTCCCGTAAACAAGTCTCAAACCTGTACCTGGCATGTCTCAAAGGGAGGCAACTGCTATAGATAAACAGGCCATAATTGGCCGGGTTCCCAGAAAATGCTACATAATGGCTGGGAAGCATATCATTAAGTTCATTAATCTAACCAGATGTCCAACACAGGCCCAGCTCAGTCTTTCTCCCACGGGAAGAATGTTCAGGTGCAAGGTCAGGATTTTTAAAAAAACCACACTATGTTCATTTGCCCACAATTAGATCCAATTATGGGAAAAATGGCATAACGCCCATGGCCTTGACCGGAAAAAACTCCCTAAAGATGATCATGTTTGGGAACAATTATGTTCAACTGAAAAATGGTTATATAACAGTAAAAGGTGGAGCCTAAAGCCCCCACCTTTGTTCACCCAAATACTGTATAAAAGTTTGTGTATTCCTCTGTATCATCAGAAGATCTGAATTCTCTTGACTGAACCTGGCTGACTTAGAACAATAAAAGATCATCTTAGAAACTACAAGAACTTCGTCTTCTCCTTTCCTTAACTCAAGGCACTCGTCTGTTATTTTTATCTTCTTACTTTTGAACTTAGAACTTTTACATTTATGCGAGACTAGATAATTTAAAGAGCTTATTTTAGCTAGCCCAGGCTACCCTTTAAGGGTGGCCTAAGAGTCGTCAAACACGGCACGACAAATCACACCAACAAAAAATGTGAAATGATTTTTTATTTCAAAAGTTCACATTACGAAATATAAATACAGTATGTATAAAGATGCTAAAAATGTTAATTTAAAAACTATACCACTTATAGGATTAGCATTCTTGAATTTCAGCTTTTGATTGTCAATTCCTGACTATTGCTTTCAATGTTTACTATTTAAATGTCATTAGTTAGGTATTATGTAAAATTTCTAATACAGAAACTAGAACCACCATGGCTGCTTAGGTTTTTACAAAATTAAAAGTTACAGTTTAATATCAGCAAAACCAGATATGGAAAATAAAATAACATAAACACACACACTTCACATATAGCATCATAATTTACACCAGCACACTCCAGAAATTTAAACTGCATTTGTCCAAATTTATTTGCATATACATTTAATAACTTTGCATTCACCAAGCAGGTTGACACACTAGCTTGCTCTGCTGGCTAGGTTAATATTGGACGTCAAAGAAAACAAAAGAGATCGAGTGATGCTAGTGGAACTTCCTCCACAGATAGACTAGGAGAGACTAGCAGCATTTAATTATTTAGCATAACATTTACTCCTTAACATCTGCTCCACTCACCACGGCTATTTTCTTTCTTTTTTTTTACCAGATTGATGGATATATGGATGAACATGATTGGCTGGAGTCCTCACTCCAACTCCTAAGCCCTGCCCTGAGGATACATCTCATTATTTACATATTGCTGTCACATGCATTTTAGCATGCTAATGTATTTTGTTTAGGGTCTATTACGATAGGACAATGTGTCACCTATTAAAACACTATTTCACTGTACAGGTCTACAAGTTTAGATCAATTTTACTGTATAGCTGTAGAGTAAAAAGTAAAATCCACCTGGAGTGAAAATCAGATCTGGGGTTTGTGGGATTGATCTCTATGGTAAGAATCTCTAGGTGAGAAGTTCAGTTGTTTTTTGTCTCTGCATGTGTTTCCTTTAGGTCCTCTTTTTACAGGTCATGCAGAGTAGCTGTGTGTGAAACCCTGTGATACCCATCCACATTACTTTTCTGGATTTAAAGTAAGAGAGGAGATATAAAAGACTGTGCTGTAGATCAGAAAGTCTGTGTGATATCACATAAAATCTGGATGAGTTTGTGAGTGTTTTGAAAAGAGGGTGAACATGGATTTATTAATTCCATACCTTCCAAAACCAGCTTGCCACTGAATCTACAGCTCTGCCCAAATTCCATCTTTCTGATTATATTTTTCTTTGACCCTCTTTAAAGCCCATGCTTCTTGCTTCTTTAACCTCTTTTTTAAGGTCCTCTTTCTCTTTGCTGTGTGTCTGTCTAATGAATGTAAGATATCTTTGCTCCATTTCAGTGCGATTTTTTTCTGCTTCCTCTCTCTGATTTCTAAAAGCCCTCTGCAGTACCTGTGGTTGCTCTTGCATTTCCTTTTTATGTTGTTCATCTTTGTTTTTTCCTTTCTTTCTCCTCTCTTTCCTTTTGTAATTCCAGTTGTTCCTTCATCAGTCTTATTTTTTCACTTGCCTCAGTCTCTATTCTTTTCTTGTTCGTATTTCTTTTTTCTCTCCTTTTCCGGATTTGTGTTGTCGAACACGTGGTATCTGTTCCCACATTCATACATTAAGCTTCCCATACAGCGCTTAGAGCGTATATATTCCTCTGGGTTGATTTCGTCAAAGTAGCATTTTGTAGTAAACAGAATAATTGTGTATGACCAGCATTGTTTACCAAATGTGTCTTGGATCACACGAATGAAATCTTTTTCTCTGTAAAGCAGGAAAGTCTTATCTAACACCAGCAGAAATACATGTAACCCTTGTGATACCATAGCAATAGACTTGGTGACCTCCTTGTTTATCTCGCCATAAAAGCTGACCTGAAAGAGTCCTGGAGTATCAATAACAGTGATCAATCTCCCACTGACTTCTGCAAACTCTTTCTGACAAGCATTGGTAGTTAACCAACATCCAACTTCAAACAGATTTGATCCAAGGATTGTGTTCCCAGTAGCACTTTTACCACTTCCATATTCTCCCAGCACTACAATCCTGACATCACCAGTAGATGCTCTTCCTCCTGTAAAACAAAAAATAACAGTTAATGTAAGACAAATAACAACAAAGAACATAACACTCCAAAGCAATGCAAAAACTGAGTTATAAGAATATGTTTCTTGGGGAACTTCCTTTGAAAAAACATATTTTGATTAAACACTGGACATTCTGCTTTTAGTGTAGCTTCATAGAGTAGCGAGGGCACTCATAGAAAAGCACAGCAACTCCACTCCAATACTTTAGCTCATGGATGTCTGTTCTGACTGACATCACCTTAGGAGTGATATGAGGATAGAGCACCATCTACCCACCCAGAGAGAGCAAGGCCAATTGTACTCTCCCTGGACTCTGGCTGCTAATGACAACCAGCATGATCCAGGATTCGTTCCAGTGATCCTCAGATCATAGCACCACTGTCGTTTGGATCAAGATCACTTGGACTTGGACCACTAGAAATCCCTACAATGATTTTTTTATCTGCATTAGTGAACATTAAATGACTTGTGGCTTACAGCTCCAACGTTTTAGAAACTGCCAGGACATTATTTCACATATAAACTGATCTTGAACTCGAGTACAGACAAGTATATTTTAGGTTTTGTGCACCATTCACAATATGCTACAAGACACTATCAAGATCAGCTTGGTTGTATTGTTTGACCAACAGATATTAACTCTTAGCACCATTTCTCAAGACATTATAATAATCTTATGACAGTCAGGTCCAAAAACTGAAACCTGAATGAGTGTGTTAACTGAATGAGCCTTTTAACTAGCAGACAGGGATTGATCAAAACCCATCAAATTGACTAGAATGTTCTTAGGTACTTTGCAGTAATGAGTATTTCCCTATAAGTTATGATGGAAGTTTTTCCCAAAACTGTAGCTGGAAAGCTGAAACCTTGGAATCAAAGACATTTGACTAAACAGTGCATGCCATGAACGGTTAAAAGCCTCATGCCCATAATCTCAGGTGGTTTAGGTAACATTTAAACATTTTAACATATCACATTTGACAATCAGTAACTGCATGGTGTGACTTTAGTATATAAGCTATGAGGGGAAAAAACGGTACCTTGTAGTTGACGTTGGATGTTACTTTCTAATTTGTGAATGGCAGTCTTCATATTTGCTTCTTGAATCTCGTATCTTCTGGCTTGTTTTTTCAACTGCGCATTCAGGAACATGACTGGTGTATAAATGTCTTCATCATTAAGCACCATGAACTTTCTTTATTAACTCAGATACATCTGGAACAGGGCCACAATTATAATATCCTCCTCTGCAGTTTTTAGAAAAAGTCATTGTTGCTGCATCTATCTCCTGCTTTAGATGCTGCTGAGTTATAAGGACAATGGTGCGATTATCAAATCTAGAAAAGTTAAAGGTTCTCTGGATCTTTTCCAGTTCTCCTTTATCTTCATCAGTGAGTAGACCCTCAGGAAGGATGAAGAGAAAAGCATGAACTCCAGGATCACAGAGAGAGACACAGCGGAGAGTCTCCCGCATCACTTCCTCCTCTGAGAGCTGAGAGCTGTAGAGAGGTGGAAGCTCCACCAGGGTGATCAGACGTCCACATACTTCTGCCTCCCTCTTTACACACACTGATCTGGACTCTGATCTAAGCTCTTTCTGATCCAGTATTAGATCTGATATGGAGGACTTCAGCACTCTGTTATTCCCACACAGAACCAGATTCATCTTCAGGGTCTGAGAATCTGAGAGCAAGACTGAAACAGAGTCAAACAGTTAGAGTTTTCTGTAGAAATAAAGAAATTGAGAAATTTTGACCATTTCATGAAAACAACTAATTTAGAACTTTACTGCAGCAACACATCTCAAAACATTGGGACAGTGTAACGAAAAGACTGGAAAAGAGATCGGTACTAATAAAAACAGCTGAAGGTGCTCTTTGCAGCTAAAGCCAGGCGGACACTGTGCGATTTTTTTAATCGGATGCGTTCTGGAGAGCTCACACTGCACGTTTGAATTGTTTGTCGTGTATGAACAACGCCTGCGATTCATCTGCACACACTGTACGGTCCGACTGACCTGCTGCGACGGGGGAGCTTACACTGCACGTCTAAACACAGCCCGTAGGCGGAGCTTTCTTTGCGTACAAACTCTCGCTTCAACACAACATGTCGCCTTGCAAAAGAAAGCGCTTAGCTTTGCTTATTTGTGCCCTGTTGTGCGCTGAAAGTCCACGGAAGAGACGTACATGGACTCGCAGGTGGCTGAGGCGACGTGGACTCTACGGGTTGTCCGTTTTACAGAAGGAGAGCGCATAGAAAAATGACTGCGCGTCAGGCTGCGAAAGAAACCCCAGCAGCTTAAATAAAATAAAATAATTTTATTTTTTATTCTGTTTATTGTTTATGTAAAAACTGGTTTTGCAACACTGAATATTAAACAAGCAATCGATTATTCACACTGGATAGGGACCCTCATCTACAGTGCCGCTGAACATTAAAAAATATATAAAAAATAGAAATAAAAACTGACATTTATTATAGACGAAAAAAATATATACGTAAAAAAGGAAAAATAGGACCTTTTAAAAAGATCATGAAAAATTTACATAAAAGGTAAAAAATGTATATCTTATGAAGATATATATTTAATGATTTGATTAATAAAAGAAGAAAAATAATTAAAATGAATAAATAAAAAATATAAAATATAAACTCATTAAAAATTCGTTTAAAATACAGGCTTTCTGCAGATTAATCAAAGTTTCAGTTAGTTTCAGTTTCAAATCATGAAAACAGCTCACCAAAACCTCAAACTATTCTTTATATTTGACAATATTTACTTACAGGTCCTTTGCTTGTACTTACAGGCCCTTACTTATTTTTATTCAACTGAACTGAGTTTTATATTATCTGTAGCCTCGCGCTGAATTCAGCTCCGAGCTGCGAAAGAGAGCGAGAGAGAGGCGCAGCGCATTTTGTCCGATTACATTTATTAGCTTTAGTAAGTTTAATAGCATTAATTTTACTACACTTCTCCGACCTTATTTATTAAAACGTTTATTTTAGAAGACAGAGGTTAGCTGCGCTAAGCTGGCTTTGCATGGCTAATATTCTGGAGCACTGGACGAGATTTTAATTAATAAATTAATATATTTATAATTTTAATAAATTTGCCCTGGCGAAAAGAAACAAATTATAAAATATAGCTTTATATTTCTGTGCATGTTTTAAGTTTTATATAATTGACGGGCAGCACCAGAGGCTGACAATGTGCTTTATTTTTTAGATATAGCAAAGTGAAATAAAATAAATTTATGTTTGTCAAAGTTATTTTCTCTTTTAATTTATCTTTTCAAAAACTCCAGCTATTGACTGAGAATAAGCATCCGTTGAAATTCTTAAACAGCAGAATGCCTGTGTCTGCTATATTAAGCTATAAGTCTGTGTACCGAACATAAATATAAATCCTTTTAACTGACAGAAATAAATATGACTAATAATAATTTATAGTTACTGTGCAGATTTTTGGGAAAACAGGTCGTGACGTTAAGAAATCGGCCGCAAAACAGCTCACACTGTGAGACAAGCGACCAAAATTTCTGGCATGTCAGAAATCCCTGGTCGCGTCCGACTGCTCATTCGCAGCTCGTATGGGCAATTATTCGGACATCGCTTCCCCTCTCACACTGCACGACAAACGACGCACGATCAAGCTAAAATTCGGCCCGATCATGAAATTCAGTCGCATCCGACCAGATCGGGCTTAAAATCGGGCTAAAATCGCACAGTGTCCGCCTGGCTTAACTCACATGACTGGGTCTAAATAATATAATTTTAGGGAAGCAAAGTTTCTCAGATGCAAAGATGGGTTTCCAATCCGCACAAAAACATCTAGAAATTATGAGCAATTTCAGAAAAATAAAATTTGGACTTTGGATATACCATAATCTATAGTACATAATAACATCAACGAGATTCAGAGAATCTGGAGAAATCCCTGTGCACAAAGGACAAGGCAGATGCTCAGTAATCACCAGTGATGCTGGTGATCTTTAGGCCCTCAGGTAGCCCTGCATTAAAATAGGCAAGATTCTTTACTGGATATCACTGCATTTGCTCACAAACACTTTCAGAAATCACTGTCTGTAAGAACTGGTGCAAGACCGAAGCCCCTTCTGGAGACCAGCTTGAGGCCTTGAGTTAATGTCAGTGTACATGATACAATGCCTAGTTGGCTGGTAGGGTGATCTCAGTCTAACATTAAAATGATTGTAATAAAGTTAGAGAACAATCTGCAGCTTTAATACTATAAATACTGCTATACATATTATTATATAAATAACAGATACCTGATACAGCACTGTGGCTGACCCTGGGCAAAGACTTATTGTTTATGTCACCGGCAGTGTACAGAGCACGGGGGCGTGTAGCTATAATAAAATTTACCCTGTCCCAAAATGTGTCCATGAAACTGTGCCTGTTTAAACCTGTTTAAAGCCATGCAATCTTGTAGAAGCACTGCGTGTTATTGACATAACCAGAGACTACAGTTTGTAGGGGCAGTGCAGGGTGCAGGGAGTGATTTGGGACTCATCTTTAAACCCCAGTGTGTAAAGTGCACTGAGTGAGAAGCAGCTCATGTTATAATAAAGAAACAGCATGTGTTATAAAGCGCTGATGAACTTTTACAGAAGATTGAGGGTTCATGGTTCAATAGGTTCATGTGTATCTTGTGTTGGCAATTCTCTTGTGAATTTGCACAGCTGTGTCAACAATAGGTTAAGCCTAAAATAGCTGAATGCCTCTATGAGAGGTATCTACAATCATTTGGACATATTGAGAATGTCTGAATTTCATTCTCTGAATTCCTGGATACTCATTTTATCTATTTTAATTTGTCTGTCAAAAGAGATATACCCGCAGCACTTACATAAAAGCGGTTCAGTAATGCTTCTTCTTCTCCTGGGCCTGACGGCCGGCTCCTCTTCCTCTGTTGAGAAAAACAACATGCATTGAAATATCACACCTCCTTCAGGACATCTTTTCCATACTAATTTTGTACTACTGTCATTTATTAATTTAGAAACATTCTCCAAAATGACATTTGTGAGTGTCAAAATATGTGAATCTTTAGAATTAGCAGCTATTGTGAAGGTAAAAAAACAATCTGACAATCAGATGTGAGTGGGCAATTATATCAAAGTAAGCTCCAACACAACACATGTTTCAGGGCATGAACAAAGTAGATTTCTGAGGACCTCAGAAAAAGAGCTGTTGAGGCTCATCAGGCTGGAAAAGGTACAAACCCATCTCTAAAGAGTTTGGACTCCACCAATCCACAATCAAACAGATTGTGTACAAACTCAGGAAATTCAAGACCATTATTATCCTCCCCAGGAGTGTCCAATAACAAAGACTACACAGTGAGCACAACTAAAGGCCTCTCTCTCATTGGCTAATGTTAATGTCCACCATCAGTAGAACACTAAACAACAATGATGTGCATGGCAGGGCTGCAGGAGGAAAGCTGCTGCATTGTTGCCTTCTGAAAAGTTTTCATGAACAAACAAGAAGGCTGCTGGACAGGGGGAATTCTAGGATCAGAGATGCACCCAACAAACCCTTTAAAAAAACTATGGACTGTAAATGAAATTGAGGATAGTTTCTAGGAGGGGTAAGTGTGACATTTAAGAAGAAGAATTTACAATTTAGGAGTGCTTGAGCAACCCCTAAAAACAGGGGGCAGCTATGCCATTGCTACAACAAGTCAGAGGCTGATCAATGTAATGTACTAAAAAGGTGGCATAAAACATAAAAAACACAATTTAATGCATTTTTGCACACAGTGTAAACTATTTTTTTATTTAATTAAAATATAATCAACAATGTTTAACCCCACTTTTTTCAGAATAAATTATTTTCTGCCTAAATAATATGGTAATCAAGCTTGTTTGCTTATATTTTGTTTAGATTTGGTTGGCTGTGCACAGCTGCCAATTCACAATCGCGCCACCATCTCGCAAACATCTCATTTATTCTTGACAATATAGCAATTTTAGCACACACTTATAATGATGACAAATGAATGAACATTAAAATAAGTATTTAAAATAGTTTAAATGCAGTTAATCACATGAAAAACACAAATTGCATTAGTGAGGGCTGTATATCAAATAACACACTACCACATTAAGTAATTTGTAAAAATAGTTCCCCATCTTTACAAGTGTTCTCATTAGCGTAGTAGATCAAGTGCAAAAGTGACATGATGAAGTGACAGTAAAATGACTCCAGCTGTGCACAGCCAACCAAATCTAAACAAAATAAAAGTAGTTTGATTACCATATAATTTAGGCAGAAGATAATCTACTTCTGAAAAAAAGCTGTTAAACATTGTTGTGCATATTGTGATTAAATCACAGAATAGTTTTCGATGTAATTTGAGTTGTGGGCGGGGCCTCCAAGAACATCAGTGAGTATTTAGTGCCCATGACCCTGTTTACGATCAGCTTTTTGGTAACCCTTTTTTTTCTGGAGCAATTTTGGTAGGTACTGACCACTGCATTAAAAAAAAACACCCCACAAGACCTGCCGGATGTTCTGACCTAGTTATCTAGAACATCACAGTTTAGTTCTTGTCAAAGTGTGTAATATTTTGGCCATTTTTCCTGCTTTAACGCACCAACTTTAAATACTGACTGTTCACTTGCTGCCTAATTTATCCATACCTTGAAGGGAAGCACTGTGACAGAGATGAGGATGTTCTCTTACCCTTGCTGCATCCAGACATGTTGATTTCTTAGTGCATTATGGGTATAATCTCTTCACACAAACACTGCTCCCCAGCTCACCTATATCAACACAGTGCACACAGTAACAGAGAGTAACAAGGTGTGGAACCACTTTACAGTCAAACTTAAGCAATGATAATAAAAAGACTAATTAGTAAGGGTGGGCGATATGCCCCTAAAATAATATCACAATATTTCATGGTATTAATGCGATAACGATACTCTTGGCAAATATGAAAAAAACACTGAATTATATGAATAATAAATAATGAATAATGTATTATTGCATATGATATGATATGGCACAACCCTAACTGAGACATTAAAAAATACAAGAATTTTATCACATTTGTAACAGAAGTCAATGATCCAGAATGTCATGATACTAATAATAATGCACTCCAAATATCTCCATATATCCAGGATTAAAGTAAAATAAATGATACTGAACAGATATAATCTGTCTCTAGTAAATATATAATGGGAAATGAGAACCGTGTGAATTATTCTTTTGCTAAAAACAATAAAAAGGTAGTACCCTGATATGATAATTAGGGGTGGGTGATATGGCACCATATTTCAGGGTATAATATTCACAATATTCAAAAATGTTGGCGATATTATTGTGTATGATACGATACGGTATAGCCCTACTAATTAGTGTTCATTAATTAAAAATTCAGCTTTTACATCAACAAAAGTAATGGACTTTTTCACTGGCCATTTTCTTTAAGAACTAGATCATTTAGCACTAACAAAATAATACAACAATGACCTATATCTGTGTTGATGTAGAATAAAGTTATTATATTGTGTGTTCTATTCTGCACTATGGGTTTGTGCACTGCTATGTGTGCACAGTGAAGGTGTACACATTTTTTTCATGCAATTCACTGCCAAGATAGCAATGAACGTCTGGCTTGAGGTCTATCTAGGTTGTATTCAGTTGGTTGCATGCCTGTGTTTTCCATTGCCAAGATAGCAATACAGCAGAAATTTACCTGGACACACCTCACTTCCAGACCACCATTGGTGTAGATATATTCACAAGCACCGTCGCTACTTAAACAATGCAGAAGCAAGGTGTAAAAATAGACTATTGACTGGGTGTAAGATAGCAATGAGCATCACAACATGCCTTGCACACGTGTCCTGAAACGTTTGACTTACCCAAAAATTAATTTATTTTAGTATACATTTATAATGTTACTGTAGCTGTTAAATTACCTATTAAACAAGTCACCATGGCCATCCCCCTGAAAGAAAAACCCATAACAAGCTACATAAAGTTAGAAATCTTGTGTGAGTTACCCAATCTGTTGCAGGGTGTTCCTTTCTTTTTCCATTCCTAAATTATGAAAAAAAGAAAATACACTGATGCACAGAATGTTTTCATTCTGTATGAATAAAAAAATAAATAATACATTTATGGCACAGACCGTCTGGAAAACATCAGATTAAACAGGAGAAAATGTGAAGGTCAGATGATGATGTTTGACTGAACCTGATTGTGGTTTAACAGTAGTAACCTACAGATTCGCTAAAGCCAACAGGCTTAACTTTGACTAATGAATAAATACAAAAGACAAAAAAGAACCACTAACATCTGAGGTTGCCTTGCTACTGATGATGTTAAGATGTTTTAGGGTTTATGACCTCATTTATAATCATTAATAAAGAAATATTAGTGCAGAAAGCTCAGGTCACTTGTACTCTACAATCCAATAATAATAATAGGGTTCTGCTGTTATCTTGTAATATTGTGGAAGTGGTCATGTAAACAGCATCTTTAAGGCCTTATAATTTAATAGCTACAGTATGTAACTAGACTGTAACTAATTGTCAAATCACACTACCCTGAAAAAAAGGATGTGTAAAATTTACTTTAGAAAAGTTTCACAACTTTGTGCATTTGCTTTTTTAAGTAAATTTAATTTCAGATAAATTTAAGTAACTTCAACTAGGTTTCAAGACTTAAATGTTACATTGAGTAAGAAAGTGAACTGAACTTCAGTCAGTCCTTTCTTTTATTAAACTTTACCTAATTTATTTTTACTGAATCAATCCTTTCTTTTATTAAACTTTACTTTTTTATTTTTACTGAATCAATCCTTTCTTTTAGTAAACTTTACTTAATTTATTTTTACTGAATCAATCCTTTCTTTTAGTGAACTTTACTTAATTTACCTAATTACAATTATTTTATTTATACAATATTACTCAAATAATTTATGATACATAATATTAAATTATAATTCCTTAATACTCACATATTACACTAAAAAGAATGTATTACATGCCATCCTTGTGTTAAGACAGTGAGACTTGGTCTGTTTACAAAATAAATCTTTGAGATTATGTAAATTTTAATGTGTGTTTTAACTTAAATTATATATAATAATATTGTATAAATTAAGTAATTGCAATTAGGTAATATTGTATGCAGAAATTAAGTAAAGGTTACTAAAAGAAAGGATTGATTCAGCAAAAATAAAAAAAGTAAAGTTTACTAAAAGAAAGGATTGACTGAAGCTCAGTTCACTTATTTACTCTATGTACCATTTAAAGGACCAATATGTAACTAATTGTCAGCAGTAAATGATAAAATGATCAGGATGTATCATCAGATATTAAGGAAACATGTTGAGTGAAAGTACTGGCAGCTCTTGTCAGCAGGGCTTCAGCAGTACGTTCCTATTTTAACTGTTCACTCAGTCGGTGCTGCATCAAAGGAGTTGGCAGGGCTGCTTCAGTTAAACCTCAGCTGCTACACAGCTTAAAAAGCCTCAGCATGTCTCAAAAAAGCTCAGTGACCAAAGCAGGAATATAACAAGAGTGAATATTAGCAGTGAGTTGAAAGGTGGAGACTTAGAGCTGAAAAATACTACAAGACCGACACAGAGCTGCTACTTTTCTCCTGAACAGGTAAAGTTAAGCTAACTGGCTAGCTAATTCAGTCCGCTAATTTATCACCATCACTAGATGTGCTTACTAGGGACTGGTGTTTAAATTAATTAAAAAATTGAGTGTTCACATTCATATCAGTGGTCTGAGTGCAGCTGGAAGAACAGGGCAGAGGGTATCTGAGAGAGCTAGTTAGGTTAGCAAGGTTAGCTAAAGTGCTCTGGGCTATGGTTGCTAACGCAGTGATGCTACACATTCTAACCTGACCTGCAATCAGTCACAACGGAGGAGCAGCCGTGTCACATCTGATTAATACCTCAGCAGTGATGAGTACTCCAAAATGTACGCATAATTATTAAATATACATATAACATAAAGATAGTTAGTCTCTATACTGACTCAGTTTAGCTCTCAATGTGTTTATATATTGAGTGATTTGTTACGTCCAAAACGGTAAATGGTAAATGTTGCTTATCGTCATCCCTAGCAACTATCTAGCTATTTAGCTGTTTAGCAGTCAATATAACGCAAGATACAGGTTTAAGAAGAGTCCCTTTTCTATTCTCTGTCTCTCCTACCAGTCTAAACTGGCTTTGCTAAGCAGTAAATTATTAGGACCTGTAAAGTAGTAACTCCAGCTCTGGGGTGTGTATTTTTGGAGCAGTGGGATTTTTCAGTTATAACAGGCTTGGCTTAGGCTAACGCAGCTAGCGGTGCAAGAGGCTAGGTTAGCTAATTACGGATAAAGTTCACATGAACTGTAACTATTTCACATGCTCGCTCACTTTTCCTACAGAATGTACCTTTAAGTCTTGAAACCGAGCAGTGTTGCCAACTCCTCAGTGAGGAAAGTAGCTATTGGCTGTCCTAAAAGTCGCTAGAAGTCGCTAAATGACGTCATTGCCTATTTTCCATAATATATGTTTTTGAAGCTGTAAAGGATTAAAGTTGTGGGAGAGAAAAAAGTGAGTAAAAACACCATAAATGTGTTAAAAATGTTACAAATGAACAACCTCTGTTGCTTTTTAAATAGGAGGTCACTTTTTTACAATAACTTCATTTTTACGTGAAATACATTAATTCGTTTTTTGCCATGTTCTTAAATGTTATCATAAGAGCAGCAGTTAGCCGGAACCATAGGCTGTATTCGGAATGGCATACTACATACTACTCGCGTACTAAATCTGCCTAAAGCCAGTATGCAGTACGCAGTATGTGACCAAACTGAGGATCTGTAGTGCACTACAGGTACCCGGATGGTGTACTACTCCGCTCCGATTTCGCAGTGTGCATGGGGAGCTATCTTCGCGGTGTACTGCTTCCCAACATGCATTGCGACTGTTTTTAAATTAAGGGAATTATTTTGATTGATGATTCCCTCAGTTTTAATAAATTATTCTGTTATTTTAATAAATGATTCCCTCAGTTTTAATAAATTCTTCTGTTACTTTAATAAAAAAATCCCTCAGTTTTAATAAATCGTTCTCTTTATTTAATAAATAATTACCTTTGTTTAATAAATCGTTCTGTTGATTTAATAAATAATTCCCTTAGTCTAAATACATATTTTTCTTTTAAATAAGGGAATTATTTGAATACAAATTAATAAAATTGTTTGATTTGTGTTGAGATTGTGTAAATATGAATGAGAGTTTGTTTAAATGTTTTCTTCTTGTTGGTACTTACATAGATGAAAATAGTAATCTACTAAAATAAATAGAAAAACATATTTAAATATAACTGGAACATACTTGGGTTGTGGGGGCTGCTGCTAATTGGTTGTTAGAATTGGGTTAGCTGCTAAACTCTAAAATAAAAGCAGCAATTGCTGTTCTGGACAGTATGCAGATCTCATTAGTTTTAATAATGAAAAGGTAGGACATTTTTCATGTTCTTTCTGTTTACAACTCACTCTAAGGAATTCGGAGCACTACAGAGCACTGATTGGTGTGTCAGGGACCGTGTAGGGTACTACAATCAAAAGTGTTGCAGTACCGAATACTACATACTGGGCAGTGTGTAGTATGCAGTACATACTAGTGCAGTATGCAGTACGCAGTATAGTAGTATGCCATTCCGAATACAGCCATAGACTGTATATAGCTGGACAGAGCATCGTCTCTTAAAAGTGAAGCCACCACAGGTCGGGCGCCCCCTGCTGTTCGGCTGCAGAAAGCTGTGTAACTCCACCCATCCCCATAGGTTTCAATGGCAAAACAGACAACTTTCAATCACGTTTTTTTCTAATATACTGTAATTCTACCTCCATTATTTAAATGCAACAGCTAGTGTAACCTCTGCTTATATTGTAAAATTTTTATATCCCCACAGAATTCGGTTTTTAAAACGTTATTCAGCTCTATTCAAAAAAGGTGTGGTTCTTGTAAAAGGGCTGCTTATGGGCGGGACCAATAACAGACCGTCAGCTCTGCTCCGCTCCGCTCTGCAGTCTGTGGCCGCGAGGCAGCCCTCAGGGGCGGGGTTATTTAAATGAGTAGGCGGTCTCTCCACAGTCTTTCTCCCTCCTCTGGTCTCTACTGCACGATTCATTTGCATTGTGTTGGTGGAGCGGTGTGTGTGTGTGCTCTGACAGTCAGACTGCACTGTGAGTGGTGTGGGGCGGGGCTCACGGCAGCGTCCGCTGCAGCGCGGAGGACAGGAACTGAAGAGTGCGTGTTCATCTCAGAGTCGCCAAAAGTCTCCAATAACACCACAAAAACTCCCTAGATTTGTTGCTAGTCGCTGTTTTACAAAAAAAGTCGCTAGAGGGTCTGAAAAGTCGCTAAATATAGCGACAAAGTCGCTAAGTTGGCAACACTGAAACCGAGTTGAAGTTACCTGAAATTAAACTTACTTAAAAAAAGCTAATGCAGAAAGTTGCGAAACTTTTTTAAAGTAAATTTTACTCATCTTTTTTTCAGTGTTTCACAGACATTATTCTGCTAGCTAACTTTGTCTTTTCACTTTGCATTAAAAATTTTTTCCTGATCACCTTGCGTAGCATTAACTCCAGAAACACATGGCAATGTACAGTTTGTGTCTTTAAATTACATAATTAACTTAAATATGTAGAGCTTGTGTGTACCGCACTGCAATATCCAGAAGTTAATAATAAGATTAAGGCCTAGAAATCCAACCAACATCATGATTGGCAAAATTAAGAATTTGAATGTTGAATCTCTTAACTGATCACATTACATGTTAATATTGTAGCTCAATGTGTAAATTAACTTTTTTTTTTTACATAAACACATCATATTTGAGATTATTGGCAGGTTGCAGTAAACCCAGGGTTTTCCCTTTATCTGATTTAAAAAATGCATGTAAACACGTTTATTGGATTATTAATGAAATCTGTTGGGTTGTGCAGGTATTAGATTATGAAGTATTTAAAATGCAGTCAGTAATATATTAGCAGACACACACCTCACTTATTAACCAGGATCGTACAATCATAAATAGAACTAGTTTCATATTTTTAAAACACGTTCATTGATTTCGTCAGTGATTTCAATCTCTCTAAGGAAACCAGAGCTGAGTTTACATTATTTACACAGTTTTTAATTTATTTAGTTTCCCTTTATAAAAACAAATTTAAAATTACTACCCAAAGTGACCCAATAATGTAAGATAGTAAGTAAGGTAAGTAAGATAGCTCTTAGTCATATCAATATCAAAAGCTGGTAAAGCTTTATATTCTGTCTTCACTATTTAATTTGATCTTTTAGAATTCCGTTAGATTAAATTTCTTTTATCATTTTGAGCTTAGTTTAGTTGGTTATTTTCCTATTTTATATCTATTTTTCTGTTTTTTTCTGTTTTTATTAACTGTTGTTATTAGCTTAATAGCTTTTAGCTTGTTGCTGCCTTCTTTGTTATTTAGCATACAGAACGTCTTACTGGTCTTTTCTATGAATGTTGATTTATTCATTTAATAGCTGTATCTAACTATTTTAAGCCAGACAGACACTGTATGATTTTTTAATCGGGTGCAAAGAGCTCATCCGCATGTTTAAATGGTTTGTCCTGTAAGAAAACGCACGCTGTTGACTAGGGCTGGGGCGGTATTGATTTTTTATAACCGTGGTAAAAAACTAACGCATCACCGCGATATTGCGGTTAACCGCGAGACCCCAAACCACCCCCCCCCCCCCCCCCAAAAAAAAGACACCGCAAATTTATTGGTAACAAATCTTTATTCTTCAAACCATACAGCCTACATACAACCTCTACATAAACCATAAATACAGCATAACAAGTGAACATATGCTGCCTGTATAATTCGTCATTGTACAGCTAACCTGTCTTTTTCCGAGCAGACTTTTTGAAGGAGGAGCTTGTCCGCCTCCCCCTTTTCCATCCATAGATCTATTTTAGGGCTGGCCCGAATAGCGGTTTTGAGCTCAGGATATTCGGCAGTAATTGGTAGCGAATATTCTAATATTCGTTTAAAAAAAAAAAAGACGAATTAATCCACAGCAAAATTTTCCACTGACCCCCGGCCCCGAAAAAAATATATTTCTCACCCCTTTCCTCGGGCCGTTCGGGCTCAAGGCTCAAGAAGTCTGTGATAGGCGTCTGTTTTTTTTTTTTATTCACACTCTTCTTATTTCTCATTAAATATCTACTAGATACAGATTATATCTGTACAGTATCATTTATTTCACTTCCCTCCTGAATATTTGGAGTGCATTATGTCTCCTTATGTTGTGTAGTTATGTAGTTTTCACCCCAGAATTTCTGCTGCCTCACACCAGGCTTCGGCTGCATCGCAGGGCAGGAGCGCAGCTGCGTTACGGCTATTTCGTTTGAATTGTGCAGTGCAGAGTATTACAGATTTTGTATTTTTGCACTTGGGCTATTAGCTCAATATTAAATATTTCGTTTGTTTATAAATTATTTTATATTCTTAAACCATGTTAAATTATATTCGATTGGAGGAAATTAATTCAGATATCATGTCTTTTTTGTCCCGTTACCGTTCCGCAAAAAAAATCCTTCTTTTAATCCCGCATCAGCCCGCCACATACACAGTTTTGCCGCACCTGCCCCGCGGTCCTAAATAAATTTAATAAATTACATTTAGTGCTTGAAATTAAAAAAAATATTTGTTAAAACCGCGCTGAATAGTGTGGTCACGTTTCTTACCACATTACAAAAAAAAAATCGGTGTGTGTGTGCGCGTGTCGGTCCATTCTCCGCTCCTTTTTTGTGCTTAGGGTTTTTTTGTTGCGTGCATGAGAATCACTGCGTGATTATTACAATTTTCTTAACTATTTATTAATGTGCTCCCACATCCTCTGGATTGATTAAACTCCTGTTCCCGCCAATAACAATTCAGTTCTGTCTGTGCCGCAAGATATCCTGACGGGACCCGCGTCATATAATATGTTGATTAAAATGTCGTGACATTAAGAAATCGGCTCGCAAGAGACAACCGACCAAAAAAAAGACATTAGTTCCATTTTAAAATAATAGAAACCTGTCCTTTATGTTTGACAATTTTTGTTTCACTTTACGTGTCCTTACTCATCTGAAGTTTATTTATCTGAACTGAGTTTTATATGGTTATATTTGTAGCGGTTCTGAACTCAGTTCCGCGTGCTGTGAAAGAGACAAGGCGCAGCGCATTTTACCTCAGACTTGGTCAGATAACAACATTTCAGTAAAGATGGTGGTTATAGTTTTATATCATTGCTTTGCTGTTTGAACTACACTTCAACCAACCTTACTATTTTTACCAAGACTGAGGCGCAATGCCGCGCGTTCTCCGCGGTGCTCACGCATAACAGCCAGCAGCCAGACAATGAATTAATATATTTTACTTTCTCAAAATGTGACCACGGAACACCTTACATGGCTCTATGGTTTACCTTGAGGTGGGTGAATTATTTTGATGTGTTGGCGAGAGGTGCAGACACCACTTTCCGGCAAATCTTGCAGATGATTCTCTTCTGTTCTGAGTCTTTTTCTTCCTTTTTTCTCAACTTACTGAGCCTGCCCTGTAGCTTCCATTTCCGAGCCAATATTAGTGCTGCTAATCTTCACTCTCTTCAGCAGCCTCAATGGAGACGAAGTGAGCAGGAGACTCCAGAGCTGTTCTGACCTCAATGAGTACCACGCACCGCGTTTTGCTTAACCCATTCGCTGCCGCGCCAGTGCAGCGGCAGCACAGATAAATGACAAATTTTTTTATATTCGATATTATGAATTTTGAGATCGTTTGACACCAATATCTATCGCGATCAAAATATATTTGATATATTGCACAGCCCTATAGTGTAGGACTTACACTTGACATATTAATACTGAATTCACCACAGTTGTGCTTATATGGAGCATTTTACTACCGCTCAAAACGCAGTCAATCAGATTTGACAGCCATAAAAAAATGCGGTAATGACGGTAATGAGCTCATCACCGCGGTGACGTCCCATAACCGCGGTATTGCGGTAATAAAATTATCATCACAGCCCTACTGTTGACTGTTATTTCTCTGTCCAGACCCGACCTGGCTGAGGAAAGTGATGGGACATCTCGGGTCCAGGAAATAGTCTGTGATGTAGTCATCTGTTTTTTAATATTATTTTTATTTTATGTAAAGTTAACGAAAATGAATGAAATAACGAAAACTGAAAGTGAAAGTTCTCCTTAACTGAAACTAATAAAAACGGTAATTAAAAGAAAAAAAAAACGAACTGAAATTTCAGATTGAATACCCTAATATTCATGTTTGTTAATTTATTTATATAAATGTGGTATATCGTGATATATATATCGTTATCGTGATATAAAAAATTTCATATCGTGATTATAATTTTTCCCATATTGCCCAGCACTAGTGGACAGACATTTTTAGGTGTCTCCTGAGATGTTCATTTGGGTTTGGGTAAGAGTTCTGTCTGGGCCAGACAAGAATGATCTCAACGTTGTTCCGAAGCCACTCCTTTGTTATTTTAGCTGTGTTCTTAGGGTCATTATGGAAGATGAACCTTTGGCCCAGTCTGAGTTTCAGAGCGCTCTGGACGAGGTTTTCTTCCAGGATATCTCTGTTCTTGGCCGCATTCAACTTTCCTTCAGTTGCTACCAGTCGTCCTGTGCCTGGAGCTGAAAACGCTACCATAACATGATGCTGCTGTAACGCCAGGTAGTGAGGAGTGACGCACGCTGAGTAGAATGTACTCACAGGTTTATTTACAGGCAGGTAAGCAAATGCAGCTAACAGTATAGCCAGGTAAACAAAGATCTCACCAAAGACAGAAGACGTAGTCGTATAAACAGTCCGAGTTCGTAACCGAGAAACAGTCCAACCAAACATCAAATCCAATAAGGGCAAAACAAAAGACATTAACCGGTAATCCGAAAACAGGGTCGTAACGAGAAGGCAATAACAAAGAACAGGAAGAAACCGCTTAGTACGCAACATAAGTCGACAATACCTCGCGAAGATACATTACACAGTGCGACCTTAAATACAGAAAAACAGAGAGCATAACCCGGACCTTCCTCAGAACACAGGTGAGTCTGAGCGCCGGAGCGTAACGTGATTGGGCGACGGCGAGCGACTGACGGTGACGTCATAACCCAAAGGATTCTGGGAAGTGGAGTCCAGAGGTGTGGAAGGAGAGTCAGGCTGCGTGACAGTACTCCCCCCCAAAGAGTCCGAAACGGTTGACGGATGAGGACGACACAAGGGAACCGCTCCCCCACACTCAGTGGAGACCCGGACAGGTGGCCTGGCAGCGGGAACATAGTGGACAGGAGCCCTGGATCTGGGACAACCCCTCCTGGAGCCGCGGATGGAACTGAAGGATCGGACAGAGCCAGCACTCCCGCGTCTACCCCTTCTAGGACCTGGAGACTCTCTCCTAGGACGACCTCTGGGGCGTGGTGCCGGACGAGACGGATGGAAGTCCTCCACCATTAAGCGATCCAGGACATCAGCCACTGGGACCCAACTTCGCTCCTCTGGTCCGTAACCCTTCCAGTCCACAAGATATTCCAGGGCCCCCCTTCTTCTCCTGGAGTCCAACAAACGTTCCACCGAATACACAGGACCACCCTCCATATCCATAGGTGGGGGAGGAGGTGACCCAAGCGAAGTCTCATCCAGAGGACCAGGGATAACCGGCTTTAACAAGGAGACATGAAATGAAGGACATACACGATAGTGAGAAGGTATATCAAGACGGTAGGTAACCTCATTAATTTTCTTAATGATTTTGAAGGGGCCAATATACTTAACTGAAAGCTTTTTATTGCCATCAGACAGCCGGAAATCCCTGGTAGATAGCCAAACTCTATCTCCTGGAGAGTAAAGGGGGGTCTCACGACGTAGGCGGTCAGCTTGTTGCTTTTGCCGTTCTAAGACTGCCTCAATACGTCTGTGAGTCTCCTCCCACACTTCCTCGCTCCGACGCATCCAGTCATCAACAGCGGGGATGTTAGAGGGTTCGGCTGACCAGGGCATGAGAGGTGGTTGGTAACCTAAACAGCATTGAAAAGGAGTTAACTTGGTAGTAGAACTGATGAGCGAATTCTGAGCTATTTCTGCCCAGGGGAGATATTTGGCCCAGTCATGGAAATTATTACAACAATATATTCTTAAGAATTTACCCAGTTCTTGATTCATCCTCTCACATTGGCCGTTGCTCTGAGGATGATAACCTGAAGAAAGACTGACAGAAATTCCTAACCTATTCATAAAGGCTGACCAGACTTGAGAAATAAACTGAGGTCCACGATCAGAAACTAGGGTAAGTGTACCCATTAAGCCCATGCACCCTTTAAGCCCACTTTCAACTTTGATGTCAATTTACAAACAAAGGAAAACATATATTTTGGCATCCATTAATTTATCCAATCAAATGGTTTGTTACTTCCATAACATTTTTTATTGCATACAAATCACATTTTCCATTGTTGAGTTAGCCCTGCCCAAGTGTATACAGTCTCGGGACCCCTGACAAGAAGACACTGCAAAACTTTGGTGTTTTGAGACCTGTCAGGAATCAGCAATTTTCAGCTATTTTCAGCCACATCTTTGGTAAGTACATTAATATAATGTCAAATTAGAGCTAAATGTACCAATTTTGATATGTAATTAAATAGTATTTTGCCTTATTATACTATTTTTCTTCAAATGGAAATATGAGTTTATGAGCTAGCAAACATAGCTAATGCTAATGCTAACACCCCTAGCCCTGTTAATGCTACACTTCCACAATAATTAAGGTTGTCAGCTACAAATAGTAAGCATTTTGTTATACATTTAACATTGATATTTAGACAAATGCATCATAAATTGTTCTGTGAAGCCGATTAATTTAATAAATTAGCTTTTTTTACAGGTGGGCTTAAATGGTACATCCTATCAAAATGCAAGCAGACTGCAGCGAGCACATGTTAATATGCAATAACAAAAACTTTATATTTCTGAATGTGGGCATAGTAGTAACTGCTGTAATGTTTGATGCAAACTATATTTAAGCTTCATGTATGGATTTGTGAGCATATCTTACATTTTGAAAGGAAATCATTGTCTTTTTTCAGCGTTCTTCTCTGCGGAACTATTTAAGCCCAGTATGCTCCATTTAAGCCCACCTCATGTATTTCAACAGGGAATTTGCTCTAGTACAAGTTAAATACATTTTTCTGTTCAAAAGTAACAGTTCACTGTGTGACTTTAAATTACTGATCTACTTTAATAGATAGATAGATAGACAGACAGACAGAAATCTTATGAATATAGATGTCTTTTTTTGTTTTCAGCAAGGAAATGTCGACAAAGAGAAAGAACTACAGCACCTGTCCAAAAATGGTAGAGGCATGTCGCCTTTACCATGATGGAACAATAAAGAACTTGTCCGTGCTAGCAAAACAATGTGGCGTGGACAGAAAATCTTTGAGGGAAAGAGTGAAGGCCAAGGTCAGAGTTGAGGCTCATCAGGGACGGGAGACCTTCCTCAGTTCAGTGGTAGAGAGGGAAATTTCTGAGAGTCTTCAGGTAGGCTGTGAACAAGGGCTAGAGTGCACAAAACAGGTTAAGTCTAATATGAAAGGACAAAATGGACGATGTGATCTTAAAGTGCCTTACACTACTGTTTCTAACTTTTTACAATCTCTGCAGGTCCTCTGTGACTGGGGTTGGGGCCTTACCCGTGCTGACCTTTTAGATCTTGTTGAAGACTACATTCTGGATAATGACCTTCAGAGCCCATTTACTAATGGGAGGCCAGGACGCAAATGGTTTAAACGTTTCATGCGAGATCATCCTGAGCTTACCATTCGCAAATCGGAACAGTTTTCTGTGGCTAGATGGGAGGCCTCAGCTAATGCTGACATATTGAACCACTGGTTCGAGCTTCTCAAAAGGGAAATGGATCTTGCTGGTGTCACAGCAAAGCCTCAAAACATTTACAATGTTGATGAGACAGGGTTTGTGACTGATGCATCTTCAGGATACGTCCTGGCTCAAAGAGGTTCACAGAATGTGTACCAGAGTACAGGAGGAAGTGGTAAGGAGCAGGTAACCGTCTGTATCACTGGGAATGCTGCTGGCCTCATCCTGCCACCAATGATTGTGTACAAAGGTAAACATCTGTACAGTTCTTGGTGTGAAGGTGGACCAGATCGTGCACGCTTCGCAGTTACCGACCATGGCTGGATGGAAAAGATTGTCTTTTTAGATTACTTTACAAATCTCTTCCTACCAGAATCTGCTCGGCTTTCAGATCTGACCTCACCTCGTCTTTTAATATTTGATGGCCATACCTCACATGTGTCCCTGAGTCTTGCAGTGAAGGCAAAAGAAAATAATGTAGTGCTACTTCGTCTCCCCTCTCACCTGACACATGATTTGCAGCCTTTGGATAAAGCTGTGTTTGGAGAAGTGAAGAAGCAGTGGCGAACAAAACTTCGTTGCCATGCAAGGGTCAGCAGGGACAAAATTAGGAAGGAGGATTTTCCTCTAAAACTGAAAGGTGCGCTGGATGCTGGCTTAAAATCTAAAAACATCATCAGCGGGTTCGAAAGTACAGGGATTTATCCATTAAACCCAAGGCGTGCACTTGAGGGCGTGAAGACCAACACACCATTCGCAGCAGAACATACTTCCAACACAACTGAAGAATCTCCAACCATCCCACTGACCACACTTCCAGATGTGCCTCCAGCTATGCCATTACCTGTGCTTGCAGCATCAACAAACGAATCGACAACAATCAATCCTCCACTTCTGACAGTGGGTGATGAGTCAGCCTCTCAGATCATCCTAAGTGTTGAAATGATACCGGGCTCTAACATATTGAGCATCACCAACATCGAAGTGTCTGACCACCAGACTGCGTCATCCTCTAACCCAGGCACGTCCTCAAATGCTTCTCCCACCTCAAACACTGGAATAAAGGAATATTTTCTGAAACACATCATGCCAAAGGAAAAAGTTCCTGCAAACAAAAAAAAGAGAATCACAAACCTGAAGTATGGAGAGTCTCTTACCTCAGAGCAGGCTTTAGAAAGATTAAATGAGGCTGAAAGAAAGAAAGTGAACAAACAAAAACAGGAAAAGAAGAAAATAAAAGGAGCCAACCACAACAAGGAAGACGGTAAGACTGACGAGAACCCTGATATCCATTATGGGCAAGAGGTCAATACAAGTGATGCAGAAGACTTTGCAGTAGAATGTGACATGTACTACGCTGTGATGTTTACTAAGCCTGCGGCATACTATATAGCACGTGTCCTGAATGAGACCACTCCACCAGAAGGTGAGACTTCATATGTTATGAAGTTTCTTGACCGTGGCCCAAATAACACCTACAATCTGCCTTCAAGGGATAAGGTTGAAGATGTTGAACGGAAGCTCATTCTTTGCAGGGCAAACCTGGAGGGAGCTGGCCCATTCTACCTGAGCAACCACATTGAGGTGGAGACTGCATTCAAACAAAAACTTAAAATTATCAAATCTACTTATTGAATTGCATGAAACAAGCTCAGATAAAATAGAGTAAATGGGGCAAAATGTCAATAAGGCTACATTGGAGATTTTTAGACAATTCTGCTTCTAAACTGGTTTTCATTACAACCTTTTTTTTATTAGACTAAAACAGAAACTGAATGAAATGTTTCATTGTTGTTGTGTACTGCACTGTTTGTCATTTGTTCAGATGATCTTTATTACAAAGAGATTAAAAAAACATTCACTGTTATCTAATAAATATACTGTTGTTTATTTTTAATTTAATTGCCTGAAATGGAACTAAAATAAATTATTCATTGTTAGATCTTGTGTACTGAACTGTTTGTCATGTCATGTTCAAATGATGATCTTGTTCAAAAGGGATTAAAACAAAAACATTTTCACTGTTATTGATTAAATATATTGCTGTTCACTTAAAAAAATCATTAAACAAGTTTATTTGATCAAAAAATGATGTTATGGGCTTATTTGGAACACACATGGGCTTAAATGGTACTATGGTACCAATTAAGCCCATGCCAGACTTTTGACATTTTCCCTAAAATTTCTTAATTTTGTATTTTGAAATGTACATCAACTAATTAATAAATATTCAAATGAGAGATAAATCTTGCCCTTTAACAAATTATGTCACTTACAAATCATGTCAATATCTCGAAAAAATTGCAAAACTTAGATATTGGTGGGCTTAATGGGTACACTTACCCTATATCTTCAGGAATTCCAAAAATGCGAAAAACATGATTAAATAGAGCTTCTGCAGCTTCCAACGCTGTGGGTAGTTTACTAAACGGAATGAACCTGACACCACGAGAAAAACGATCAACCACAGTCATTATAACAGTTTGACCTAAAGAAACAGGAAGGTCGGTAACAAAATCGACAGCTAAATGAGACCAGGGTCTGGCTGGGATAGGTAAGGGCATTAATTTGCCTGCCGGTAGAGTACGCGGAACTTTACTCTGAGCACAAACGGTGCAAGAGGACACAAAATTGTGAACATCTAGACGCATTTTTTCCCACCAAAAACGATTTTCTAATAACTGAAAAGTACGTGTTTCACCCGGATGACCTGACGAAGGGGAGGTATGAGCCCAAGCAATTAGTCTGGCTCTGCATTGATCTGGTACGTAGGTTCTGTCTGGTGGGCACGTTTCAGGGGGAGGAGTTATTGAGTTAACTCGATCAATTTCTTCCGAGATCTCCCATCTAATAGGAGCCAAAATAATCTCTGGTTTTATGATGGGTGTAAATTCTGGACCTTCAATACCATTATCTTCAAAAATGCGGGAGAGAGCGTCAGCCTTAGTATTTCTGGAACCTGGTCTATAAGTCACTACAAACTCAAAACGTGCAAAAAACAAAGACCAGCGTGTTTGACGTGAATTCATACTTTTCATGGATCGCATATACTCTAGATTTCTGTGATCAGTGATAACAACGAATGGATGTAACGCTCCCTCTAACCAATGCCTCCATTCCTCCAATGCCAGCTTGATGGCCAAAAGTTCACGATCCCCTATACCATAATTGCGCTCAGCTGGGGAGAGTTTGTGGGAAAAATAGGCTACTGGATGTAATTTACTAGGGGAGCCTAAACGCTGAGAGAGAACAGCACCTACTCCTACACTGGATGCGTCTACTTCCACAACAAACGGTTCTTTAGGATCTGGGTGTTTTAAAAGAGGGGCTGTAGTGAACACCCTCTTAAGAGTAGTAAAGGCATTGACAGCAGATTCGGACCAAATCAGAGTTCTGGTATTGCGCTTTAGCAGATTTGTGAGTGGGGCTGCAATAGAACTGTAACTGCGAATAAATCGTCTGTAATAATTAGCGAAGCCTAGAAATCTCTGTAATTCCTTAACTGACTTAGGTTGGGGCCAATCAACAACTGCTTGAACCTTCTTTTCATCCATGGAAACGCCCTGATCGCTGATAACATACCCTAAAAAGGTTACAGTAGACCTGTGAAATTCACATTTCTCAGCTTTCACAAAAAGCTGGTTCTGAAGAAGGCGGGTTAGGACTGCTCGTACATGAGAGACATGAGAGGACATATCAGTGGAGTAGATCAGAATGTCGTCTATAAATGCAATGACAAATTTGCCCAGCATGTCACGCAAAACATCATTGATAAATGATTGAAAAACAGAAGGTGCATTTTTGAGGCCAAAAGGCATAACCTGGTACTCATAGTGCCCTCTAGTGGTAAAAAAGGCCGTCTTCCATTCATCTCCCTCTCTAATCCTTACCAAGTTGTACGCACTGCGAAGGTCTAACTTCGTAAAAACAGAAGCTCCACGCAATTGTTCAAGAGCGACAGGTACTAAAGGAAGAGGATATGGGTTGGTCTTTGTTACAGCGTTAAGTTGTCGATAATCTATACAGGGACGGAGACCACCATCCTTCTTTTTAACAAAGAAAAAGGGAGCAGCAACAGGGGAAGTAGAGTGGCGAATAAAACCCTGTGCTAGAGCCTCCTGCACATATTCCTCCATAGCTCTTTCCTCAGTTTGGGTAAGTGGATATATACGTGACTTAGGGGGTATCTGGTTATCAATTAGTTCAATAGCACAATCATAGGAACGATGGGGAGGAAGCTGGGTAGCACGAGTTTTACTGAAAACTTCACATAAATCTTGATAAACAGGAGGAATATGTGCAAGAGACTCCGGCTCTGGACTTTCAACAGAAGTGGATTGGAGTTTAACCTTAGGAACCTTCAAACAATGCTTCATACAATAGGATGACCAGGAAGTAATTTCCTTGTTAGACCAGGTAATTATTGGATCGTGCTTTCTTAACCATGGAAGTCCTAAAATTATTTGATATCGAGTGTCTTTCATAACAAAAAACCTGATCTCCTCAGAGTGCAGTGCGCTGACGCTCATCTTGACAGGTTTGGTGGTGCTGGTTATGCTTCCCTGTCCGACTGGGGTCCCATCCACAGCAGACAGTTTTATGGGATCCTCCAGGTTCTCTAGTGAGATCAGGAGTTGTCTGGCCAGCTGCTCATGAATAAAGTTTCCCTCGGCGCCGGAATCTATCAGAGCTGGGAACACAAAAGAAGAAGACTGGCATAACAGTATTACAGAGATTATAAAAGATCTGGAAAACATGTCAGGATTGAGTCTGCTTACCCCTTTAGCGTGTGGAATCCTAGGGGTTTCCACACGCTTTCCCGAGCTAGTGGCAGGTGGTTCGTATGGACGGTCCGGGTTGCCATGGAAACCATGGGAGAGCCCACCGTGGGACGAACCGGAAGTTTCTTCTTGGCGTTTAGCTCGAGAGGGGCATATTTGGCAGTTACGCAACACATGACCAGCTCCGCCACAATAGAAACAAAGTCCAGCTTGAACTCGTCGCAAACGTTCCTCTCTGGACAATCGAGTAGCATCCACTTGCATAGGTTCCTCGTTGCTGTGACTGGAGACCACTGATCGAGTTGATGCAGAAACACGTGACACAAATCCAGACATGCGTGGAGTAGCAGCTTTACGATTCATTACAGCGCCTTGTTTCAATTGATCCAGTCTTATGGCCAGAGAAATAAGTTCATCCAAGGGAAGTCCATCATCCTTACAGGCTAATTCAGCTAATACATCAGCCCTGAGCCCATTGCGAAACATGACCCGTAAAGCTGGTTCATTCCACCCACTACCAGCAGCCAATGTACGGAATTCTAAAGCATAATCAGACACAGAACGATTTTCCTGACGTAATCTAACCAATAACTCCCCCTGAGATTGACCATAATGAGGGTGATCAAAAACTAACTTAAACTCCTTGAGAAAGTGTTCGTATGTAGCTCTCTCCATACTAGGCCAAACAGCAGTAGCCCAGTCTAGGGCTTTACCGGTGAGACGCGAAATAAAAAATGAAATTCGCGCTGAATCGGAACCGACCGCAGAATTAGCAAAAAACAAGGACATTTGTAACAAAAAACCCCTACAAGAATCCGGAGTACCATCGTATTTATCAGGTTTACTCACCGGAAAAGCGGTTGCTGGCTGGGTGAAAGAGCTAACCGGAGGCGAGCTAGCAGAAGCTAAGCTAACGGGGTTAGCCACGCTCAGCTGGGCGAGCTGAGCAGCGATCCCCTGGAGGCTAGTGGTAATCTGAGCTAGCTGGGAGTGTTGTTCCGACTGCTGAGTACTAAGAGCAGTAACGGTGTGAGTAATGCTCTCACAAAGCTGGCTATGCTGCTCGAGAACCCTCCCCTGATTCCCGACTGCCTGCTGTAGATTATTAAACTCAGCCATCGCTCTTTTAAACGGCGAGGTATTATGTAACGCCAGGTAGTGAGGAGTGACGCACGCTGAGTAAAATGTACTCACAGGTTTATTTACAGGCAGGTAAGCAAATGCAGCTAACAGTATAGCCAGGTAAACAAAGATCTCACCAAAGACAGAAGACGTAGTCGTATAAACAGTCCGAGTTCGTAACCGAGAAACAGTCCAACCAAACATCAAATCCAATAAGGGCAAAACAAAAGACATTAACCGGTAATCCGAAAACAGGGTCGTAACGAGAAGGCAATAACAAAGAACAGGAAGAAACCGCTTAGTACGCAACATAAGTCGACAATACCTCGCGAAGATACATTACACAGTGCGACCTTAAATACAGAAAAACAGAGAGCATAACCCGGACCTTCCTCAGAACAAAGGTGAGTCTGAGCGCCGGAGCGTAACGTGATTGGGCGACGGCGAGCGACTGACGGTGACGTCATAACCCAAAGGATTCTGGGAAGTGGAGTCCAGAGGTGTGGAAGGAGAGTCAGGCTGCGTGACAGCTGCCACCACCATGTTTCACTGTTGGGACTGTATTAGGCAGGTGATGAGCAGTGCTTGGTTTTCTCCACAAAAAAACGCTTAGAGTTAATTAGCCTTTTTCATGCAAAGAGGAGGGGTCAAGTTCTGGGTGAGCACCACTACAAAAATGGATGGGTTTTATTATTGGTTATCTTTTTCCGCTCTTTATTTAGGATGATGTTGCCAGAACCGTCGAGGACCTGTCGAGGAACAAACAAGCAAAACTCGATAAGGGATATGAGTGTTTTTTTTTTTAGCAGTTTATTTTTTATTATAAAGGTAAATGGCTAGTTCTGTAGTTTAGGTTAGCCAAGTTAGCCTTTCAGCTCCGTGCTCACTTAACCCTCTCTCATTTAAACTTTTATTAAACTGTTTGTTTATCTTATTGTTAAATAAAGCATATAATTTATTGTACTATTATAGGTGCCTGCAATTATTGTTTCTTATGATTTTGTGTGTTCAGTGCCCACTGTTGTTGATAAGGAGATCCGTGTAAGGGTTAGGTGCTACCGGTGTTCTGCTGAGTTGTGCTACCCATCCGATTTATGCTTCTTACCACCAGTGCGCCCACACAGATCTATTTTTTTTTTTATTAATATTTTCTCGTTTTCATGATTTTTCAGTTTAACTTTATCTACAACTCACTGTCATTCTTTGTCTGATTGATATAAAAGTATAAGCAGTAATTAATAACAGAAAATAGCAATAATTAGCATAAAAAAACGAAATATATTCTAAAAATACAAAATATTTCTAATCACATCTCATTACCTTAACTTTACTTTTTGGTAAAGTGAGTTAGTTAGCTAGCTTATGTGTGCTTGTTTTTCCGTTGAAATATACACTAGGGTAGCACGATTAGACAGGGTAGCACAACCGGTCATAACACAGATCTTTAAAGAAAAGTGAGGAACCACAAAAGAAAGTTCGGATAGAATGGGTCAGCTGGCTCACAGTTCTGCACTGCAGTTCGCTAAACCCTTTAAATTTCCCCCGATATATTTACTGGTTTTTATTACAATCTGAGGCTCTGTTAATTTTTATTTACTCCACCCACACACACCTTTTTAACAGCTGCTTGAGGTCACGGATAGATAGATAGATAGATAGATAGATAGATAGATACTTTATTAATCCCCACAGGGGAAATTCATTTGTCCAGCAGCAACAACTATACAAAAATATACAAAAAGAAAACACAACCACAGAGTACACATGTCAACAAGAGGTGTTGTATAGCCTTATGGCAGTAGGAATGAACGACCTTCTGAACCTCTCAGTTTTATGTCGCAGCAAAAGGAGCCTGTTACTGCGGCTGCTTTTTTGAGCAGCCACAGTCTCATGTAAAGGGTGTCTGTTGTTGTTAAGGATGGTTTGCAACAGACACCTCACCCTCTTCTCCACCAGATCCCCCACATAGTCTACTTTCCCACCCATCACAGAACCACACTTTCTGATCAATTTATCCAGCCTGTTACAGTCTCTCACAGTGATGCTGCTTCCCCAACAAGTCACCCCAAAGAACACAGCACTCGCCACGACGGAATGGTAGAAACTGCGCAGAAACTCACTGCAGATATTAAAGGATTTAAGCCTCCTTAAGAAATAAAGTCTGCTTTGTCCTTTTTTGTATACTGCATCAGTGTGCACTGACCAGTCCAGTTTGTGGCTAAGGTGTATTCCCAGGTATTTGTAAGATTGAACGGTCTCAATGATTTGTCCTCCAATTTCCACAGGCCTGTGAGAAAATTTCTGTTGACGGAAGTCCACAATCATCTCCTTGGTCTTAGATATATTGAGGATCAGACCGTTTTTCCTACTCCAAGCTGTAAAAGCAGCTACAAGCTCCCTGTACTCCACTTCATTTCCTCCCTTCACACATGCCACTACTGCTGTATCGTCTGAATATTTCTGGATGTGACAAAGTTCAGACTTGTATGTAAAGTCAGCAGTGTACATGGTGAAGAGAAAGGGCGACAGAACTGTACCCTGAGGAGCCCCAACATTGGTCACTATAGTCTCTGAACTGCTGCTGCCCAACCTGACGTACTGTGGACGTTCTGTGAGGTAACTGTTAATCCATGTGATTAACAGCTGATCCACTCCCATCCGTTCCAGCTTCTCTCTCAGATTCTCAGGCTTGATTGTATTAAAAGCGCTGGTAAAATCAAAAAACATTATCCTAACGTACCCGCCTGGCTCATCCAGAAATGAGAGAGTTTTATGAAGCATATACAAAACTGCATCATCAACCCCCATTTCCTCCTGGTAGGCAAACTGTAACGAGTCAACAACCTGCTCCACCTGTGGCTTAAGGACCCTAAGTAAGAGCCTCTCAAAAGTCTTCATAATGACTGATGTTAGGGCCACTGGTCTATAGTCCTTTACCCCCGCCGGTCTACCTACTTTAGGCACCGGCACAAGGCATGACAATTTCCACCGGACAGGGACTTGTCCAGTGTGAAGACTCTGGTTGTATAAATTGCAGAGAGGTAAAGTTTTACCTAAGGTGACGGATAGAGTTTCTAGTGTTTGTGACCCACAAACCCAAAAGCAAACGACGTTAGTAATGACTGTAATGATTACACTTGCACGAGAGCCTTTAATGGATATTTAAAATAAGCATGGATTTCTTCATATATATACTCTGCAATCAACGTTAGTAATGACTGTAATGATTACACTTGCCTGAGAGCTTTTAATGGATATTTAAAATAAGCATGGATTTATATATATACTTCATATATATACACTGCGGTCCAGCTCACCCCAAACCATCTCGATTGGGTTTAGGTCCATCGACTATGGAGCCCAGGTTATTTTTTTATATAGTTTATAAAAATATATAAACTCAAATAAGGCTGCAAAAACACTAACTGGTCACTTGCGCTATGGCAAAAGAACAAACGCTTCAAACGGAAGTGAGTTTACACAGAAGTATCTAGACCGGAAATGTTGACCCCGGAAGCGAGAGAAAGGCCTATGCCTAAATGTTCAATTTTATCTCATCAGACCAGACAATTTTATTTCTCATAGTCTGGGAGTCAAACTCTATGCTGGCTTTCATATGTCTAACACTGAGGAGAGGCTTTCATCGGGCCACTCTGCCATGAAGCCCCGACTGGTGGAGAGCTGCAGTGATAGTTGACTTTGTGGAACTTTCTCCCTACTGCATTTCTGCAGCTCAGCCACAGTGATCTTTGGGTTCTTCTTTACCTCTCTCACCAAGACGATTGCTCAGTTTGGCTGGACCGCCAGGTCTAGGAAAAGTTCTGGTCGTCCCAAACATCCATTTAAGGATTTTGTAGGCCACTGTCCTCTTAAAAACATTGAGAGCTGCATAAATTCTTTTGTAACCTTGGCCAGATCTGTGCCACAATTCTGTCTCTGAGCTTCTTGAGCAGTTTCTTCCACCTCATGATTCTCATTTGCTCTGACAGCACTGTGAGCTGAGAGCTCTTATATAGACAGGTGTGTCCCTGAACTAATCAAGTTCAAATAAACACAGCTGGACTCCAGTGAACAAGGAGAACAAGGAGGATCAGAACAAATGTACAGCATGTTAGTATAATATAAGTGTCACAAAGGGTCTGAAAACCCATGAGCATGTGATATTTCAGTTTTTCTTTTTTAATACATTTGCAAAAAATCCTACATTTTTTTTCTTTTAAGATTAAGTGCTGAATGTACATTAATGAGAAATAAAATTAACACTTTTGATTTTAGCAAATGGCTGAATCGAAACAAAGAATGAAAAATTGAATAGGGTCTGAATACTTTCCATACCCACTGTACATGGTGGCAAAATGACACTACTGTATATGTCTGAATGTCTGTGGACGCTCTTTTGGGAGCAGTGGAACAGTGTTCTCTGGAAATATGGAGCTCAATCCAGTATTTTTCACATAAGGTAACAAATCGAAGGGAGTTGTGATGGTGTTGTCACTTACTATAAATGATCACAGCAATGCTTCATCATCTAGTAAAAATCCCTTTTTGGACAGTAGAAACAATTTCTCCAACAAAAGCAGGATAAACTCTATTTCAATACCCTTGATTTCAGGAAAACCCAACAAAAGCAGCATGAACACCCTTTAATTCAGAAAGAAAACAATAAATGAATAGATATTGCATTACTTTTTACATATATTGTATGTCAATAGGTGCACTGTTTGATCTGTTTTGATCCAAAAAGATCATTTGACTTTAATATCTTGTAACATTTTGACACAAATTGTTAGCATTCTTGGAATAGTTTAGTGTAATGACTTTTTGATAGAAAAACAGAAATCAGCTGCTTTTTATTCTGCTGTGTGTCCACACTCCCTGCTTAGAGATTAGTTTAGACCCAGTTTAGACTGGATGTAAATTGTAACATTTATTATTTTTCTTTCCTCATATTTTCAGAAAACTATTATATATATATAATTATACATTATATATAATCACTGACCAGTAGAGCAATGCCACCTACTGGTCTTTATAAAAGGCTCATACATATGTAACAGTGCATATACTGAGAGTTGTAGATTTATAATAGATGGACTTAAATAGCAACATTTAGTCTATCTGATATGCAGGTGTAGTATTCTAAGTTTCAACAGAACAGCACTGAACTATCACTGAAACAAACAATAATAAATACAATAAAGCTAGTCTTCACTTCTCCTCATGACTGAGACACTGGAACAAATTTACCCCATAACTTTCAGCCTATACATTTATTATATGAGTGTAAAAAAAAAATTAGATGAAAGTTATCTTTAAATAAATATTTCCCAAACATAATATTTGGTAGAACACCAGAGCAGGAAGACTGACAGCGCCAGGACTGAAAACTAAAATGAAAATCACAAGCTGTTGTTTTGTGATTTCTTCACACGATCTATAGAATGTAGATCTAGAATAATGATTTTTGAAGAATGCTTTACTCATTGCTGCTGGAAGATCCATGACCTCTGACACTGACCCAACTTTCTGACACTGGATCCTGCACTGCACTTTTTTTTGATAGTCTTCAGGTTTTATAATGTCATGCAGACATTCAAGGCATCAAGTTTCTGAAGCAGCAAAAGAACCACCATGTTTAACCATGTGGACTGTTCTTTCCTTTGTAGTCCTCATTTTGTTTACTGTAAATGATACAGTGATATGCTTAATGAAAAAAACTCCTTTTTGGTCTGATCTGCTCACAGTATGTTTTTATTCCTGAATTATTGTGCATTCCACAGATACATTCTGACATTTTTATGTCTCTGTGTCTACAGTGGGGACATCCTGGTGTCCCATATCATAGCATCCCATTAAATTCAGGTGTAAGGCAGCCACCTTTCAGAAATGAAAGTAAGGGACGCCCACCACTGCTCGTCTGGCACCATGAGCCTGTCTCCTGTAGGGTGGGGCGCCTGCAGCGGTGGTATGTTTTATAAATGTTATGTTTGTTTTTTAAATGGGAATGGATAATGTCTAATACTGCTGTATATTAATTAAATTATCATGTATTAGTCTTTAAAAAACCTGTGTGAGACAACTGGTTTTTTTGGACATTTATGGAAATATGAAAACAAATTACGTCCCATATTTGTTCAATACCGGACGTAACATTTAAATACCAGAAAGGATGTTTCTGTATTTTACGGGACGGGGTGGAAACCCTAATCAGGTGAGAAAAGTGTGAGCTGACACTGTTGTACCTTCTGTCTGTAAGTCAGTTAGAATTTCTTTCAGGACACTATGAAGCTCATATGATCTAGCCAGGCTAATTACACCCTTATATCCAGTATATGTACTGTTTTAATGCAGAATATTTCACTGATTCAACCAGGATCCAACCAGTATGTGTCTAATGTTTTTCCAAACGTCAGTTTAGCACCTGCCAGTAAAGAAAAGCAGAGCCTCCATTGTAATGAGAAATATATTTATTAAGAAAAGAGAAATACAAGCAGAAAGAAGCACAGAGATGCAGGTGAAGGGATGAGAGTGAACTAGTGTGAAGCACTACTGTGAAACAGGGAGTCTTATACAGCTCAAGATCACAAGTGCAGCTGTGCACCATCAAATTTTGAATTGAAAAAATACCAGAATATTCCTGTCTGTTACTTATTACAATGGACAGTTTGCTTCACCTACTTTTCTACTGGAAACAGTTACACAGCATGAGTTGAATATAGATGCATTGTTATGAAGTACATTTTCAGTTGAGTAAGATACACAAACACACACAGACAGAGTTGTGGGTGAAGAAAAGGTGATCAATATAAGAGTGATACAGTGAATAATATAAGGGTAAACAGTTTACGTTATCCCTTTTAATGCTATAAACTGTAAAGCTATAAAAATGCAGTTTTGAAATTAGAAATCGAAAAGTTAATTTCCACTTGAGCTCACATCAGTTTACATGGATAGCATTATTAGAAAGGCAAAGAAATTTTTTTTGTTACAATGATTCTAAAAAGATTTTTTAGCAGTAGAATTATCAAATACATTTTACTAGATATGCAAAATAGAAACTGATGCAAAAGAAGCAAATCATTCAGCGTAAGGCAATGTACCAAAATCTTATTTTTGACCATTTTATTGTGTAGACATATAAACCAAAATTAATACAAAATGTTTTGTCCTAAAATCAGTTATTTGCTTGAGAATTTATTTAGAAGTTGTTTTGTTAAGTGCAAGAATCCATTATATACGAGAATGATTTCATTTAACCTCTCTTTGTCTTTATATGTAATTATTCAAACTCTCTAAAGCATCCTCCTTGGTGTACTTCTTCCATTCATTAGGAATTTTTCCTGACCCCTGGAATTTTTTACTGTAAAGGTTTTCCAGGTCCTTCTGGAATCTGTGCACAAACCACTTCCAGTACGGCAGCTCAGAGCAGTCGGGGGTGATGTTCCAGGTAGCAAATACTCCTCCAGCTGTTCTGTACTGTTTGTAAGGAAATAATTCCTCTGATTCTGATCTGGGGAAAAATCTTTTATCAGTCTGAACCGCAGTTGTACAGAAATCACAACAGAGATCCTCTGTTCCTCTGTAATACATCCCACTGATTCCATTTGCCCGATGGAAAGGAACACTGTGTTCTCCATCATGATCTTTCATTGTGCCGATGCAGATGGCTTTACAGAAAGGACACTGGGCCCAGCAACACTGACAGAAATGATCAGTTAGAATCTCCTCTGATCTCTTCTGGAGCATTTCCAGTTTTATGTCTGCTTCATGCAGATTTTTCACCATTTTTGTAAGACCTTCAGTTACAATTTTGCTAAGAAAATCAAAGTCTGTGATTTCCATGGAATCAACATTTGAGATTTCAGTGAATTTCAGATCTTCTATCAGAGGTTTAGAGAAGCATTCCATCCATATGTTGGCATTTCCTTGTTTTTTTAGGACCTCATCTGTTGCAACATACACTGCATTGTTAATTTTCAGCTTTAGGTTTTTCAAATTTCCTCTGAAAATGGTCTGAATCTTGTTTTTCTCATCATTGAGGTACTTGTCAGCCTGATTCATGATGAATCTTGTAAAGTACTGTTTGGGACTGTGAATATACTCTCTGTAGTCCTCAAAGTTCTCCTCCTCTGCAAGGGTTTTCAGGATATGCTTCTCCAAGTTTGATCTGTTACTGTTAAATGCAGGACTTGAAGCCCTCATGTTTGCTGCCACATTGATAGCAGTTTGATTGTAAACTGCTTCCAGGATTGATGGTTCAAGTTTGCTGCAGAGAAGTTCTCCAAATATTGCTGTTGTTGTGGCACCTTGGCAGAAGTTCTTGTAGACATTGTAGTACTGTTCTTTCTGACTCTCCAGGTAATGCTCTGGATCGTTTGCTTTGGTGAATTGTTCATGGCACTCCAGAAATTTGGGTTTTGTCAGGTCACATACATACAGGCACAGATCCACGGTGAATTCTTTCTTAAACTTGTAGCTCTGCTTTTTTATTTGAAATTTCTTTAAGTTGGTTTTTACAAAGTCTATTATTTCCTGAACCTGACCGCTGTTGTAGCCAGACTGTGCACGCCATATTACCTTAATTATCTGTGATGTTTTCTCAACAATGTCATTGATTAGATCTCTTATTAGGTTTTGCTCTTCTGCATTAGCATCCCCTTTCTTCCTAAAAATATTACTCACAATCTGCACAGGTTTAAAAGTCCATCCTCCCTTTGTCCGAGTCTGAGGTTTTTCACTGTTGTTAGAAAGATCATCACTCTTGTTCAAAACAATGTAATCACTGAAATTTCCCAGGCGGCTGATGTTTATAAAGGCTTTCTGTGAAAGACGTTCATGCACAAGGGATATTTCATAACTTTCAGATAAGATTCTTTTAGCATCCTCCCAAAAATCTATGTCCTTAATTTTTGGTGTGTTTTTTGTGAGGTCATTGATCCATTTCATCCACACATTGTCAAATTCTCTCTTGAGTGTTTGTTCATCTGCCTTTTCCTTGTTTTGCCTCAGAGCCAGCTCCTTGCTCAGATTAAAGAGCTTCTCTTCATATTCTGTCTTTCTTTTCTCCAGCGTCTCTTTAGTCTTCTTCTGCTCAATGACTTCAACCAGTTTTCTCTTTGTTTCTCTGACCAGTTCATCATGAAGTTCTCCAATGTTAGAAGTGAATCTGCCTTTCCACTGAATCAGAGTGTCTTTGTCCTTGTCCTCCTCAAAGAATTCCATCATTGACTTTGTCACTTCCTCCCTTGTCTTCTTCATATTTATTACAATGTCTTTTTCACCCACATGAAGATCTCCATTTGCTATTCTGTTCAGGAGTTTATCTTCTATACTCAACATGGCACTTCTAAAGTTCCAGGTCCATTTACTAAATTCCGATTCCAGTTTTCGGTAGGTTGCGATCTCCAGTGTGTTTCTGAAGCTGAACACAAAATTTTCATGAAGGAGTGCGCTCCACAAATCCTTTAATCGTGTGCTGAATCCAGACAGTGTCAGTGTGTGAGATGTAGATGCTTTTTTGAGAATGGTCATTTTCAGCTCCTGAACACACTCACTGTATGATGGGTTTGGTGGAGCCATTGGTGGGCTGCCCTCCCAGAGCTGTGCAAAGTATCTCACATCTTCCTGTACATCAAATGCAATGACATCACTGAAACTTTCTGCCTCACAAACTTCTTCTTTAGCTGCAAGCTTTGTCATTTCATCCAGTTTCTCCTGCAGACGTCTCCTTCCTTCCATGTTTTTATCTCCAGCTGCAACATCAGTAACATTCTGATGAACAAACACACAGCTGGGATTCAGTCTGACCTTCTTCATCCTCATGAAGGCCTGAACAACAATCTGAAGGATGTCCTGCATCTCTGATGGGTTTTCTCCAAAGATGTTGATCAAAGTCAAGTTTCCAAGCCCCACTACAAATGTTGCCAGTTCATTATCATGATGTCTTATTGACATTCCAGCCAGTTCAGGAGCACGAAGACCTTCAGTATCAACAACCAGAATGTAGTCAAACTTCATTTCCCCCTTCATCTCCTCAGACACTTTCACCAGCTGCATGAAGGCTCCTTTGGTGCATCTTCCAGCACTGACTGCAAACTGGAGTCCGAACATGGCGTTGAGCATGGTGGATTTCCCCGAGCTCTGAAGTCCCAGAACAGACAACACAAAGACTCTCTGGTCTCCCAGTTTCCTGATTAGGTCATCCAGAACTGCAGAAACCCAGATCAGAGGAACATAAGCAGCATCACCGTCCATCAGCTCCAGTGGATATCCCGATATAATCAGTTCTGCTGCAAGTTCTGGTAGACAAAGTCTATTCAGTTTTTCTTCTGCTTGTTTTTTATTTTTCTTTACAGATATGTGTGATTCATATATCTGACCAATCTCCCTTAAGATGTGCTCTAAGCCAAAATTTGCAGCATTAAGATTTTCTGAAATCTTCTCAAGTTCTGTTTGTTCCTTCTCTAGTTGCCCAGATTTATCATGCTTCTTCTTTAGATTCAAGATCTTCGTCCACTTGTCATCATAATCCTTCTGGAGGGATGACAGATCTGAGTTGTGCTTGTCCAGAAAGATGGTAATCCATTTAAGAAAATATTCCATCTCTTCAGCAGTTTGTGTATTCAGTTTTTCTATAAATGACTTCATGAATTCAGTGGGGCCACATGCTTTCTGCTGCTCACGGATTTCTTCCATTTCCATTCGTAGTCTGCTTCTCGTTGATTCTATGTTGACACCTAGGGGGCGATGTAGTTCCTTGTTTTTCTGACACCAGTTTTTCCACAGTCTCCTGTGGCAGGGGAAATGTTTTTCCTTCATTGTGGAAATGTCTTTTTCATCTAGAATGCTTGTCCTTGTTTTGGCTGAATCTTTGCTTTGCTTGCATTCTCCATTTTCTTCATCAACTCTGATATCTGAGAGTTCTGCCAACTTTTCAAGTGTGAAAGTTTTAGAAAGTAATTCTCCAATTGTTTTTCTTAGTTCCTCAGACACATCAGACTGATTTCTGTTTTTAATTCCAATTCTGTATTTCCCAGCCCTCAACTGAGTGACAGATGAAGATTCCTCAGACAGAAGACAAATCATAGGTTTTGACAGTTTATAAAGATTCTGCAACTTTGTTAATCTTTTGTTTTTTTCTTGATCACCTAAAACCACCACATTTACTGAGGACATTTCAGTCAGAATCTCCAGTTGTTTCTCATGAGTTTCTGCATCACCGTGTAGATTACAGAATGCCACACAATCAGTGAAATGATCAGTACTTTTCCCAGACGGGCAGTACCAGGCAATCTCCACCACTCCGTCCATCAGTAGACGATTTCTGCGGCTTCCTGGACAGTCCCTGTGGAAGAACGTGTCGTGTTTTTCATTGATCAGTCTGTTCATCAGCTGAGACTTTGATGTTGATGTGGCACTAATTCTGAAAAATGAAACCATTGGAGTTTCAAGAGTAGCAATACTTTTTTCCTCGCTAATTTTCTTCATTGAGTTATCAGTGCTTTTCCAGCTCTTTCTGATCTGTCGAAACGTCCACAGTGGAAACTCAATCTCTCCTGTGAAGGGATCTGGCACCAGTAGAGGCAGAGCGTACTGACACTGTGAAAGCTTCGTCACTATCAGCTGCTTTAGGAAATTATCTGAGCAGTGGAACACTGCCATCTGAACATCCATGGGGTGAACAAGACTGGACTGAACTGCTTCTTCAGAATGGCTTTTGAAAAGGGCAGTATAAAAATCATCTTCATCATCATTCTCAGTAACTGACAGTATCTGAGTTTTGTTAATTTGACCAGATTCTCCACATCTTGCTCTGTAGTTCATCAGCAGCAGCCTTTGTAGGAAAGTTTGAACCCTATCATTCTCTGTGCATGGTTTACTTATTTTAAGAACATCTTCAGTTTTCAGTTTTTGTTTTAACTTTCCTGTAAGATTAAGTTTAATTAATAATTGTTCTTTTTTTTGTTGTGCTTCATATTTGTCTGGATATGCTTCTGCTCCAACCACTGAGTTTTCTTCCTGTAAAATAAAGTGTTAACATGTAATTTCTGAGACTTGTTTCTAAATACTTTTGGTGACTTAGTTACAAGCTTTACAGTGGTGCTTTAAAGTTTGTGAACCCCTTAGAATACTTCAGCATAAAAACCCAGATAAGCAAATATTATACTTGGGCTGCGTCTAAAATTGCGTACTTAAGCAGTGCATAGTGTTTTGTGGGTGAGTATGCACTGCTCACCCGGTACTGCAATACGTTTACAGAGCTTTACCAAATTAATTTCATTATAATACCCTCACTCATCAGCCTTTATTAATAAATAAAATCCCAACCAACTGTATTTAATAAAGACTGACTGTAAATAACATTCAAAATTAAGTATATTTTACTCAAATATAAGATAAATATTAAATAATACATATAAATAGAGCTTATTTAGTATTACAAAATATTAGAGAATTCTAAAGTAAAATGTCATTGCCCATGAACTGAATCTCAAGAGGAGGTGGGTTATGCTGTAAGACAACGACCCTAAGCACACACGTTGTTCTACCAAAGAATAGTTCAAGAAAAAAAGTTAATGTCCTGACCTTAATAGAAAATAAATGTTGTGTAAGGACCTGAAGATGTTAGGAAACCAACCAATAAAAGCTGTTCTGTACAGAGGAATGGGCTAAAGTTTCAAGCCAGTGTTTAGGACTGATCAACAGTAACTGGAAGCTTTTAGGTGCTGTTATTTCTGCAAGGGGGAAAATCGCACCAGATACTGAAAGCAACTCAAAAATATGTAATATCGGATCATTTTCCTCAACAAATAAAATGGCAAGTACAATAAGTTTGTCTCATTTGTTTAACTGGGTTTTCTTTAAGACGTGTGAAAATCCGATGATGTTTTAGGTAAGCAAATATATAGAACATTTTAAGGGGTTCACATCCTTTCAAGCACCACTGTACAATAGCTTCTAATAGTATATACTGACCTTGTTTTCCAGTGTTCCAGATTGCTCTTCACTCTGAACTATTTTGGTGTAGTCTGCACTTGTACCTAGAGTTGCATCTGCAGTTTCTTCTTGAGGAAAAGAAAGAGAAATATCTGATTTACAATTGATTCATATTGATCACATAGACAGGCTCATGTTACCAACATGTCAACAATCCAAGATAACGGCAATAATAAATGAAAAAGATTTTATTAAGTTTGAATGGGCCATTCTAAGAACATAGTGAGCAGCACCACCATTTGTGACTGGTCACTATTCATGTTCTCCAACTGCCTTAGCTCTGAGCAGTTACAGCAGACAACAGAAATGAACTTGTCCTATGAGTTTTTAAATACATATCGTCTATTTTGGCGTCTTTGTTCTCGTTTTCTGGCCTTTTCTCTCCTTTTGCCTATACTTTGTCACTAATGTATTATTTATAGTTTTTATTTTAAGCTTAAACAAACTGCTGTTTAATTTCAACTAATCACTTGTTTTTTAAGCAATCTAGAGTGAAATTGTCAGTGCATAGGATATCTAAGCTAGATATTGGTGTACAATATATGATGGAAATGTATTTACCTAAGGTGAAGTAACAGGAAAAAAAACGAGGCCTAAAAAAAAAAAGAACACGGTCCCTACAGTCAGACATGGCGGAGGTTCCCTGATGTTTTGGGATTGCTTTGCTGCCTCTGGCACTGAACTGATTGACCGTGTGCATGGCATTATGAAGTCTGAAGACTACCAACAAATTTTGCAGCATAATGTAGGGCCCAGTGTGAGAAAGCTGGGTCTCCCTCAGAGGTCATGGGTCTTCCAGCAGGACAATGACCCAAAACACACTTTAAAAAGCACTAGAAAATGGAAAAAGCACTGAGAAAGCACTGGAGACTTCTAAAGTGGCCAGCAATGAGTCCAGACATGAATCCCATAGAACACCTGTGGAGAGATCTCAAAATGGCAGTTTGGAAAAGGCACCCTATAAATCTCAGGGACCTGGAGAAGTTTGTCAAAGAAGAATGGTCTAAAATTCCAGCAGAGCATTGTAAGAAACTCATTGATGGTTACCGGAAGCGGTTGTTCGCAGTTATTTTGTCGAAAGATTGTGCTACCAAGTATTAGGCTGAGGGTGCCAATACATTTGTTCGGCCCATTTTTGGAATTTTGGGTAAAATGATAATTGATTTGCCTGTTTTTCATTCTCTTTTGTGTTTTTTCATTGTAAGCAAAATAAATGAAGATATTAATACCAAAGCATTTGTGATTGCAATTATTTTCTGGAAGAAATTGAGTATTATCTGACAGAATTGCAGGGGTGCCAATACTTTTGGCCAGGACTGTAATACTGGAGAAAACATAAAAATGATATATTACAAGCAGTTGATTTTTGGATAGAGGAACAAAGCGGAGGCAAGATGAGAGAAAAAAAGGGGTGTGGGACAGGTGACCACACGAACACATCCCTCGTGCGTGAGGGCACGAGCTCAGCAGGCAGAGTGTAGATTATCATTTGCGGTTTCTGACACCCTAAAAATGACTGCCAATGCCCCTGGTAATGGAGGAACGTAGCACCGTAAAAAAATAGTAAAAGTGGGAAGAAAAAGTAGGAGAAAAAATAATAAAGTACAGATACAGCATTTTAATACTTAAGTACAGTAGTGAAGTAGATCTAGTTCGTTACTATACATCTCTGACCACGGGGCAGTTTATATCAGGGAGTGAATTACATGAGTTTAGGTGGAATCTCCCTTAAAAGCATTGCAGCCCCTTTTCAGTGTTTAACAGTGTGACCAGTTAAAATCATTTTTTTTTTCGCAAATTAATCACTCCACCAAGTTTGACCCCAACTTCCACCACTTCTCTCTATATTTACTTTTTTGTTCCCAAGCCAGACAGGTTTGACCAGTCAGAGGAGAGATGCGCTTGCTTGGTGTATTGGTGCGTTTAGGTTTATGGCTGTGTGAAAACAAACCAATCAGAGGAAGAAAACGCTCCAAGTAAACAAACTCATCAGCTGATCCGAACCATAGAAACCAACTGCAGGTGAAAAAAAACACCATTTTAAACTTAGCTAATTAAGTTCTAATTCAGAAATCCTTACAACCAAGCTGAGATGTTTACAATAAAGTAAAAAAGTTTCCTCTGTCTAATTTATCATGCATTCTTTATTCCAGTGCCCAACATTGGCTTTATCTCCTCTCAAACATATATAAAAAAAAGTATATATTAGTATTTTAATTAACACCACTTATATAAATATAATTGCATTTTACATGTCCTACCTTTATTCTTTTATTTACATTTAAATATCCACCATAATTTGCATGTTAAAAAGAACATGTGTGATTAGTTAATAATGGAATATTGTGATTTTAATCTGATGGCGAATGGCACAACTAAATTAAATACATAAAGTTTTTTTTTTTTCAAATGTTCAAAGACATTTCAGGCAATGATTTGGGTGCTTGGCCCAAACACCACTGCTACAACCTCTAAATTCTGACATTTGTTTTTCTAAATATGCAAATAAGAGACTCAGGTAATTACGTACCATTTTGCTGGGTCATGTGGTTGTGTTGGTTTTGGATTAACACTGTGTTGAACATCTCTGCAGTGTATAAGCGCTGACTGTTCTCAGAGACCATGAGGTCGATCTTCTCTAGCAGCACCTTCATCTCTGATTGGTTGTTCATGCTCTTACTGCAGGTGTAGTATCTACCTCCACATTTCTCCACCAGCTGCTCTAGAACAGGGTTTTTCTTCAGTTCATCTATGACTTTGTCATCATCCTCCTCTCTCTCGTAGGTGAAGAGGATCATGGTGAATGGTAGAACATCTTCACCAAACAATTCCTGAAGCCATTCTATTCCCCCCTTATTACTGTCAGTTAACTGTCCCAGTTGTAGTACAAAGATGAAGGCATGGATGCTGGTTTTACTGAGCAGCTGTTTAGGGCTGTTTTCCGCAGAGTCCAGATAGAGTTCACCTTCATACAAGTCAAGTATATTAATAACAGAGACAGAACGTCCTGATACTTCTGTTGTTCTAGTGAACAGGGTTTGCTCTGGGTGACCAGGCTCTTTTCCAAGTAGAATGTTTTCTTCCCCAAAGTTTACAGCAGAGGTGTTTCCAAACAGCACCACAGTGAGACTGGAAGATTCACTTGAGGATGGAATGTTGGAAATAATAACTGGTTCAGCTGTGCTGGACCTCTTCACGTTTCTCTCAGTTTGTGATTTTACAGATTTTTCATTAAACAGGTCTAAATGATCAGAATCTGAAGATTTCTTTTGGTCTACACTGGTAATCTCTGCAGATGTTTCAGAGTGAGATAGGCCCGGTGATTGGTTAATACATTCGACTTGTGTTTCAGACCGTGATGGTTTTGGTACTATTTCTTCATTGCCTTCAACATGGGAAACTTTAGGTCCCCTCCAACTTTCTAAATATTTACTATTTTGGAATAGTTCGATGGACATGCTGGTTCGATACACATTTGCTTGGAATTCTTCAGGCACTGCTTGGTTTGTTTCTGTATTTTCACACTCATGTGATAGTTGTGATGTGCTGGCCTTTCCATCTGGTAGAGATTCAGTAGTTAAGATGTTTACTGCTGTACATTGCTTCAGACCATCTTGTAAAGATGCATTGTTGATGTGGTCATCTATATTAACATCAGCTTGAGATTGACTGGATGATGTGTTTATTTCAGGTTGTGTTGCAACATCTTTCTTTCTGGGATGATCATCCTTCAACAAACACCAGATAACATTTAAATATTGTTTTAAAATTGTCATGAAATTTATTTTCACTATTGCAGACACTCTCAAGCTTCTCATTTCCTACACTATGTTGTTAGTAACAATGACAATACTTAGACAGTGCTCATCACTTACTGATGGTAGCTGTTTTTCCTCGTTCTCAGACTCCTGATCTGTGTTTTCATGTCTGCATGTATGGAGGACCAAGCCTGCCAAACAAATCATAAATAGACAAATGAATAAATGTGGAAACAAAGACAAAAATAGGGAGTATAAAAAACACAAATAAATACGTTATTTAATTCATAAAGCACATACAATCAAACTATTTAATACATTTAGCATAGATTTTTTAATATCTAAATTGACATTGGATATTATAACTCTGAGCTGGTGAAATACATCATGGGATTGCCTTTACTGTGAAGAATTCATCTCACATTGCCTTCAGAATTGGAGTAAAATAAGGACACTGCCCATGAAGGCATCATATGGTGCCTACTGAATAGAACAGTCTTTTTCAGCACCTGCCTTCAGAATGGAATGCCACAATACAAGGTTGAAGACTAGCACATGCCTCCTCCGACACATGTAAAGACAGCTACAGCCTCTTTTTGAACTTCTTTTTTTTTACTTTATTTTTTTTTCTTCCTCCCAACTTTCAAACTACCCCAGAGTTCCTCCCAACTTTCAAACTACTTATTTCAGAGTACTAGTTTCACACCCATAGGGAAGGTTAAGATCCGTTTATTCCAGTATTTTATAAACTGAATCAGTCTTAGCTGCAACATAAACGTAAGTCTTTCCATTGCGTAGATTTCGAAGACCACATCAATCCATTTTTTTTGGTGGAGGAACCTGCTGCACCCATTTTCTAGTAACTGTCTTTTTACTTGCTGCCAACAATATTTTAAGCAAATATTTAGAATTTTTCCTACTAAATGTAGCACCTTTCCCATAAAAAGATTGAGCCATGAAAATTCTAACTCAATTAAAAAAAAACATTATAGCATTTCCAATCTCCTACCAAAAGCTGGCCAATTCTGGGCGTCCCCGAAAACTAAAATCGGCGATCTAAGTACCACAAAAATAATCGGCCATCTAAGTACCACACTGTCTCCAGCACCATCCCCGCTGCTATTATTGCTCTTCATTTAGGAGTGTAAAAAAAAAACCGAAGCGAGCATTTCCAGTTAAATTCCCTTAGTCCCCATAATCTAGAGTGTGATGTTGGAATTGCCCATCTACAAAAGATAGCTAAGTCTTCATCTGATATTGATGAGTCATTTTCTTTTCTATTTACTCTCTGCAAGTGCCTTGTGTTTATCCTGTGTCTCCTCCCGCTTCCTCTCCCTGTTCCCGCACCTGACAGAACTACGGACCTCAAAATAAATGCAGCGAGACGCTCTCTTCTAGGTTCCAGGTTAGCCATCTGGCGTATCCCTTTCTCCTCCGGCGTGCACCTTTCTCCTCTCGGTGTGCACCTCTCTAGAAGTTTCTGCCGACCGTGGCCAGGGAGGCAAACAGAACCGCACATTCCAGCTCCACCTGCACCCGCCGGCCCTGTGCTGGACGCCGCGGCTCCGACCACCCACTTCCCGGTGATCAGGAATCCCGTGTCGGCGGATCCAGGAGCGGTCTTTTAAACTACCCAGAACATTGCCCAGGCTGGCCCCACAAACTGCTGAAACTTTTGCCAGTCCTGGGCTTCCCTCCATGTTGTTTGTTACTGTCTGTTACTGTGTGCATTCCGGTACCCCTGTCTAGTCATGTTATGGTACCCATTCCAGTCACCGAGTTTGTATCCATTCCCGTTAATGTATTGGTCCCTGTTCCCATGTCCAGTCTCTTTTACAGTCTTTTGTCCTGTCTCATTAGTCCAGTCTCTTGTTCTGTCCCCAGTCCGGTCCTGTGTTTTCCTTCTGTCACGTTCTCATCTGTTCTGTCCATGTTTATTTACTCTCTGCATGTGCCTTGTGTTTATCCTGTGTCTCCTCCCCTGTTGCTTACCTGTTTTGTAGCTCCACCCCTGTTCCAATGTGTTTTCTGTTTTCTGTCTTTGTCCGTTTGTATAAATAGTCCCCTTGTACCTTTTTTCCCCGTCCGTGGTTGTGCGATGTTTATATCATTCAGGTTTCGTGTTCCCTGTGTTTGGTCCCAGTGTTTCTTTTGATCCAGTTTGTTGTTTCTTGTTTGTTTATTTTTGTATGTTATTAAATTTAACTTGCACTTGCATCCACTTCTGCATCCTCTCCCTGTTCCTGCACCTGACAATCTATTGAAGCTGGTTTAAAATGTTGATCATATTACATTACATTACATTTGGCAGACGCTTTTGTCCAAAGCGACTTACAATAGTCAAGTACAGAAGTAAAATAAGTTAAGATAAACCATTTTTTAGATAGGGCTTAAAGGAGGTCGAAGGGAAATAATGGGATAGAGGAGTGAAGGAGGGGAAGAAGGAAATGAGGTTAGAAGTAGTTAGTGTGTTAGATGTGTTAGGAGAGTAAGTGCTCTTTGAAGAGCTCTGTCTTCAGGAGCTTCTTAAAGATAGTGAGAGATTCTCCTGATCTGGTAGTAGAAGGTAGTTAGTTAGAGGTGTTAGGAGAGTAAGTGCTCTTTGAAGAGCTCTGTGTCTTCAGGAGTTTATTAAAGATAGCGAGAGATTCTCCTGATCTGGTAGTGGAAAGTAGTTTGTTCCGCCATTGGCGAGCTCTGTATGAGAACAGTCTGGATTTGTGTGCTTTGTGTGAATGTTTGTTTGGTAAAGCGAGGCGACGTTCATTGGAGGAGCGCAGCGGCCGGGAGGTAGCGAAAGCCTTCAAGAGTGATCAGTGCAGGTAGGAAGGAGCCTGTTCTGTCATCACCTTGTAGGCGAATGTAAGAGCTTTGAATTTGATGCGAGTTTTGAATATGGTAGGCAGCATATCCTGCCTTCCATAACATTTTCACATGTTCAATTATCTGTAATTTCTTGACCTCTTCAAACCAGACTGTTCGGGCAAGATTAGTCCATCTCTCTTCTATTCGATTAGATGGATCTAGCGGTAATAAAAACCATCTATCAGTATCTGATTTTATTGTTTTATTAATAGGGCCATAATTACTTCGGTTCAAGTCTGTTTATTTTGAAATATATATAGAGATAATTATAGAGACTATTATAGAGATAATGGCTTCATTCCAGGATGGTGGGATAACTGTGTTTTCAGCCTTTTGTTTTCGTCTCCATGACAGAAGTTTAGTTGCCTTTGGGATCACTTCGTAGTGTCTTTGTTTGGAAAACCTAGCTCGTTTTTCTATCTCCATATCAAACAATTCATTAAGCTACTGTTTTAATTGTTTAATTTCCTTTAGTATTGTAGGGTCACTTTTCTTGGCATGAGCCATTCCCAACTCCTGTAAAGCACTTTAAAGCTCCTACTATCTCTTTTGTTTCTCTTTAATCAATTTTTTAAATATTGATATTAATTTGCCACAGATGTCATGTCTGGTGTTCTCTGAGCGGAGGGGGGCAGCGCGGTGGTGTAACTGCGTTCTAAATCACTCCCGTCCTATCACAGAACTAGTGCACTATTTACCACTGGTTTACACACAATATAATGCACTATTCCTGTGGATAGGCGTGATTTAGAACGCAGACCAGTGCTACTGCACAACATTAAACAGCATGCAGCATGAGAGAAACGAGAGGCTGAGGAGGAGAGTACAGGGAGAGGGAGCAGTGTCCAGGTTCCCTGTGTGATATTCGTCTCCAGAAGCTGATATGGTATAAAAATCACTTCAATATCAAAGCTCATTTGAAAGCATATATTATGCTTATGCATATATATTATTTAATTTAACAATAAGTACAAACGCCCAGTTTTCCTTAAAACATTATTTCCTTAAGACAGTATTTCTCATCATATCAACACCTGGTTTGGTAAATGTGGTAAATCAGGTGAGCTGCTCACAAAACTGAACTTAACATGCAATAAGTGCATGCAATAACAATAAACATGCTATCTGAGGAGCATCCAGGAGCAATCTGGAACTACACTTTGTTCTTCAGCTCGGTTCACAAGATACAACATACTTAGTTCAAAATGAGAATTTATTGTTATGTTTTACTGTATTTATATTTATTTGCAGTTATGTTTATTTTTTCATATTTCATATTCATATTGTTGAGATAAATGGATTAGTGTCATTTACTTTGGTGCCTAAAATGTTTAAACAGTACTGTATACATGTGGTTTGAATTAATCCAATACTAAAAGTGTCTGCCAAAACACAATTTTTTTTCAACAAACATAGCATACTGTGTTATATTGAATGGTTTGGACCAGTACCATCACCAGGACAAGGACAGGACTGTGGGACTTGAGAGAGTGTTAAAAACTGAATGCCTTGGAAATTTTAAATTCACCAAATATTATACCAATTTAGAGGTTTGTGCGTCCTGCAATCACTTAGAACTAAGATTAATGAAGTTAAGAGAAATGTTCTAAGCTTGGGAGTCAATTTCCAACATTGCAGACCACAAGTCTGTGGGCTGATAAGACTCTTTTTCACCAACCTCCCCCACAGTCATAAATTCTGGACAGCAGCCTTATCTAAACATTCAGCAGAGGGAGGAATTTCTCACTAAAAAGAATTGCTTAAAAAAAAAAATAATAATAATAATAATATATATATATATATATATATATATATATATATATATATATATATATATATATATATATATATATATATAGACTATATAAAAAAGGTGTTTTACAGAATATTTACTAAATAATGTGCCACATCTGGTATATGTGTTTGGATGTGTCCTGATTAAATTTTCCTAAACATTCAAGTCTGAATCAGCAAGGTTTAACTAGCATTTGATAATTTAGCTATATTTGGTTATCAGTGGTTTAACCATGTTGTATCTTTTAAGTGATTTAATTGGGTTTAAATAATAACATGACTCTTGATCTCTTTCTGACAGGGTACCATCCATTGTTGTATTTCTAAGACTATCTTGAATATTACAAGACTGTTTGTGGGAAAAATATATAATTTACATTTATTGTGATTCAATTGTAAGATTGATATGCTGAAGAATGTATTTTGATCCACTGTTTAATTGAGTTTTCTTTTGGTCTGGTCTATTAGTAAAATAAGAAATCTCTTACTAGCTGAAGCATGGTGACCATGTGGGGTGTTTTATGGCCCTTTGTGAACAGATCATCTTCCCCGCCAAAGTTTGAAATTGCTCCTAGACCAATCAAAACACAGACAATTGGGCCACAGAGCCAATCGTAGCTCAAGAGCCAAACAGGCCAGATAGACATACAGTTGAACTGGGTCAGGATGCAGGCAGTTACAGAGAGAAAAGAGGACATAGAGAAGAGTTAGGACGAGAGAGTTTTGGGAGTGAGTGGAGGAGAGAAGTGCAGATAGAGAGGGCCCAGAGATGGAGAAATGATAGACAGAGAGGAGTTTGGAGTTTAGTTTTCTTAGACTAGTTTAATTTAGTCAGCTTAGTTTAGCATTCTTAGTATAACTCATTTAACCTTCTTCAAGCATAATGGTATTAGTTATTCTAGTTTAAATAACTAGCTATTTTATGATCTACGGAGTTCTCCTGCTTGCCAAGATAGTTAATTCAGTAAACCAACTAGACCAACCGACGGATCACCGAGAGGGTACGCCAGCCGAGCCAGCTCCGGGGAAAAGTTCTCCCTGTGCAGAGACCAGAAGTGGGTGTTGACCAGGTGCGCCGCTGGCCCACAGAGGACCTGTGGATGGGTCCACGTTGGACCTGCTAGGGGTGCAAGAGGTCAGCTGAACAAGAGGTTTGAACAGCGGACGGAACCGATGGGGACTCCCTTTGTGGACGTCTCAGAGTAAGGCAGTCTGGTTATCTCTTTCACTAATTGGTGTCTGGTTGGTCAAGTCTAGTTTGGTTATTGTTCTCTTTTCTTAGTATAGATTCATTTTCAGTTTTTGGGCGAAAAGGATGATCTTTGTAGGTCCTAAAATATCTTAATTATCTACATATTTTAGTGTTCTCATTTGATTGTTTTTTTTTTTACCTCATTACATTTAGACCCTTATTTAGAAATCCTCACTTAATAGTTCTATTAATCTTTATTCCTTTCATACCAGTATTATAACGTGTTTGTTCTTTTATTTCTCATTAATTATTATACACTATGGCTCGATATCTAATGGCTACATTTATGACTTTTTAATGAATTATTTACTCATATCTGTGTGATTTAATAAAATACTTTTATATTACAAAACCTGTAATTTCAGTGTGTTTTCTGGATAACTTGGTTATGAGAATTTCTGAGGGGCCACCTGCTTTCTCCCAGATAAAAATCAGACTCTCTTGTTAGGCTCCACATTCGGCGAATCCTCGTTTCCTCATATCTTGTATAGCGCCCACTGCATTTCACCCCTCAGACTTAATGCCCTGCGTACGTCTCCATATTCTTGCCTTTTTCTCAGAATCTCAGACGCAGCTTGCTTTCGTAGTAGATCTCTCTCTTTCTTTATGCAGCACGCAGCACCTGTTCTTTGAATCAATAGTCTAAGAAACAAAGCACGAAGGACCAGGGCTGCGCTCCTCCGCCTGGTTTCGATACAAGCACTCTGGCACTCTGTGAGCTCGCTGAATGTTTAACTCCCCTGGATTCCTAGCTCCATGCTAATGATCTCAGCCACAAGGACTACCGTGTTACCATTCTCTGCCCCCTTTCGGTATGCCATAAATCCGGACATTTTTCCACCTTGATCGGCTTTCTATGTCTGTTAACTTGGCTTGTAGGTAAACTTGTTTCTCTAGGGCTTCAAGGAATGCCTCCCTCATGTCCATGTTAACCTCCTCCAGTTCAGCAACATGACCTTTCCTTTTCTTCTACTTGAGCCGTTGTTGTGTTAAGTTTCTCAGCGGCATCTTGTTAATGTCGTACTTGAAGGCGCTGAACTCCTTTCTTATGTCTGACCAAAACCCTTGTCTAAATTCACCCAGTTTTTGCTGCAGTTCCGCTCGTAAAGATTGTATTTCTGCGCAGATGGCATCCATACTGTTTTGCACGGTAGATGGTGTTTGGAAGTTAGCATCCAGGCTAGGCTCCTGCACTTCATGCAAATAGTGCAATGCCTCGGACAAGGTATGAAAACATTAACTTTGAAGAGATTTAAGGCTGATTAAGAGCCACAGACAGGTTTTTGCAGATAAAGGCAAAATGAGGAAGGATTAAGAGAGTAGCTGCTAAATGCCATTACAAACCAGCAAACAGGAATTTGAAGTGTGCCTGCACATGGTCCAAGTGCCTGCATACCTGCTTCCCATCTGCCAGATGCACAGGGAATGAACCAGACCGACTCTGAATGTTTCCACAGAGCCAAGGTGCCCCAGCAGCAAAGTTCTTGTCTCCATGCTTGGAAGCTCCCTCTTTAATGTTCCAGCCTCATCTTTCTTGCTGTTTCTCCTGACTCAGATTAACTCTTACACCCACATCTGGTTAAAGCAGGTTCAAATGAGACTTAGGCCTTCACCCTATTAACATTTCCACTAAGAAAAGCCCTGTGTGGTGCGAGGAGTTATTCGATACTTAAACAAGAAACGTGAGAGCCAGGTTAAGAGGAAAAGACCTAACATTATGTTCAATCTGTCATTCAAAGTAGGTACTGCTCGCTCGTTCTGCTAGGCCATTAGAGGCAGGATGATATGGTGCCACTCAGATATGACGGATCCCATTTTTCTGCACTGTTTTTTAAACTGTTTTACTGTCACTGGAGATTTTAACAACTTCCAACAGCTAACACAAACACTATCTTCGGGGGTACATATGATGTGCTGGGCATGTCTGGGATATATATATATATATATATATATAAAAATCTTTGTATTGAAAAATTAAACACATAATTCAGAAAATATAGCTTGAACAAGTTTATAATTATTTGTTTTTTATTGATTATTATATGAGGCTTGTGACATGTTTTGTGAGCAAGACACTGTTTTTAACAATATGCAGATCTTCAGAATATTTTAGCATGTATAGAAACAGAATATGTTATACATTAAATGCAATTTTCTGCTTCCATCACAATTTTTGACATACAAATTATAGTTGTATGAACAGGATAACTGTTTTTAGTGTAATATTATGATATTTATTATTATTATTTGAACTGCCCATTCACGAAACAGCTTTAAACACCACATGCGCTCGGGAGGTGTCTGGCGGCTGGGAAAACGACACCGCAGTCGGCTCTCCCCATGTGCTATGGGAAAATCTGCGCACTGTACAATCTAGCTGTAACACTAGAGCATTAATAATCAGCAGCTTATAACAATAGATAACTGATTATCATCACAGCAACCCTGTAACAGTTCAAGAAAGAAAAATGCTCCTTTCCCTCCGAGCTTCTTGTGTTAATGCGCATAAAAATCGATCGCTTGAATTAAAGAAATCTTTCACTCGAATTAAAGAAATCGTTCACTCGAATTAAAGAAATCGTGAGCAGGAATTGCAAATCGTTCATCGTTTGAAATAAAGAAACGTGAGCATGAACTGTTATATCGTTCACTCAATTTATTTATTTTTTTATCCACGGCCCCTCCTGGGCTCCGTAGTATAATGTGTGAAGCTTACACAGCAAAAATCCACTGGCAAAAACTAGACAAAATATATGTAAATTGAGACATATATGCTTAAATTCAGCAAAACAAAATCTGCCAATGGGATGAGCATTTTTTTTGTAAGATTTAAGATCACAAAGACTCAAAATGAGTAAAGTAAGAATAAATCAAGCAAAAATCCCTTATATTTTGAGTTCAAATTAATAAAATAAGGAAAAATTCCAAGTATGACTAAATATGATAATTATTCTAATATAAGTAAACCAATCTTACACTTATAATGCTTTGTAGGACAACAATTCTTATCATTAAAAAATATTTATTGCCCTGATATTAGATTATTTAGTTTGCTAGGATTTAGTTGCAGTGCAGCACATATAAATGCTGAAATATATTTAACATCTTTGGGCTTCGCAAATGTCAGAATGATTGTGTGTTCCCCATGACAAAAATGCATTTATGCTCACAGCAAGCTCCCTGAGTTTCTGAAATAAAATCTAGTAAAAGCATCTCCTGATAAACATTTCCAGATAATTATCTAGCTTCTTACTATTCAAATGGCAAATTCAATTCTAAAAACATGATACTCGCTCATGCAGCTTTGCCATCAAGCTGCCGGTGCTTAGAGGGAGCAAAATTGGCTCTGTTCCCTCTGGGGTGGGTAGATGGCGCTCTCTCCCCATCACACTTGGCGCAGGGCGGCACGAGGCGTCTGTGAGCGGATGAATCGGAACCTGGCGCTGTGCTTTCCTCCGAGCGCGCTAGCTGCTCAGGCAATGATTCATCCGCAGCAGCTCGAAAAAAGGGGTGATTGACTTCACATGTGTCGGAGGAGGCGTGTGCTCGTCCGCATCCTCCGAAGGTCACAGCGTCACCGGTGATGGGGACGCACAAAGGGGTGGGGCAATTGGATATCCAAATTGGGAGAAAATGGGGAAAAAAAAAAAAACATGATACTGCACATGAACTGACCCAGTAATTAATTTCACACAGCAGGATATTTTTTGTAACTTAATAAAGTTGTAAAACTTCATTATTTATTTAATTATAGATTTATTAAAATCTAAAATATACTTACTTTGATTTGCTTTGATTTTCTCTATCAGTCTTCTGACTTGATCAGGATCATGTTTGATGTTGTTGAAGACGTGGTATCTGTTGTTAAATCTCTGTACGACCCCCTTCAGCTCTTCAGTCTCTGATATACATTTTTCTATAGTGAGATCCTCACTCTCCAGCTCATCTCCTCTGGTGAAGAGGATCCAGGTGTTCTGAAGGCGCTGATCTCCTAAAAACTCTTCTATCAGTTCAACAGTTCTCTTCTCTTCTGCAGTGAATCTGTCGATCTTCATCACCAGCAGGAACACAGTGGGGACTGATGGGACTGAATGAAGGAGAGGCTGCCATTGTTTCATCACGTCTTCATTCGTTGTTTCTGGATCAAAGAGTCCAGGTGTGTCGTACACTGTGAGAGTCACTCTATCAATAAACACACAACCACCTTGAACTACAGGGGTTTGATTCTTTATAGTCTTGGTTGAAAATTCCTCTCGTCCCAGGATCGTGTTTCCCGAAGCACTTTTCCCCGCACTTGTTTTACCCAGGAGGACAACATCATAATGGCGAATGTTCAACATGCTCTTCATGACTGGATTTCACTTCACCTGCTTTTGGAGGAACCTTTGAAAAAAGAGGAAAAAATGGCTATAAGTGGAAAATCTGATAGGGAGTACAATCTAAGCAGGCCCTGGAATACCTGGCTACCAGTGAGGAATCCCCAGGTCATTCTAATAGGAATTAAAAATACATATCTATGGTGCTTGAATTTATACTACGCAACTATAATACTGCCATTGTGACATTCTTTTGGCATCAAAAGTGTTACAGTTGAGAAACAATACAAAATTGTCAAGTCATCATTGTTTTTTTAATGATTTGCTTTTGGCAAGATATATTTGGAACCAATATATCTTGCTAGCTGTCCTAGCCGTACCACCTTGAATGAGCGCCCAGTGAGGTATGATTTAAATCATGACAGCACATTGTCTGGGAGTACAGTTAGGAGGAAGTCATGGTTGACTGTGTTAAAGGTGGCTATGTGGTCCAGCAGAATAAGCACTGAGGACTGTCCTGCAGCTCTGGCAGTTGTCAAAGCTTTTGTTACGGACAACAGAGCCGTTTCCGTGGAGTGTCCTTTTTTAAAACCTGATCGTGAAACTGGTCTGTAGTTACTAACCTGGGCAGGGTTGAGAGAAGGCTGTTTAAGCAGTGGTGTCGTTTGTGCTTCACAAACACACACACACAGTCCACACTTACTCCTCCAGCAAGAGAGTACATAGATGGAGGTGAACTCGAGAGAGAGAGGGAGTCGAGACGATGACTATGCCGCTCTCTCTCACTCGCAGGACAGTAGGAAATGGCACTTGCTGTGGTTAGAGCAGATAGGGAAAAGAAATGAGCCACATCAAATGAGGAGTATCAAAGATCCAGAGCCGAGTGGCTGGTTGGTGTCCCTTAAAAGGTGTTGATTGCAGGTGTTCAAAATTATCCAAATTAGATGCCCCGGAGTATGCCTCGGCCGGGCAGTAGCCCTTACAGGGCTCCGGTCCAAGGAAGACAGGCGGAGCATACCGAAATCGGCACTCGAAGGGTGACATCCCAAGAGACAATGGCAGAGTGTATTGTGGGCATGTATTGTGACTGGGGTGATGAACGCCATCTTCCATTCATCGCCTGCCCTGATCCTAACCAGGATGTAGGCACTGTGCAGGTCCAGTTTGGTAGGGGGTAATGGTTCTTCACCATTATCTTATTGAGGCCACTGTAATCTATATGGGGCCTCAATCCGCCATCGTTCTCCCCCACAAAGAGTCCCAAACTAGTCCCAGGGAAAAAGTCAATGGCCATGTCACAAGGATGGTGGGGGGTCAGTATCTGATCCTGCCGTTTACTGAAGACCTCCCAGAGATCATGGTAGTCAGTGCCCCCGGGATCAGCGCCTGTGCCTTTGGGAGCTTAGGGAGGCTGGAGACAGAAAGATCGACAAGCTGGCCCCCATGTTGGCACCGAGCAGGATAGCCAGTCAGCATGAAGTTGTGCCTCTGGAGCGAAGGAAACCCCACAATCAGCTGCAAGTCAGGAGCGCTGATGATATGTAGCATGATTTTTTTCTGAATGGAACCTGACTCGCAGCATGAGGAGGCGTGTTGCTCTATGAGCAAGGGCTCTCTTAGGGGAACCAGTGGCAATGCAAGCCTCCTGGCCAAGGCCACATCCTGGAAGTTGTCTGCCCTGATGCTGATTTAGGAGGTGGGTCCCTGCCTCATCTCCTTAGACCGGAAGGTTGAACATCCGCAAAAGGGTGTCGGCGAACAGCACCGCAGTGACGCAAATGACCGGTTGGCACTCCTAGACCGGGGTAGCCCATGCCAACGCTCTTCCAGAGAGAAGGCAGACAGTGTGTGCCACCTTGGCACGCTCCGACTGTAAGCGGGAAGGCTGCAGCTTAAAGGCAAGCGAGCACACTGTAGCATGAATCCCCTGGAACCCCTCTGGTTCAACACTGTAGCGCATGGGAGCTGGCAGTGGGGGCTTAACCACAGACATCATGGGTGGCGCAGCAGCCAAAAGCTCAGAGACAATGGCTATGCCACTCTCTCACTCGCAGGACAGTGGGAAATGACACATGCTGTGGTTAGAGCAGATAGGGAAAAAAAATCAGCCGAAGCTTGCTCTGGAAACTGGCATAGATTGCAAGTGTTCGAAATTAGCCAATTTAGTTCTTAGTGGTGGCCTGGCGCGCCCTCCCATGCCCTAGAGGATGCCTCGACCGGGTCCCAGCCCTTACAGGAATTGGGTCAAATGGACACATAGTAGGAAAGTTATGTGTTAGGAGAGCCAGTGTCTTGTACTCAGTGAGAGAAGTGAACGAGGAGAAAGTGATCTCCTGTGGAGCAAAGTGTATAAGTGGCATAATTTACATTGAGAGATGAAAATGAGTCTGGTGGAGACATATCAGTCACCAGCAGAGTGCTAGTCTCTAAGGTTTCGGCGGAACGAGACCATAGTTGGAGTAGCTATCATTTTTTGTTGATACCCGCTTCAGATCAGAAGAGTGCATGGGGATATGAAGTCTGTGAAGCAGGGATTGTCATGTTGGATGTTCATATCACCTAGAATGAGCAAGGGACATTCTTGTTATGGGATAGAAGGCAGTAGTATTTCTAAAATAGCTACTCACCTGCAGATGCCCTTATCTACAGTCAGAGTAAGCATCAAAAAGTTTAAACATCTGAAACAGTGACAAACAAGCCTGAAAGAGGATGCAAGTGTATCTCTCCACCATGCTCGGTAAGAAGGATGGCAAGAGAAGTAAAAAGTTATCCAGAGCTCACTGTTAGAGAATTAAATCAAATGATTGCATCTTGGGGTTATGAGGTCTCCCAAACAACCATCAGGTGCTATCTACATGCCAACAAACTGCAAGCAGGGTCAATGCCGGTATGTCGGTCAATGCTTGGCTTTATCTGTAAAGGGGGGGTGAGTTGTCTAGGAACATAGAGCATTGAAGAAAAATCCACTGCACTTTTCAGGGGTTGTGTCAAAAAGCTCAGGTTTGCAAACAGGGTGGCCAGGAGTGCGCGGGGCAGCTGTGGGTGCTACTGGGCTTGGAGGACTGAAAGGAAACCCACATAAACACTCTAGGATCTGGGCGAGTTGCTGTTGTTGGCTCAGTGGCTGACAGGCTAGCTCATCAATACCGCAGGTCACACCAGCAAGTGCTTGCTGGTGCTGACCTAAGAGCTTACCCTGGTTAGCTAAACCAGACTTAATCAGCTCCGTATTCTGCTGCCTGGTTTGTTTGGGCTTTGTATTCTGTCATGATCAGGGAAGATCCAGGCAAACATGGATGCGTAAAACCAACTTTATTAAAAAAGGGGCAATAAAAATGGGGGTCAGGGCAAGTAGGGTCAATGGATCATCACTGGGTCTTTCAGCAAGATAATGACCCAAACATGTCAACTCATGACTCATGACCAAAATCAACTCAAGAATGATTTACAAGGCACAAAACCTTGCTTCTCTCATGGTTATTTTAGTCCCCAGACCTCATCCTGAGCTGAAGTGGAGAGTGCATAGCAGAAGAACCAGTATTTAGGGAGGTTGTGTAAAGACAAATAGTCGAAGATCCCTCTTTCTGTATTCTCCCATCTAGTTATAGGAGACGATTAAGTATTGTCTTGTTGTTGGCAAAAGGAGGTTGTAGACCAGGGCTGTCTACCAGGGCTGTCGCCTTGCCTGGGCTTTTGGGGCTTTAGCCCCAAATAAATTTCTAGAATAATTTTGCTGGTACCTTAGATCCATGCCAGTTTAAGTATTCTTCTGTAAACAATTGTGTGTATAAAAAAGCTATAAAATAAGACTCATTTGTTCTGTAAAAGTAAGAAGTAAATCCAACCTCAATATAGGGAGAAGTATTTTCCAAGATGCAATTATAGTATCAAAGTTCATATTAAATAATATACAGACTGTGCCATGTAGTAATAATGTAGTTTATTTTTATCAGCAATTACACATGCATTTACCCAATTTAGCGAATGTTGGGAGGCTAGACGATCCCAATACACCATACTCTCTAGAGTCTAAACAGAATTATGTAGCTTTGTATAAACTGTATGTCTGAACCCACTGGAACAGTCGAACTCAGTCTGCTACACAGAGCAAAATCTAGTAATTGTATGTTTGAATGAGCATTTAAACATATTCTGACCACTTTTTGTGCTTTAATGTACAAGATTATGTGGACACTATTTAGGGTTCATTACACTTTTTAAGCAATAAATTTCCATGATTTCTTCATGACTTTTCCATGCCTTCAAGGAAAATGTGCATGACCATATTATTTTCAAAACATCAGTGCAGACATGGAAAATAAAACCAAAAATCAACTAAAACTATTATTTAAACTGATGTAGGCCTAAAATGAATATGACACACATGCTTTGATAATATAATGTGTTTCAGATCCTGAGAGATCCATTGTATAGGCTAAATTACTGAACTAACTCTGAGCTGATGTATTTGTTAGCTCAAAATAGATTTCCCCCATCAATAAATGGAAACACAAATATTTGTAGACCAAATTTCCATGACTTTTCCAAAATGTTCTGGGTATTTTTTTTTTTACAAAATTTATCCAGGCCTGGAAATTGCTATTTTTAATTTCCATGACTTTTCCAGCCCACCCAAACATGCAAGCGCAAACCAGGGCTGGACTGGTAATCTGGCGTACAGGGCAAATGCCCGGTGGGCCGACAGTCCTCAGGGGCCGATGCTGATTTTTTTCTTTCTTTTTTTCTAAGAGACCGGCACACAAGTTAGAGGGGGCGGCCCATTGGCCCATATTCAAAATAGACAGTGGACTGAACCAATCAGGATATAGGAAGAAAGAGGCCACACCCTTTCCCTGCGTGGTTTAGCTCTGAGCACATGTGCGACTGGAAACAGTGCACGGGAGGGTCCGGCGCTCGTGCTGTCTCTCTCTCGCTCCCTCGCTCGCCTAATCGCGCGCTCTCTCTCTCTCTGTTTCTCTCTAGCTCTCTCTCTCTCTTTCTCTCTGACTGTTTCTTTCTCGCTCTCCCTTTTTTCTCTGTCTCTCGCTCGCTCTCTCTTTCTCAGTCTCAGACTGTCTCTCTTTTTTTCTCTCTTGCTCTCTTTGTCCCTTTTTTCTCTCTCTCACTCGCTCTCTGACTGTCTCTCTCTTTCTCTCTGACTGTCTCTCTCGCTTGCTCTCTCTGACTGTCTCTCTCTTTTTCTCTCGCTCGCTCGCTCTCTCTCTCTCTCTGCGCATGCGTGTGGTGAGTGGCGGGAGCAGGGAGGACGCGTGAGCGTGGGAGCGATTTTTTGGTGTTTTGCCAAACTTTACTTTCATTTTTATTAACGTGCCGTAAGAACAACTACGGATTATTTGTTTAATTAACATCGGTCTCGGGAGTGCGCGCGGCACCGCGGGGGGGGTTGCCTCGGAGCTTGTTTGCGGTCATAGCGACCCCGGCCATCAAACTTTTTGAGACTTTAACTCGCCGCCACGGCGTTAAAGTGAAGTGCACGGTGAGCGTGGAGCAATTCTGCATTGCCGCCGAGAACGTGATCGGGCACCGCTACATCATGTCCGCATCACGGATGAATAAAGCTATCGTGATTTTTCTTAGCACAGTGGAGAAAGCTAACGAGCTCGTCCAAACTGGAGTTATAATACAAGACCAGCTGACCCCAGTACAGCCCCTCACTACCCCAGCCAAGAAGATCATCCTGTCTAATGTCCCCCCATTTATTAAAGATGAACTGCTGACTAAAGAACTGTCCAGTTTTGGTAAACTTGTTTCTCCCATCAGAAAAATACCCTTGGGGTGTAAATCACCGCTGGTAAGACACTTGGTCTCGTTCAGACGGCTGGTCTATATAGTTTTAAATGACGGAGCTGATGCGCTGGACGCAGTTTTTAAATTTTGAGTGGACGGGTTTGATTATGCTGTCTTCGTTTCATCGGACTCTGATATAAAGTGTTTTGGATGTGGTCTGACTGGTCATATGGTTCGTGCTTGCCCTGAGAGGAGAACTGAGGCTGGTGCAGGCGGGGAGATTAAGGATTCAGGACCAGAGGAGGCCGAACCCTCTGCATCTGACCCCACTGAGGCTGGAGCATTGGTGGCAGGAGAACCGGCCCCAGCTGAGGAAATTCCACCGGTGGAGGACGGATCTCCTGGATCTGCACCGACCACAGGAGAACCAGCTGAACCTACGGACGGAATGGAACCTGCTACAGCTGCGGACGAGCCTGCGACAACCTCACAGGCTTCAGAGGCACCTGACGTGGCAGTGCAGGGACTGCTGGAGCAGGATGGACAATGTGATGAGGTATAGGATGCTGAAACTGAATCTGAGCAGGTAAGATCACTGCTGCTGGAGGGGGCTGCTGAAATGGGGATAGAGCCTGTTTTTAAAACCCCTATTAGGAGGAAGAAGGGGCGCGCTCGCAGTAAAGCCAGTAAGCAGGTTAAACAGACTGAAAATGTTAAAGGTGATGTTGATTCTGATAGTGATGGTGCTGACTCTATCTCAGGGTGGTTAGTTAGCTTGCAGGAGGACACTTTGCCCACTGTGTACACAGCGGAAGACATGAAAACCTTTCTGAAGCGCACTAAAGGGCAGAAGGGGGTGTTTTCCTGATCGGTCACAGTTTGTGCATGACGTCTGCCATCTTAGAAGAGCTGGGGCATTTACTGAACTTGAGCTATTTAGATTACAAAAATGTGTAACCAGACTTAGAAAGGAGAGCAGTAATTATGATGGACCTGCTGTGTTTTAGAACAATTTTTACTATTTTTTTTTTTTTTGCAAGCTGGTTTTATTTCCACTATTTTTAATGGACAGTTTTAGGGTTGGCACTCTGAATGTGAATGGAGCACGAGAGTGTGAGAAAAGAGCCAAAATATTTGAACTGACCAAACAGAAAAGACTTGATGTTCTTCTGCTCCAGGAAACACACAGTGATGTGAATGTTGGTGTGGACTGGACTAAAGAGTGGGATGGGCTCGCAGTGTTAAGCTCTTTTATTTTCTAAGAGTTTTATTCCCTGTTCTTATGATGCTGAGGAGATAGTTGTGGGAGGCTTTTAAAAGTGAGGGCATGTTTTGAAAACAATGTTTTTATCTTCATATGTGTTTATGCACCAACCGTGGGGAAGGAGAGACTGGCTTTTTTAAACACCCTCTACAGTGTGCTAGAGAATGTCAGCACTGATGAGTTTTTAGTATTTGGTGGTGATTTTAACTGCACTACTGATAATATGGACAGAAATCACATGGAACCACATCCTGCCTCTCGCAAACGGCTTTGTGAGATGGTGAAGTCTAATGAACTGTGTGATGTCTGGAGAAACTTCCCTTTGATCAGAGACAGTACACTTGGACACATTTAAAGATAATATGCTCTCACTTGCACGGCTGGACCGGTTTTATGTTTTTAAACATCACCGGACTGTTTTCACTAGCTGCTGTATTAATCCTGTTGGTTTTTCAGATCATTGTATGGTGCAGTGTGCTATTAGAAAGCCCTGTGTGAAGCCTCGGAGTGCATATTGGCATTTTAACACTGCTCTTTTAAATTATGCTAATTTTAGGGAATGTTTTATATTTTTCTGGAACACTTTTAAAATGCAAAACTCCTCTTTTAATTCTCTGCAACAGTGGTGGGACATAGCTAAAGTACAAATAAAACTTTTTTGTCAGCAGTATACTCTCAATGTCACAAGGGACATCACCAGATCTCTTAAAGCTCAGGAGATTGAAATTGTGGAGCTCCAGAATTTGGGAGCAACCACAGGAAATCGAGAGCATATTAAAGCTCTCAAAACGAAATCAGACATATTGGCAGACCTGCTGGGTGCTACAGTACAGTACAGTACGCTCCTGTTTTAAAAATGTGTCTGAGATGGATGCTCCTTCTAAGTTCTTTTTTAGCCTTGAGCAGAAAAATGGACAGAAAAGGTTCATGCATGCCGTGCGAACAGAATCAGGAGATCTTGTGTCTGATTTTACTGAAATTCGCAGGCAGACAGTTAGCTTCTACTCGAAGCTTTATGACAGTGAGCAAGTAGAAGCAGAGGAGGTGGAGGAAAGCTTTCTCTGTAACTTACCTAAGCTTTTAAAACAGTCTGCTGCAATGCTGGACAGGGATTTGTCCCTGGACGAATTGCACACAGCTCTCCAAGGTATGGAGAACAGGAGGTCACCAGGTATTGATGGTCTCCCTGTAGAATTTTACAAGTCCTTTTGGTCTGAACTGGGGCAGGATGTGCTCAAAAGTAGCTGTAGAAGGGCAGTCCTCACTCTTTTATCCCAAGAAGGGAGACCTAACTGACCTGAGGAACTGGCGTCCAGTGTGGCTGTAAATTGCTCTCCAAAGCATTACCTGCAAAGTTAGGAAAGGTGATGGAGCAGATCACTCATCTTGATCAAACATACTGTGTGCCTAGCAGGTCAATATTTGATAATATACATCTAATTCGGGCAGTTTTGGACGTCTCTAGGCTATGGGGCTTAAGGACTGGTCTCTTATTTCTTGACCAGGTAAAGGCTTTTGACCGGGTTGAACACGGGTACCTCTGGAAGGTTCTAGAGAGCTTTCAGCCCTGGGTTCAGCCCTGGTTTCATAGCCATGATCAAGGTGTTGTACAGTGACATTGAGAGCGTTCTCAACGTAAATAGTGGTTTGTGTGCCCCTTTTAAAGTTCATAGGGGCATCAGACAGGGATGTGGACTTTCAGGGGCTCTCTATTCTATTGCAATAGAACCCCTTTTATGCAGAATAAGAGAAGTAATTGCTGGTTTTAAAATCCCTAACTGCAATATGTCTATTTCTTTGTCAGCGTATGCAGATGATGTAGTGACCATGGTCAGTTCCCAGTCTGAGGTGAATGTTTAACTGAGATTTTAAGTGATTTTAACGTTATATCCTCTGTGAAGGTCAATTGGGGGAAAAGTGAGGCTGTTTTTATTTAGGGAGTGGGAGGGAAAGGAACCTAAGCTTCCTGATGACCTTTTCTGGAAGATGGGGGGGGGGGGGGTTAAATATCTAGGTGTGTATCTGAGGGACAGAGTTTTTATGGAGAAAAATGGGAGAGTGTCCTTAAAAATGTAAAAGCAAAACTAGCAAAGTGGAAATGGCTGGTTCCTAGAATGTCATATAGAGGTCGTGCACTGGTCATCAACAATCTTACAGCATCATCCCTGTGGCACAAGTTGGCCTGTGTGGACCCACCTTCAAATTTGCTGGCAGACATTCAGGCCGTTCTGCTGGACTTTTTTGGGGACCGCCTTTATTGGTTACCACCATTGGGTATTCTCTACCTATCTAAGGAGGAGGGTGGACAAGGACTGGTCTATCTGGCCAGAAGAACTGCTGCCTTTAGGCTGCAGTTTATTCAAAAACTTCTTACTGGCCCTGAAAGCTTGGTGTGGAGAGCACCTGTAAGTAGAATACTACAGACAGTGGGGGGACTGGGGCTAGACAGAACTTTGTTTTTAATGAATACCCAAAAAAATGATTTTGCTGGATTACCAGCATTTTATTAAGAACTTTTTAAAATGTTTGGCTTTTTTAACTTGTACAGAGAGAGCGGCTCCTCCTCGTACTGGCTTTTAGAGGAGCCTCTGATCCATGGTGATCGTTTAGATGTTTTTTGCTCAAGACCTGTCAAGAGTGCTCATCCTATCACAGGTCACAAAGCTGCGACAGTTAGTGGAACTGGCAGGACCAGATCTTACCAACATAGGCAGTGTTGCAGCGCAGCTGAAAATGAAGTCCCTTCGTGTAGTATCTGAAATTTTAAAAAGATGGAGAAAAGCACTCACAACTGATAAACATCAGCTCCTGAAGGGCCATGCTACACAGGCTGAACCATTGGAGAGGGGCTCCTTTCCGAAAATCACCATCTCTCCAAACCTAGGTGACTGTGGGGGGTCACTCCTGGAGGGTAGTGGGGAGGACAGGATGGTTTTAGGGGAGGTCAGTGGGAAGCTTTTATACAGAGCCTGTGTAAAGGCTATCAACAGGAAAAGGCTGGATAGTAGAGCTGAAACTCCATGACGTAGAGAGCTGGGGCTTAACAAGGACACTAAGCCAGAGTGGCGGGTTAAATACAAACCACCATTAACCAAGAAAACAGCTGACCTTCAGTGGAGAGTCCTGCATGGTATTTTGTCTGTAAACTCATTTGTTTCTGTTTTAAACCCTGAGGTCTCACACGAGTGTCCCTTTTGCATGCAGAGAGAAACAGTGTTTCATGCTTTTATGAGATGTTTTAGATTGCATCCACTGTTTGGAGTTTTACAGACTGTTTTTACATTTTTAAACCTCAGTTTTACACCACAGAGTTTCATCCTTGGTTTTAAATACAGTCGATCCCAGCGGTTTAAGTGCCAGTTGATACATTTTATCTTTGGCCAAGCAAAACTGGCCATATACACCAGCAGAAAGAACAAGATAGCATCCAGCACAGATTATGATGCTGTGCAGATCTTCACTAGGCAGGTCAGGGCGAGGGTGAAGGTGAATTTTAATTTCTATAAGAGCATGAGTGACTTGGACTCTTTTAAGCTGGTGTGGTGTTATGGGGATGTCGTTTGCTCTGTGGAAGAGGACGAGCTTTTCTTTGCTCCAGTTTTTTATTTGAGTATGTTTTTTTTTGTCTGGCTTTTTGCACATCTCTTTATTATTTAAACCTTGTAACATATTTATGATATTTGTTACTGTACAGTGTTAAACAAGAGTTGAGTTTATAATAAAGGAGTGTTAAAAAGTCAAAGTCTCTCTCTCTCTCTCTCTCTGATGTCAGTGATTGACACTAATATAATTTAATTTAAATTAAAGCTGATATTTCTTAAAAAGAACACTAAAATGCATCCAGTAATAAGGAAAAAATATTTGTAGTTAAAGTAATGCTGTTGTTTTTGTTTTTAATAAAGCACCACAATCATGCTCAATGTTTGTTTGTTCCACCTAGATCAAAAGATCCTCTCATGATGAGAGTAGGAGAGAACCCTAGTTTCAAGCATTTAAGAAAAGAGCTCGAGCCCCATTACAAAATTCCATCCCAAAAAACAAAACATGCTTATAATGAAGTTCATTTTTTATTATAAAGTTGATAATGGTAAGTCTATAAAGAATGCCCTGTTTGTAGCCTGATACAAATACATGTTATAGCTGTTTAAAGGAGGAAGCACCTGTGTAAGGTTGACACTCGTCCTGTAAAATACAAATACCTTTATTTGGCAATTAAATGTTGCATCCCATATTGAATGAATACATTTTAGCGTTCGTTTCTCATCAGCTGGTCACATTTTGAGAAAGTAAAATATATTTCATTACTAGTTTTGTCCAGTGCTCTAAAATACCACACGGCAGAGTGTGTGGTAGTGTACCTCTGTCTTGGTCATAATTTATCAACATTATTATAAATAACATTGAATCAAGTGTAGTTCAAACAGCAAAGCAATGGTAAAAAACACACTACATATACCTGCGCCTTGTCTTTTTTGCACTGCATGGAACTGAGTTGAGATTGAGTACGGTTACAAACATAACCATATAAAACTCAGTTCAGTTAAATAAACCTAAGATGAGTATGGACATGTAAAGATAAACAAATATTGACTTTAAATGTAATGTTAGCCATATACTTTAAAATATAAAAAAATTGTGAAGCGAGGCTGACTGCTGAACAGTCTGACCACGGAGTACCATCAGCAAGGAACTAAACACAAATAGGTCCTTACCGAGACTCCACCTGTCAATGACGGATTCATTCAAGTTCAAATCCACCATGGTAGTGTAGCATTAGCTTGTGTGTGTGGTGGCAGGGTGGGTTCACTTTACTTTTTGACTTTACCTGCACTGAGATCTGTTCCTTGCCAATACAGCTGACTGTTGGGTTATCAAAATTATCTAGCTACTATACGATTAGTGTGCACAGCAGGAGCTACTTTAGACTGTATTCACTCATGAACCTTTTAATATGAACTGACCAAAAATTCAAACACAAATGCAAATGAAACACATGGGGGTGGGGGATATAGTTCTTCAGGGTCTTAAGGGAAACCAGTAAAGTGCAGGCGCTTCAGTTAAACTTGGGTCTTATAATTCTTGCAGTATTTTGCTTGCTTACTGTTTTGAAGCTCACTGATATCTGCATGAGGCTCCACGTCTCTCCAGATTACATCAAATAGATAATCTATACATATTGGTTGTTCAGTACAGCACGCAATTATTACGCAATTAAGTGTGTGCATATATGTACTATTGCAACCCTAATTGAATCTGTTAAACTAACAAAGCTGTCACAATTATTATATTCTTTTTATAGTATGTATAATTGTCGTATATTTTTATAATAATGTTATATCAATAATGCTCTCAGCATACATTTGTTATATTAGTTGTTTAATAAATTAGTAATATCTGTCATAATTAAAATAGATAAAAAATAAACTAAATTGATATAATACAACCTGAGTAAAGGCGGTGGTCAGTGGCCATCTGCTTGCTGGTGTTTCCTGCGAGGTCACTGCATCAAGAAATGAAATGCTTTTGTGATTGGTGTGTTTATATAGGTCAAGATAAAGGCTTCTTAGAAATCACATGACTTATAAAAATATATTTTGGTCGTAAGCCAAATGTCTGCTTTCGGTATTAAGCTTTTGATAACACTTTAAACTGTAAGTGTTTATGAAATGGATTTATAAGATGTATTATGTGAGAAATACAGTTGTTTAGTTGAGTATTCATTTTGTTGTTCTTAAACTAAATATCATTACACTGATTCTTAAGAATTTGCATAAAACATATCCCACAAAGAAAAGCACTAATTCTGTTGGAAATTAATAACATTTTTAGGAATAAAAAAATCAAGGTTAAGAGGGCCCTTAGCAAATATGTTAGGTTATTGTATATGTTTATTTAATTATTTTTTATGAATTTAATGATGTTGCCTTTTGCCTACAAAATCAGTTGTCCTCTGTATGAGATTTAGTGTAGGAACACTAAAAAACACATCCTAAATCCCCAGCTGAAAATCTTTAATATTCCAGCTGAAATTCTTTAATTATTACATAGTGGAATGCATTAAGAAAACAAAATAACATAAAAATGATCAATGTAAGTTAAACTTATCCCATGGAGGTCTGGATTTGGAATCATACTCAAAATCAAAGTGGAAAATCAAATGACGGGCTGATCCAACTTCAGTGGAAATTCCTCAAGACAAGTTAAAATGAGGCTCAGTAGTGTGTGTGGCTCCACGTGCCTGTATGACCTAACTACAATGCCTGGGCTGCTCCTGATTACTCGCCAGATGTTCTCCTGAGGAGACCTGGATTAAAGCGTCAGTCAACTCCTGGACAGTCTGTGGTGCAGTGTAGTATTGGTGGATGGAGCGAGACATGATGTTCCAGATGTGCTGGACTGAATTCAGTTCTGGGGAATGGGCAGGTCAGTCCACAGCTTCAATAACTTCATCATGCAGGAACTGCTGACATACTTCAGCCACATGAGGTCTAGCATTGTCCTGCATCAGAAAGAACTCAGGGCCCACTGCACCAGCATATGAGTCTGAGGATCTCATCTTGGTACCTAATGGCACATGTGGCCCTCAAAAGAAATGCCTCCCCACACCATTACTGACCCACTGCCAAACTGGTCATGCTGGAGGATGTTGCAGCAGCAGAACGTTCTTCACGGCGTCTCCAGACTCTGTCAGTGTGAACCTGCTCTCATCCGTGAAGAGCACAGGACACCGATGACAAATCTGTCAATCTTCGTTTTGGGGCTGTAAGCACAAGCCTCACTTGTGGACATCAGGCCCTCATACCACCCTCATGAAATCTGTTTGAGCAGAATCATGGATATTAGTGGCATGCTGGAGGTCATTTTGCAGACCTCTTGCACGGCTTCTTCTTTTCCTCCTTGCACAAAGGAGGAGGTAGCCGTCCTGCTGCTGGGTTATTGCCCTCCTACAGGCCAATCCATGACTCCTGGTGTACTGGCCTGCTCACACTGAGGGCATTTTCATTCTCAAACGAGGAGCTACGTCAGTAGTGTTTTAGTTTTTCGGATACCAAAGGTCAGACTCCAAGCAAACTACAGTCATTTGCAAAATGGGGCGGTTTTAATAGGACTGGATAAGGAATTTATTCCAATCTGAAGGAAAGGTTAGTGGTAGCTGGCAGCTGACCACAGACTATTAGAGTGGCCTGCTGAATGAGACAAAAGCTGTGGGGCTTTCAGCAGAAAGCAGCTCTGCTCCCACTGTCCTGGCATCAGCTCTGGTTTACTCAGAGCCAGGCCGTTCTCAGATCAGTGTGAGTCATTTTGCCAGACAATGTAGGTAATAAAAAAAAACTGCCAAAAGATAATATTTAACGCCCAAAGTATACAATAAGCAGCACAAGAAAGTGTTCACAATCAGCTCAGCAGCACACAGTGATAAGAAAGGTTTGTCTAGCAGTAATGATAAATGTGTTCGTGACAACCACAGCAGCCAAAAAGCAAACACCAATGTCACATATTAAGCTTGGATGTGTAGTTTTATGTGAAAACAGTCAAAGGCTGTTCCCTGCTAGGCTTCAACACAGCTGTACAGTTAGGCGGGTTAAAGACTTTCAAGTTAAGCTCCTGAAGAGTTTTATTTTACCTTGGGTGTATCGACAAATATCTTTCAATTATGATTACTTATCTTAGTATCTATAATTACATAATCATTGTGTGAAACCTTGTATTTTATATGCATAACCAATACTCACTTTGTATTTGATCATTTTTATTACTCACAGTGTATTTTATACACATTTATATAGAAGATTAACCAATACTCACAATATATATTATTTACACATATAGATAAACATTGTTTGATCAGGCATGTGACTAACACAGACTTTATTATGACAAATTAACCCACATGATACATAAGGCATTTACTAACACATAGGATTTATTGTATGGCGGACTAACCACGCGTTATTAACACATTAACATATAACATATGAAATCTATTGTGTGACTTGCGTAGCTCAAGCTTGAAGCATTTCGTTCACTGCATGACCCTAACTAACGGTCATCAACTCGACTGGTACACTCGGTACGAGACTAAATTTCTACAGAGGAGGCTTTTAGATCAAAGCGGCCTTCTGTGTGTGGGGGAACATGCAGCGGCCTTCTGTGTGAGGGGGGTGATGCACACACACACAGATAGTGCCACGATGTTCCATTCTGGAAGAACACAGTCAAGGTCAAACACTAGTGGTCCGGTCAGACACGTGAAACTTGAGTACTAACACGTGAGAATATGCATATTAACATGAGCTAATCGTTAGCAACGCCTCATCAGCAGGTTTCACGTCATTTGGGGTATAAACATGGAGTCAGATCAGAGGGGGGTCAGAACTTATACTGGGACGGCTGTTTACCTATTTTCCTGTGTGTATGGTTCTCCTGAGCTCAGTAATAAATACTTGGTTTGCTTTCAGCTTCACTCCACCTGTCTACGACTCTCTCTATCAAACGAACACGCAGGGGAGTTGTACCCCGGACGAGAGGTGAGTGTTAACCCACCTTTCATTTTCTTTTTTACAACAATTTGGTGACCCCGACCTCTGAACCAGTCTGACGGAGGACAGCATCTGGCACTGATCCACTCACGGCCGAACTTAACAAAACAGGTAAGCAGAGCCGGTTTAATCAAATTCTGCATATTGGCTATTTCAAATTTGAGTGGATCGGCGGTCTGGCTGCTGTCCGGAGGGGAGCAGGAAGCATACCAAGGTATTTAAACGAGGGTAGAAGCTGTACCTACTCTTGGGTTTTACATGAGAATAGAGGCTGTTCCTATTCCAGGGTGTTAAACGGTAGACGCTGTACCTACTGGTTTTAAGGATTGGACGCTGGCATGTCCCGCCGGCTTCTGACGGGAAGTTCGGATAAAGGCCAGGTGAAAGGTTCACCTCGAGATTGATCCACTCGTAAATAAAAAGAGTAGAAGCTGTTCCTACTCAAGGGTTAAGGATTGGAAGCTGGCGTGCCCCCCCGGCTTCTGACGAGAAGTTCGGATAAAGGCCAGGTGTAAGGCTCACCTCGAGATTGATCCGCTCGTAAACAAGCGCAGATGCTGTACCTGCAAGAGTAGACGCCGTCCCTACTCACCTCTATTTTAATTCGGTTAAAAAGAGTAGATGCTGTACCTGCTCGGGTAGCCGCCGTCCCTACTTCTCTATTTTTAATTCGGTTAAAACAAAAGTAATAATAATAAATAAAATAATAATAAACATAAAAAGAAAAGAGCAGATGCTGTACCTGCTCGGGTAGATGCTGTCCCTACTTCTCTATATTTAATTCGGCTAAAAAGAGTAGATGTTGTTCCTACTCAAAGTCTTTTATAATTTTGTTAAAAAAGAAGCAGATGCTGTTCCTGCTCAAGAAATTTGGTAAAAAATTAGTAGACGCTGCACCTACTACGAAGTTTTACAAGTTGTTTAACTAAGAGTTATTGTATGATACTGTGGATGTAACTGCTAGATATTTCTGCACAAAAAATCGGGTTAATATATTGGGCGTTTCATGTTGAAAGTTGCGGGCTTTAAGAAGCGTGACTGGGACCATATGGAAAGCCTTCATTAGCGCGTGAGTGTTAGTTTAAAATAAATGAGTAGCTTAAAAGTGTGAACGGGGGTCCTTAGGTATAATTGAAGGCGGACCGGGAGCGGTATCTCGCGGGTGGGCGGCGACCCACTGCTTGTGTGCATGGCTTATTCGTGTCTTCTCTGGGGTAAAACAAAACAAATGAAAAGGGGTATACATAGCAGTATAAACTATAAGTATAAGTGAAGTGAGTCTGTGGCCAATAAGTGTAAGAGGGTATGTGTGTGTATGTGTGCATCTTCCAGGGACTGAGTGTGTCTGACTTTGTGATTGTGTATGTGCGACTGACAGAGAGAAAAAGAAAAGGGTGTACGAGTGTCTGTTACAGGGATTAAAAGTGTACCTGTGAGTGTGAAAGTGTGCGTGTAAAGTTTTCCAGAGAGAGAGACAGAAAATGTGTATCTTTGTTTGACTGGGGGCTTGGAAAAGTGTGTGGCAGTGAGTGAGAAAGTATATGGCAGCGAATTAAAGAGTGTGTGTAAGACAGAGTGAGTGAAACAGAAGTATGTGTGTGTTGGAGTGTGTGTTAAACTGTGTGTGAGCGGGGCTCCGGTGAGCGGTGTGATTGGTTGAGTGTACGAAATCTTGTGTGACAACAAAATAGGAATGGATGAGTCCCACTGCAGGGGAGGAGTCCAAGGTGAAGTAGGTGGAGTTGGTCCAGCCTATTGGTTTTAGACTAAGAGGTTGGTTTTATTTGTGAATTAACGCTTGTGAGACATCATAGAAAATAGAACATCAGTTCAGTAGGGAAAGTAATACACAGTGAAAATGGGAGAGAGACGTGAACAGGGGGAAAAGGCTTTTATACGGGTACATAGATTGATAGATAGATCGATAGATAGATACTTTATTTATCCTGAAGGAAATTTAGGCATCCAGCAGCAACAACACAATACAATAAGAAACATACTCAGACAAATCAAAACACAGAAGAATAGAAAATATAGAAGGCTATAAAAAAATAAAAACCTAACTATACAAGGTAAGGATCTATCTGTAAACGGAGCGGTGCAGTAGATGTTATTAATGGTCATAAATAATTAAATAATTAACAGAGTAAAGTGCAATGACATCGATCACGAAAGTGACTGATGTGACATAATAATATAATATAAATATGCATACGTTACAAGACAGTTCTAAAAAGAGAATGTGAAAATGTGAATACCCAATCATGAGTAAAGTATACTTTAATGTAAGCGAGGTTGGGGAAGTGTTAATATAAATAATTAAGTTGTTGAATAATGTCCGAGTGGTGTGTGACTGGATAGATAATTAGAGAATTTAGAGAATTTAATAAAGGGATTATGGGGTTGGTTAGCAAAAAATAAAAAGAAATTGAGGAAAATAATTAGCTTAATTTTGGGTATTGGACTATATCTTGGGGGCCCTAACCTAACAGGGACATATGTCTAACTCTATATTCTATAAGCAAATCTAATAATGAAAATAATGAAGGTGTGTGGCTGTGTCAGAATCGTTTCCTATTGCAGAAATACTGAGCAATTTGGGGAGGCCATTTTTGCAATGCTTTGTCGAAACTGAGCAGTACATTTTTTCCCCATATAGTTCACTATTAATTACATTATATTATAATAATATTGTACAGAAGATGTATGCTAGAAATTCCAAAATATACTATGCCATGCAGTACTGCTGTGTCAGATGTCCTCAGAGCAGGACATAAATTTTGTTTGATTGTTAAATAATCAGTTCAATAAATAGAAAATGCTACATAGTGAATAGTGAATGAGTTAATAAGTGAGCCATTTCAAACACAGCTTTTTCTATCAGGTGATTTAGTCAATTATCTTACTATTCATTTCTTATTCAGACTGATCTCAGTTCAGTCCTAGCTGAATGAGATTTATATAAGACAGATGTAATATCTAATTTCTCTATAATCTCATGTATCTCAGGCTATGCTGATATTTTGATTCTCTTAAGAGGGATAGTTGATTTCAGAAACCAATGAGGAAAGACCTTATTTATTTAAAAAGGAAACTCAGTATTGGATGTAATACAAGCTGTAGTGCATTGGGTCTTTCTCATTTTAAATAAGGGGACATCAAATGTATTTAAAAATGCAGCTCTCTGTTTTGCTTTACGGTATTAAAGATCTGGAAAACAGCATAAATTTAGTTGTCATGCTTATACAATGCCACCTATAAAGCAAATGCATTCTGTATTTTCTGGCTGCAGCATGAACAAAATCAGCTAAGCAATATAAAATTGTTTCATCTGCATAATGGTAAAGTTTGCAATCTGAGAAGCAGAGCCAGCAATATAATTTATATATATATATATATTAAATAAAACTGGACCAAAATTTATCCTTGTGGTACACCTTTAAGGTACAGATGCCAAATCTGAATAATTATTCATTGACATGCACTCTTTTGGGTCTATTCCAGAGCAGTGTCATCAAAGCAAATAATTTAAGCTAAATTAAGTGGAAGAGAAAAGGTAATAATGATGGTAATAAATAAAATATGTATACAGTAATAACCTATGATAAACTATGGGTACTTGGTGCCTTGCACGGGCTTTCACGATGTACACATCAGAGTGTGAGTTTCTGACAGTATGACATACCTGGGTTTGCGCTCCCTAGCTGTACCCTGCAGGAACGGCACTGAATGTTGATAAAACTGTGCTGCTACGCTGTGTGTGGTTCAGTGGGATAGGCTGGTTGGCCAAAGACGGGTAAGATCCCAACGTACTACAAAGGGACAACCTAAGGCAGGCACAGTCTCAATCTGACCACCACATGCAATTCAACAGACCACGGAGAAATATCTCTGAAGAGTTAGAGGAGGGGAAGCGCAGCCCAGGGGGAGAGTGAGTGGATGACTGAAGTGATGGGGTGTGGGTCAGTGGAGGCCTGGGCAGGGTAGACCAACCCAGTGGACAGTCAGAGGGTGAAGCAATTTTGTGTTAAGTTTTTTGAAACAGAAATTCTGTTTCGGAAAAAGGGGGAGATGTGAATAGATGATCATTATTACCACCATTATTTGCCCAATAATTATTTTATACTTTTTTATCTTTTTTAAAACCTATTACCTTTTTTATCTCTCACTATTACTAAAAAAATTTGACCGATCATTATTTTATACATATAGAGCATTGTTCAACTTTTACTTTATTTATGTATCTATTTATTTTTAACTTTTGGTTTTAAAACAACCACTATGCAGATGAGCAATGATTAAAAAAAAAGGAAAAGTCTTAGCTTTCAAGACACACTCAATCCTAATTTAAAAAGAAGAAATAAGAAATCACAAAATTAAACTTTCACTATTCAACATGTGAGCCACTTTTTGAGCAAGGGAAACAGTAAGTGAGATTTGACAAATTGTTTAAGAAAGTTGCAGTACCATTGTGAAGAGCAGTCTGCGGTGCATTGTATATGCATAAATAAAGATATACAGATTCTGTTTGGTCATATTTATCAGTAAATGTAAAGCATTGTTCGGATTTACTTGCTATAATAACGTGGACAAAGCAAAGCATAAAATTTGTGTTTATTAATATTGATAATATTATTATCTGTAATGGAAAGATGGATGCAGAGAAAATAATCACGTTCCACTTATCCCAATTCTTAAAGCACTTCTATTCTAATCTAGAAATCAAGTCTTTATAAAATCTTGGGAACTGAATAAAGTCAGAATCATAATTTCTTAATAAATAGCACACCGCAGAAAATTAAAGTGGCAGGTAAAATAATATAGCCACAAGCGGTGATTCTAAAGTCCAAGCAAAAGTAACCCAAGAAAGCCCAGTACATCAATATGGAACCATTCCTGAGACAGAAGCCACATTATGTGTAGTTTGTGCAGAGTTTAATACTTTGGGTCCTGATATTCTATCAATCAGTGTGGATATGGAAGGGAAAATAGAGCAGCTGATCATTAAGATCTATATAAAAAACATGAATTAGATGTATTTCCAGGTGTTTGTTTCTTATTTATTATCTATAAAGTATTACCAATACAATATTAGAAGATCTACAGGAAGCTTTCAGTGGTAGGTTTAACAGCAGGTGCATTTAAAGCAGCAGCTTTGGGCTGTGAAGCAGTAAAATATGGTCTGTACAATGATGGAACTCCAGAGCTGGGTTGTTTTAGTGTCTAGTGCTGATCTTTAACTTTGGTAGGGTATGTGAGAGTGGAAGTAGAAGTGTTTGAGTTTGTGTGTGTGAGTTTGTGAGTGTGTGCATGTATGAGCAACAGTGTGTGTCTAGTGGTAAACTAGGTGGTGAACACTGGTAGTGTTTGTAAGAGCTAATTTGGATATAACAGAGCCACAGGGAAGCAGTTACACTAAAAGGGAAAGGGATGTGAACAAAAGGAAGGTAAAAGCAAGTAATTAATGGTGATGATAATTAAATGCTGCAATTTAAAATTGAAAATTACTAAAAGTTAGGGATTTAAAGAAATGACTAAATGTTACGGATTGAACGCACATTTAACAGTAAAGATCATGATTGAATATAACTGAATATCAGGACAACTGAAGAAGGTAAGATAACAAAAATTGGGCTAAAATCTGTGCACAGACAAAATTTTAATATGAAATAGTTAACTTCCAAGGGGAAATTAGAGCTCCAGTTAAGTGTGATAAATGTATTTTAACCATGTATTTTAACTTGCAGGAAGGAGACACGGAGGACCCATTAAAAGACTTCCAAAATGAATAGAGAACCTTAAACATGATTTTAACGAATACAAAAGTCTCGTTTCAGATCTGTTTACACAGGGGGGAGAAGGAGAACATGGTGCAAAGGTGGACCAGTCCAGACACAGAGTGAGGGTTCCTCCGCCATTACGCACGAAAGGGGAACGAGCATGGCTGGATTGAGCCTTTCCAGGTGACTGAGAGAACAACGTACGCAGATCAACTGATAGGCGAGGGTTCTACAGCTGTGCAGCAACAGACATCGCTCACAGAGCAAGCAGGAGGAGACGAGACAGCAGCAGCTGAAAAGTCTGACCCTGCAGCAGCAGCAGCAGAAGGCCTGCAGGAAGGAGGGGTAGCTGAATCCCCCTCAGCAGGCCCGCAGCAGGAAGGAGGGGTAGCTGAATCCCCCTCAGCAGGCCCGCAGCAGGAAGGAGGGGCAGCTGAATCGCCCACAGCAGCAGACAGCACACAGCAGGGGCCGTCAGTGCCTGGCTGTGACCGAGGAGAGGAAGTGAGGGAGTAACTCACTCAGCAACGTTTCGATTGCGTCAAAGTACACTACATACAGAGACTCTTAAACACATCTCATTAAAGAACACACATAGTCTTATCACACACCAACTCGTACTTTTCATTCACTGATATTGCAGACATCAAGAGCCAGAATAAAGCTCTTCGTACGAGGGGCTGAGGTAGTCTACCTTCAGAACCCTGAAGCAAGAAGAAAGAAGAAAAGAACAACACGCATTGTAACTTTAACATTTACACATATAGGGTTATAAACTGTGATTTGCTAAATTAGGGGGGGGGGGACACATTATTTTTCCTTACAGGTTGTCCTGGACATTGTTTTTTCTTTACAGGTTGCCTTGGACTCTTGAAAAACCGGAATTGTAAAAAATATATATATATATATATATATATATATATATATATATATATATATATATATATATATATATATATATATATATATATACACTCTGTAACCTTAACACTTACACATATAGGGCTATAGATAACAAGTTTACTAAATAGTGGGAAACTTAGAGGGAAAACACATTTATGGTTTAATAATGGCTTGGTACGGAAAAAGGGAGTGGGACAGGTCAAAGTACGGACGCTATAACGAACCAGCATTTCCTCTGGCTATTCCAATATGGCTCCAGGTAATAATAACCATTGCCCTAATGGGTATAATGATAATAACACTGGCTATTGTCTCAAAGCAAGAGCAACTAATAACGGTAGAGGGAACAATTATAAACACTTTGGCGACCATGCACCCGAAAAACGCAACAGCTAAAGACCAGCCCACACAGCTTAATAGAACCAAACGATCAACCATCGCCCGGTCTAACTCAAAATGCATTAGGCGCTGGGGAGGTATAGAATTAGACTATTATTGGGGTGAGACGACCGCATGGACAGTGAACTTATGCGACGTGACGACTTGTGGTAAGCTGGAGTCCAAGGGGGAAGCAGTGTACTTGTGTTGATCCCGTGATGATAATCTTAAGTGTAACCAAAACACCGACCAAGCAGCTTATAAGGCCAGACCTTGTAACAAGTGGGAACACGTAATTAGGTCAACGCATGTCAATTGGGATCCGAGCGAACGTTGGGCGACTCGTGAGCGGGAGAAATGGAATAAACTTAACATACAAAGGGATAATGGTCCGACAAATAATCTAATAACTATTGCATTAGAGTGGCAATCCGATCCTAATGGGGGAAAAGTCCTCGGCATTTTTCATAGGGGTCGGGGTGGATGTAAATGGTAACGACCCTGTGGGATGGATCACAGTTAGAGTTACAGATAAACCGACCATTGACACCGACGAGGCCACAAAAAACGCAATAGACAATAATGGGGGGGATCGGCCTATACTGGGAGCAGATTATTCTACATGGACACCTGAACAGATCGTAAAGCTAAGTACAGGGTTTGAAGGGAGCAACTTATGGATAAAATGGATAAATGCACAAGCCAGGGAAGCTAACATGGACGGGTGCGTAGCATGTGCCCAGCTAGACCGGCATTGTTTTTAGGTCCAGCACCACTGTTTCCAACAGAAGACCCGATAGGGTTCCAGTGTATGATTAATTTAACACGTATGGCTAACCCTGCCAATTGTACTGTCCTGTCAAACATTTTTCCAGTCATAGCAAATAACACCGGCTCAGGACAATTTCAGATTCCCGATTCAGGTAACTTTACTTGTTTTAACCATACAGCAGGGGACGAGACGAAGAACCCAAAACACTTAGGCAACATAAACCCTAATTGGTGCCACACTATATTCAATGGCGATTCCGGTAACTCTATAGGGCCATTGGCCAGGACGGGACTGTATTATTATTGTGGAGGATCAACCCTACTGTTAAGACTACCCACGCGTAGTCAAGGCCTCTGCGCTATGGTAAGACTAATTTCCCCAATCACTATGTACGGCGCACACAAAACTATTTCTAATTATAATAGGCCTAGGAGATCAGATGACTATGATTTTGACTTAACTAAAAATACACCTACGTACACAGACGCCATAGGCGTACCTCGGGGCGTGCCAGACGAGCGTAAATTAGTAGATCAGATAGCCGCCGGATGGGAAAGTATCTTAATTTGGATCACACCAAATAAGAATATCGATAGAATTAATTACGTTAATTACCAAGTAATGAGACTGGCTAACATTACCGGGGCAGCAATAACAGGCTTATCAGAACAGTTATCCGCAACCTCACTAATGACCATACAAAACCGTATTGCCTTAGATATGGTACTCGCTAATCAGCGTGGTGTCTGTCATATGTTTGGAGATGTATGTTGTACCGTAATCCCTAATAACACGGCCCCAGATGGAAAGGTAACTAAAGCGTTAATTGCCCTAAAAGCCCTGTCCAGAGAAATGGCAGAACACACGGGGGTAGATAATCCAATCACTCAATGGCTGGAGAGAACTTTCGGACAATGGAAGGGGGTATTTGTATCTATGGCTTCGGCAATCGCTGTATTCGCTGCTATTTTAGTTACATGCAGATGCTGCTGCGTGCCGTGTATTAGATCCCTGATAGAAAGAACAATCACATGAATGATGGAGGGCAAAGACGATAAACCGCCATATATGTTACCTATACTGGAGTGTGAGGAAGAGCAAGAGGAAATGCTGTAAACCAGCCAGTCTTGGGGATGACTTTAGGGCAATGATGTCACTTCCTCCTTTGATAGGGTTCGAATTATTGGCCGCCTGGAGGCAGAGGGGCTGTGGGAGAATTTTTCCTGTCAAAAATTGGTTGGAAGGCTGCCGGACAGGTTTTCGCTCCCACCGTTAGTAAAATGTTCACACATATGTTTATCAAGTGTTGAACATATGTAAATACATATTTGGAGGAATTACGATGTGTTGACGTATCTGGTTGATACGTCAAAAGGGAGAATTGAAGAGTAACTGTTTATTTTACTTTGAGTGTATTGACAAATATCTTTCAGTTATGATTACTTATCTTAGTATCTATAATTACATAATCATTGTGTGAAACCTTGTATTTTATATGTATAACCAATACTCACATTGTATTTGATCATTTTTATTACTCACAGTGTATTTTACACGCATTTATATAGAAGATTAACCAATACTCACAATATATATTATTTACACATATAGATAAACATTGTTTGATCAGGCATGTGACTAACACATCTATTATGACAAATTAACCCACATGATACATAAGGCATTTACTAACACATAGGATTTATTATATGGCGGACTAACCACGCGTTATTAACACATTAACATATAACATATGAAATCTATTATCAAAGACATTTTAACATATAACATATGAAATCTATTATCAAAGACATTTTGTTCTATAGATATGAGAATGATTTCATTTAACCTCTCTTTGTCTTTATATGTAATTGTTCAAACTCTCAATAGCATCCTTCCTGGTGTACTTCTTCCATTCATTAGGAATTTTTCCTGACCCCTGGAATTTTTTACTGTAAAGGTTTTCCAGGTCTTTCTGGAATCTGCACACAAACCACTTCCAGTACGGCAGCTCAGAGCAGTCGGGGGTGATGTTCCAGGTAGCGTACTCTCCTCCTGCTGTTCTGTACTGTTTGAATGGAACTGATTCCTCTGATTCTGATCTGGGGAAAAATCTTTTATCAGTTTGCACTACAGTTGTACAGAAATCAGAACGAAGATTCACTGTTCCTCTGTAAGACATCCCTTTGATTCCATTTGCCCGATGGAAAGGAACACTGTGTTCTCCATCATGGTCTTTCATTGTGCCGATGCAGATGGCTTTACAGAAAGGACACTGGGCCCAGCAACACTGACAGAAATGATCAATCAGAATCTCCTCTGACCTCTTCTGGAGCATTTCCAGTTTTATATCTGCGTCTTTTAGATTTTTCACCATTTTTGTAAGACCTTCAGTTACAATTTTGCTAAGAAATTCAAAATCTGTAATTTCCATGGAATCAACATTTGAGATTTCAGTGAATTTCAGATCTTCTATTAGAGTTTTGGAAAAGCATTCCATCCACATGTCGGCATTTCCTTGTTGTTTTAAGACCTCGTCTGTTGCAATAAACACTGCATTGTTAATTTTCAGCTTTTTGTTTTCCAGATTTTCTCTGAAAATGGTCTGAATCTTGTTTTTCTCATTATTGAGGTACTTGTCAGTCTGATTCCTGATGAATCTTGTGAAGTACTGTTTGGGATTTTTAATGTACTCTATGTAGTCTTCAAAGTTCTCCTCCTCTGCAAGCGTTATCAGGATATGTTTCTCCAAGTTTGATCTGTTACTCATTAATGCAGGAATTGAAGCCCTCATTTCTGCTGCCACGTTTATAGCAGTTTGATTGTAAACAGCTTCCAGGATTGATGGTTCAAGTTTGCTGCAGAGAAGTTCTCCAAATATTGCTGTTGTTGTGGCACCTTGGCAGAAGTTCTTGTAGACATTATAGTACTGTTCTTTCTGATTCTCCAGGTAATGTTTTGGATCATTTGCTTTGGTAAATTGTTTATGGTACTCCAGAAATGTGGGTTCTGTAAGATCACATGCAAACAGGCAGAGATCCACAGTAAGCTCTCTGCTAAACAAGTAGCTCTGTTTTTTTGTTTGATATTTCATTACAGTGTTTTTGACTAAATCTATTATTTCCTGAACCTGACCACTGTTGTAGCCAGACTGTGCTCGCCATATTGCCTCAGCTGACTTTGATGTTTCCTCAACAATGTCATTGATTAGATCCCATATTAAGATCTCATCTTCTACATTAACATTCTTTTTCTTCAGGAACAGGTTACACACAAACCGCACAGGGTTTGAAGTCCATCCTCCCTTTGTCTGAGTTTGAGGTTGTTCACTCTTGTTGGAAAGATTGATGTCAATTGTTTTATAGGCTTCCTGTGAAAGACGTTCATGCACAAGGGACATTTCAAAGCTTTCAGACAAGATTCTTCTAACATCCTCCCAAAAATCAATGTCCTTAATTTTTGGTGTGTCTTGTGTGAGGTCAGTGATCCATTTTCTCCATAAATTGTCAAATTCTCTCTTGAGTGTTTGTTCATCTGCCTTTTCCTTGTTTTGCCTCAGAGCCAGCTCCTTGCTCAGATTAAAGAGCTTATTTTCATATTCTGTCTTTCTTTTCTCCAGCGTCTCTTTAGTTTTCTTCTGCTCAATGACTTCAATCAGTTTTGTTTTTGATTCTCTGACCAGTTCATCGTGAAGTTCTTCAATTTTAGAAGTGAATCTGGCTTTCCACTGAATCAGAGTGTCTTTGTCCCTGTCCTCCTCAAAGAATTTCATCATTGACTTTCTCACTTCTTCTTTTGTCTTCTTCATATTTTTTATAAGGTCGTTTTCACCCACATGAAGATCTCCTTTTGCTATTCTGTTCAGGAGTTTATCTTCTGTACTCAACATGGCACTTCTAAGGTTCCAGGTCCATTTACTAAATTCAGCTTCCAGTTTTCGGTAGGTTGCGATCTCCAGTGTGTTTCTGAAGCTGAACACAAAGTTTTCATGAAGGAGTACTTCATATTGGTCAGTTATTTCTTCCGGTGCTTTCTTCTCCTGGAAAATAAGTAAAATATGGTTTTAACCAAAAAAAGCCCATGGTGACACATGACCCTTTAAAAGATGTGTGTTCTTTACAGCACTTTTTTCAATCATGAAGACCCTATAGTGACATATACTGAACATCCTGAGAGCATTACAGGACCTTGCATGAATGTGTGTTAAGTTTGTAATATAATTCAAGGATTTGTATCTATATAGTTCAGTGGCGTGCAGACATAGACATCAGGTGTTGCTGAAGCAGCACCAACTCTGCCCTTTATCAACCAAAGTGCCCTTTTGAAACTTCGTTTTTTTTTTTTTTTTTTTTTTTTTTAATATTATTATTATTAAGATTTTACTGAGGCTGGTTTGAAATGATCTTTTGAAAACCTGAGCGATTAAAAACGAGTGAAAACAGAATGCCCTGAAATCAGCTCGCACACACCCGACCTCTCTCTTCCTCTGTCACGTGACCCCGCACGGTCGCGCAAGGCACACTGCAGCAGCAGTTCAGTTCAGCGAGTCTTCAGCACAGCACGCACGGCAACAGATCAGCTTCTTCTCCCCCCTGTCACACCAGCCAGGTAACATACACATCAAGTAAAATCGTACCGTTGTGCAGTAAAATGTCTCATACAGCACCACGTGCGCTAAAAAGTGCCCTTTTTCCACCCTGAGCACTTGCCCCCAAAATGTCTGTGCACGCCTCTAATATAGTTTGTTATATTTGTAATAGTCTTCTTAACAATACCATCTGTACATACCGTCTCTTCTCTCTGAACTTTTTTGGCGAAGTCAGCACTTGTACCTGGAGATGAGAAACGAAAAGAGAAAGAAACAACTGAGATTCCAACTGAGATAATGGTAGTCAAGGGCGTAGGAGCGGGTTTGATATTGGGGGAGACACATTTGCTAATATGAACCAAAGCCCACCCTATAGTTTCATTTGTGGAATTACTTTTAATCTTAAATAATCCTTTTTTCTGTATTCTTTATTTATTATTAGTTACATCCAAATAAAGGTAATTTTACAACCTAAACATGTTACTCCACGTTACATTTACTGTTGCTAAATAAATTATACGTGAAAGGTCTGAATTATATACATATGACAAAAACTGATCAGTTATCACCTAATATTTAAAATAATATAACAGATTTGATTATTATTATTATTAACTATGGATTGTATGTTGTATATTTCCAAACTGACTAGCATTGTGTCCCGCACTTTTAATTGTTTCTACTGAAAGCACTTCTTATGATGGTGTCCTTTTATGAAAAAGAATGTAACTTTACGTTTTAATAAAGTAAGTGATGGTATGATGTATCTAATACACTGCTGGACATACATAATGATTAATTTAGGATCCATAGGGGGCTAAGAGATTTTAACAGGTAAACTCAGTAAAGGACTGTTTATTAGCTAATCAGTTGGATCTGGTGGAAAACACAATTTTAAGGGCAGTGATCAGGGTTAAAAACTACTTTAAACTACCAACATTACCCAGTGTTGTACTAAATTCCGTCTATCCCCTACATCCAGATTCTAGCTGACTGAATTATCTAAATGAATGAAAATTAAATAGTTATTAGCTAGTCAGGTACAGGGTAAGCTGAACATTATATAGTTTTGTTTTTCTTAAACTAAGCTAATTCCAAAGTTAAGCTAACTGACTGTCACAGGCTGTATTTTATTAAGCGCAGAGTTGGTATGATTTTGATTAGTGCATTTTTAACCAGCTATCAGAAACATAGCAGTTTACATGGTTTTTACATGGTTAGCCTACCGTTACCTTTTTGTTAGAAAAATCGCTGTATATTCATACCTGGTTTAAAATCTGCTTCTGCATTCCGATCGCGCTGCTTAATCTGAGAGCGGGGGAGGGGCTCCCCCCCACCACTCTCCCCCACACTCTCCTGCGCACGCTGCAAAACCAGCAAGCTGATTGGCTGTTTCTATTGAGAGGCGGAACTTAATTCCTGAACCGGCTTCGTGATTGGCGTTAAGAGATTTCCCATTTACTCAGCGGTCACCTGTCTCCTCATCAATAGTACAGCTGATCTGAGCGAAACCATTTTATTTTTGGGGGGGGGCAAATCCACCTTTTTCTAATACCCCCCCTGGTTCCTACGCCAATGATGGTAGTAAGTAAATGCAAAGATTTAATTACGTGTGAATAGACTTTTCTAAGAACAAGGTTAGCAGCACCACCATTGGTGACTAATCACTATTAATGCTCTCTCTGTTAGATTTCATATGTGACAGAACTTCACTGATTACCAATTACCCAGTACCTTAACTCTCTCAGTTACAGCAGTCTACAGAAATCAACGAGTCCTATGAGATTTAGAATACATATACATACAGTCTATTTTGTCATCTTTGTTCTCGTTTTACAGGATTTTTGCCCCTTTTCTTTACTTCTTCAGTGCCATAACTATATCCGCTCCTGAGTTGGTGCAGTGGATAGTGCTTCTTTCCTCACACTATCTCATTTAGCTTTTATTTGCTTTATTATTTTGTTGCTTCCCTTTATCTGTTTTCCATTTCAACCATTTTTTAAAACAATTTTATTAGATGAGTTCTTTTGCAGCCTTCCATTTTCATCAAAAGTTGGAGCTAAGAATAACACCTGAGAAAACATTCAGATATCTATCTCCATCTTGCATTGTAACATTGATACCAGTTCATAACAATATGCAAAAAACACAAAAAAAAAAAACACAGATATAAGTTGGACAGTACTGTGTGTTCAACTGATTTTATGAGACATAAATAGATAGCAGTGTTAATAAACTGTGTAATACAACCATTTTTATAACAGTTGACACTGTTGCTCTTGTATTCAGAACTGGGTTGGCAAGACTCTCTTGACTAAATAGGAAATCTGACCTGTAGAAGAGTTCTAAGTCAAATGTCCTACTTTAATACTACACCATGTTCCAAATTATGATCCAAGTGATATTTTTCTCAAAATTTCCTAAATGGTCAATGCAAATGATAGTCAGTATAATTGTATAATAACAATATAAAATAAGTCATGACCAGTATAAATCTTTAGGTTTCAAGCAATATGGGAACGAAAAAGGATCTCACTTTTGCTAAAAAAGGGTGAAATAGTGCAGTGCTTTAGATAAGGTATGAACACATTAAATATTTTTTTAAAAATGAAGCGTGATCATCTTACTCTGAGGAGATTAAAATTTTGAAACTCTGTTGTGCATAATAAGGTGAAACAGTATACTTTTTAGTTTTATAGTTTTCTGTTTAAAAACTACTGTTATAATTGGGAAGTTTGTTTAATAAAATTAGATTTATCCTGAACGGGTCATGACTTAAAATTATACTGACTGTTATTTGCATTGACCATTTACACTACAGAGCAGTAAGGTAGTGAATAACAACCCCATGTGTAGCATGTAGGGGTAAAATGTTACACCTTGTTAACAATTTGATTTCCTCATGATATTTGGAACAAATTTTGAATGAAAAAAAAATACTTTTTGGTGACTTTTTATTTTAATTTGACTGTACACCAAATTTAAATATCATATTTTTCACTCCAGTACATTATTTGGAATGTGTCGCTCCTCTTGGCTTGTGAGTGCTGTGTGGTTGATGTCAAAACATGCGCTTCTCTGCTTCATGAGTTTAGCGACTGGTTAGGCGGAGGCTAGGGTTGCCACCTTTCAGAATTTAATATAAAGGAACACCCACCAGGGCTCCTCTGGGCCATGTCCACCACATTAAAAAAATAAACGTTTTCTCTTATTCAGTATCTGTTTTATTATCTGTTTTAGTATTTAGTATCTGTTAGATACTTTTTACTTAGTATCTGTTAATCCATTCGTTTGATTTGTTTTTTAAATAAACATATATAATATTTATATTGGCTTATACTACTGTATATTAAATAAATGATCAATCATTTAACACAAAACTCAACATTCTAAACAATTCATCAGACCACAACAGTCAACAGTCTGTCCCATTCACTGACGTCTTCTGCCAAAATCACATCCAGATCCAGGAGTTGGCTGGGGGGGGGGGGGGGGGTTGACGAGTGGCAACCCTAACAGAGGCATTACAGCCTGGAGGATCAGCTGCCCATGCATAAGCCAGAGTTTCGTCATGGCAAGTGCATCAATCCACTAAATGCCATGGAGAGGCAACAAACACCAGGGAAGGGGAGCATAGCAAGTGGCCACAAACTGTAGCGCATAACCCAGCTCTATAGGCTTGCCCTCAGCTCCCACGAGCCAAGAGAAAGAACAGATCCATATCAAACCCCTTCAGGAAGCTGGAAAGCTATCTCTGGCTTTTGACAGGCTTAATAAAAAGGGATGGACATCAGAAGCGGTTGTCTGATTGGCATCAGTCAGAAATGATAGACATATCTTCTGCTCATATCTTCCACTGTTTATCTGCCCAGCACTAGCGTAATTCTGACCTCTGGTGTTAACATTTTTTCACTCGCGATGTATCATGTCACCATAATTAGTTACACCTGTAGTAGCATGTATCAAGAGACTTTGAATATCAACGCCCCTTTCTAAAAATGGAGAGTGCACGTCACCCGACCTCTTGAGACCATCTTTTAGAGGAAGAGTGAGGAGCAACCACCCAGCATCATAGATCCACAGTTGCATGCGTAAATGCCATTATCTTTCATTCCACCTGACGGCAAGAGTGATGACGAATCAGGTAATGAAGGCTGACATACAACTACTCAGCAAAGTGGCAGAAATGACGGAAGCACCCCAAACTGAGAGGAAGCTACTGTCAAGCTATAACTGTCAAAGAGGATCAAGGATTGGCTCTTTAAGACACAGACAAACCCACACACAAACTGACATAATGCGTAACAAAAAAATAAACTAAAAATAAACTTGTTAATGTTGCCAGCACTACTTTAAACATTATAAACTATAATAATACTGTATATCTCTTACAACACTAGACCAGTTTATTACAGCTGCTTCTTTATTCACTCTAAACATTATAAACTATTATAATACTGTATATCTCTTACAACACTACACCAGTTTATTATAGCTGCTCCTTTATTCACTCTAAACATTATAAACTATTATAATACTGTATATCTCTTACAACTCTACACCAGTTTATTATAGCTGCTCCTTTATTCACTCTAAACATTATAAACTATTATAATACTGTATATCTCTTACAACGCTACACCAGTTTATTATAGCTGCTCCTTTATTCACTCTAAACATTATAAACTATTATAATACTGTATATCTCTTACAACACTAGAGCAGTATATTATAGCTGCTCCTTTATTCATCTAAACATTATAAACTATTATAATACTGTATATCTCTTACAACACTAGAGCAGTATATTATAGCTGCTCCTTTATTCACTCTAAACCAGGGATGGGCAACTGGCGGCCCGGGGGCCGCACACGGCCCTCGTCATCACTCAGTGCGGCCCGCGAATAGATAAAAAATAATTTCATAATTTCATAATTAAAAAAAAAAAAAAAAAAAAAAAAACACCTGCCAAACAACCACGAAAATTGACATTGACAGCCAGTCCATTGTGAGCCAGCAGGCCAAACCACAGCTCTCTCATTAGCTTCAATAAATGTTGGGCCTCTGCTATTTTTTTCTGCTATTATTGAATGAGCTATTTGCAATCAGTTTTTAAATCTTTTTTGTTCTTTGTTATAAATGAGTTCAAATGCCTTTTGCACTTTTATAAGCAAATGTTTTGTCCTTGTTGCTTATGAAGGACTTGTTATAATGAACTTATTTTACACAGAGGAACTACTGTATTTGCAATCAGTTTTTTAAGCAAACTTTTTGTTCTTTGATATGAAGGACTTCCTTTTTGCACTTTTTTAAGCAAACGGTTTGTCTTTTGCCGTATTAAAATGCATTAATATGCAGAAAATAGTTGTTGATAAATGTTGGTGCTGTAAACATACAGATATAAATTCATATAAAATTTGTTCTTATTGAAAATCATTTGTAGGGTTTTTCATATTCAATTATTTGAAGTGCGAGGTCATGTGGCCCTCCAACGGTCATGCTGAAAAAATGTGGCCCTCTCCATCATGGAAGTTGCCCATCCCTGCTCTAAACGTTATAAACTATTATAATACTGTATATCTCTTACAACACTACACCAGTTTATTATAACTGCTCCTTTATTCATCTAAACATTATAAACTATTATAATACTGTATATCTCTTACAACACTAGACCAGTTTATTATAGCTGCTCCTTTATTCATCTAAACATTATAAACTATTATAATACTGTATATCTCTTACAACACTAGAGCAGTTTATTATAGCTGCTCCTTTATTCATCTAAACATTATAAACTATTATAATACTGTATATCTCTTACAACACTAGACCAGTTTATTATAACTGCTCCTTTATTCACTCTAAACATTATAAACTATTATAATACTGTATATCTCTTACAACACTAGAGCAGTATATTATAGCTGCTCCTTTATTAACTCTAAAGATTATAAACTATTATAATACTGTATATCTCTTACAACACTAGAGCAGTTTATTAGTGTGATTGCAGTATGCAATCACAGTATTGTTCTTCTTAAGTCTTATTAGTGTGATTGCAGTAATGCAATCACAGTATTGATCTTCTTAAGTCTTATTCTTCTTCTTCTTCTTCTTATTATTATTATTATTATTATTCCACCTGTTTTTTGTCCGGTTAACTAGTGCCGCAGTTTTCGAAATATCGACTTCGTTCAAAAGAGAAAACGTGCGTCTATATCGGGAATGGTGGGCTTGTATACAGCTTTCCGATCGGACTTACGTTTTTCGTAAAAACTTCGTAAGTACGCGTTTTTTTGCCCATTGACAATGAATGGGCAGAACTTTGCACGCCCGTGGACGTCGCAATTTTTGAAATACGAAGATGAAACCAATTGAGGACCTGTAGAACTTATTGAGCTCTTTCCGAAAATATGCGTTACGAAAAGTTACGACGTACGGATTTCGTACGAATGTCGTACGAAGTGGCCCCATTGGAATGAATGGGGCCAATCGGAGGACGGCAGCTAGATCGAAGGACAGGTAGCTAGAACTCCAGTACTGTGTGTAATGGAGCAGCTATGGGATAAAACAGCATTAGGTCAAAAGTTTGGACACCCCGGCCCCCCAGTACTGTGTGTAATGGAGCCACGGGTCAAAAGTTTGGACACCCCGGCCCCCCAGTACTGTGTGTAATGGAGCCACGGGTCAAAAGTTTGGACACCCCCGAACGGCCAGAGCAACCTAGCGTGCATAGCTGATTTATGTATTTGCACGTTGCGTAGCAACGTGCAAACACCATTTAATCTAATTTATGCATATACATCACCTAGCAACCACCTAGAAACACCATAGCAACCACCACAGATACCATAGCAACACCTTAGCAACCACCTAGCAACACCTTAGCAACCACCCCGGATACCATAGCAACACCTTAGCAACCGCCTAGCAACACCTTAGCAACCACCTAGCAACACCTTAGCAACCACCCCGGATACCATAGCAACACCTTAGCAACCGCCTAGCAACACCTTAGCAACCACCTAGCAACCACCTAGCAACACCTTAGCAACCACCCCGGATACCATAGCAACACCTTAGCAACCGCCTAGCAACACCCTAGCAACCACCTAGCAACCACCTAGCAACACCTTAGCAACCACCCCGGATACCATAGCAACACCTTAGCAACCGCCTAGCAACACCTTAGCAACCACCTAGCAACCACCTAGCAACACCTTAGCAACCACCCCGGATACCATAGGAACACCTTAGCAACTGCCTAGCAACACCTTAGCAACCACCTAGCAACCACCTAGCAACACCTTAGCAACCACCCCGGATACCATAGCAACACCTTAGCAACCGCCTAGCAACACCTTAGCAACCACCTAGCAACCACCTAGCAACACCTTAGCAACCACCCCGGATACTATAGCAACACCTTAGCAACCGCCTAGCAACACCTTAGCAACCACCTAGCAACCACCTAGCAACACCTTAGCAACCACCCCGGATACCATAGCAACACCTTAGCAACCGCCTAGCAACACCTTAGCAACCGCCTAGCAACCACCTAGCAACACCTTAGCAACCACCCCGGATACCATAGCAACACCTTAGCAACCACCTAGCAACACCTTAGCAACCACCTAGCAACACCATAGCAGATACCAGCCAGCACTGCAATCACACTCGCAGTTTCTGTAGGAACTGCAATCTAGTTCCACCTGTTTTTTGTCCGGTTAACTAGTGCCGCAGTTTTCGAAATATCGACTTCGTTCAAAAGAGAAAACGTGCGTCCATATCGGGAATGGTGGGCTTGTATACAGCTTTCCGATCGGACTTACGTTTTTCGTAAAAACTTCGTAAGTACGCGTTTTTTTGCCCATTGAAAATGAATGGGCAGAACTTTGCACGCCCGTGGACGTCGCAATTTTTTAAATACGAAGATGAAACCAATTGAGGACCTGTAGAACTTATTGAGCTCTTTCTGAAAATATGCGTTACGAAAAGTTACGACGTACGGATTTCGTACGATTGTCGTACGAAGTGGCCCCATTGGAATGAATGGGGCCAATCGGAGGACGGCAGCTAGATCGAAGGACAGGTAGCTAGAACTCCAGTACTGTGTGTAATGGAGCAGCTATGGGATAAAACAGCATTAGGTCAAAAGTTTGGACACCCCGGCCCCCCAGTACTGTGTGTAATGGAGCCACGGGTCAAAAGTTTGGACACCCCGGCCCCCCAGTACTGTGTGTAATGGAGCCATGGGTCAAAAGTTTGGACACCCCCGAACGGCCAGAGCAACCTAGCGTGCATAGCTGATTGATGTATTTGCACGTTGCGTAGCAACGTGCAAACACCATTTAATCTAATTTATGCATATAAATCACCTAGCAACCACCTAGCAACACCTTAGCAACCACCCCGGATACCATAGCAACACCTTAGCAACCGCCTAGCAACACCCTAGCAACCACCTAGCAACACCTTAGCAACCACCCCGGATACCATAGCAACACCTTAGCAACCGCCTAGCAACACCTTAGCAACCACCTAGTAACCACCTAGCAACACCTTAGCAACCACCCCGGATACCATAGCAACACCTTAGCAACCGCCTAGCAACACCCTAGCAACCACCTAGCAACCACCTAGCAACACCTTAGCAACCACCCCAGATACCATAGCAACACCTTAGCAACCGCCTAGCAACACCCTAGCAACCACCTAGCAACACCTTAGCAACCACCCAAGATACCATAGCAACACCTTAGCAACCACCTAGCAACACCCTAGCAACCACCTAGCAACACCTTAGCAACCACCCCGGATACCATAGCAACACCTTAGCAACCGCCTAGCAACACCTTAGCAACCACCTAGCAACCACCTAGAAACACCTTAGCAACCACCCCAAATACCATAGCAACACCTTAGCAACCGCCTAGCAACACGTTAGCAACCGCCTAGCAACACCTTAGCAACCACCTAGCAACCACCTAGCAACACCTTAGCAACCACCCCGGATACCATAGCAACACCTTAGCAACCGCCTAGCAACCACCTAGCAACCACCTAGCAACACCTTAGCAACCACCCCGGATACCATGGCAAAACCTTAGCAACCGCCTAACAACACCTTAGCAACCACCTAGCAAACACCTAGCAACACCTTAGCAACCACCCCGGATACCATAGCAACACCTAAGCAACCGCCTAGCAACACCTTAGCAACCACCTAGCAACCACCTATCAACACCTTAGCAAACACCCCGGATACCATAGCAACACCTTAGCAACCGCCTAGCAACACCTTAGCAACCACCTAGCAACCACCTGGCAACACCTTAGCAACCACCCCGGATACCATAGCAACACCTTAGCAACCGCCTGGCAACACCCTAGCAACCACCTAGCAACCACCTAGCAACACCTTAGCAACCACCCAGGATACCATAGCAACACCTTAGCAACCGCCTAGCAACACCTTAGCAACCACCTAGCAACCACCTAGCAACCACCCCAGATACCATAGCAACACCTTAGCAACCGCCTAGCAACACCTTAGCAACCATCTAGCAACCACCTAGCAACACCTTAGCAACCACCCCGGATACCATAGCAACACCTTAGCAACCGCCTAGCAACACCCTAGCAACCACCTAGCAACCACCTAGCAACACCTTAGCAACCACCCCGGATACCATAGCAACACCTTAGCAACCACCTAGCAACACCCTAGCAACCACCTAGCAACACCTTAGCAACCACCCAAGATACCATAGCAACACCTTAGCAACCGCCTAGCAACACCCTAGCAACCACCTAGCAACCACCTAGCAACACCTTAGCAACCACCCCGGATACCATAGCAACACCTTAGCAACCGCCTAGCAACACCTTAGCAACCACCTAGCAACCACCTAGCAACCACCTAGCAACACCTTAGCAACCACCCCAAATACCATAGCAACACCTTAGCAACCGCCTAGCAACACCTTAGCAACCGCCTAACAACACCTTAGCAACCACCTAGCAACACCTTAGCAACCACCCCGGATACCATAGCAACACCTTAGCAACTGCCTAGCAACCACCTAGCAACCACCTAGCAACACCTTAGCAACCACCCCGGATACCATAGCAACACCTTAGCAACCACCTAGCAACACCTTAGCAACCACCTAGCAACACCATAGCAGATACCAGCCAGCACTGCAATCACACTCGCAGTTTCTGTAGGAACTGCAATCTAGTTCTTATTATTATTATTATTATTAGTGTGATTGCAGTAATGCAATCACAGTATTGATCTTCTTAAGTCTTATTCTTCTTCTTCTTCTTCTTCTTCTTCTTATTATTAGTGTGATTGCAGTATGCAATCACAGTACTGTTATTCTTAAGTCTTATTCTTATTATTATTCCACCTGTTTTTTGTCCGGTTAACTAGTGCCGCAGTTTTCGAAATATCGACTTCGTTCAAAAGAGAAAACGTGCGTCCATATCGGGAATGGTGGGCTTGTATACAGCTTTCCGATCGGACTTACGTTTTTCGTAAAAACTTCGTAAGTACGCGTTTTTTTGACCATTGAAAATGAATGGGCAGAACTTTGCACGCCCGTGGACGTCGCAATTTTTGAAATACGAAGATGAAACCAATTGAGGACCTGTAGAACTTATTGAGCTCTTTCCGAAAATATGCGTCACGAAAAGTTACGACGTACGGATTTCGTACGATTGTCGTACGAAGTGGCCCCATAGGAATGAATGGGGCCATCGGAAGACGGCAGCTAGATCGAAGGACAGGTAGCTAGAAATCCAGTACTGTGAGTGTATGGAGCAGCTATGGGATAAAACAGCATTAGGTCAAAAGTTTGGACACCCCGGCCCCCCCAGTACTGTGTGTAATGGAGCCATGGGTCAAAAGTTTGGACACCCCGGCCCCCCAGTACTGTGTGTAATGGAGCCACGGGTCAAAAGTTTGGACACCCCCGAACGGCCAGAGCAACCTAGCGTGCATAGCTGATTGATGTATTTGCACGTTGCGTAGCAACGTGCAAACACCATTTAATCTAATTTATGCATATAAATCACCTAGCAACCACCTAGAAACACCATAGCAACCACCACAGATACCATAGCAACACCTTAGCAACCGCCTAGCAACACCTTAGCAACCACCTAGCAACACCTTAGCAACCTCCCCGGATACCATAGCAACACCTTAGCAACCGCCTAGCAACCACCTAGCAACACCTTAGCAACCACCCCAGATACCATAGCAACACCTTAGCAACCGCGTAGCAACACCCTAGCAACCACCTAGCAACCACCTAGCAACACCTTAGCAACCACCCCGGATACCATAGCAACACCTTAGCAACCACCTAGCAACACCTTAGCAACCACCTAGCAACCACCTAGCAACACCTTAGCAACCACCCCGGATACCATAGCAACACCTTAGCAACCGCCTAGCAACACCCTAGCAACCACCTAGCAACACCTTAGCAACCATCCCATATACCATAGCAACACCTTAGCAACCACCTAGCAACACCTGAGCAACCACCCCGGATACCATAGCAACACCTTAGCAACCGCCTAGCAACACCTGAGCAACCACCCCGGATACCATAGCAACACCTTAGCAACTGCCTAGCAACACCCTAGCAACCACCTAGCAACCACCTAGCAACACCTTAGCAACCACCCCGGATACCATAGCAACACCTTAGCAACCGCCTGGCAACACCTTAGCAACCACCTAGCAACCACCTAGCAACACCTTAGCAACCACCCCGGATACCATAGCAACACCTTAGCAACCGCCTAGCAACACCTTAGCAACCACCTACCAACCACTTAGCAACACCTTAGCAACCACCCCGGATACCATAGCAACACCTTAGCAACCGCCTAGCAACACCCTAGCAACCACCTAGCAACCACCTAGCAACACCTTAGCAACCACCACAGATACCATAGCAACACCTTAGCAACCACCTAGCAACACCTTAGCAACCACCCAAGATACCATAGCAACACCTTAGCAACCACCTAGCAACACCCTAGCAACCACCTAGCAACCACCTAGCAACACCTTAGCAACCACCCCGGATACCATAGCAACACCTTAGCAACCGCCTAGCAACACCTTAGCAACCACCTAGCAACCACCTAGCAACACCTTAGCAACCACCCCAAATATCATAGCAACACCTTAGCAACCGCCTAGCAACACCTTAGCAACCGCCTAGCAACACCTTAGCAACCACCTAGCAACCACCTAGCAACACCTTAGCAACCACCCCGGATACCATAGCAACACCTTAGCAACCGCCTAGCAACCACCTAGCAACACCTTAGCAACCACCCCGGACACCATAGCAACACCTTAGCAACCACCTAGCAACACCTTAGCAACCACCTAGCAACACCATAGCAGATACCAGCCAGCACTGCAATCACACTCGCAGTTTCTGTAGGAACTGCAATCTAGTTATTATTATTATTCCACCTGTTTTTTGTCCGGTTAACTAGTGCCGCAGTTTTCGAAATATCGACTTCGTTCAAAAGAGAAAACGTGCGTCCATATCGGGAATGGTGGGCTTGTATACAGCTTTCCGATCGGACTTACGTTTTTCGTAAAAACTTCGTAAGTACGCGTTTTTTTGCCCATAGAAAATGAATGGGCAGAACTTTGCACGTCCGTGGACGTCGCAATTTTTGAAATACTAAGATGAAACCAATTGAGGACCTGTAGAACTTATTGAGCTCTTTCCGAAAATATGCGTTACGAAAAGTTACGACGTACGGATTTCGTACGAATGTCGTACGAAGTGGCCCCATTGGAATGAATGGGGCCAATCGGAGGACGGCAGCTAGATCGAAGGACAGGTAGCTAGAACTCCAGTACTGTGAGTGTATGGAGCAGCTATGGGATAAAACAGCATTAGGTCAAAAGTTTGGACACCCCGGCCCCCCAGTACTGTGTGTAATGGAGCCACGGGTCAAAAGTTTGGACACCCCGGCCCCCCAGTACTGTGTGTAATGGAGCCACGGGTCAAAAGTTTGGACACCCCCGAACGGCCAGAGCAACCTAGCGTGCATAGCTGATTGATGTATTTGCACGTTGCGTAGCAACGTGCAAACACCATTTAATCAAATTTATGCATATACATCACCTAGCAACCACCTAGAAACACAATAGCAACCACCCTGGATACCATAGCAACACCTTAGCAACCGCCTAGCAACACCATAGCAACCACCTAGCAACCATCTAGCAACACCTTAGCAACCACCCCAGATACCATAGCAACACCTTAGCAACCGCCTAGCAACACCCTAGCAACCACCTAGCAACCACCTAGCAACACCTTAGCAACCACCCCGGATACCATAGCAACACCTTAGCAACCGCCTAGCAACACCCTAGCAACCACCTAGCAACCACCTAGCAACACCTTAGCAACCACCCCGGATACCATAGCAACACCTTAGCAACCGCCTAGCAACACCCTAGCAACCACCTAGCAACACCTTAGCAACCACCCCGGATACCATAGCAACACCTTAGCAACCGCCTAGCAACACCCTAGCAACCACCTAGCAACCACCTAGCAACACCTTAGCAACCACCCCGGATACCATAGCAACACCTTAGCAACCGCCTAGCAACACCCTAGCAACCACCTAGCAACCACCTAGCAACACCTTAGCAACCACCCCGGATACCATAGCAACACCTTAGCAACCGCCTAGCAACACCCTAGCAACCACCTAGCAACCACCTAGCAACACCTTAGCAACCACCCCGGATACCATAGCAACACCTTAGCAACCGCCTAGCAACACCCTAGCAACCACCTAGCAACACCTTAGCAACCACCCTGGATACCATAGCAACACCTTAGCAACCGCCTAGCAACACCCTAGCAACCACCTAGCAACCACCTAGCAACACCTTAGCAACCACCCCGGATACCATAGCAACACCTTAGCAACCGCCTAGCAACACCCTAGCAACCACCTAGCAACCACCTAGCAACACCTTAGCAACCACCCCGGATACCATAGCAACACCTTAGCAACCGCCTAGCAACACCCTAGCAACCACCTAGCAACACCTTAGCAACCACCCCGGATACCATAGCAACACCTTAGCAACCGCCTAGCAACAACTTAGCAACCACCTAGCAACCACCTAGCAACACCTTAGCAACCACCACGGATACCATAGCAACACCTTAGCAACCGCCTAGCAACACCTTAGCAACCACCTAGCAACCAGCTAGCAACACCTTAGCAACCACCCCGGATACCATAGCAACACCTTAGCAACCGCCTAGCAACACCTTAGCAACCACCTAGCAACACCTTAGCAACCACCCCAGATACCATAGCAACACCTTAGCAACCGCCTAGCAACACCTTAGCAACCACCTAGCAACCACTTAGCAACACCTTAGCAACTACCCCGGATACCATAGCCACACCTTAGCAACCACTTAGCAACACCTTAGCAACACCACAGCAGATACCAGCCAGCACTGCAATCACACTCGCAGTTTCTGTAGGAACTGCAATCTAGTTCCACCTGTTTTTTGTCCGGTTAACTAGTGCCGCAGTTTTCGAAATATCGACTTCGTTCAAAAGAGAAAACGTGCGTCCATATCGGGAATGGTGGGCTTGTATACAGCTTTCCGATCGGACTTACGTTTTTCGTAAAAACTTCGTAAGTACGCGTTTTTTTGACCATTGAAAATGAATGGGCAGAACTTTGCACGCCCGTGGACGTCGCAATTTTTGAAATACGAAGATGAAACCAATTGAGGACTTGTAGAACTTATTGAGCTCTTTCCGAAAATATGCGTTACGAAAAGTTACGACGTACGGATTTCGTACGATTGTCGTACGAAGTGGCCCCATTGGAATGAATGGGGCCAATCGGAGGACGGCAGCTAGATCGAAGGACAGGTAGCTAGAACTCCAGTACTGTGTGTAATGGAGCAGCTATGGGATAAAACAGCATTAGGTCAAAAGTTTGGACACCCCGGCCCCCCAGTACTGTGTGTAATGGAGCCACGGGTCAAAAGTTTGGACACCCCAGAGCCCCAGTACTGTGTGTAATGGAGCCACGGGTCAAAAGTTTGGACACCCCAGCCCCCCAGTACTGTGTGTAATGGAGCCACGGGTCAAAAGTTTGGACACCCCAGCCCCCCAGTACTGTGTGTAATGGAGCCACGGGTCAAAAGTTTGGACACCCCAGAGCCCCAGTACTGTGTGTAATGGAGCCACGGGTCAAAAGTTTGGACACCCCAGAGCCCCAGTACTGTGTGTAATGGAGCCACGGGTCAAAAGTTTGGACACCCCAGAGCCCCAGTACTGTGTGTAATGGAGTCACGGGTCAAAAGTTTGGACACCCCAGAGCCCCAGTACTGTGTGTAATGGAGTCACGGGTCAAAAGTTTGGACACCCCAGAGCCCCAGTACTGTGTAATGGAGCCACGGGTCAAAAGTTTGGACACCCCAGAGCCCCAGTACTGTGTGTAATGGAGTCACGGGTCAAAAGTTTGGACACCCCAGAGCCCCAGTACTGTGTGTAATGGAGTCACGGGTCAAAAGTTTGGACACCCCAGAGCCCCAGTACTGTGTAATGGAGCCACGGGTCAAAAGTTTGGACACCCCAGGGCCCCAGTACTGTGTGTAATGGAGCAACTGGTCAAAAGTTTGGGTACCCCGGTCAGCTCTGCAATCACACTCGCAGTTTCTGTAGGAACTGCAATCTAGTTATTATTAGTGTGATTGCAGTAATGCAATCACAGTATTGTTCTTCTTAAGTCTTATTCTTCTTCTTCTTCTTCTTATTATTATTATTATTATTATTATTCCACCTGTTTTTTGTCCGGTTAACTAGTGCCGCAGTTTTCGAAATATCGACTTCGTTCAAAAGAGAAAACGTGCGTCCATATCGGGAATGGTGGGCTTGTATACAGCTTTCCGATCGGACTTACGTTTTTCGTAAAAACTTCGTAAGTACGCGTTTTTTTGACCATTGAAAATGAATGGGCAGAACTTTGCACGCCCGTGGACGTCGCAATTTTTTAAATACGAAGATGAAACCAATTGAGGACCTGTAGAACTTATTGAGCTCTTTCCAAAAATATGCGTTACGAAAAGTTACGACGTACGGATTTCGTACGATTGTCGTACGAAGTGGCCCCATTGGAATGAATGGGGCCAATCGGAGGACGGCAGCTAGATCGAAGGACAGGTAGCTAGAACTCCAGTACTGTGTGTAATGGAGCAGCTATGGGATAAAACAGCATTAGGTCAAAAGTTTGGACACCCCGGCCCCCCAGTACTGTGTGTAATGGAGCCACGGGTCAAAAGTTTGGACACCCCGGCCCCCCAGTACTGTGTGTAATGGAGCCATGGGTCAAAAGTTTGGACACCCCCGAACGGCCAGAGCAACCTAGCGTGCATAGCTGATTGATGTATTTGCACGTTGCATAGCAACGTGCAAACACCATTTAATCTAATTTATGCATATAAATCACCTAGCAACCACCTAGCAACACCTTAGCAACCACCCCGGATACCATAGCAACACCTTAGCAACCGCCTAGCAACACCCTAGCAACCACCTAGCAACACCTTAGCAACCACCCCGGATACCATAGCAACACCTTAGCAACCGCCTAGCAACACCTTAGCAACCACCTAGTAACCACCTAGCAACACCTTAGCAACCACCCCGGATACCATAGCAACACCTTAGCAACCGCCTAGCAACACCCTAGCAACCACCTAGCAACCACCTAGCAACACCTTAGCAACCACCCCAGATACCATAGCAACACCTTAGCAACCGCCTAGCAACACCCTAGCAACCACCTAGCAACACCTTAGCAACCACCCAAGATACCATAGCAACACCTTAGCAACCACCTAGCAACACCCTAGCAACCACCTAGCAACACCTTAGCAACCACCTAGCAACCACCTAGAAACACCTTAGCAACCACCCCAAATACCATAGCAACACCTTAGCAACCGCCTAGCAACACCTTAGCAACCGCCTAGCAACACCTTAGCAACCACCTAGCAACCACCTAGCAACACCTTAGCAACCACCCCGGATACCATAGCAACACCTTAGCAACCGCCTAGCAACCACCTAGCAACCACCTAGCAACACCTTAGCAACCACCCCGGATACCATAGCAACACCTTAGCAACCGCCTAACAACACCTTAGCAACCACCTAGCAAACACCTAGCAACACCTTAGCAACCACCCCGGATACCATAGCAACACCTAAGCAACCGCCTAGCAACACCTTAGCAACCACCTAGCAACCACCTAGCAACACCTTAGCAAACACCCCGGATACCATAGCAACACCTTAGCAACCGCCTAGCAACACCTTAGCAACCACCTAGCAACCACCTGGCAACACCTTAGCAACCACCCCGGATACCATAGCAACACCTTAGCAACCGCCTGGCAACACCCTAGCAACCACCTAGCAACCACCTAGCAACACCTTAGCAACCACCCAGGATACCATAGCAACACCTTAGCAACCGCCTAGCAACACCTTAGCAACCACCTAGCAACCACCTAGCAACCACCCCAGATACCATAGCAACACCTTAGCAACCGCCTAGCAACACCTTAGCAACCACCTAGCAACCACCTAGCAACACCTTAGCAACCACCCCGGATACCATAGCAACACCTTAGCAACCGCCTAGCAACACCCTAGCAACCACCTAGCAACCACCTAGCAACACCTTAGCAACCACCCCGGATACCATAGCAACACCTTAGCAACCACCTAGCAACACCCTAGCAACCACCTAGCAACACCTTAGCAACCACCCAAGATACCATAGCAACACCTTAGCAACCGCCTAGCAACACCCTAGCAACCACCTAGCAACCACCTAGCAACACCTTAGCAACCACCCCGGATACCATAGCAACACCTTAGCAACCGCCTAGCAACACCTTAGCAACCACCTAGCAACCACCTAGCAACCACCTAGCAACACCTTAGCAACCACCCCAAATACCATAGCAACACCTTAGCAACCGCCTAGCAACACCTTAGCAACCGCCTAACAACACCTTAGCAACCACCTAGCAACCACCTAGCAACACCTTAGCAACCACCCCGGATACCATAGCAACACCTTAGCAACTGCCTAGCAACCACCTAGCAACCACCTAGCAACACCTTAGCAACCACCCCGGATACCATAGCAACACCTTAGCAACCACCTAGCAACACCTTAGCAACCACCTAGCAACACCATAGCAGATACCAGCCAGCACTGCAATCACACTCGCAGTTTCTGTAGGAACTGCAATCTAGTTCCACCTGTTTTTTGTCCGGTTAACTAGTGCCGCAGTTTTCGAAATATCGACTTCGTTCAAAAGAGAAAACGTGCGTCCATATCGGGAATGGTGGGCTTGTATACAGCTTTCCGATCGGACTTACGTTTTTCGTAAAAACTTCGTAAGTACGCGTTTTTTTGACCATTGAAAATGAATGGGCAGAACTTTGCACGCCCGTGGACGTCGCAATTTTTGAAATACGAAGATGAAACCAATTGAGGACCTGTAGAACTTATTGAGCTCTTTCCGAAAATATGCGTTACGAAAAGTTACGACGTACGGATTTCGTACGAATGTCGTACGAAGTGGCCCCATTGGAATGAATGGGGCCAATCGGAGGACGGCAGCTAGATCGAAGGACAGGTAGCTAGAACTCCAGTACTGTGAGTGTATGGAGCAGCTATGGGATAAATCAGCGTTAGGTCAAAAGTTTGGACACCCCGGCCCCCCCCCAGTACTGTGTGTAATGGAGCCATGGGTCAAAAGTTTGGACACCCCGGCCCCCCAGTACTGTGTGTAATGGAGCCACGGGTCAAAAGTTTGGACACCCCCGAACGGCCAGAGCAACCTAGCGTGCATAGCTGATTGATGTATTTGCACGTTGCGTAGCAACGTGCAAACACCATTTAATCTAATTGATGCATATACATCACCTAGCAACCACCTAGAAACACCATAGCAACCACCCCGGATACCATAGCAACACCTTAGCAACCGCCTAGCAACACCGTAGCAACCACCTAGCAACCACCTAGCAACACCTTGGCAACCATCCCGGATACCATAGCAACACCTTAGCAACCGCCTAGCAACACCCTAGCAACCACCTAGCAACACCTTAGCAACCACCCCAGATACCATAGCAACACCTTAGCAACCGCCTGGCAACACCTTAGCAACCACCTAGCAACCACCTAGCAACACCTTAGTAACCACCCCAGATACCATAGCAACACCTTAGCAACCGCCTAGCAACACCTTAGCAACCACCTACCAACCACTTAGCAACACCTTAGCAACCACCCCGGATACCATAGCAACACCTTAGCAACCGCCTAGCAACACCCTAGCAACCACCTAGCAACCACCTAGCAACACCTTAGCAACCACCCCGGATACCATAGCAACACCTTAGCAACCACCTAGCAACCGCCTAGCAACACCCTAGCAACCACCTAGCAACCACCTAGCAACACCTTAGCAACCACCCCGGATACCATAGCAACACCTTAGTAACCGCCTAGCAACACCCTAGCAACCACCTAGCAACCACCTAGCAACACCTTAGCAACCACCCCGGATACCATAGCAACACCTTAGCAACCGCGTAGCAACACCTTAGCAACCGCCTAGCAACACCTTAGCAACCACCTAGTAACCACCTAGCAACACCTTAGCAACCACCCCAGATACCATAGCAACACCTTAGCAACCGCCTAGCAACACCTTAGCAACCACCTAGCAACATCTTAGCAACCACCCCGGATACCATAGCAACACCTTAGCAACACCTTAGCAGATACCAGCCAGCACTGCAATCACACTCGCAGTTTCTGCAGGAACTGCAATCTAGTTATTATTATTATTCCACCTGTTTTTTGTCCGGTTAACTAGTGCCGCAGTTTTCGAAATATCGACTTCGTTCAAAAGAGAAAACGTGCGTCCATATCGGGAATGGTGGGCTTGTATACAGCTTTCCGATCGGACTTACGTTTTTCGTAAAAACTTCGTAAGTACGCGTTTTTTTGCCCATTGAAAATGAATGGGCAGAACTTTGCACGCCCGTGGACGTCGCAATTTTTGAAATACTAAGATGAAACCAATTGAGGACCTGTAGAACTTATTGAGCTCTTTCCGAAAATATGCGTTACGAAAAGTTACGACGTACGGATTTCGTACGAATGTCGTACGAAGTGGCCCCATTGGAATGAATGGGGCCAATCGGAGGACGGCAGCTAGATCGAAGGACAGGTAGCTAGAACTCCAGTACTGTGTGTAATGGAGCAGCTATGGGATAAATCAGCGTTAGGTCAAAAGTTTGGACACCCCGGCCCCCCAGTACTGTGTGTAATGGAGCCACGGGTCAAAAGTTTGGACACCCCGGCCCCCCAGTACTGTGTGTAATGGAGCCACGGGTCAAAAGTTTGGACACCCCCGAACGGCCAGAGCAACCTAGCGTGCATAGCTGATTGATGTATTTGCACGTTGCGTAGCAACGTGCAAACACCATTTAATCAAATTTATGCATATACATCACCTAGCAACCACCTAGAAACACCATAGCAACCACCCCGGATACCATAGCAACACCTTAGCAACCGCCCAGCAACACCATAGCAACCACCTAGCAACCATCTAGCAACACCTTAGCAACCACCCCAGATACCATAGCAACACCTTAGCAACCCCCTAGCAACACCCTAGCAACCACCTAGCAACCACCTAGCAACACCTTAGCAACCACCCCGGATACCATAGCAACACCTTAGCAACCGCCTAGCAACACCCTAGCAACCACCTAGCAACCACCTAGCAACACCTTAGCAAACACCCGGGATACCATAGCAACACCTTAGCAACCGCCTAGCAACACACTAGCAACCACCTAGCAACCATCTAGCAACACCTTAGCAACCACCCCGGATACCATAGCAACACCTTAGCAACCGCCTAGCAACACCCTAGCAACCACCTAGCAACCACCTAGCAACACCTTAGCAACCACCCCGGATACCATAGCAACACCTTAGCAACCGCCTAGCAACACCCTAGCAACCACCTAGCAACCACCTAGCAACACCTTAGCAACCACCCCGGATACCATGGCAACACCTTAGCAACCGCCTAGCAACACCCTAGCAACCACCTAGCAACCACCTAGCAACACCTTAGCAACCACCCCGGATACCATAGCAACACCTTAGCAACCGCCTAGCAACACCCTAGCAACCACCTAGCAACACCTTAGCAACCACCCCGGATACCATAGCAACACCTTAGCAACCGCCTAGCAACACCCTAGCAACCACCTAGCAACACCTTAGCAACCACCCCGGATACCATAGCAACACCTTAGCAACCGCCTAGCAACACCCTAGCAACCACCTAGCAACACCTTAGCAACCACCCCGGATACCATAGCAACACCTTAGCAACCGCCTAGCAACACCTTAGCAACCACCTAGCAACACCTTAGCAACCACCCCGGATACCATAGCAACACCTTAGCAACCGCCTAGCAACACCTTAGCAACCACCTAGCAACACCTTAGCAACCACCCCGGATACCATAGCAACACCTTAGCAACCGCCTAGCAACACCCTAGCAACCACCTAGCAACCACCTAGCAACACCTTAGCAACCACCCCGGATACCATAGCAACACCCTAGCAACCACCTAGCAACACCTTAGCAACCACCCCGGATACCATAGCAACACCTTAGCAACCGCCTAGCAACACCTTAGCAACCACCTAGCAACCACCTAGCAACACCTTAGCAACCACCCCGGATACCATAGCAACACCTTAGCAACCGCCTAGCAACACCTTAGCAACCACCTAGCAACCACCTAGCAACACCTTAGCAACCACCCTGGATACCATAGCAACACCTTAGCAACCGCCTAGCAACACCTTAGCAACCACCTAGCAACACCTTAGCAACCACCCCAGATACCATAGCAACACCTTAGCAACCGCCTAGCAACACCTTAGCAACCACCTAGCAACCACTTAGCAACACCTTAGCAACCACCCCGGATACCATAGCCACACCTTAGCAACCACTTAGCAACACCTTAGCAACACCATAGCAGATACCAGCCAGCACTGCAATCACACTCGCAGTTTCTGTAGGAACTGCAATCTAGTTATAACTGCTCCTTTATTCACTCTAAAGATTATAAACTATTATAATACTGTATATCTCTTACAACACTAGAGCAGTTTATTAGTGTGATTGCAGTAATGCAATCACAGTACTGATCTTCTTAAGTCTTATTCTTCTTCTTCTTCTTCTTCTTCTTCTTCTTCTTATTATTAGTGTGATTGCAGTAATGCAATCACAGTATTGATCTTCTTAAGTCTTATTCTTCTTCTTCTTCTTCTTCTTATTATTATTATTAGTGTGATTGCAGTAATGCAATCACAGTATTGATCTTCTTAAGTCTTATTCTTCTTCTTCTTCTTCTTCTTCTTCTTCTTATTATTAGTGTGATTGCAGTAATGCAATCACAGTATTGTTCTTCTTAAGTCTTATTCTTCTTCTTCTTCTTCTTCTTCTTCTTCTTATTATTCCACCTGTTTTTTGTCCGGTTAACTAGTGCCGCAGTTTTCGAGATATCGACTTCGTTCAAAAGAGAAAACGTGCGTCCTTATCGGGAATGGTGGGCTTGTATACAGCTTTCCGATCGGACTTACGTTTTTCGTAAAAACTTCGTAAGTACGCGTTTTTTTGCCCATTGAAAATGAATGGGCAGAACTTTGCACGCCCGTGGACGTCGCAATTTTTGAAATACGAAGATGAAACCAATTGAGGACCTGTAGAACTTATTGAGCTCTTTCCGAAAATATGCGTTACGAAAAGTTACGACGTACGAATTTCGTACGATTGTCGTACGAAGTGGCCCCATTGGAATGAATGGGGCCAATCGGAGGACGGCAGCTAGATCGAAGGACAGGTAGCTAGAACTCCAGTACTGTGTGTAATGGAGCAGCTATAGGATAAAACAGCATTAGGTCAAAAGTTTGGACACCCCGGCCCCCCAGTACTGTGTGTAATGGAGCCATGGGTCAAAAGTTTGGACACCCCGGCCCCCCAGTACTGTGTGTAATGGAGCCACGAGTCAAAAGTTTGGACACCCCAGAGCTCCAGTACTGTGTGTAATGGAGCCACGGGTCAAAAGTTTGGACACCCCAGAGCCCCAGTACTGTGTGTAATGGAGCCACGGGTCAAAAGTTTGGACACCCCAGAGCCCCAGTACTGTGTGTAATGGAGCCACGGGTCAAAAGTTTGGACACCCCAGAGCCCCAGTACTTTGTGTAATGGAGCCACGGGTCAAAAGTTTGGACACCCCAGAGCCCCAGTACTGTGTAATGGAGCCACGGGTCAAAAGTTTGGACACCCCAGAGCCCCAGCACTGTGTGTAATGGAGCCACGGGTCAAAAGTTTGGACACCCCAGAGCCCCAGTACTGTGTGTAATGGAGCCACGGGTCAAAAGTTTGGACACCCCAGAGCCCCAGTACTATGTGTAATGGAGCAACTGGTCAAAAGTTTGGGTACCCCGGTCAGCTCTGCAATCACACTCGCAGTTTCTGTAGGAACTGCAATCTAGTTAGTGTGATTGCAGTAATGCAATCACAGTATTGTTCTTCTTAAGTCTTATTCTTCTTCTTATTATTATTATTATTATTATTCCACCTGTTTTTTGTCCGGTTAACTAGTGCCGCAGTTTTCGAAATATCGACTTCGTTCAAAAGAGAAAACGTGCGTCCTTATCGGGAATGGTGGGCTTGTATACAGCTTTCCGATCGGAATTACGTTTTTCGTAAAAACTTCGTAAGTACGCGTTTTTTTGCCCATTGAAAATGAATGGGCAGAACTTTGCACGCCCGTGGACGTCGCAATTTTTGAAATACTAAGATGAAACCAATTGAGGACCTGTAGAACTTATTGAGCTCTTTCCGAAAATATTCGTTACGAAAAGTTACGACGTACGGATTTCGTACGAATGTCGTACGAAGTGGCCCCATTGGAATGAATGGGGCCAATCGGAGGACGGCAGCTAGATCGAAGGACAGGTAGCTAGAACTCCAGTACTGTGAGTGTATGGAGCAGCTATGGGATGAAACAGCATTAGGTCAAAAGTTTGGACACCCCGGCCCCCCAGTACTGTGTGTAATGGAGCCATGGGTCAAAAGTTTGGACACCCCGGCCCCCCAGTACTGTGTGTAATGGAGCCACGGGTCAAAAGTTTGGACACCCCCGAACGGCCAGAGCAACCTAGCGTGCATAGCTGATTGATGTATTTGCACGTTGCGTAGCAACGTGCAAACACCATTTAATCAAATTTATGCATATACATCACCTAGCAACCACCTAGAAACACCATAGCAACCACCCTGGATACCATAGCAACACCTTAGCAACCGCCTAGCAACACCCTAGCAACCACCTAGCAACACCTTAGCAACCACCCCGGATACCATAGCAACACCTAAGCAACCGCCTGGCAACACCTTAGCAACCACCTAGCAACCACCTAGCAACACCTTAGCAACCACCCCGGATACCATAGCAACTGCCTAGCAACACCCTAGCAACCACCTAGCAACACCTTAGCAACCACTCCGGATACCATAGCAACACCTTAGCAACCGCCTAGCAACCACCTAGCAACACCTTAGCAACCACCCCAGATACCATAGCAACACCTTAGCAACCGCCTAGCAACACCTTAGCAACCACCTAGCAACACCTTAGCAACCACCCCGGATACCATAGCAACACCTTAGCAACCGCCTAGCAACACCCTAGCAACCACCTAGCAACACCTTAGCAACCACCCCAGATACCATAGCAACACCTTAGCAACCGCCTAGCAACACCTTAGCAACCACCTAGCAACCACCTAGCAACACCTTAGCAACCACCCCGGATACCATAGCAACACCTTAGCAACCGCCTAGCAACACCCTAGCAACAACCTAGCAACCACCTAGCAACACCTTAGCAACCACCCCGGATACCATAGCAACACCTTAGCAACCGCCTAGCAACACCCTAGCAACCACCTAGCAACACATTAGCAACCACCCCGGATACCATAGCAACACCTTAGCAACCGCCTAGCAACACCCTAGCAACCACCTAGCAACATCTTAGCAACCACCCTGGATACCAAAGCAACACCTTAGCAACCGCCTAGCAACACCTTAGCAACCACCTAGCAACCACTTAGCAACACCTTAGCAACCACCCCGGATACCATAGCAACACCTTAGCAACCGCCTAGCAACCACCTAGCAACCACCTAGCAACACCTTAGCAACCACCCCGGATACCATAGCAACACCTTAGCAACCGCCTAGCAACCACCTAGCAACCACCTAGCAACCACCTAGCAACATCTTAGCAACCACCCCGGATACCATAGCAACACCTTAGCAACCACCTAGCAACACCTTAGCAACCACCTAGCAACACCTTAGCAGATACCAGCCAGCACTGCAATCACACTCGCAGTTTCTGTAGGAACTGCAATCTAGTTCCACCTGTTTTTTGTCCGGTTAACTAGTGCCGCAGTTTTCGAAATATCGACTTCGTTCAAAAGAGAAAACGTGCGTCCATATCGGGAATGGTGGGCTTGTATACAGCTTTCCGATCGGACTTACGTTTTTCGTAAAAACTTCGTAAGTACGCGTTTTTTTGACCATTGAAAATGAATGGGCAGAACTTTGCACGCCCGTGGACGTCGCAATTTTTGAAATACGAAGATGAAACCAATTGAGGACCTGTAGAACTTATTGAGCTCTTTCCGAAAATATGCGTTACGAAAAGTTACGACGTACGGATTTCGTACGATTGTCGTACGAAGTGGCCCCATTGGAATGAATGGGGCCAATCGGAGGACGGCAGCTAGATCGAAGGACAGGTAGCTAGAACTCCAGTACTGTGTGTAATGGAGCAGCTATGGGATAAAACAGCATTAGGTCAAAAGTTTGGACACCCCGGCACCCCAGTACTGTGTGTAATGGAGCCACGGGTCAAAAGTTTGGACACCCCGGCCCCCCAGTACTGTGTGTAATGGAGCCACGGGTCAAAAGTTTGGACACCCCCGAACGGCCAGAGCAACCTAGCGTGCATAGCTGATTGATGTATTTGCACGTTGCGTAGCAACGTGCAAACACCATTTAATCAAATTTATGCATATACATCACCTAGCAACCACCTAGAAACACCATAGCAACCACCCTGGATACCATAGCAACACCTTAGCAACCGCCTAGCAACACCCTAGCAACCACCTACCAACCACTTAGCAACACCTTAGCAACCTCCCCGGATACCATAGCAACCGCCTAGCAACACCCTAGCAACCACCTAGCAACACCTTAGCAACCACTCCGGATACCATAGCAACACCTTAGCAACCGCCTAGCAACACCCTAGCAACCACCTAGCAACCACCTAGCAACACCTTAGCAACCACCCCGGATACCATAGCAACACCTTAGCAACCGCCTAGCAACACCCTAGCAACCACCTAGCAACCACCTAGCAACACCTTAGCAACCACCCAGGATACCATAGCAACACCTTAGCAACCGCCTAGCAACACCCTAGCAACCACCTAGCAACCACCTAGCAACACCTTAGCAACCACCCCGGATACCATAGCAACACCTTAGCAACCGCCTAGCAACACCCTAGCACCCACCTAGCAACACCTTAGCAACCACCCCGGATACCATAGCAACACCTTAGCAACCGCCTAGCAACACCCTAGCAACCACCTAGCAACCACCTAGCAACCACCTAGCAACACCTTAGCAACCACCCCGGATACCATAGCAACACCTTAGCAACCGCCTAGCAACACCCTAGCAACCACCTAGCAACCACCTAGCAACACCTTAGCAACCACCCCGGATACCATAGCAACACCTTAGCAACCGCCTAGCAACACCCTAGCAACCACCTAGCAACCACCTAGCAACACCTTAGCAACCACCCCGGATACCATAGCAACACCTTAGCAACCGCCTAGCAACACCCTAGCAACCACCTAGCAACACCTTAGCAACCACCCCGGATACCATAGCAACACCTTAGCAACCGCCTAGCAACACCCTAGCAACCACCTAGCAACACCTTAGCAACCATCCTGGATACCATAGCAACACCTTAGCAACCGCCTAGCAATACCTTAGCAACCACCTAGCAACATCTTAGCAACCACCCCGGATACCACAGCAACACCTTAGCAACCACCTAGCAACACCTTAGCAACCACCTAGCAACACCTTAGCAGATACCAGCCAGCACTGCAATCACACTCGCAGTTTCTGTAGGAACTGCAATCTAGTTATTATTATTATTCCACCTGTTTTTTGTCCGGTTAACTAGTGCCGCAGTTTTCGAAATATCGACTTCGTTCAAAAGAGAAAACGTGTGTCCATATCGGGAATGGTGGGCTTGTATACAGCTTTCCGATCGGACTTACGTTTTTCGTAAAAACTTCGTAAGTACGCGTTTTTTTGACCATTGAAAATGAATGGGCAGAACTTTGCACGCCCGTGGACGTCGCAATTTTTGAAATACGAAGATGAAACCAATTGAGGACCTGTAGAACTTATTGAGCTCTTTCCGAAAATATGCGTTACGAAAAGTTACGTCGTACGGATTTCGTACGAATGTCGTACGAAATGGCCCCATTGGAATGAATGGGGCCAATCGGAGGACGGCAGCTAGATCGAAGGACAGGTAGCTAGAACTCCAGTACTGTGTGTAATGGAGCAGCTATGGGATAAATCAGCGTTAGGTCAAAAGTTTGGACACCCCGGCCCCCCCCAGTACTGTGTGTAATGGAGCCATGGGTCAAAAGTTTGGACACCCCGGCCCCCCAGTACTGTGTGTAATGGAGCCACGGGTCAAAAGTTTGGACACCCCCGAACGGCCAGAGCAACCTAGCGTGCATAGCTGATTGATGTATTTGCACGTTGCGTAGCAACGTGCAAACACCATTTAATCTAATTTATGCATATAAATCACCTAGCAACCACCTAGAAACACCATAGCAACCACCACAGATACCATAGCAACACCTTAGCAACCGCCTAGCAACACCATAGCAACCACCTAGCAACCATCTAGCAACACCTTAGCAACCACCCCAGATACCATAGCAACACCTTAGCAACCCCCTAGCAACACCCTAGCAACCACCTAGCAACACCTTAGCAACCACCCCGGATACCATAGCAACACCTTAGCAACCGCCTAGCAACACCCTAGCAACCACCTAGCAACCACCTAGCAACACCTTAGCAAACACCCCGGATACCATAGCAACACCTTAGCAACCGCCTAGCAACACCCTAGCAACCACCTAGCAACCACCTAGCAACACCTTAGCAACCACCCCGGATACCATAGCAACACCTTAGCAACCGCCTAGCAACACCCTAGCAACCACCTAGCAACCACCTAGCAACACCTTAGCAACCACCCCGGATACCATAGCAACACCTTAGCAACCGCCTAGCAACACCCTAGCAACCACCTAGCAACCACCTAGCAACACCTTAGCAACCGCCTAGCAACACCCTAGCAACCACCTAGCAACCACCTAGCAACACCTTAGCAACCACCCCGGATACCATAGCAACACCTTAGCAACCGCCTAGCAACACCCTAGCAACCACCTAGCAACACCTTAGCAACCACCCCGGATACCATAGCAACACCTTACCAACCGCCTAGCAACACCCTAGCAACCACCTAGCAACACCTTAGCAACCACCCCGGATACCATAGCAACACCTTAGCAACCGCCTAGCAACACCCTAGCAACCACCTAGCAACACCTTAGCAACCACCCCGGATACCATAGCAACACCTTAGCAACCGCCTAGCAACACCCTAGCAACCACCTAGCAACACCTTAGCAACCACCCCGGATACCATAGCAACACCTTAGCAACCGCCTAGCAACACCTTAGCAACCACCTAGCAACACCTTAGCAACCACCCCGGATACCATAGCAACACCTTAGCAACCGCCTAGCAACACCTTAGCAACCACCTAGCAACACCTTAGCAACCACCCCGGATACCATAGCAACACCTTAGCAACACCCTAGCAACCACCTAGCAACCACCTAGCAACACCTTAGCAACCACCCCGGATACCATAGCAACACCCTAGCAACCACCTAGCAACACCTTAGCAACCACCCCGGATACCATAGCAACACCTTAGCAACCGCCTAGCAACACCTTAGCAACCACCTAGCAACCACCTAGCAACACCTTAGCAACCACCCCGGATACCATAGCAACACCTTAGCAACCGCCTAGCAACACCTTAGCAACCACCTAGCAACCACCTAGCAACACCTTAGCAACCACCCTGGATACCATAGCAACACCTTAGCAACCGCCTAGCAACACCTTAGCAACCACCTAGCAACACCTTAGCAACCACCCCAGATACCATAGCAACACCTTAGCAACCGCCTAGCAACACCTTAGCAACCACCTAGCAACCACTTAGCAACACCTTAGCAACCACCCCGGATACCATAGCCACACCTTAGCAACCACTTAGCAACACCTTAGCAACACCATAGCAGATACCAGCCAGCACTGCAATCACACTCGCAGTTTCTGTAGGAACTGCAATCTAGTTCCACCTGTTTTTTGTCCGGTTAACTAGTGCCGCAGTTTTCGAAATATCGACTTCGTTCAAAAGAGAAAACGTGCGTCCATATCGGGAATGGTGGGCTTGTATACAGCTTTCCGATCGGACTTACGTTTTTCGTAAAAACTTCGTAAGTACGCGTTTTTTTGCCCATTGAAAATGAATGGGCAGAACTTTGCACGCCCGTGGACGTCGTAATTTTTGAAATACGAAGATGAAACCAATTGAGGACCTGTAGAACTTATTGAGCTCTTTCCGAAAATATGCGTTACGAAAAGTTACGACGTACGGATTTCGTACGATTGTCGTACGAAGTGGCCCCATTGGAATGAATGGGGCCAATCGGAGGACGGCAGCTAGATCGAAGGACAGGTAGCTAGAACTCCAGTACTGTGTGTAATGGAGCAGCTATGAGATAAATCAGCGTTAGGTCAAAAGTTTGGACACCCCGGCCCCCCCCAGTACTGTGTGTAATGGAGCCACGGGTCAAAAGTTTGGACACCCCGGCCCCCCAGTACTGTGTGTAATGGAGCCACGGGTCAAAAGTTTGGACACCCCCGAACGGCCAGAGCAACCTAGCGTGCATAGCTGATTGATGTATTTGCACGTTGCGTAGCAACGTGCAAACACCATTTAATCAAATTTATGCATATACATCACCTAGCAACCACCTAGAAACAGCATAGCAACCACCCTGGATACCATAGCAACACCTTAGCAACCACCTAGCAACACCTTAGCAACCACCTAGCAACCATCTAGCAACACCTTAGCAACCACCCCGGATACCATAGCAACACCTTAGCAACCGCCTAGCAACACCCTAGCAACACCTTAGCAACCACCTAGCAACACCTTAGCAACCACCCCGGATACCATAGCAACACCTTAGCAACCGGCTAGCAACACCTTAGCAACCACCTAGCAACACCTTAGCAGATACCAGCCAGCACTGCAATCACACTCGCAGTTTCTGCAGGAACTGCAATCTAGTTATAGCTGCTCCTTTATTCACTCTAAAGATTATAAACTATTATAATACTGTATATCTCTTACAACACTAGATCAGTTTACTTGATTTACTTGTAATTAGTTACTTTCCACCTCTGCAAATATATATAAGAGTTTCTGTAGCATTCCCATTAGAATAACGGCGTTAGTCTTTACTGATTCAGTGACAATTTATTGCTGACAATCTTGTAGACAGCTTGAAGAAACAAAAATAAAAAATAAGCTAACATAAATCTGCTTAAAAGCTTGTGCCTCAATGAATAAAAAAAATAAACTAACAAAAAATAACATAAGAGCTCCTGCCTCAACAAACGGGCTCTGTCCGTGCTGCTTCCTGTTCACGCTTTACCCAGTAACTTTGTAGGCCATCAAAATAAAAGTCAATACATTTTAACGAGAATAAATCTATTTATTAACTCAATAAATGTTCTTAATACACCTTAAGGGTTATTCACAGTTTATCAGCTTTAAAAACTCAGTTATTTATCATTTAATTTATGATTTTCTCCCCAATTTAGAAGGCCATGCAATTACCCAACCACCTTACTAGAACTCATCCATTACGAGTTTTTAGAGTTCAGTACTAATTTGTATAAAATGTGTACATACTGAATTTGAGTTAGCTATGGGACATTTCATTAACAGAATGTGTGATAATTATAAGATAAATATATAAAAATAGTTTTTTGTTGATTTTTTTTTGTCTTTTTAACCCTAATCTATTGAATTTAAAAATAAGTTTATTCTCATTAAAATGTATTGTTTCTGAGTTACTATGTTACTATAATTTGTGTAATAAACTGTATTTATAAATGATATGGTAATGTTTTGTTTCTTTGCCTTTTTTCTTTCTTTTTTTACTATCATTCACCATAAGTGAAGTACTTCAGTATGTTGGTAAAAAAAATAAACTGTTAATAATCATAATGGTGTATTAAAAACATATATTGAATTTATAAATAGGTTTATTCTTGTTAGAATGTGTTGTTTCTGAGTTCTAATGCATTTTCTAAGAACCTAAAGGCATGTTATTTAGTTTGTAAAAACGGGACTTTTATTTTGAAGGCCCACAGAGTTACTGGGTAAAGCGCAAATAGGAAGCAGCAGGCACTGAGCTCAGCACTCAGTTTAGCCCCTGATTGTTGAGGCAGGAGCTCTTATGTTGTTTTTTGTCAGTTTATTTTTTATTTTTGTTTGTTGAGGCACAAGCTCTTACTCTGGTTTTACATTTTTGTTGTTGTTTCTTCAAGCTACAAGATTGTCAACAATAAATTGTCACTGAATCATCAGTAAAGACTCACGCCGTTATTCTGATGGGAATGCTACAGAAACTCATATATATATTTGGCAGTATTTCATCAGTAATAAAAAGGGAATTGTTCATGACTTTACTTTAGGGTCCACAAACATGATATATTACTCATGAAGTATCAGTAACAAATGTTTAACATATAATGCATTTACAATCACTTTCAGTCATGTTTATATAACTTATTAATTATTACAAATACACTGGGGAAAATAACATAATATACTTATATATAAAAGCAAGTTAATGGATGTGCTCTTTTACCTTTTACCAATGTAACAGCCTCAGATGTCTTGTTGCTTTTACAAATAAATATGACATAACAATAAAACAATAAAGAGTATTAAACTCTCCTGCCAACTAATCTTCTTGGAATTAGCAGTAAGTCATCTACAGGTATGTGTGTATAATAGTAATAGAAGTGGCAGCATTCTGGAGAAGATGACAGGATGGACATGCATGTGTCTGTGTTGTATACTCAAAAATATAAGTGTGTTTTTGTATGTATGATTTTAAATGATATCATTCTATAAAATATGAAAGGATGGAACTAAAAAAAAGAAACCATGTGCATTAAGAAGGCAGATGTTTTACAGAATTATATGAGGAAGGGAATGTGGGATGTCAAATGGAAACCACATGCTTAATTAACATATTAATTACTGGTATATTCAAATAGTGTACAACGCTTTCATTCATTCATTCATTCATACACACATTAGTTAATGGTGAGGAATTTAACCTTGCAGTTATTAATATGTGATTCATTCATTTGTTCCTGCTTAATGCATACTTACTTACTGATGAGCTCATTCTTAATGAATGCTTTAATTAATGTCATGTCATGTACCATTATTATAAAGTGTTACCCAGTTTTCATGCATCTTGGCATGTTCTCCTCCACCAGTCTTAGACAGTGCTTTTGGATAATTTATTGCTGATGTAAAAATGTAAGCAGTTCAGTTTGGTTTGATGGTTTGTGAACATCCATCTTCCTCTTCATAATATTCCAGAGGTTTTCAGTTTGGTCAAATTAAAGAATGTATAATTTTAAGTGGTCTTTTATTTTTCTCCAGAGCTGAATAAAAAAAATACTTTGAAATTAAAAAATATTATAATCTCGGTGGCACAGAGGCGCAGTGGTTAGCGCTGTTGTGTCACATCCTTAATGAATGCCTTAATTAAAATCATGTCATGTACCATTATTATAAAGTGTTACCGAAAACTGTGATTAAAAACCAGGGTTAATCCACCAAATATTGATTTCTGAACTCTTAAAACTTTGTGAATATAAACATGTTTCCTTTGCATTATTTGAGGTCTGAAAGCTCTGGATGTTTTTTGTTATTTCAGTCGTTTCTCATTTTCTGCAAATAAATATTTTTATTTGGAATTTGGGAGAAATGTTGTCTGTAGTTTATAGAGTAAAACAACAATGTTCATTTGACTCAAGCCTATACTTATAATTAGCAAAATCAGAGAAAATGAGGTGGTTTCTAAATTTTACAAGAGTTGTATGTGATTGAAAATATTCTATTTGTCTGAAATTCACAAAATGCAAAAGTAATTTTTCAATATTTGTAAATAATCATCTGAAGTAAAGGACAGAACAGTATGTAAATACGGCAGCTGCTTTTACCATGAACCCGGCGACTCTGCAAGTTCTCTCACTTATAAATTATGGAGGGGTCTGAAATTTTCATCTTAGGTGTATGTCCACTGTGAGAGACATAATCTAAAAAAAATCCGAAAATCACAATGTATGATTTTTTAATAAGTTATTTATGTGTTACAGCTGCAAATAAGTATTTAAATACCTGCCAATCAGCAAAAATTATGGCCCTCAAAGACCTGTTAGTCCGCCTCTAAAAAGTTCACGTCGACTCCACTTATAATTCTAAATTAGACGCACCTGTTTGAAGTTCGTTAGCTGCATAAAGACACCCGTCCTCCCCACACAATCAGTAAGACTCCAACTACTAACATGGCTAAGAACAAAGAGCTGTCCAAAGATACCAGAGACAAAATTGTAGACATAAGGCTGGAAAGGGCTACGGGGAAATTGCCAAACAGCTTGGTGAAAAAGATCAACTGTTGGAGCAATTATTAGAAAATGAAAGAAGCTTAACATGACTGTCAATCTCTCTCATACTGGAGCTTCAGCCCAGAACTACACGGGAGGAGCTGGCCAATGACCTGAAGAGAGCTGGCACCACTGTTTCCAAGGTTACTGTGGGTAAAATACACTAACTGTACGTTCACACCGAACGCGATAAAATCGCTCTGTGTCGCCTGTCCAACAGGCGATAAGTTGCTTGGGGGCGTGTCTCACTCGGAACGAGCTGTCGCTGGTGGGCGTTTTCCAAATACGGCACATACAGAAACAAGGGTTCAGCCTCTCTACACAATTCCTAAACATTAAAAACTTTTATAACTATTTTTAAGTACAATTATTTAACATAATTATTTCATATTACAATAAATGGGTTTACTTAAATATAATACATTGTTTTCCTTAATGTAGTAAATCATTCTCTTAATTTGTCCATAATTTCAAATATTGTTAACTTAATGTATTAAATAAATTCTTGTAATTAATATGTTTACTTAAATATATTAAATCATCCTCTTGATTTAATAAACAGTCTTTCTCTTAATTTAATAAATAATTCCCTCAGTTTTAATAAATTTTTCTGTAAAATGTAATGAATAATTCCCTCAGTTTTACCTAAATCGTTTCAAATTCCATACCTCAGTTTGAACAAATTGTTACGTTAAATGTATTAATTACTTTCTTCAGTTGTAATAAATCATTATGTTAACTTTAATAAATAATTCCCTTTGTTTCAATAAAAGGTTCTGTTAATTAAAAAAAAATATTGCCTTAGTTGTCATAAATCGTTCTGTTAATTTATAAATAATTTCCTCAGTTTAATATATAGTTTTCTATTAAATAAGGTAATTCTGTAAGGATAGTACTATACTGGGGTAGCTGCTGGTGTAGTGGAGTATTTTACCTCAGATCAGCTCAGTGCAGTTCTGTTCTTTCCGTTTTGCTGGTGGAATAAATCTTCAGTAGGAACCGAAAATCAGAGCAGTGATTTCAGGCCGGACATATGAGAATCTGTTTCTGATTGGTAGTCGCCGCCGCGCGTCGCTGCTCATTTGCATAAAGTTAAGTTCTGGTCAACTCTCTCGCGTCGCTCAAACCGCCCGCTTCGCATCGCGCCGCGCCGCGTCGCTGCCTGTCGCCCAGTGTCGCTCGCTCTCATTGAAAATGAATGACTTCCGGCTGCTTTGTCGCTCGCGTCGCTTTCGGTGTGGACGCATAGTTTAAAGTCATGCATGGCGAAGGTTCCCCTGCTTAAATCAGCACACGTTCAGGCCCTTCTTAAGTTTGCCCATGACCATTTAGATGATCCAGAGGAGTCATGAGAGAAAGTTCTGTGGTCAGATGAGACCAAAATAGAACTTTTTGGTCTTAATTCCACTCGGCTTGTTTGAAGGACAAAGAATAATGAGTACCATCCCAAAAACACCATCCTTTCTGTGGTGGAAAATAATGACAGGATGGAATAAACTGCAGAGTCTCTGAGTCTTGATCAGAATGAGTAACAAGATTTATTGAGAAGACACGCGTATGAATACAGAGTGATCTCCTCCCTTGCAAGAGTCCCATGCTCTCTTTATACCCCACCCTTACTATCTTGCTTTCCCAATTATGGGCACAGTGCCACCATTGTGACACGTCAACTTCTTCTGACAAATGGTATGACATAATCCCTTAGTGGGCATATCAGACTGGTTCTCAAAACACTGCAAGCAGAAAGGAAGATGACCCTGGCGCCAGAATTTGTAGACAGAACAGCTGTGACGTGCATTCCTTAACATACACACACACACATAGACACATACTGCTCTCCCCAGATAGAAAAACTCCCACTCAGCATCTCAGAACACATTATCATCGCATGGAACAAAAAGTAATATCATTAATAGTCGTCATGGTTTATGAATTATCACACGTCATTGATTATGAATCATTTCAATAAACACCTTCCATCACACTCCCCCCTTTGATTCTGAATCAATAATTATAATTTTACAGATAATTTTCTTTACCTTCATCAAACAAACGGTCTAGCCCAAATGCAGTATCTAACTCTATTGTATCTACTGCAACTTGCAGGAACTGGCCTTTCTTCTGCATATGGCGGAACAAAAATTAATAGATATATATTAGAAAAGAGTAAAAGTACATCAACAAATAAAATCTCGATAGGTCAACACATTCGCAACCCAGAGAGAGAGAGAGAGAGAGAGAGAGAGAGAGACAGAAAGAAAGAGAAATAACCTAAAGCCAGTCGAGGGCCAGAGAGAATTCCTCATACTTCATCCAAGCAGTTATACATTTTGCAAATGACATGTGATTGTACAGAACTTATCAATATGATTACGTCAGCAGAGTCCAGTTAACAGCATGTTGTCCAGTTTTAATGACGTGATTAGCTCCAGCCCGTCTGAGCAACAAGTTCTTATCATGATGTTCGGCACTGTGTCCTTCATGAACACAGCAGACAGTCCTTAAGTGTCCTAGAGTCTGTGAGAAGATGAGACAGAGGAAAAGAGTGGATGGAAAGATCTTCTGGCTATCTGAGGAGAGGTTTCCAGCACTTCACTCAGATAACTTGTTGTCTCCTAGTTCATATGCACTGGTCCCAGAACAGCAGAACAGCAGTGAAGCTTCTCTGCCACTCAGGGTCACGTTCTCCTCACAGCTCTCATTGTTGATGAAAACACTCTGACCTTCCCGATTCCTGAAAAAGTAAAAACAACCTCCAAAGCCTTGTGTCGCCGTGACAGTTAAAAAGAGAGCAGAGATCATAAGGTTATTAAGTGAATTATAAAGTGAACAGTAGAAATAATAACTGTATATATAAATGTATAAAACATTTAAGAATAAGAGTGTGAAGGTGTGGTTATCTCCAATCACACCCTTCACTCCCCGCTTCTAGACCAAATGGAATCATCCAAGATTCCATGATGGTCTACATAACGCCTAAGAAGCCCCGGGAGTAATGACAAGTGTCCGCATACAGAGTATGAGAACAAGTGTTTCTTCATCTCAGCTGTGGACATGCTGGGGCCTATTGCACACCAGTCCCCACGCCGGACTCTCCCTGCCTCGTTATGCCCACCATGGATCTGAGAAGATTCATAAACAAATGTTTACTACATTAACTTCCACTTTTTTTTTTTTTTTTTTTTTTCTCCCAGAATTACAACATGAAGTTTAAAAGTGTTAAAATCAAGTCATGTTTTTCAACATTGTCACTGTTTCGCTCTAGACTATAGAATACATAGTCTCAACATTTATTTATCAAATGCCTTCTTATTTTCTTTTAACCTTTCACATTGTCTAATTTAATCTTCAACCATAATAATGTATATATTTTTATACATTAATTAGACATTTTCTTACACTAGATGCTGAGAAGCTGATCTACACCTTTGTTTTGATTAGACTATTGTAATGCATTATTCTCTGGATTACAATTATTATTCTCTCCAATTTACAAATTACATATTGGTCAGAATGCTGCAGCTACAGTTCTAACTCACACATAAAAAAAGAGAAGATTATTTAGATTGGATTTTAATATTCATTTAGTGTAAAAAGTGTAAAAATCTCTTAATGGCTGTCACACAAGACCAGACAGTGGGATCCAAACGCAGGTTTATTAATAATAGTCACAAAAATTAACCAGGCAAACAAATCAGGCAAGGGAAATCCAAAAATCGAAGTCAAAAAACGGAACAAGATCAGTATAACCAGAATTCACACGATATAACAAGAAATGCTTCGAAATGCTGTAGAGAAAACAAACAAGACGTCGCACCTCTGCTCAGGTGCGGTGTCCTTAAATAGAGAGAGAATTAGATCAGAAGCAAAACAGGTGTGCAAGTTAATACTGAGGAGAGAGCGACCTCCTGTGTCTGGGAGGCGAACCGCCAGGGTCAATCGTGACATCACCCCCCTCCTGACGGTCGGCTCCCGCCGACTCTCTAACTCTACGCCGGGGGCGACCCCTGGGTCTGGGAGCTGGCCGATTGGGATGATCCCTATGAAAATCAGATATCAAAGAAGGGTCAAGGATGTCACAGGCTGGAACCCAAGACCGTTCTTCCGGACCGTAACCCTCCCAGTCCACTAGATAGAAGAGTCGACCCCTACGGAGCTTGGAGTCCAAAAGAGAGTTTACACTATAGGCGGGAGCACCATCAATGTCCAGCGGGGGCGGAGGCTCAGTCACTGACCCTGGGTTCTGTAAAGAAGAAGAAACAGGTTTGAGCAGAGAGACATGGAAAGTGGGAGCAATACGATAATTTGCTGGCAGGGCTAACTGATAAGACACGGGTGTAACCTGTTTGACAATTCTAAAGGGGCCTATAAAGCGAGGACTTAACTTCTTTGAGGGAAGTTTCAGTTTCAAATCTCTTGTAGACAACCAGACCCTTTGTCCAATTTGGAAGTTTGGAGCTGCCCTTCTTCTTCAATCAGCCTGAGTCTTCATCCGACGAACAGCACGCTGGAGCCGCACATGAGCCTCCTCCCAGGTTTGTTCACTCCTCTCCTTCCACTCAGTAACTGTAGGAATATGACTAGATTCTGTGTCAAAAGGGAGAAATGGGGGTTGGTATCCCAAAACACACTGAAAAGGTGTTAGTCCGGAGGAGGAGCTGATCAAAGAATTTTGAGCATATTCCGCCCAAAGGATGAAGGAACTCCAATCATTTTGATTGCGAGAACAATAGGAGCGTAAAAAACGTCCAATCTCCTGGTTAAGTCTTTCTACTTGGCCATTTGAATTAGGGTGATATCCTGAAGTAAGGCTTACATGAATGTTAAGTGTTTTACAAAAATCATGCCATACTCGGGAGGTAAACTGCGGGCCCCTGTCAGATACAATGTCCTCTGGTAATCCGAAAAATCTAAACACATTCTCCAACAAAGCTTCTGCTGTCTCCCAAGCAGTGGGGAGTTTTTTGAGTGGGATTAGCCGGCAAGATTTGGAGAATCGGTCTATAATGACAAGAATGGTGGTGTAACCCCTAGAGGGAGGCAAGTCAGTGATAAAGTCTATGCCTAAGTGTGACCATGGGCGACGTGGGATTTCTAAAGGCACTAATAAACCTGCAGGAGGTGAACGGGGCGTTTTACACTGAGCACAGGTTTCACAATTTTGTACATAATGTGCAACATCCTCCATAGAAGAGGGCCACCAGTACTTGCGGTGTAGTACCTCAGCAGTGCGAACTATACCTGGATGACCAGAACTGGGAGTGGAATGTACCAAATTGAGAACACGGTTACGCAGGGAAGTAGGGACGAACGATTTCCCGACTGGACAATTCTCTGGGGTGGGTTCATTTGCCAATTCTAGTTGGATCTCAGTATCAATATCCCAAACTACCGGAGCTACAACACAAGAGGGGGACAGGATGGTCTCATGTTTGCTACTGTTAGCCTGGTCGGAGTCTGAGAACATACGGGAGAGAGCATCTGCCTTAACATTCTTAGAGCCTGGACGATAGGTCACTGAAAAGTCGAAACGGTTGAAAAATAACGACCAACGAGCCTATCTAGAGTTCAATCGTTTGGCTGTTCTAATATACTCTAAATTACAATGATCAGTGTATACTACAAATGGGTGGCTAGCTCCCTCTAGCCAGTGACGCCATTCTTCTAAGGTGTATTTCATGGCTAGAAGCTCTCTGTTTCCAATGTCATAGTTCCTTTCCGCATCGCTAAGCTTACGAGAAAAGTATGCGCAAGGATGCAATTTGAGTGGGATGCCTGAGCGTTGTGATAGTACAGCCCCTACTCCTGTATCTGATGCATCAACTTCCACCTCAAAAGGTAACTCTGGATTAGGGTGTCTAAGTATGGGAGCAGTGGTAAACTTGGTTTTTAGAGCTAAAAAAGCCTGTTCTGCAGCTGTAGACCAATTGAGGGTTTTGCTTTTACCCTTGAGCATGGTGGTGAGTGGGGCAGCAGTGGAGCTAAACCCTCTAATGAATCGCCTATAAAAGTTGGCAAACCCCAAAAAACGCTGTAACTCCTTGACTGTCTTGGGTCTGGGCCAGTTTACAACTGCACTAACCTTGTCAGAGTTCATACTTACTCCTCCAGGCTGAATGTTGTACCCCAAAAATGATAGTTCATGCACATGAAACAGGCATTTCTCAGCTTTGACAAACAACTGGTTACTAAGGAGACGCTTTAACACTGCTCTAACATGGTTAATATGTTCCTCGAGAGTGGAGGAGTAAATTAAGATGTCGTCTATAAATACTATGACCCATCTGTCAATCATGTCCCTGAGCACCTCATTTACAAAAGCTTGGAAAACTGAGGGGGCCATAGCCAGGCCATATGGCATCACAAGGTACTCATAATGCCCCCTAGTGGTGACAAAGGCGGTCTTCCATTCATCTCCTGCCCTAATGCGAATTAAATTGTACGCGCTTCTGAGATCAAGTTTCGTGAAAATCTTTGCATTTCTCAACTTTTCTAGTGCTGAGGGGACCAAGGGCAAGGGGTATGGGTATTTCACTGAGATAGCATTAAGACCTCTATAATCAATGCATGGGCGAAGGCCTCCGTCTTTTTTTTCAACAAAAAAAAACCCTGCAGCGCAAGGTGAAGTGGAGGGTCTAATGTGGCCCATAGCAAGAGCCTCATCTATGTAAGTTTCTAGGGCCTGGGTTTCTGGTTCTGATAAGGGATACACCCTGCTGCGTGGAGGCATAGTGTTGGGAAGGAGATCTATGGCACAATCCCATGGTCTGTGTGGGGGAAGTTTAGTGGCGCGTTCTTTACTAAATACCTCCCTTAGATCATAATAACAAGCAGGGCTGTTAATGGGATTAAGTAACTCTGGACTCTCTACAGAAGTGGCAAAACAATTAATAGACATACAGTGCCCAAGACAAAAGTCACTCCATTTAGTAATTTCTCCGATTTTCCAAGAGATCAAGGGGTCATGTAGGGCTAACCAGGGGTACCCCAAGATTATGGGATGTTCGGGAGAGTCAATAATTAAAAAAGTCAATCTTTCTTCATGAAAGAGGCCAATTTGCATTACCAGTTCATCTGTACTTTTGGAAACAGTTCCTTGCCCCAGTGGTCTTCCATCCAAGGCTTTGATCCTGAGCTGAGTGACCATGGCTTGAAGTGGTACTTGCAGTTGCTTGGCCAGATTCACATCCATGAAGTTCCCTGCTGCTCCCGAGTCTACAAGGGCTGAAACAAAAAACTTGTCTGAACCCACAGCAATCTGAACTTTCAACATCATATGTTTAGGAGTAACAGAGATTTGAGTCAGACTCACCTCTGCCGCCCCAGTAGCACTGGGACGGACGGGGCAGGAAGCGCAGATATGGCCGGCATGGCCGCAGTATAAACATAGACCTTGCCTGCGTCGGCGGAGCTTCTCCTCTGGAGTGAGGCGTGCTCTTCCCAGCTGCATGGGCTCTGCTTCACACTGGGGGGCGGGGGTGGAGAGGCTGGCGCTGGTGAGTGGTCTCGGCTCTCGTGTTAGTCTGCGTTTGCCTCGCAGCAAATTATCCATGGAAATGGCTGTCTGAATGAACTGATCCAGAGTCAGTTCCTGCCCGCGAAAAACGAGTTCAGCCTGAAGGTCCTCCCTTAACTCTCGCTGAAACACAGTGAGCAGCGCGGGTTCGCTCCACCCACTGCCGGCTGCGAGCGTGCGAAAATCTAGGGCGTAACTAGCCGCAGAACGGGTGCCTTGTCTGAGCTCGCACAGTCTTAAGCCCACCTCTTTTCCGGCGGCCGGGTGATCAAACACTGCTTTGAACTGCGACAAAAACTCGGATTCTGAGCATAACACTGAACTATTAGAAGACCACAGGGCAGTAGCCCACTCCTTGGCCTTACCGGTAAGTAGTGACATGACAAAATGAATCTTGTCCGTCTCAGAGGGAAATTGGTGTGCGTTGTGGTTAATGTACAGAGTGCATTGCATTAGAAAGCTCTTACAAGTGTCCGGAGAGCCGTCGTAGCGTTCAGGAACAGCTATAAAAGCGGAGGAGGAGGGGGGGTTAGCCAGCGCCTCATTAGCAACAGCTTGTCCTGCCTCAGCCACCGGTTGTTGTTCTGTTGTGGGGGAAGCAATGCGCTGTAACACACCTTGGACCAGCTGAACTAGTTCCTCCAACTTCTGCTCCTGGTTGGCCATCCGCTGTTCCATTCCTGCTGGATCCATGCTCGGCGACGTCTTATGTCACACAAGACCAGACAGTGGGATCCAAACGCAGGTTTATTAATAATAGTCACAAAAATTAACCAGGCAAACAAATCAGGCAAGGGAAATCCAAAAATCGAAGTCAAAAAACGGAACAAGATCAGTATAACCAGAATTCACACGATATAACAAGACGTCGCACCTCTGCTCAGGTGCGGTGTCCTTAAATAGAGAGAGAATTAGATCAGAAGCAAAACAGGTGTGCAAGTTAATACTGAGGAGAGAGCGACCTCCTGTGTCTGGGAGGCGAACCGCCAGGGTCAATCGTGACAATGGCTTAGCAGCTAAGTATATATCAGGACTCCTGACAGATCGACAATTCCAGCTCATTTGTTGAGAACATTTAACGTTGCCTTTTGTATTTATGCACCAAAGATTTGTAACTCTCTATCAGTTTATATCCATCAGGGATCACCTAGTTCTTCCTTTGAAGCCCATCTAAAACTTATTTGTGCACTTCAGATTAATCTTAGTTGTATTTATTTTAAAATAGTTTGTTATGTGCCCAACATTCTTAATGCCAATCTATAGACCCACAATCCTCAACTTTACACATACTCAGAAATCCTTAAAGCATTGCTCATAATATTTATTCTTATTGGTGCTGTTATTTGAGGGTTCAGTTCCTCCAAAACTCTGATGAGTATGATGCAGTCAGTGCATTTCCTCTATATCCTTTGTAAACTTATTTTCCATCTGTTAACCTGAGTCTAAAAAACATTTGGCTGATGTTAGAATTTTAATGTGTGTGGAGTTGTGTCCACAAGCTGTTGTAGGGATGGTCCACCTAAGTTTAGACTAACTAGTTCCTATGACAGTGATTTTGAAGCTATGAGCTGCAGTGGTCCTGTTAGAAGTCATTAGCCTAATATTTATTTTCCTTGTTCAGTTCCAATATATATTTTTGCGAACTGTGCTACCTGTAAATTAATTGCAAAAAATAAAAACATATTTAAGTTTCACTTGTTTGGCATAGTTGCAAGACTGTTAGCTGGTGGTTTAGCAAGCTAGTTATTATTATATATATTGAATTAATTTAGCATTAATATTAATGCACATATAAGAGAAAGATTTCTATCTTACCCTATTTTTTTTAAGCTTTTGGAGCAAACAAAGCTCTTTTTGTAGTTGATAGTCTACATTGATGTATTAATAAGATTTTAAATGGTTGATTTTTATTTAAGCCAGCATGCTTGGTTACTTTAGCTAGTTACAACTACATCTGAGTTTATATGTATTAATTTTGTCAAAAGCCAGTAAACAACTTCCCTTACATAAGCCTTAATGGAGATGATTGTTATTAAAAATGTTTTATACAAATCATAGTCATTAGGCAACATAAATTACATAATGTAAATCTAAAAAAAAAAAACTTTTCAGTGAAAATTGAGGGCCAATGTGTGATAGGCCTCTAATGTATTAATCTGCCAAGCAACCATGTTTGGCTACTGTTTACAATGAAATTAAAGATTTTTTCCTGAACTAGATATTATTTTTAATTCATCAAAGTTTTTGATGAGAAACACTATTTAAAAGAGAAACAAAAAAAGCTAAAACCTCCCTTTTTTTTTTTTAAAAAAAAGAAAGGTAAAAGTCCATCGACCGACAGCTGGACCAAACACAGTCTCTCATCTGAGACTCTCCTCATGAAGTGCTCTGGTTCAGATGATGTTCACAGTACTGTTGCAGAGGACCCTGTCTCTGAGGGTCAAAACTCCTGTGATGAGCACCACCCCCGCCTTCTCAAAACACCCAGAAAACAGCACTGAGCAACATTCAGTCAAAAGAGAAAAATCCCTCCAAAAAAACCCTTAAAAGAAAAAAAATAATAATAAAAAAGAAATCCTGAAAGGAATTCTAACATGGTTAAAAATTGTTTAGCCTCATGAAATAACTAAAACAAAAAATTATTTCCAGCCAAACAATGCTTGATATTTCTAAACTGTATAAACATTAACATTATATTGTTGTGCTCTGATGGGGACTCAAAATATAGCCAAGAATATGCAAGCAAGTTCTTCATTGCGAGAAATAGAAAACATATGGAAAGCAAAACAGAAAGCTCCATATATATATATATTTTTTTTTAAAAACATCTGATGTCTCCTTGTTTAAAAGTCAGAAAGAGAGACCCAATTCACTGCAGCTCGTAATAGATCCAATATTAAGTTTGTCAAATTAAACCTTTTCAAAGAAAGTAAGGTCTTTTCTTACTGGTTTCTAAAATCTACCATCCTCATTAAGAGAATCAAAAGATCAGCATAGACTGAGATACATGAGAACCACTAGAGAAATTAGATATGTGTATTCTTTAAATCTCATTCAGCTGAGACTGAGCTGAAGTCAGTCTCAATAAGAAAAGAATAAGAATAGAAAAGGCCTAAACCACATGAAGACAGAAGCTGTGTTCAGAATGGCTCACTCATTAACTCTTTCACTATGTAGCATTTTCTATTTACTAAACGAATTATGGAACAACCAAACAATAAACCATGTTTGTCCTGCTCTGAGGACGTCTGATACAACAGCACTACATTGCATTATAGTATATTTTGGAATTTCTAAATTTTGTGATGCATTAGGTTTTTCATAGTGAACTATATAGGGAACAGAATGTACTGCTGGGATTTTAAACAGTACTGCAAAAATGGTTTATACACTATATAGTGCACTATTTCTGGAATAGGGAGCGATTCTGACACAGCCACACACACATTATATTCATCATTAGATTAGCTTATAGAATATCAAAGTTAGACAAATGTTAGAAACATACACACTTTCACACACGCACAGACACACACACACACACACACACCAAATGTGATAGAAGATAGCAGAGAAGAGATGTTTTGTCTATCTCTCTCACTGCTTTATTCAACACACGCAGAAACACACACACACATTGTATCAAAAGCCTGGAATCCTCATCTCTTTTCTGTTTCAATCAGGGATGACTTTCACAATGTGGACATTTGTACATAACTCATCACTACTATTTAAACATGAAGCTGTCTCACATATTCACTAAACTGCCATCCTCAGAATTCTACAGCATTCTCCATAAAGATAATAAAACATGTTACATTGAACAGTTCCAGCATGGCTCAATATTCTGCCCTACTTTAATATATGTATATTGGGTTTATATGCTAATGATTCCAAACCTTTGAACAACACTACATAAACACACACACACACAGACATACACATATAGTCTTGGCTCATTTGATTGAAAAGAGCTGCATCATGAATTTTTGGATTAAATTTCAATTCTTTAGTTACTTGGGATCCCATTTTGTTTTCTCATTCGATTTTAATGACTCAGAGTAATTTAGCCCCAATAATCACGTCTCACCTTCCTTCTTCTATCCCTGCTTAATACACAATCAGTACCCTGTACTATTAGTATTATTTATGCACTCCTCCCCACGGTCCCGGGACCTATTACTCTAATGACACGTCTATCAATAGAGGCCTCGCTATGACCAGGCTAGTCTTCTCTTTAACTTCAGAGATATATTTACATACATCAATAAAGGCCTCGCTATGACCAGGCTAGTCTTGTACACCGTCATGTAACTATACACTGTCCAGGGCGGAGTGCTGAAGGAAGGATGGAGGGGAGTAAATTAATTTAAGAACAAAATTTTTGTATTTAAAATTTTCTTAATGAGTAAATTAGTTAACCTGTCACTCACCACCAATGTTTGTCGATGAGGCCTGGATTTGCGAATGGGGGGTGAGAGGCTGCACTTACCCCCGCGGTACTTGTCCTTTTTTCTGTGGAATTTTTCCCTTGCTTCTTGGGCCCAGCTGTTTTGCTGGAGAGCGTCCTCGGCAGGTGCTAGTCTCTCCCCCTCCATCGCAAGACCATGCTCATCCTGTTCCGTGACGCCAAATTGTGGTGGAAAATAATGACAGGATGAAATAAACTGCAGAGTCTCTGAGTCTTGATCAGAATGAGTAACAAGATTTATTGAGAAGACACGCGTAATGAATACAGAGTGATCTCCTGCCTTGCAAGAGTGCCACGCTCTCTTTATACCCCACCCTTACTATCTTGCTTCCCAATTATGGGCACAGTGCCACCATTGTGACACGTCAACTTCTTCTGACATGTGGTATGACATAATCCCTTAGTGAGCATATCAGGCTGGTTCTCCTGGCCTTCTACAAGCAAAAAGGAAAAATGACCCTGGCGCCAGATAGTTAGACAGAAAACCCAGTGACGTACATTCCTTAAACACATAGACACACACATAGACACACACTGCTGGCGCCAGATAGAGAAAACTCTCACTCAGCATTTCAGAAATGCTCACTGAGGGTAGAATGTTCAGTTCAGTACACATTATCATCGCATAGAACAAAAAGTAATATCATTAATAGTCGTCATTGTTTATGAATCATCACACGTCATTGATTATGAATCATTTCAATAAACACCTTCCATCACATGATAATCACAATGTTGCTAAGTAACCAATTATTATTGTTCACTAAAGGGAACGAAATAGCGAAAACTGAAAGTGAAAAAACATTTGTGTTAACTGAATCTAATAAAAACGGTAATTAAAAGGAAAAAACATAACTATCTGGATCTGTATTTTGTGTTTATAAAACTAACTAAAACGAACTAAAATTACTGAATTTTCGTGTTTAATTTATTTATAAGCGCTGTTGTACAGCGGAGTTGTACAGCGGGCGGTGTTGCCGAGCGCGCATCACCTCGTGGTCCGTGGCGTTAGTTCTTGTGTAAAGCGCTCGCGCTAGCTGCAAAATACGACAGAAAACACTGAAAAACTGCAGATTACATGGGATTACAATATGAGCGCGAGGCAGATGAAAGAGAAACAGGAAATACAGTGTGTGAGAACCTTTACCTGTGAGTAATTCCAGAACAAGCAAATCTCTCGCTCTCTCTCTCTCTCTCTCTCTCTCTCTCTCTCTCTCTCTCTCTTTCTCTCACGTTTATTAGATTGATCTCTCTGATGAGATGTGTGAAAACTAACAAAAACTAGCAAGCCCACCCTAAAAACAAATTAAAACTTACTGAATTAAACTATAATAAAATGAAAAATGTAATCACGTAGCTCTGGGCGCACGCGAACACCTCCGCGTTTGACTTGCGGATTTTTTGGGCCCGATCTAAGCTCTATTCTCTTTTGGTGAAACTGTTATATTAATACTATTTTAACGGTCATTAGAGTGTTGTTTTCGTCCATTATTTTGTTTTGTTTATATATAAATATTTCCTTTGAGTGTGGCTTGGTTTGTTTAACTCCATCCCCAGACGCGTTTTTCCCGTTTTTTTCAGTATTATATGTTTTAGTAATTTGCTTTGGTTCTGTGAAGAATTTCGTTTTTATTTTTTGTAATTCGTTAGATTATATTTTTGTCAACATTTTGGGTTTATTTTCGTTTGTTATTTTTCTAATAATAATAGTAAATACATAATTGATTTCCTTTTTTTTTGACGGGCGAATAATAAAAGTAAGGCGATAGTTACTTTTACTGGTAACTAGTTACTTTTATAGTGGAGTAACTCCGTTAGTAACTCAGTTACTTTTTTGGAGAAGTAACGAGTAACTATAACTAATTACTTTTTCAAAGTAACGTGCCCAACACTGGTGATACACTAGCATTACAATAAATGCAAATAGCAATTTTGCAAAAAGCACTGATTTTTCAGCACTGTTGTCCTTAAAACATCTTCTTATCTTTAATAGAGTTATTTTTAGTTCTCATCATATCAACAACTGGTTTGGTAAATTAATAAATGTGGTAAATCAGGTGAGCTGCTGACAGAACTTAACATATATACACATGCTGACTGAGGGCATCCAGGAGAAATCTGGAACTACACTTTGTTCTTCAGCTTGGCTCACAGCATATAACATACTTAGTTAAAAATGAGAACTCCTTGTTGCGTTTTGTGTATGTGTATTTGCATCTGTTCAAATCACATGTGTTTTTTTTAGGTAATAACACTCATATTGCTGTGTTTTGATGTAAATAAAAAAAGCTGTTCATTTTAGAGACTGCTTGCAGATGCAATCGAACCAAGATGTCCTCTCGCAGGTATTGGTGCAATTGTTCTGGGCCAGACCCGAGTTAGGTTACTGTATTCACTCTAATTGTTATGGGAGCTGGAATTGGCCAAAAATGTGGCATCACCTAGCTATCTTTAGGAACTGGACTGAGAAACACTACTCTATAAAGTGAGGCAGAACATTATTATTATTACAATATACTTTTTTAAGTGTATTCACCCATTACCATATAAAATCCCAGTTATGGAAAGTAAATATCTTATAGTTTACAGAAATATGGGTTATTCTTATTTTTAAACAGATGATCTCTTATATTAGCCACATGTTAACTGGCTTTAACAGAGGGGTAGCTCTTATATCAAGGATTTTAGAACAGCTGGAGCACTAGTGGTGCTACACCTAGTGTATCTAAGAGGCCTGCTGGACTGCCACAGCGGGGGTGGCGGCTGACATTGTGGATGCTGGTTCAGGCCTGGACTCCTCCTCCTCTTCTTCTCCTCTGTTTTCATCAGCGCCATCTTCATGATCATCTTCATCATCCTCCTCCTGATCCTGCAGAACCTCCTCCTCTGCAAGTGTAGCTGTGGGACCATTGTCAAGGTCTGCATCCTCTGTTACGGAGAGGCCACCATCCGCACTGCCCGGTGTGGAGGTACTGGGCTCCTTCCCATTAGCCTTCTCTTCTTCCACGTGCACTTCGGCCACAGGCACCTCTCCGTCCAGCCCTCCCATAGTGGGGATGCTGACGGTGGTCAGGGAGGTCGGTGAGCTCTCAGGCTGAGCAGCTTCTCCATCGCCATCCCGCACCTTCTTGACATTGAAGGTCATGGGTGAGATGCGGAAGGAGGAGCTTTTGGTGGTGGGGCTTTTGGGGTGGTTGGGTGTGAAGCTCTTCTTGATCTTCTCACGTCTCTCTGGAGGCACGAGTTTGTTGATCTTCTTCTCGATGCTGCTTTTGGAGAATGCCTTCTTCAGGCTGTCCACCTTCTTCAGGCTGGAGCGCTCCTGACGGTCGGACCCCATGCCAGGGAGGAGGTCCTCCTCATGGAGCTCACCCAGGGGCTCGGTGCTTCCCTCTGCCAGGGGGCTGGCGGCTCCCTCGTCTTCTTCGGAGGACAGGCTGATGGTCTGCAGGCCTTCATCGTGGGAATGGTTGGTGTCCATGGCTGAAGCGGGTGGAGAAGCAGGTACATCATCCAGGACAGAAGTTGAGGCGATATCTGCATTGGAATCCTTAGATAGCACTGTGGTTGGAATCTCATTGTCTTCCTGAAAAAGGACAAACACATACAGACAGTATTAACATTAGAGACTCTTGTATTAACCAATGTTTTTAGTATAGTTTACTTACACTTGAGGATTATTAACAACTACAATTTATTACACTCAAAATTAATGTTTAGTAAACCCAGATGGGGAGAATGCCTACATACTAACAAATACACATGAGATGAAGAGTTCTAGTCTTCTACTTTAAGGAAAACTTGGAATTAGCTTGGCCCGAGCCAGGGCTGGACTGGTAATGTGGCGTACCGGGCATTTGCCCGGTACGCCACAGGATATAGGACAGGATATAGGACGAAAGTGGCCCCACCCTCTCTCTGCGTGATCCGCATTAACTACTCCCGCTACGTTCAGTGTTGAGCGTGTATGTTAAAGGAGAGGCAGCATGGAGAAACAGAAGCGGCAGAAAGCGGGCGTGAATAAATGGAAGAGTCTCACTGTAGCTGCTACAAAATGTGTTAAAATCACAGACATGTTCGCTGCTGTAGCCTCCACGTCCTCAGCAGCAGCAGACAGGGATGCAGACTTGTGACGGAAAAACCGAGGGACAGACTGAGCGGGAAAGTGTAGCACGTAAACAGGTAACGTTTGTATTACACAGGGACTTTGAGGTGATGGAGGTAACGTTAGCTCTGTTACATGAGAATGATGAGCAATGGCGATTGATTAGTATCAATATTAATTAGTATTTGCATACTTCCCAAAATCTGCCAGCCACGCCCCCTTATTCTGATAAAATAGCAAACTGTCAAGACTGAGAAGTGTTGGATGAGCAGCAGCGTCTTTTTAGGCTGCATTATAGCATTTTAGATATTTAGGTTAAAGCTGTGTTGAAAGGCTGCATAGTAGTTTGAATGTGTAGCCCCTATGCTGTGGTTCAATATGTTTTAAACAGCACTCAAACAAGTGAAATAACAGATTTTAAAATCGATAAATTATAAGGAAAAGCTTTGCAATTTAAGCATGACTAAAGTAAGTGTAAAAAAGTATAAAAGTAATATAAGCAAAAGGTATGCCCACCCTGAATAAGAGTAAAACAGTGTCAGACATAGTTGTGTTGCATGAATTCATAAAGCAGCCCTGACAGGTTAATTAGTCCAAATCAGAAGGCAAAAATCGTAGTCAAACAGGCAAAGTTCAAAAAGACCAGAAAAGACACGCTAGGCTAGAATCGTAGTCAAGGGAAAGCGGTAGATCAAAGACCAGGAAAACAGTAACAACAATAACGCTCGATAAGACACAATGTGGCAATATCTCGCAACTAGGCAGTGCATGAGTCCAGTTTATATAGTCTTGTAGATGAGTGATCTCCCACCGGTGTGTGGGAGAGGAGGAGTCAGCCTCAATACTCAGGAGAGGTGGATCTTAAAGGTGTAGTGCAAGCAGGTGTTACAGAACCCCCTTCCCTACGCGCTACTCCAGGAGCGCCAAGAGTCCGGCCGGGAGGTATTTTGAGAGGAGTTAATGCAGGTGGCTGGGGTTCTGGTACAGGAGGAGGTTGTGCTGGTGGGTTAACCACCTGCTGGACGGGATTAGCAGGCTGGTTGCTAAACAGAGCCTCCAGACGCTCAGTCAGTGAGTTAAACGCTGTACCCAGTTGATTGAGTTGTTGTTGTACGAGTTCTACAGCTCGTGATTGTTCAGCCACGACCTCATTAAGGTCCCGGTTCCCTGCTGCATCCATTGGTGGCGAGATATTCTGTAAGAAACCAACCAGGAGTTTGGATGCAAATGCAGACAGGTTTATTAGTCCAAATCAGAAGGCAAAAATCGTAGTCAAACAGGCAAAGTTAGTGATGAACCTGAAGCTTCGAGGCGTGTGTTGAAAAAACGACACGCATTGGTTCGAATCACTGAGCCGGTGCTTGATTCGTTCTACAAAGATCACGTGACCAATGACGTCCGAAGCTTCATTTCGGCACACAACCACGTGACTGCTTCAGGGAAAGATTCAAAAGCGGCAAATCCTGGCGCGCAGTTCGAGGGTTGTTAGCGGAGATACAGATACAGAGACAGAGAGCGAGAGAGCGAGAGAGAGAGATAGATAGATAGATAGATAGATAGATAGATAGATAGATAGATAGATAGATAGATAGATAGATAGATAGATAGATAGATAAGATAAGATATAGATAGATCATATATAGATAGATAGATAAGATATAGATAGTAGATAATAAAATATTAGAATGGAACCAGTAAGAAAAAGAGGCCGTTCTGAAGTTTGGGAACACTTTGAACTTTTGCCATCAAATAAGGTAGAAAATTATTATTTAGAAAATACAAACTTTGGAAGAAAACTATGCCTTTTAGACATATGGCATTTTATTAGTTCTGTAAGAGTGTACAATAATTATATATATATATATATATATATATATATATATATATATATATATATATATATATATATATCCTCATAGTTCAATGTGTGTACTGTCATGGCATACATCCAGTAAAAGTGTTGCCTTATGACAACATATTTTGAAATAATTTTTATACAGAGATGCACACCATTTTTAAATGTTAAAATCCCTGTATGCATTTCCTGGTTTAAAAGTTGTGGATGTTTTGCCTCAGGTGAAGTGCCTAGTCTGCTCTCAGCAGTTGGCTTACAACAATAACACCTCTTCAATGCTAAGACATTTTCGAGCAAAACATGAAAACATTCCTTGCCAAAGCCGAACAACTCTGTCAAGTACCCAAGGTATTGCTTACTCTTTTTTATTAGTTTACATATTCTATCCTTCATCGTATGCCACTCATTATTTATTCTTTCTTGTGAATCCTGTGTATTATTTGGCAAAGGTCACCTTCCAACATAGATTGGTATATACACAGTATGCCAAATTCTAGTGAATCACATTACAAATTCTGTACAATTAAACATATGTAACATATCCCTATATTTGTTCAGGGCCAAGACAACAAATGCTTGACAGTGCTTTGGTGAATATGATTGTTAAGGATTTACAGCCCTTCACAATAGTGGATGATGCTGGATTTAGGGAGTTTGTAGGTATCTTGGATCCTACTTATGTCATCCCATCAAGAAAAGCGTTGAAAAGTATGGTGGAAGCTAAGTACACAGAGACAAAAGAAAAGGCCAAAGAAGAGGTGCAGAAAGCCACAGCTGTGAGCCTTACATCTGACATGTGGACATCTATACATATGGATGCATATTTGGCCATCACATGTCACTTTATAAATGAGAAGGATGAGCTATCAACTTTTCTGCTGGGAGTGGGAAAATTCCCAAAGTCTCATTCTGCTGAAAACTTGGCTGAGGTGAAGACAGCTCTGATGGCAGAGTGGGGTATTCAGAAGAAGGTGAGATGTCTTGTGACAGATGCAGCACCTAATATGGTGGCATGCGCAGGACTGTTAAAAAATGCGTCACACAATCTGCATTGCACATGCCTTAAATTTGATTGTAAAGAAGGCCATAGATCAAACACCTGGACTGGAGCACATTAGATCAAAGGCCAGAAAGATTGCTGGATATTTCAGATCCAGCACAACTGCCAAAGAAAGACTGTTCCAAATGCAAGGGCAAATGGGTAGGCCTACACTTAAACTCATTCAAGAAGTAGAGACCCGCTGGAACAGCACTTTTGCCATGCTGCAGAGGATGTATCAGCAAAGAGAGCCGCTTTGGTGCCGCTTTAGTCACACTGAAGACAGATTTGACACCTTTGACTTCAGAAGAATACCACACCATTAATGAGTGTCTCGGTGTGTTATCTACATTCAATGAAGCAACCACTGAGTTATCCGAGGAACGGAGAGTGTCAGGATCCAAGGTAATTCCCCTCATTCGAATGCTGAGACATGCCTTGAATACAAAGCAGTCACAAGCACAGGATGAAAAGTCAATACAATTGTGCAGCAACCTGTTCAGATTGCTAAATGACCGAGTGTCCTCCTATGAAACAATGAGCATCATGACACTGGCCACTCTTTTAGACCCACGATATAAAACTGTGGGATTCTGTAGCCAGTCTAATGCTCAAGCTGCTGTTAAACGTCTCACAGGAGAATGTGCAACTGTAATAAGGATCCAAGAACAACAAAACACTCCATCTACTTCCAGTGCCACCAGTCAGCCACAATTAGAAGCAACAGTAGCCTCATCCAGTACTACACCTAGCACAGGTACTCCCTATGAAACTTTGTTTTTACTTATAACTGTCATGAAAATGTAGTGCCAAATGCTTTAAGAAATATTTGACTATTATGCTTCTTAATTCTTTCAGGTGAAGGGCTGTGGGATTTGTTGGACAGCCATGTGGTAGAAACCAGGAGAGTAAGAAATGCCACTGCAGATGCCACTGTTGAGGTCCAGAGGTACCTAAGTGATCCAATCATACCACGGACTGAGGATCCCTTGAGATTCTGGGCATCACAGAAAAATGTGTATCCCCACCTTTATCATCTTGCACTGGAGTTTTTATGCACACCAGCCTCCTCTGTCCCGTGTGAGCGGATTTTTTCAAAGGCTGGAGAAGTTGTGACTAAAAAAAGAAACCAACTGAACCCCAGCACTGTGGAAAAAATCTTATTCCTAAATAAAAACTAAATTACACATGTACATAACCACGTCCATTAAATATGTGCCCCCTGCCCCTTACACAAGCACCTTCACCTTTATGAGCATACATTTCTTTCATCAAATTCTTCCATATCCCCCATGCAGCATATCTACATGAGCCTTGCCTATGGAAAAATAGGCAATGGACTAGTGATACATGTAAACATGTTACAAACCCTGCTTGGAAAGATGTGAATAATAGTGAATAATATAATTTAAAAATTTGGTATATTAACAGATTAATAACATGGTGAAGGGAAAAAAGCAACAATGTGAATGCAATTAGAATTACAAGTGTAGTTTCTCCAGTGTGCCTTATCAAGGTACATTCTAAGTGTATTATATATTAATTAAAAATATATTACAGTTATGTCTTTTAATATAATGCATTAAATTATCCAGACATCAAAGTATTCTTCCATTTCCTTTTTTCAGTTTTTATTTAAACCTCAAATGTCATGTAAATGCACTGGAACAGGTTTAAAAACTGTAAAAAGACAAAAAAACGCCCCTCGTCCTTTAAATACACAAAGCACTTTCAGGTTTTGCCCACCAGGTGCCGCTGATGTCCACTGTGTTATGAAGCTCCGAGTAATGAACCTTTTTTCGATACAATTAGGAAAAAGGCTTCAGTGCTTCAGAAAGCCTCGGTTTGCCATCACTAGGCAAAGTTCAAAAAGACCAGAAAAGACACGCTAGGCTAGAATCGTAGTCAAGGGAAAGCGGTAGATCAAAAACCAGGAAAACAGTAACATTCAATAACGCTCGATAAGACACAATGTGGCAATATCTCGCAACTAGGCAGTGCATGAGTCCAGTTTATATAGTCTTGTAGATGAGTGATCTCCCACCGGTGTGTGGGAGAGGAGGAGTCAGCCTCAATACTCAGGAGAGGTGGATCTTAAAGGTGTAGTGCGAGCAGGTGTTACAGTAGCCTGATACAAATACATTTTATAGGTGTTTAAAGGAGGAAGCACCTTTAACCTGAAGAATTAGAATTGAGCTGTTATATCAGAGGAATTCAGAAAATACATATTAGACATGATTTTAATAAAAAGGATAAAAAAATCAATCGAACTACACAGAGCAGACAAAAATGGAGGACTTAATAATAGACTCTAAACTAGTTTTGGGACCAAAAATGCATATCACGGTATTTTTTAAGATCCTGGCGGTTTCACAGTATATCACTGTATTTTTATTATTATTTATTTATATATTTTTGCATGACTGGGCTTTTATATAGGTGTGTGACTTACTCTACTGTTTGGAGTATATATAATATAAAACACTAAGGCTTTAAATTAAGGCTTTGATTAGTATTGAGTTTACTTTGCCCCACAAAATATATGAGGTAATCAGATTTTATTAGCAGAAAAACAGCTAAATAATGTAAACAACAGATCTTAAAAAAGAGATACACCAGCAACTTTAACACGGTTTCCTTTACAAAACTAAATATTTTAATCAATAATTTAAGTCATTAGAATCAGCCACAATTTCCTTCTTTCTCACAGCTGGGAATAGCGAGTTAGAGTGACAGTATTTGAACTCCCAGCAAGTTTCAGCAAGTTCTGCAGTTCAAAATTGTGCAATGGTATACCACCCAGCACTACACTAAACCTCTTATATTATATTATATATTATGCTTCTCTGTAACCCCACATACATAAATTACAAAGCAGTTGTGCTCCGCTAATTATGAGGGGCCGGTCTAATGCAAAAATGCCAGGGCTGATTTTTTGTCCCAATCCAGCCCTGCTCATAAGTGTTGAAATTGACCTGTGATGATAACAGGAATAATATTAATAATAGTCTAAATATAGAGTAAACTAGTAAAATAGAAATGTCATACATTAAAGAGCTTGTATTTTATATTTATTCACCAGAATGTCTTATTTATATTAACTTTATGATACATTATAGCACTGTACTCTCTATTACATATAACTGATCTGTGGAATCAATGATGAATCCAGTTAGTCAGGAAAATAACTCAAATGACATTTTAGTAGACTTATATTTTGAATTACAAACACTCATAAAAATATCTTTAAAATCATTTATTTTCTTTTAAATACAATTTACAGGAATTAATAGACCAACTTAATTTTTTTATATTTGTATGTATGTATTTATTTATTTGTTTGTTTGTTTGTTTGGAAGTGGAGGCTGGCTTGACCGGAGTTAGTTTCAGTGGGGTCTGGCTTGGAGTCGATCGCCTCACATAACCTAGGAGGTTGATGGCTCCTTGTCAAAGCACTGATTATGATTTTCGCATGGATCAGGCCTTAAGTTAATAATTAACATTTTTAACATGATTATGGTCACAAATTGCTTGTGCTTGAGTAAATAAATGAATTGCTAATTAAGTGATTTAATTATTTTTTTTATTTTGTCATTTTATACATCAAAAATCAGAAAGGCTATTGTAGCAAAGGTTATTACATTTTATTTTAGCCCTTTCATTTTTTTATTCGATTTCTGGCTCTCTTTGTCTCTTAAAGCCCTTCAGACTACCTGAGTCAACATGAGTGCGCCCATATAATTCAATCAATTCCGTCCTTTTCAAAATGAACAAATATTCCACATAAACAGTTTGGTAACGTTTGATACAAGATATTTAGCAGATATCTGCATTTCAGTCATTCTCTTGCTCACACTCAACATCCTAAACTTTTCCAAACAACAGAGGAACATACCTTTCTGTTTCCCTGAGAAACATTTGCTGAAGATAGCAGGAATTGCTGCAGCGGACACCAAAGACTAAGGAGCCTACTGTAGCAATGAGTACAGACCCTGATTAAAAATGTAAATATTTACAGCACTAAGAAGCATTTGTTGTTAGACTTAAGGCTTGACACCCAATAAAAGAAGAGATGAGGTAAAACCCATTGACTAAACTTATAAACTTCTATAAAATTTAATGTATGGCCATTTTGTATTGCTACTGCATCACACCCATAAGGCATACACATATAAATTCTCTAGTATATAAGTGACAAACCTGATAATCAAACTACATTTTTTAATATGGTAAAATATACAAGAGCAGATTTTTTGTGCAGTTGCACAAAATATGGGATATACAGATATAATATCACTTGTAGTCAACTTTTATTTTGGTTAATTTTTATGAAAGAAATTGCTATTGCGACACATCTAACAGAAATGAGTACCTTTCTCACATTTCTGCAAATATTTTATTTGATTTTTTTCATGGGACAACACTATAGAAATTAAACTTAGACATAATTTATAATAGTCAGTGTACAAACTTGTATAGCAGTATACAGTTACTGTCTTCTAAAAATAACTCATGCTCTGTATAGTTCAGCCAATTAATATTTCACTTTTTTAATAAAAAATTATTTAAATTAAACAGAGGCATATTTTTTATCACTTGTAGTAGTTGTGTCAAATGCGTCTCTATAGACAAGTGATTTTATATCAGTTTGTCCAAGATGTTTCAAAGTAGCAATTTATTGCATAAAAAATTATAAGAATTAGATGCATATTTGATCAAATTAAAAGTTGTAGTATCAGGTGTGTGTCTATATACTACAAGTGATTTTATATCTGTATGTCTTATGACTGTGTTGCAGGAGCAATTTATTTTTTAGAGAAATGCACTACATACATGTTTAAAATGTTGTTTATGTAATTTATAGTAAGTAATATAATACAGGAAATTGACAAATCCTGCACCTAACAGCTGGGGTTATGCATAGGGCTCAGCCAGGATCTACTACTCACTCAACTAACAACAATAGCAAAACCACCACAATCTGATACTGGCTCGACAAGAATCCAGAAGCACAGCCTAACACTATGTTCATGGTCCATTGCCTCAACTGCCAAGTAACCAGTGTTGGGAGTAACGGCGTTAAAATAAACGGCGTTACTAACGCCGTTACTTTTTTCAGTAACGAGTAATCTAACTAATTACTCTGACTGTAACTATAACGCCGTTACCATTTTCGACACCCCGTTACTGCACGTTACTTTAGCAGCTGAATTAACTTTTTTTTAACTTTGTGCATACAGACAAAGAGCCCTATCATACACCCCGCACAAGGCGTGTAGCGTGGCGCTTTGCCACCCGTCAACAGTCTATTTGTAGGCCTTGCACGCGTCCTTAAAATAGCGTTGGAATATATTAACACCGATGGGCGTGGTGGTCTGGAAATGATGTGTGTTGAGGTAAATTTCTGGCGTGTTTTTATCTTGGCGGCGGAAAAAAGCTTAGCGCGATTGCTCACCCTGCGCTCCAAAATACTCCATACCATCACATCTTTACCACATAAAAATAAACCACACCCAGAGCCTTCAGCAATCAACTATGAAAAAATATATAAACTTAAAAATCTGCACTGTAACTATAAATTATTATTAGTTATATTTATTTCTGTCAGTTATAAGGATTTATATTTATGTTTAGTACACAGACTAAATAACTGTAACTAGGCATTCTGCTGTTTAAAAATTTCAACAGATGCTTATTCTCACTCAAATGCTGGAGTTTTGAAATGGAAAATTAAAAGAGAAAATAACTTTGACTGAACATAAATTTATTTTAGTTAACTTTGCTATTATTTAACTGAATTTCACTTTTATATCTGAAAAACAAAGCACATTGTCAATCTGGCGCGTGGTGCTGCCCGACAATTATATAAAACTTAAAACATTTAAAATACACAGAAATATAACGCTATATGTTAGCATTAGTTTCTTATCACCAGGGCAAATTTATTAAAATATTAAATATATTAATTCATGAATTAAAATCTCGTCCAGCGCTCTGAAATGTCAGGCACGCAAAGTGGTGCTTGGCGCAGCGGCGCGGCATTGCGCGCAGAATAACCTCTGTCTTCTAAAAAAAGTTTTTATAAATAAGATCTGACAAGTATACTAAAATTAATGTTATTAAACTTACTAAAGCCAACAAATGTACTGTTAATTAATAAAGAGAAATCAGGCAAAATGCGCTGCGCCTCTCTCTCTCTCTCTCTTTCGCAGCGCGGAGCTGAATTCAGCGCGAGGCTATAAATAATTTACAACTCAGTTCAGTTAAATAAAAATAAGTAAGGACCTGTAAGTTAATCAAATATTGTCAAATATAAAGGATAGGTTGAGGTTTTGGTGAGCTGTTTTCATGATTTGAAACTGAAACTAACCGAAACTTTTATTATTCTGCGCAAAAAGCCTGTGATTGTTTTAAATGAGTTTTTTAATGGATTTAAATGAGTTTTTTTAACGGATTGTTGTTTTTGTCCATTCTTTTGTTTTGTTTATATATACATTTATTTCTTTGAGTGTGGTTTGGTTTGTTTAATTTTTATCCCCAGACGTGTATTTGTTTTTTCCGTTTTTTTTTTCAGTATTACATGTCTTAGTAATTTTCTTTGGTCCTGTGGAGTTTTTCGTTTCTTATTTTTTTTATTCGTTAGACTATATTTTTGTCAACATTTTGGGTTTATTTTTGTTTGTTATTTTTCTAATAATAATAGTAATTACATCATTTATTTTCTTTATTTATTCTTTATTTATTTATTTTTACAGGGCGAAGTAACGCAATAGTTACTTTTACTGGTAACTAGTTACTTTTATAGTGGAGTAACTCCGTTAGTAACTCAGTTACTTTTTTGGAGAAGTAACTAGTAACTATAACTAATTACTTTTTCAAAGTAATGTGCCCAACACTGCAAGTAACAGACCTACCAAAAAATAACCTATGAACAAACAGAATCCCTCCTTAATCTAAGCTCACTTCCTTTAACTATGGCAACAACACACTTACCTAAGCACAATCACACACAATAAATCACATTATAAGTTGCGTGAGCAGAACACAGCAACCACTACCATCTGATACTGGCTCGACAAGAATCCAGAAGCATAGCGAACTATGTTCATGGTCCGTGCCTCAACTGCCAAGTACTCAGACGTCTACAAAAACTCATGAGACAAATTATTACAAGAGCAGGACCACACCAATCCCCTTCATCCAAACTCTAACACAAACTTCAGTGCAAGCTCTTCTCAGGGGTCATCAGGCAGGCACCTTCCTTCGTCAGTGTTTCGCTGAATTAGGCCCACGACACCTCCAGAAGGCTCAACAGTGAAGTCTGGCGTCCCAGACCCACCCCCCTCCAAGCTTGCTGTAGAAGCACAAACTCACTCCCTTCCCCCACAGCCTCAGCCCTTCTGAACCACAACCACTGACTAGATCTTTCAGCTACATCTGACAACTCCTTCACTACAGTCCTTAGCACACGACCTCTAATTCCGAATTCAGACAGCAGTCTTGTGGCAGACTTCGCAACAAAGCCTCTAGTACCTACCTCTACCGGTCTAATATACGCTTGCTACCCACGCTCTCTTACCTCAGCCACCAAGTCTGTATACTTCAGCCTTTTCCTTTCATAAGCTCCATCTACCTCGTCTTCAAACGGAACAGTCAGCTCTATAAAATACACTATCCGCTTACTTTCAGAGTACAACACTACATCTGGCCTCAAGGTTGTAACCAGAATGCACTCTGGGATCTGCAGTTTACTACCTACATCCACTAATAACTTCCAATCTCGTGCATTGGCCCACTTACCAGCAGTTTTCAAGCACTGTGCTGTTTCTCCACTATGCTGCCCCTATAAGAGTTAAGGACGTTGTGTGTCAGCAAAAGAACGGCCAAAACACAAATATCTTTACCAAGCTAAGGAGAAGTTCTCTGTCTTTGCCAGACACAAAAATTTGCAAATATTAGAACTTTTGGATGATACTAAAAATAAATAATTTGCAAATGTAAAAGAGAAACAATGAGTCACATTCATTAAATCATTAAATGAAGACTATCAAATCATATGTTACTTTTCATCATGAGGTATGTAAATAATATACATTACCCCACGAGCGACAGGTGTCTGTTCAGGACCACTACGGTCCATCTTTTCTTCTTGGTTTGCTCATCTGCTGTCCCTCAGCTCCGAGCAGAAAATGAAAGTCAGGCTGCTTTCACAGCCTTATATCAATAGGTGTGTTCCAGATCAACCTTGCTGAACAGCGAGCAGCCAGTTGGGCGGGCTGGGGGTGGAGAGAAGACAGGTCGGACAGTCTCCACCTGCAACAGAACTACAGCAGATCTCCCGATGTGGCTCTTATTAAAAAAATAAAAATAGAAATCCCTCTGATATTACAGCATTTAACTGCATGGATATGAGCTAAAATAATAGCTATGGATACCAGCTAGGTTACTGTTAGGTGACACTCAGCACTGTGTATTATTTATATGAAATATAATATAAATACATGACAATATACATAATTTATTAATATAAATATATATTATATATACAACAACAACAGTAGCAGTAAAACAAGCTTTCCTGTTTGCAGTTTTTAAAACAAAACAACTGTTTTAGAGAGAATTTATAATTTTTTTAAAAGTTAAAGATACAAAAATACAAAATGAATTTTATTGTGCTTTACATAAAATGACAAGTGACTCTAAGACCATCTCAAGATCATTACAATGTTTGTTGAAGAGAATTTTATATTATATGTTTTTGTTTTAGAATGAACAGAAAAAGCGTCACGTGTGTGCGAGGGGGGTTTCTAGCCAAGGGGGATTAAGCTCTGTCGTCATCAGGGCGGCTGCATAGGAGAGCAACTGTATCGAACGACCTTTGGGTCTTTATGCCTACATTGATATTCGTGTTAACACGTCAAGTTTGAACGTCTTCAGATGGCAAAATGTGCTGTTTTACCACGTAACTGTAGGACGTCTTAAGACGTTTCCAGAGTGGGGCCGTGGTTCGCGGAGCTGTTTTGCTGCCTTTGAGAACATAAATACAATCCATTCAGGAATAAAGAAAATAACCCTTTTATTGCTGCAGGAGGACTGTGTGGGTGTTATGGGTTACAAACCATATCAATATCAATAATACAGTGAACCATGATATGCGTGTCAAATTTATGATCTCTATAGAATGTGAAATTTTGTTTATTAATAACTCATTTACTATTTGGTAATATAGGGCTAACACTTAATAATTTATATAAAAATATTCTGAATATTACAAAACACCAGCATTATATCAAATCTGTAAGTGTTAATGTAAAGTTTATTTTGCTAGTATTACCCACACCCTTAGATTAAAGGAGAAGAAAAAAAGAAGGGTGGGGGAGGTGGCAAACTCAGAGGATTTTGGGCTGGAGATTGATGCGTGAAGCTGAAGCCCCCCAACCCCCCAATATAGGGTGAGTGGTCGAAGTATAGGGCATGGATTAATCTCCTTATGTTCAAAACTTTAAATAAAAAACTATACAAAATGTATTTTTTACACTCCCTCAGTGTTGGTTTTATCTTCTCTAGCTATAAATTAAATACTATACATAGTATAATTTTCCCCTTCACAGTGTTGGCTCTATCTTCTCTAGAACAATTTTTTTATTCTCTAAAACAATTCTAAAAAGAGTGCTATACTGCTAGTTAGTTAACTTAAAAAGCCAGGTTAATGTGTTATAAATTAATATACTTTAAACTGGCGCCTGCCAGAAAAGCTAAGCTAACAAGCTAGCTAGTTAGCTAGCCAAATTACATTTTAGGTAGAATGGGAAATTTGACAAACCAGTTTTAGTCTCACAGTCTACATTTTTTTGTTATTTAATTAAAAACAATTCTAAAAAGAGTGGTTTACCACAATGATTAAAAAGCCAGCTTAATGTATTATAATTTAATATACTTTAAAATGGCAACTGACAAAACTGCTAAGCTTTCTAAAGCTAGTTAGACAGATAACAGCTAGTATTTCTATGTCAAGTTCTTATATAGCTACTGTACACTTGCTTCATACATATTGTGGAAATGTGAGGACAAGTGGTCAGGAAGTTATCGGAGAGAGGTGATGCAGAGATGTAAAAACAGTCTGGAACCATGTAATGATCCCTTTTGAAGTGTTTATTGTGACCACCGAAGCACCAAACCCAAAAACAAGAAAGAAATATACAATATATACAAAACTATTTACACACTATACACTGGAAGGAGTTTTAAGGATTGTCAGCTACCACCAAAATGCTCAATAATCAGGCAACTCCCCGTCGGCATACCAACCACGCTCCACCAGTGTGTCCCCCAATAATGAACCTGCTCGTAGCCCACCGCCGGCTAAACCAACAAGTAATTAATTAGTGGGCAGGGGGGTAAGACAACTGTGCACAATTGTTATTGTACACTATTGACATATCTACATACAAGAAGACATGCATGCAATCCTCGTCCAGGTAAGTATTGATTATAATGTTACGATGCTAATACATGATTTCCTCTGTTTTCCCTTCCACAGGTACCCCAGGCCCCCCAGCCCCAGGACAACCCTTGGTCTCTACCAAGACCTTAAAGACCCGGGTGGCCGGCGTGCCGCCATTTGCACTGGATCCAGGTAAGCACTCTGTTTGTTTTATGAATGTCTGTGGGAATAAAATGTTTCTTGGGTAGGTGGTGATGTGTTCAGGGCCCTGATATCCAAAGCTCAGAGCGCCTCAGAGTCTCTTGATAAAAAGTCAGCAGTGACATTCTGAGTTCCCTTTCTGTGTTTCACTACACACGTGAATGGTTGCAGGGACAAGTACCACCGTGTGATTCTTGCATTTGTGTCCTTCATTTTGCACATCCACTGCAGCGCATGGTGATCAGTCTCCAGTGTAAATTTACTGTTAATCAGGCAGTACCTGAACAAATCCAAGGACCACTTGATTGCTAGAGCCTCTTTCTCGATCGTTGAGTAGTTCCATTCTCTCGGGAATAACTTCCTGCTTATGTACGAGATAATACATAATAGATAATGCACCTCAGTGTTGCTTCTGGACTGAAAATAATCCACCAACAGTGTCCTGTAGGCAGCGTCCTGTGGGCACTGATAAAAGACTGACCAACACAACTCTTTTGGCGAGCTTCTGTCTCTGACTTCTACATCTACAAGGTGGAGCAGCTGTGTAGGAGTGTCCACTTTATTATATAAAGTGCTCCTATATGCTTAGTGGCGCTAAAAATTGGACAACGGATGCCAAGGCTGGACTGGGACAACAATCGGCCCTGGCGTTTTTGCTCTAGACCGGCCCCTCATAATTAGCGGAGCACAACTGCTTTGTATTTTATGTATGTGGGGTTACAGAGAAGCATAATGTGTCATCAACATATTAAATATAAGAAGTTTAGTGTAGTGCTGGGTGGTATACCACTGCGCAATTTTGAACTGCAGAACAGCACCACTAAAGAAACTTGCTGGGAGTTCAAATACTGTCACTCTAACTTGCTGTTCCCAGCTGTGAGAAAGAAGGGAATTGTGGCTGATTTTAATGCTGGTTCTAATGGCTTAAATTATTGATTCAAATATTTAGTTTTGTAAAGGAAACCGTGTTAAAGTTGCTGGTGTATCTCTTTTTTAAGATCTGTTGTTTACATTATTTAGCTGTTTTTCTGCTAATAAAATCTGATTACCTCATATATTTTGTGGGGCAAAGTAAACTCAATACTAATCAAAGCCTTAATTTAAAGCCTTAGTGTTTTATATTATATATACTCCAAACAGTAGAGTAAGTCACACACCTATATAAAAGCCCAGTCATGCAAAAATATATAAATAAATAATAATAAAAATACAGTGATATACTGTGAAACCGCCAGGATCTTAAAAAATACCGTGATATGCATTTTTGGTCCCAAAACTAGTTTAGAGTCTATTATTAAGTCCACCATTTGTGTTTGCTCTGTGTAGTTTGATTGATTTTTTTTATCCTTTTTATTAAAATAATGTCTAATATGTATTTTCTGAATTTCTCTGATATAACAGCTCAATTCTAATTCTTCAGGTTAAAGGTGCTTCCTCCTTTAAACAGCTATAACATGTATTTGTATCAGGCTACAAACAGGGCTGCTTTATGAATTCATGCAACGCAACTATGTCTGACACTGTTTTACTCTTATTCAGGGTGGGCATACCTTTTGCTTATATTACTTTTATACTTTTTTACACTTACTTTAGTCATGCTTAAATTGCAAAGCTTTTCCTTATAATTTATCGATTTTAAAATCTGTTATTTCACTTGTTTGAGTGCTGTTTAAAACATATTGAACCACAGCATAGGGGCTACACATTCAAACTACTATGCAGCCTTTCAACACAGCTTTAACCTAAATATGTAAAATGCTATAATGCAGCCTAAAAAGACGCTGCTGCTCATCCAACACTTCTCAGTCTTGACAGTTTGCTATTTTATCAGAATAAGGGGGCGTGGCTGGCAGATTTTGGGAAGTATGCAAATACTAATTAATATTGATACTAATCAATCGCCATTGCTGATCATTCTCATGTAACAGAGCTAATATTACCTCCATCACCTCAAAGTCCCTGTGTAATACAAACGTTACCTGTTTACGTGCTACAATTTCCCGCTCAGTCTGTCCCTCGGTTTTTCCGTCACAAGTCTGCATCCCTGTCTGCTGCTGCTGAGGACGTGGAGGCTACAGCAGCGAACATGTCTGTGATTTTAACACATTTTGTAGCAGCTACAGTGAGACTCTTCCATTTATTCACGCCCGCTTTCTGCCGCTTCTGTTTCTCCATGCTGCCTCTCCTTTAACATACACGCTCAACACTGAACGTAGCGGGAGTAGTTAATGCGGATCACGCAGAGAGAGGGTGGGGCCGCTTTCGTCCTATATCCTGATTGGTTAGGTCCGCTGTCTATATTGAAGATGGGTCAATGGGCCGCCCCCTCTATATTGTGGACCGGTCTCTTAGACAAAAAAAAAATATATATATATACATATATTCCAACAGCGTCGGCCCCTGAGGACTGTCGGCCCACCGGGCAAACGCCCGGTATGCCAGATTACCAGTCCAGCCCTGACGGATGCAGAAACAATGTCATAATGTTATGCTTGATCAGTGTACAATCATATACAGTACAGTATGATAAAAAAGCAAAAACTAAAGAAATCTGTAGGGGATTACTAATGATTCCCTCTCTCTATCAGTGCTGCCAACCTGGATCCAGTGATAGCATTGATTTTTCTTTCTTATAGTTACAAGCTTTACATCACATTAATAAACAAGATAAATCAGGAGGATCCACGCTTCCTGGTTAATCCCCTTCTGATCACATGATGTACAGGAAGTGACTGGACATAAACATCTGAGTATTTGATTAAACATTGTGACACAAACACACACCTGACTCCATAAGCAACATAAACTGTATTAGAAAATGAAACTACATGACTGACATTCTGTACAGAGATATGTAGTTAAACAGTATAACTCATACAGTCTCAGAAAACTTCCTGGAACACTTTTCAGAATTCACAGAACATTCTGATCATCTTCCCTAAATGTGATCAGTAACATCTGTCATTCAACTAAGACTAATGTGAAGCAAGTCACATTCTCTTACCCAGGCTAACAAGAGTGACTGCATTTCTGCACGCAAGCAAACTCAAACATTGGAACGCTGTAACTAGACTAAACCAGCCTTGTGAGGGAAAGATAAGTTCACTCTTATCAGTGCACAATTTTGATTTTGCAGAGTTATAGTATATCATGAAGGGAATGACTGGAAATCACCCCCACTACTCTCATTATTCTTTTTTTTTGTTTAATCAGTTTAGATTCTTTAGGCCGCAGTGTTTTTTTGCTATGTCGTTTCCCAAGGCCATTTTGTAAAGCAGTTCCTTTACATGTTTTGAGGAACCTCTGGATTTTTGGGTGTTCTGACTCCAAATAAATGATTCCACACCCAGATACAGTTATGGGCTTGTTTGGAGGAGAGGTTGGTTTTTATAGTTGGTTTGTTTTCACAAACAAGGGCTGTGTCCAGAAACCCCCAAAGTTACTCCCTTTTCTATCAATCCTTCTCCTTTTCTCCATGACCTGGAAAATGATTTAGTGGCACCATCTTATCGCCTGTCCAAATACTGAAGCAGACAAAAGAAGCCGATTAAAATCCTTCTGAAGGTTTTTCTAGCGGAGGATTCACCGAGTATCCCACCAAGGAAATCTTTAGGGGTTTTGGAGTGACATCACTGTGCACATGGACACAAAGCTGTTGTGGAAAATTGGTGGTTTTAAAGTGAAAGAATAGTGCTGAATACTGAGTCAGGATCAAAGCGAGTAACAAACCCAGTTACCCCGATCCATGTTGTACGTGCTGTACATGACTAAAACTCTGGATCCCTGCTGTGTTAACCCTTCCCCACCACCAGCACCTAGTATTCGTACAAAACCAGATGTTACTATTTACACAATTTCAAACACTTTAACATTATGAATCACTTAATACCACGGTATTCCATTACAACATCCCCCCTTTGATTCTTAATTACCTCCTTATACATTATTCACATTAAACAAATGTTCTAGACCTAATTCTTCATTGAGTTCTTCAGTCCTTGGGTCCTTTGTGATTTGTAAGAGCTGATAACTTGCCTGAACTCATCGGAGTTTCAGTGACACAATTACACAATAACTGGCCACAGCAAAGTAAGAATACTATTACTAAGAGACTAGGTAAAATACCTGTTTCCGGCACTGATGAGAGCGGCAGCCTTCCAGCAGCTCCCTGTAGCGTTTCACCTCAAGTGAACTTTTTTCACTTACTTTGTTTGTCTTTTACTATGCTGTAGTGTGTGTATTTATGTATCCCATGGACACGGATCGTCAAATTCTGCACAAAGGCTGCAGAAACTTTGTCTACTCAAGGGAAGAACTTCTTGCGCTGAGAACAATGAGCCGGGACAGCGCGGCACCCCATTCCGGCAGAGCTGAGGCGCCGCTTCAGGGGCTGCAAAGCCGGAGCTTAAGTAAAGGCTAAACAACGGGAGAACCGCTGGAGATACAAGCCCTGTATTCCGCTAGTGGTGATGGGGAACGTGAACTCGCTGGCCAACAAGACGGACGAGCTTGCAGCATTAGTGAGGAACCAGAGGACCTACCGGGAGTGCAGTCTCTTCTGCTTCACAGAGACTTGGCTAACCGCTAACATTCCCGACGCTAATGTAAACATCCCCGGATTCGTCACTGTGAGAGCGGACAGAGACAGCGAGCAGAGCGGCAAATCTAAGGGCAGTGGGCTCGCTATCCTCATTAACAACAGATAGTGTAATCCTGGGCATGTGACTGTTAAAGAGACTATCTGCTGCCGGGATGTTGAACTCCCGCGGGAGTTCTCACACGCCATTGTTGTTTGTGTGTACGTGCCCCCCCGAGCAGACACGGAGGCTGCGTGTGATGTCATACACGCGACCATCGCTAGGCTTCAGACACAATCACATCACGCTGGACTCCACACTGACTTCTTTTACCCAGTATGTGGACTGTCCCACCAGAAAAAACAGGACAATTGACCTTCTGTGTGCAAACATCAGTGATGCACACACGGCCATCCCTCTGCTCCCACTTGGAAAATCCGACCACAACCTGGTTTTCCTGCAGCCTCAGTACAAACCCTGTGTGATGAGGCAACCTACCACAACACGCTCCTTCAGGAAGTGGTCTCAGGAGGCAGAGGAGACCCTGAGGAACTGCTTTGCATCCACAGACTGGAGTGTGCTGCAGGACTCTCAGGACGAGGACATTGAGGAGGTAGCAGACTGCACAACTGACTATCTGAACTTTTGCATGGACATTGTGGTTCCTGTAAGAACTGTTCGCTGCTTTGCCAACAACAAGCCCTGGATTACAAGTGACGTAAAGGACCTCTTAAACAAAAAGAAGAGGGCCTTTAAAGACAAGAACCAGGATGAGTTGAAGAACATCCAGCGTGAACTCAAGTCCTGCTTAAAGGAGGCTAAGGAGACCTGCAGGAAGAATGTTGAGCAGAATGTACAAGTTAACAACATGAAGGAAGTCTGGGATGGTATGAGGACAATCACGGGGTGCAAGCCAAAGAGCGAACAAACTCAATCTCTTCAATAACCGGTTTGATTGCCCTGTTTCATCATCACCTGCTTCTGTCTGTCCTGCTATCTCAGCAACCTCAGCCTCTGCCCCAGTGGACACCTCCCTACCTCTTCTGAGTGCTACTCAGGTCTCCCTCCCACAGACTGTCAGCACATCCGGTCCGACCCCCCTCACCTCCCCCCTCCACCTCTCTGCAGACCAGGTCACAGGGGCAGTGAGGAGACTCCGCTCAAGGAAATCAGCTGGACCTGACGAGTTGAGCCCAAGACTTCTGAAGGCTTGCGCCTTTGAAATTGGGTTACCCCTGTCGAACATCTTCAATATGAGCCTGCAGTTGGGGAGGGTTCCTATGCTGTGGAAAACCTCATGCCTGGTCCCTGTTCCCAAGAAACCTCGTCCCAGTGAGCTCAATGACTTCAGGCCGGTAGCTTTGACCTCCCACATTAGGAAGACCATGGAACGACTGCTTCTCCCCCTTCTCAGACCCCAGGTACAGCATGCACTGGACTCTCTTCAGTTTGCATATCGGAAGAAGACTGGTGTTGAGGATGCCATCATCTACCTCCTCCACCGAACCTATGCTCATCTTGACAAGGGGAGTAGTGCTGTGAGAATCATGTTTTTTTATTTCTCCAGTGCTTTTAACACCATCCAGCCTCCACCTCTCAGAGACAAGGTGGTGAAGATGAATGTGGATCCTCACCTGGTGTCCTGGATCACAGACTACCTCACCTGCAGACCACAGTATGTGAGGCTCACTGACGGTACATCTGAGACTGTGGTCAGTAGCACTGGAGCACCACAGGGGACTGTGCTCTCCCCTTTCCTCTTCACTCTCTACACATCTGACTTCCAGTACAACTCCGAGATGTGCCATCTGCAGAAATTCTCGAATGACACTGCCATCGTTGGGTGTGTCAAGGGTGGTCAGGAGGAGGAGTACAGGAGAAAGGTGGATGATTTTGTTGCTTGGTGCCGACTGAACCAACTGCAGTTGAACATATCCAAGACCGAGGAGATGGTGGTGGACTTCCATAGGTCTGGACTACCCTTGCAGCCGGTCTCCATCGAGGGGGTTGAGGTGGAGACAGTAACGACCTACAAGTACCTTGGTCTGCAGCTGGACGACAAACTGGACTGGTCAACAAATACAGACACCCTGTACAGGAAGGGACAGAGCCAGCTCTATTTCCTGAGGAGATTGCGATCCTTTAACATATGTAAGAAGCTTCTGCAGTCAATTGTGGCCAGCATTCTCTTCTACACTGTGGTGTGCTGGGGAAGCAACACGAAGAGAAGAGATGCATCGCGGTTGGCCAAGCTGGTCAGGAGGGCTGGGGCAGTGGTTGGAATGGAGCTGGACACTCTGGTTACAATAGCTGAGAGGAGGACTTTGGATAAATTGCTTTCTGTCATGAACAATGATAGTCACCCACTTCACACCACCATTATGAAGCAGAGGAGTGTGTTCAGTGGCAGACTGCTGTCACAGAGCTGCACAACAGACAGACTCAGAAGATCCTTTATTCCGAGAGCCATCAGACTCTTTAACTCCTCCCATCGGAGACGGGATGCTGCTGCTGTCTGAGTGGACATTATTCAACCACTTAATTGTTTACACTAACACTTCCCCAACCTCACTTACATTCAAGTACACTTTACTCATGATTGGGTATTCACATATTCACATTCTATTTTTAGAACTATATTTGTTACAGATGCATATTTATATTATATTTCTATGTCACATCAGTCACTTTCATAATCAATGTCATTGCACATTGCACTTTGCTCTGTTAATTATTTAATTATGTAATGACCATTAGCACAGCTACTGCACTGCTCCGTTTACAGATATACCTTTACCTTGCATAGTACGTTTTTTATAGCCTTATATTTTTTCTATTCTTCTGTGTTGTAATTTATGTTTGAATATGTTTCTTATTGTATTGTGTCGTTGCTGTTGGATGCCTAAATTTCCTTCGGGATAAATAAAGTATCTATCTATCTATCTATCTATCTATCTATCTATCTATCTATCTATCTATCTATCTATCTAAATCATAAAAACATACTACGTAGACTCATTAAAATAACTCCCCAACCTTGAAACCATGAACCAGTTCCTCGTTCTTCATCTCTAAATTGAGCAGCTACATCATGCATTTGACGCAAGACCATAGTGATGTTACCCTCTTGTACATCATTGGGAGGAATGTCTGTACAACAATGTTCACCAATCATACTACACACTCCACCTTCACGAGCTAAAAGAAGATCCAGAGCCATGCAGTTCTGTGTGGTCATGAGTTTCAAAGCTGTTAATTCAAATTGTACTCCTTCTAGTCCTTTAATAGTCTGATTTACAAATGTAGCCAATCTGTAATTAACTCTAGTTACATCCCTACGTAAGACTCCCACCCCATACATAGGCATTATAATTTCAGCTAAGCACTCACCCTCAGTACTCAACCTATACTCCTCAGGTACAGTTAAAGCACTTCATTTATCACGTGGAGTACGAAGTCTGGGATGTATAGAATATAGAGTTTTGTATGCACTCAGGCGGACAAGAGCACACCTAACATAACATTGTCCTGTGGCCCCAATACCAATGTCTGTCTGTTTTGCCACGTGGTCTGTGTACACGCTACCCTTGGTTACGGGATCATTCGCTGGCGCATGCGATTTACATTTGCCTACTGCGACTTTAGCTGGTAACAGCAGAGCAGACAGTAAATCATTTGTTAGTTTGTGGGGTTTTATTTTTGTGCCTGAGCTCGTTAAAAAATTACGCTGCTTCCACATGTACCCAAAGTCATGTGCCACACCCCACGCGTACCAAGAGTCCGTCCAGACCGAAAGTGTTTTATCTTTTGCTAATTCACAAACTTTAGTTAACAACACCAAGTCCGCAGCCTGTGCTGAGTATGTACTAGGCAGTCTCTGCGCATATAATACCTCTGTAGCTGACACTACAGCACATGCAACACGATTCACGCTCGTTTTATCTCTACTAGCTGAACCATCTACAAATAATTCTAACTCAGCATTCTGCAACGGTTCCTCTTTGAGATCTATCCTAGGTGTGCACGTATACAATAATAGTAACTGACAATCATGAGGCTCCCCGTCCTCTGGGGTAGGCAGTAATGTTGCTGGATTCAGAGTATTACACCACTGTACTGTGATATTAGGCATGTCTAACAAAGCCATGTGATACCGTAGCTACCTCTGTGCTGAGAGGTGTGCAACTTTTTGATCTTGTAAGATATTATGTACTGTGTGTGGGACTTTTAGCATTAGGGGGGCGTATGCTACAATATGCTAGTAAATGCTAGTAAAGCTTTTTTGGCCTGCTGCTACTGCCCTAAGACATATTGGTAGACCTTGCGCTACAGGATCTAATTTACCCAAAAAATACGCCACTGGGCGTGATTTATCCCAGTGTTTTTGAGTGAGCACTGACTTCATGTCAAATGGCATCCACCATTTGAATAAATGGTTTCGTCGGGTCGTTTTTCAATGCCACCTTAAGCTGTGTGAAAGCTTCTTCTGCTTGTTCAGTTCATTGAAATTTTGTAGTGTTTGTGTCTTTATTAGGTATAATGTCCCTCAGTGGGCTCTCTTTCTCATCATATGATGGAATAAATGTATGACAGTATCAACACATATACCCAAAAACGACAGTAAATGCTTCTCTGTCACGGGTTTTGGAGTCTGGCAAATCGCTTGTATTCCATCTGTAGACATGCGTCTCTGACCCGCTGTGAGAATTTGTCCCAGAAAGGTAACTTCTGGCTTACAGTACTGCAGTTTGGTTTTGCTAACCTTATGCCCCTGATCAGCTAAATGCTGTAAACAGCTGCAGTGCGGCTTGTTTACATAGCTCCCGCGTTGCTGCCGAAACACAAAGATCATCCACATATTGTACCAGAACTACCCCTTTGGGCAGCATTAATGATGCCAGGCTATCTTTCAGGGCCGCATTGTTATTGTTGGTGATTGACAATACCCCTGACAAAGTCGCGTAAACATAAAAGCTTTACCTTCAAACGAAAAAGCAAACCAAAATCTACTATCTGGATGGACCGGCACACTAAAATATGCATTTGCTAAATCTACTTCAGTATAGCATGTTCAGAAAGAATTTGAGACAAAATAGTATGGGGATTTGGCACCTCAGGTGCGTGTGTTTGAACTGCAGCATTCACTGCTTGTAAACCTCCATTCATCTTGGCCAGCTTTTTTTTACTGGAAAAATTGGTGTCCGTACTGGTGAGTCCGGACACGGCATTATGACTCCTGATTCAAGCAGGGCTTGAAACGCAGGTCTAATGCCTTCAATTGCCTCAGGTTTCAATGGGTATTGAGCTTGCCTAGGTCTATATTCTGATTTTGGTACAACAGACACTATTTCACAATTTTTTATCAATCCCACATCGTATTTACCTTTCGCCCAAAGGTATGGTGGAAGTGTAGCAAGTTCCAATTCTTCCATCACTGTGAGTGTTGCAGCCTGAACCTGTGGAGTGCACTACAATAACTCCACTGTTCGCTCTGCTCTCAGTTTGTACTGAAACGAACATTTCCACATTGCTGTGGAAACGCTGTATTTTACTTTCGGGTGCTCAGTGTCAGCACAATCATTACCCATGGCCCGATATCCTGCCATGGATATGGCGTGGGTATGCTTCACTCTGGTCAGGGAGATGTGTGGATACGAATTTCCTAGTGTGAATGACGCATCTTGCTGTTTTGTAAGTGAAACGAGGGCGGCCACCTTTTTATCACTCCATATGAGTGCTGTAGTTGACAAATGTTCTATTTCAGGTGTAAGAAATTGTGCTTCATAATCATAGTCTGGACCTTGGCTAGTATGTGAAATGCACTGTAACTCACTCTTTTCCCATTACAAAATCTTTGCTACTATTTTCTCAGCTTCTGCAAAAAAATTCTAATAGTTTCCTCTTTCTCATTAACAGTGCGCCACATATACACAAACTCTGGACCCTCTGACACTATCTGTACCATGCATGGTTGTTCGGGAAAATCTACAGCTAATCCATCAGGAGAGCTAATTAAAACACAACCTGATTTACACATAAAATCTCTAGCTAGCAGATTTACTGGACAAACAGGTGATACCAAAAAACAATGTGAGACGTTTTTGTCATCTAATGAACATTGGAGAGGCACAGACACTTTTTCTCTGACAATTTCTCCTCCCACCCCTATTAATGCTTGCAATTTCCCTTCCTGTATAACTCATTATCCTGAATCACTAAATGACCTGCCCCACTGTCTGCTAGAAATTTCAGTTGTTTTCCCTCTACAGTTAAGGCCAATTTAGGCATACTCAATGGGCATGTTGTAAGTTGCTGCACTAAGTAGGGAGGGAGAAATAAAAGGTTCCACTTCCCTTTTTCCTGCATCAGTGGGTTCCAGTCCTGTGCCCTGCCCCTCCTCCGCCCGTCAATTTCCTGCTGTGTTGCTGCCACATCCTCCTCATTGTGATCGTACAGTTCCGGACAATTTCAGCTGTCCACAGTTATAACACTGTCTTGTGTTCGTGCCCTCTTGATTCATGCGTGGCTGAAAACATTCTCCTCTGTTTACACCTCCCCGTCTTCTGTCTCTTTCTCTACCTTGCCCCCAGCCTCTGCTTTGTCCTCTTCCTTGGTTGTGACATATCCGACGGGTGTGCTGTTATGTGCTGCACCATTGTTAACATAGCTTGGTCCAACATGTCTGCCCGTTTCTTCTCTTTTCGCCTTCAGCATGGTCTTCTATAGTACTGAGGGGCTGCCTGGCATACCCCACACAATGCTGCTTAATAGCATTAGCGAGCTCAGGTTTCAACCCCAGTAGGAAACTGTTGCGTAGATCAAATCAAATCAAATAGATGTGCTTAAGTCTGTATGAATTCTCGTCAGGCGCACCAAATAATCCTGTACCGTCTCTTCAGTTTCCTGTTTGCATGATGCAATCTTTCCAGTATTCACATGCAATGGGAAAGCCTCCATCAAACGAGCCCTCAAATCTCTTATCATGTTCCGATAAGGTGCGTTCAGATCTCCTGGCCCACCAACGTCTGCAGCTGGAGTGTACTGAGGTAGACTCAGTCGGATGTCCCCCCCCGGCCACCCTCGGTCCACTTTACAGCAGCTGGAACCCAGCTTTCGGAAGAGAATGCGCTTGATTTCATTTGCGGTTGGGCGACATGATATAACGAAGTCCTCAAATTCTTGTCCAAATCTCTGTCCTCCCACCTGCTTGGGGTCAGACAGGCCAGCTGCAGCTTCCATCATATCTTTCTCAGTTCCATACCGATGTACAAGAAGAGGTCCATATGGTCCCGCCACCTCTACCATGGGGTATGAACCACTTGGCATGGGGGCTGCAGCATGCTGATCCACGTTTGCTGGTGGTGCTGGTTGCTTTCGTGGCAGGGCGGAGTCGAGGTCAGGGTCAGGGTCTGCAAGACAGAGTTAGTTGTACTCCCCCACCCTTTTTTTCCCTTTGCGTCTGCCGACGCTCTGCTTCTTCTACCCAAAAAGCAACTGTTGTAATATAGCCTCTTTGTTTTGTACCCAATACTTAGTTACCCTCTTAGAACACCCTATAGGTGGTTGTTTAACTTTATTACTTATTTTAGCCAAATATTTCACACTAAGGCTCTCCATAATATTTTATCCACAATGGGACAAACTGCACGCTATCAACACCATAATCTTGGCTCATCTGACTAAACAGAGCCGCAGTGTGAACTTTTGGATTATATTGTAATTGTTTAGTTACTTGGGATCCCATATTGTTCTCTTGCTTGATTTTAACGACTATTTAGCCCCAGCAACGTGTCTCATCTCACAATGTACTAAGCTACACTCATGCTTATCTAGTAATAGCGCTTTCCCACACTACCCGGGTCTATACTGTACTTTGATAATACGTCTATCGTCAAATACCTCACTATTGGAGAAGGTTACTCATAATATTCATAACATATATATCATCAGCCTTGTTGATGATCATATTTATGATTTATCACCGGCCTCGCTATCTGAGCAGGCTACTCACGTTAGCACCATCGTGCAACTATTCTATCTCCAGGGAGAAGCACACAAAGGGTAGGTGGAGGGGGATATATTAAGTTTTTTTTCCCCAATTGTACTGTTTTTTCCCAATTATAATGACTTAATCGTCACTCACCGCCACCAAGGTCCGTAGATAAGGCTTGATCTGCAGATCCCCGTCGGTAATACCCTTTGTTCTCATGGGATTCCCCTGATTTCTGGGTCCAGTCTGTCGCTGGAGAGCGTCCTTGGTCCGTGTCTTGTCCCCCTCCGCTGCAGATCACAACTCATCCCACTTCTGACACGAAAATTGTTGTGGAAAATTGGTGGTTTTAAAGTGAAAGAATAGTGCTGAATGCTGAGTCAGGATCAAAGCAAGTAACAAAGTTTTATTGAAGTCAGACAGTGTTGCATACACCGAAAATCTGCTTACCCATTACCCCCTCATCCCTTTTTATATGCTCTCTCAGCCCCTCACCCCGATCCGTGTTGTACGTGCCTAAAACTCTGGATCCCTGCTGTGTTAACCCTTCCCCATTACCAGCACCTAATATTCGTACAAAACCGGATGTTACTATTTACACAATTTCAAACACTTTAACATTATGAATCATTTAATACCACGGTATTCCATTACAAAGCACACAAGCACACATTTATGAATGAATTAATTATATACTAATATATTTATTTAATTGTGTAATGCATTGTATAGAAATAATAATATTACTTTTTAAAATTAAAAAATACTTACATGACACTAGAACAAATATAAAGAGAGAGAAATAAAATAATCAAATATGTAACACACAGGCTTCCACTTTTATCCACTTGGCATTTATTTAATAAATGTTGTATTTTCTCTAAAATGAACAGAAGTTTAAACATCCACAAGTGTTATATATTCTTATAACAAGAAATAGTAAACTCAGTTGAAGGTACTGACTGTTTATTTACAGAATTCTCTTACAGAGCAAAGATGGCAGACAACCTGTCTTCAATAGAATTTTCCTCTGCACCCTCTGCCTAGTTGTAACTTAACTTATATACAGCAACACCTAGTGGTCCAAGTGGTTCAAGAACAATGCTTCCTTGCGGGTTTAGTATTTAATTATGGTCATTAGTTTATACTAATTACAACACCTGACCCAAATAATCAATTAACAACAATCAACTAACCAGTGTTGGGAAGGTTACTTTTAAAATGTAATCCCTTACAGATTACTGATTACATCACTCAAAATGTAATTTGTAACGTAATCAGTTACATTACTTCAAGTGAGTAACGTAATCTGATTACTTTGGATTACTTACAATATTGTCGTTTTTTTAAGCCTGAATGAATGTAGCAACCACATATTGCATATTATTCTTTTATTTTTCTTTCCAGTTAACAAATAGATAAACAAATAAAACAGCCTTTTCAATCACCCTATAAAAATACTTATGAAACCATTTCACCAAACAATTTTATGAAACACTTCTATAAATTGATAATAAAACAATTTAAAACCAAACAATGTAACAACAACTGTAAGCTATCTATTTGCAGGTTTGCCACCAGTGTTAATTTTGACAACAAATTTTGATTTAGTCTTAGTTATAGTCTTGTGACGAAAATAGCATTTAGTTTTAGTCACAATTTAGTAATTTAGTCAACTTAGTTTTAGTCGACTTAATGTCATAAGAATATAGTCTACTAAAATTACAGTAAATTTAGTCGACTAAAATGTAAAGGGTGTAAATGTAAATGCTTTTTCATCAGTTCCCTTGAATTATTAACTATACACTTATACAAAATGAAACGTTTAATAACCACTTGAGTAATATTGTTAATGTTTGAATGTGAAAAATATTTATATATGATTTAATGTATATTATTATTATTATTATTGTAGGTGTGTGACTATATATATTTTACATTTAAAATTTTGCCCTAGAAATCTGGTCATAAAACAACTGAATAGTTAAATTATAGTTTGAACAGAGCTGTGGAAACAAAAAACAGCTTTTAAATGATCTAGTTTTATCTCCAGCACTAACCCAGCACACCTACTGGAGCTACAGTCTATAAATGAGATCAGAAACACACATTCACACAGTCCTGTAGAGATGCTCTCAGGATGTACTGAGAGACTTCATGAGTTAAAGTGAGAAACTTATGAGAAAGTGCTGTAAGGAACTGTACACAGACTTTTGGGTTCATAGATTCACTTATTTTATTGTTTTATTTTGGATATATTATTGAGTTCCTTTCTGACCTGTTCCTGCTTTAACACTAGCTATATCTTTCCCACTGTGAGACTAAACAGATGATCTGATCTTAATGAGTTAGGGTTCTGTATCAGTTCTGTGTTTTAGTGCACTGCCGAGTTAAACACATCAGCTCATGAAATAACATCAGCATTAAAACGCTGATCTCTGCATGGAGATCTGTGTGACTCTGGTCTGCAGAAGCTGAAAGATTAGTGGTGTTTTTACCGGAGATGGAGTCGCTCCACACGGTTTACACGTTATCTTGTTTTTCGCGACGTCAAAGGAGAAATATATCGCCTCTCCTCTCTCTGTCTCTCTCTCTCTCCCTGCTGAACACTGTCGAGTTAACTTCCAGTCGAGCTCCGTAACGACAGTTTAATTCCCGGGTTTGTAACTGAGCGCGCGGCGCTACTGCAGGAGAGGCGGGTACTGATTGGATGAGTACCCCGCTTATCCCGCCTCTCCACCTTCGCTAAAGTAGCAGTGATTGGATCTCTTCCTAACTGGTCCCTACCTTTCACAGAACTAAATCAGTTCTGATTGGATTTCGTCCCTGCCAAACATTTTCGTCTTGTTTTTATTCGTTGACCAAAATGTCAGTTAATTTCGTCTCGTTGTGTGTGCGGAGCCGCTGTCTGCCCCTCCTCCCTGTGTGTGTGTGTGTGTGTGTGCAGCGAGATGGGACGAGGGGCAGACAGTTCCCTTTCATATCAGAGCGATTTCACCGCAAAATGTTATTTGCATTTTGTCAGTGTTGGAAGAGCAAAAATAGGAAAGTACCGCAATGTAATCCTTTAATTTTAGCAGAGTAACTGTAATCTGATTACCATTTATTGAAGCAGTAACTGTAACGGATTACAGTTACTTATAATTTGTAATCTGATTACGTAACGCCGTTACATGTAATCCGTTACTTCCCAACACTGCAACTAACTACCTGCCCTCACTGAGGCGATAATGAACCAGAAACACCAATTTATTTCACTGCATAATAAAGAGGGTTAATGTTAAACGTATTACAGCAGGTTCTGGAGTATCACTGACCTGTTTTAGTGATTTTATGCTGTGAGACTCTCAGCTCTCCTCAGTGAGGGCAATTAGTTCATTAGTTGGCTCAGCTGTGTAAGTGCTGGTGGCATAAAGTTCATTAAGTAATCAGTCTCATAAAATTACTTGCACCTTACAAATATTGTAGTTCTAATTAATATCAAAACTACAATTGTTTATAAAGTTATTAATTAATAAGCCACAATATCAGGATTTTAATCAATGACTAAAATTCTTATACTGCTGATTCTGAAGGTTTTAAATGTGAATTCTTTTATATGGTTATTGGCAGCAACCAGCATTCATGAAATCAACACAGACAACTTGACAGGACAGGACAGGACATTTATTAACACAAACTAATCTAAACACAAACATTACAACAGCAATCAGTATATTTACAATATGAGAGCTAAATTGTTATTTAGCTAAGGGTGTGTGTGTGTGAATGAGAGAGAGAGAGAGAGAGAGAGAGAGAGAGAGAGAGAGAGATCGCGTGTTCGAGTGGAGCGTGCTTGCGTGTGTGTGCGCGAACAAAGGATAAATGGCGCTGAGTTTAAACGTGGAGCGTGGTGTCTCCAACTGTAACTGAATTCAGCTGTTCTTTGTTCAGGTCTCTGTTGAGCCAGAACAAAGACTGAAGCTGACTGTTTAAAGAACAGTTTTTAAAGCTATTGCTAGATTCTAGTTTTTAGAAGGGAGAAATACAGTAGCTGTATTTCAGTGTTTGAAAAGAGAAAGAGATTTGCATGCAGAGAAAAGTACTAGTTGGTTTGCTCACAGATTTTAGTTTAGAATATAAACAGTTGCAGATTTCATTAATAAAAATACACTTATGTAAAATGTAAAATACAGTAAGTTTAAAGATAAAATGTTCTTTATCTAAACTATGCCCAGATGTTTTCAGTCTTACGCAATGGATATGTTAGAAAATATCCATGTTTTCCGTCCTCACTCTATGGAGGGAATTTTCAGCTTTCTTGTAGAAAGGGTTTCAACACCGTCCAGGAAAGTCTTCTGAGAATAGTTTGTCCTTCTGGTTTTTGGATCCAGGAAAAGTTGTCCACAGTTAAGAAAAGGGATCTGGTCGCTTTCCTTGTTTTTCCGAGCTGTGTCTCCCGATGTAAGCTTGTCTTTGAAGAAATAGCCGTGTGGAAACGTTGATCAGACGTTTGGCTAGAGTTCTAATATTGAAGGCTTGGGCCTAAAAGTGTTTTCTTTGTTCTCTTGTTAGAACAAAGGAGAGGCCTTGTTGATGTTCCTTTGCCTCCCTGTTCAGATGTTTGCTTGTTGAAGTCAGCTGGTCCGGACGGCATTCCTGGGAGAGTGCTTAAAGTCTGCTATAGAGAATTGGCTGGAGTCTACAAAGACATTTATAACACATCACTCTCTCTCTCAGTTGTGCCAGCGTGCTTCAAACTGGCCACCATTGTGCCAGTTCCAAAGACAGCCCACACCACCTGTCTGAATGACTGGCGACCTGTTGCCCTAACCTCCATCATAAGCAAATGCTTTGAGAGGCTGGTTAGGGATATCATCTGTTCCTCACTGCCTGCCACCCTGGACCCACTGCAGTTTGCATACAGACAGAACAGATCCACTGATGATGCAATCGCCCTGACCATGCACACTGCCCCCTCTCATCTGGACAAGAATGTGAGAATGCTGTTTGGAACCCCCCCAGGGCTGTGTGCTCAGCCCGCTCCTGTACTCCCTGTACACCCACGACTGCACAGCCAGACACAGCTCCAATGTCATTATCAAATTTGCTGACGACACAACAATTGTTGACCTGATCTCCAATAACGACGAATTGGCCTACAGAGAGGAGGTTAACGTCCTGGAAAATTGGTGCCAGGAGAATAACCTCTCTCTAAACATCAGCAAGACCAAGGAGCTGATTGTGGATTTTAGGAAGCAGGAGACGAGCACACTCGTCAATCTCCATCAACGGGACTGTGGTGGAGAGGGTCAGCAGCTTCAAGTTTCTGGGTGTTCACATCAGCGAAGATCTGACGTGGTCAGAACACACCACACGGGTGGTGAAGAAGGCACAACAATGCCTCTACTTCCTCAGACGGCTGAGGAGGTTTGGTCTGAACCCCAGCATCCTCAGGACTTTCTACACCTGCACTGTGGAAAGCATTCTGATGGGCAGCATCACCACCTGGTACGGGAACTGTACTGCTCTGGAGCGGAAATCCCTGCAGAGGGTAGTGCGTACAGCGCAGTACATCACTGGGGTTCAGCTCCCAAACCTTTTGGATTTATACACCAATCACTGCCTGAGGAAATCCAGAAGGATCATAAAGGACCCCTCCCATCCAAGCCACTCCCTGTTCTCACAGCTGCTGAGTGGAAGGAGACAGCTTCTTCCCCCAGGCGACCAGGCTGTGGAACAGCCAGTAGAACAGTGTTCTGTCCAACCCACCCCACTGCCACCCATACAAACTCTGCACCCTGCACTTTACACTGCATCTATCAGTCTTTCCCATATTATACAACATTCTGCCCCCTTTACTCCCCACTAAACTCATTGCTTACCTGCACTTTACTCTTAGGTATTCTGTCACCTACTGGACTATTTTCTCACTTCCACACACACACACTCTAGATATCAGCATATCTACATAGCATCATATTTTTACATAATCAGTCTTACTTAACATATTTCCATGCAATAAATTTGTCTATAGTGTAAGTTATTATCTGTATTGTTATTGAGTGTATTGTGTATATGTGACACCCTTAAAAGTGTGGTCACATTTAAGTAATTATTTTATAAATATTTTATTTATATGTATATATATATTCTTTTGGGCTTTTGAATGGGTTTTTTATACTTGAAACATGTGAAACATCCAGTCCTATAGAGGGAGCAGTGCCAGGGGGCGGGCGCTAGACTGTGGCTTAGGTGGGCAACAGGAGATAGGTCTCAGATCAAGCTGAGAACTCACACTGAAAACACCGTCTCACCGTGTCTTCTCTGTATCTGTAACCAGGTGAGGAAATATGCGAAACTGTGCAAGTATAAATGTGTCTAAAGCACTATAATAGGGTTATTTGAGTGTGTATGTTCTTTAAAAGGTCTTACTGTGTGTAATATGAGCCGCTATGGTCTTGTGTGTTGGTGGACACTCTGCATTGGGGAGCACTTGCTCCCGTGGCCCGCAAACCATGTGCCTGGCCAGCGCTCTTGCTCTTGCCTTCTCTGCCGCTAGCATTACCCTCCGCCGCCGCTAACCGCGCACCTGGCCGCCGCCCCGCTGTTATTCCTCTTGCTCTTTCGTTAGCTAACTTCGCTCTGTAACTGTGTTTCAGCCTCTAGCTATCTCTCGTGTATTCGCGCTCTAGTTTTAGCTATTTTTGCTCGGTGGCTGTGCCTAGGGTTAGCTTAGCCACCGTGGCCTGCTAACGCAGTGCCGGGCTGGCTCTATTGTTCTCTATTCCTTTGATGCTAGCATTAGCCACCGCGGCCTGCTAACTACGCGCCTGGCCGACGCTATTGCACGCTTTTGTCTTAATCCGCTCTATCATGAGTTAACTCATTTCAGTTCATACAGGCCTTAATGCCGCCATTTTACGCATGTTTATTAAGCGGCAGCAGACATTTTGACCGAGTAAAACGCAGTTAATACAATATGCTAATTTACTTTTTTTTTGCTAAAATCATCAATATTAAAACAATAAAAGGCTTGAACTACTTTAGTTGTGTGTAATGAATCTAAAATATATGAAAGTCTAATGTTTATCAGTACATTACAGAAAATAATGAACTTTATCACAATATGCTATTTTTTAGAAACAGTGTTAAGAAGGTTTGCTGATAACAGGGTACCTAGAGATGTATTGTGATATACAGAGTTTTGGTTAACTAAGAAGAAGTAAAAAGGATTCTCTGTGTATGTATGTGGAACTGCAAAAGAAAGAGAAAAAAAGACCAAAGTGATTGAGAAAGTGGTTTAGTTTGTGTATGTTGTTGAATAAAGAAAAAGAGATCAAACTGAGAACTCACACTGAAAACACTGTCTCACTGTTGTGTCTTCTCTGTATCCTGTATCCAGCTTTTATCTAGGCCCTAAAATTCTTGAATCTTGGTGAGAAGCTGCACCATTTGCTCTTTTCAACATACTTCTCTTTTTGCTTTGCTTGTTTTTGGAGAATCTTGATATCAGGGAGGAGCAAGTCCTGTGTAGATCTCAATCTCCTGTACATGAGCATTTTGGCAGGTGATAAACCTGTTGCCTTTCTTTTTTTATTGCCTCTTTAAATGTTTGGACCGCTCTTTCTGCCAAATCATTGGAAGATGGATGATAGGGAGCAGATGTGACATGTTTAAATCCATATTGTCTCATGAATATCTCAAATTCTGCTCTTGTAAACCAAGTGCCATTGTCAGAGACTAACATCTGAGGTAATCCATGCACACTGCAGCACTTTCTCAAATTTTCAATGGTTACTTGGGTGGTGGCAGTGTTGGTAGCATAAATTTCTAACCACTTGGCGTGTGAGTCAGTGACGACCAAGAACATCTTTCCCAGAAAAGGACCTGCATAATCTACATGAATCATAGTCCATGGTGATCCTGGCCACTCCAAAGGGTGCAGAAGTGCACAAGCTGGAGGTCATTCAACACAGTTCTTTACCTCTGTCTCAATAGCCTCATCCATGCCAGGCCACCAAACATACAAACAGGCCAACCCCTTCATTTGTAATATGAAAGGGTGTGTTTGGTGAAGTTGCTTCAGCAGTTATGTGTCTACCTTGAATAGAAATCACCTCTCGGGTGCCTCACAAAACACATCCATCTTTTTTACATTTAGTTTCAGTTATTTCTGTCGATGTGGTTTGAATGGAGCATCCACCACTGGGACAAAAAATTGGCCCTGGCATTTTTGGTTTAGACCGGCCCCTCATAATTAGTGGAGCACAACCGACTTGTAATTGTAAATGTATGTGGGGTTACAGAGAAGTAATGTATCATCAACATATTAAATATAAGAAGTTTATTGTCTATTGTTAACTCCACCATTTTTGTCTGCTCTGTGTGGTTGTTTTTTTATCCTTTTTATTGAAATCATCTCTAATACTGTGTATGTATGTATGTATGTATGTATATATATATATATATATATATATATATATATATATATATATATATATATATATATATATATATATATGTACATATATATATTGTATGTATATATATATATATATATATATATATTATGGCAAGCCAAACAGGAAATATATAATAAAAGCCGATATATATATAATGAAAGCCGATATATATATAATGAAAGCGATATATATATAATGAAAGCCGATATATATATAATGAAAGCCGATATATATATAATGAAAGCGATATATATATAATGAAAGCCGATATATATATAATGAAAGCCGATATATATATAATGAAAGCGATATATATATATAATGAAAGCCGATATATATATAATGAAAGCCGATATATATATAATGAAAGCCGATATATATATATAATGAAAGCCGATATATATATAATGAAAGCGATATATATATAATGAAAGCCGATATATATATAATGAAAGCCGATATATATATATATATATAATGAAAGCTGATATATATATAATGAAAGCTGATATATATATAATGAAAGCTGATATATATATATATATATATATATATATATATATAACGAAAGCTGTTAAGACCCTTTAAGAGGTAAACGGGTGGTCCGCACAGTCAGCCTGAGAGACTGAAGGTGGCGTTGTGGTTCAGCCGGCCGCAGCTCCTCGCGCAGGGGAGGCCGACCACCGGCAGGCAGCGCGGCGCATTCTCTCCACGGAGGTGCAGCGCGACCGGCCTCGGACTGGCTTTAAAGTGTCAGGGGGCGAAGGTGGCAAAAAAGCACCGGCCCGCGAGCTGCTTTCACTTTCCCCGAGCCGGGGACGGTCTACCAGCGTTCATTATATATATATATATATATATATATATATATATCAGCTTTCATTATATATATATCAGCTTTCATTATATATATATCAGCTTTCATTATATATATATCGCTTTTATTATATATATATCAGCTTTCATTATATATATATCAGCTTTCATTATATATATATCAGCTTTCATTATATATATATCAGCTTTCATTATATATATATCGCTTTTATTATATATATATCAGCTTTCATTATATATATATCAGCTTTCATTATATATATATCAGCTTTCATTATATATATATCACTTTCATTATATATATATCGCTTTTATTATATATATATCGCTTTCATTATATATATATATCAGCTTTCATTATATATATATCAGCTTTCATTATATATATATATCGCTTTTATTATATATATATATCGCTTTCATTATATATATATCAGAGTTTATTATATATATATATATCAGCGTTCATTATATATATATCAGAGTTCATTATATATATATCAGAGTTTATTATATATATATATATCAGCGTTCATTATATATATATCAGAGTTCATTATATATATATCAGTGCTATCCTTACTTCCTTTTCCTGATGATTTAATTTCCTGTTCCTATTTTTCCCCCCAAGCTAGCTGCTGTTGTTAAAAAAACTTATGGAGTGTTATTTGTAACAATATCATATAAATAAATGAATAAAGAAATAATTGCTTAAAATGTTAAATAAATATTTAAAATGAGATTTAATTAATTAAAAAATAATTAATAATTAGTTTCCCAAATCCCTATATTTCCCTATATATATACGGAAAAAATAATTAATAATTAGTTTCCCAAATCCCTATATTTCCCTATATATACATATATAGGGAAATATAGGGATTTGGGAAACTAATTATTAATTATTTTTTAATTCCTATATGTATATATAGGGAAATATAGGGATTTGGGAAACTAATTATTAATTATTTTTTCCGTATATATATAGGGAATTATAGGGATTTGGGAAACTAATTATTAATTATTTTTTAATTCCTATATGTATATATAGGGAAATATAGGGATTTGGGAAACTAATTATTAATTATTTTTTCTGTATATATATATATATATATATATAGGGAAATATAGGGATTTGGGAAACTAATTATTAATTATTTTTAATTAATTAAATCTCATTTTAAATATTTATTTAACATTTTAAGCAATTATTTCTTTATTCATTTATTTATATGATATTGTTACAAATAACACTCCATAAGTTTTTTTAACAACAGCAGCTAGCTTGGGGGGAAAAATGGGAACAGGAAATTAAATCATCAGGAAAAGGAAGTAAGGATAGCACTGATATATATATAATGAACTCTGATATATATATAATGAACGCTGATATATATATAATAAACTCTGATATATATATAATGAAAGCGATATATATATATAATAAAAGCGATATATATATATAATGAAAGCTGATATATATATAATGAAAGCTGATATATATATATAATGAAAGCGATATATATATAATAAAAGCGATATATATATAATGAAAGTGATATATATATAATGAAAGCTGATATATATATAATGAAAGCTGATATATATATAATGAAAGCTGATATATATATAATAAAAGCGATATATATATAATGAAAGCTGATATATATATAATGAAAGCTGATATATATATAATGAAAGCTGATATATATATAATGAAAGCTGATATATATATAATAAAAGCGATATATATATAATGAAAGCTGATATATATATAATGAAAGCTGATATATATATAATGAAAGCTGATATATATATATATATATATATATATATATATATATATATAATGAACGCTGGTAGACCGTCCCCGGCTCGGGGAAAGTGAAAGCAGCTCGCGGGCCGGTGCTTTTTTGCCACCTTCGCCCCCTGACACTTTAAAGCCAGTCCGAGGCCGGTCGCGCTGCACCTCCGTGGAGAGAATGCGCCGCGCTGCCTGCCGGTGGTCGGCCTCCCCTGCGCGAGGAGCTGCGGCCGGCTGAACCACAACGCCACCTTCAGTCTCTCAGGCTGACTGTGCGGACCACCCGTTTACCTCTTAAAGGGTCTTAACAGCTTTCGTTATATATATATATATATATATATATATATATATATATATATATCAGCTTTCATTATATATATATCAGCTTTCATTATATATATATCAGCTTTCATTATATATATATCAGCTTTTATTATATATATATCAGCTTTTATTATATATATATCAGAGTTCATTATATATATATCAGAGTTCATTATATATATATCGGCTTTCATTATATATATATTGCTTTTATTATATATATATCAGCTTTCATTATATATATATCAGCTTTCATTATATATATATCACTTTTATTATATATATATCAGCTTTCATTATATATATATCGGAGTTCATTATATATATATCGGCTTTCATTATATATATATCGCTTTTATTATATATATATCAGCTTTCATTATATATATATCAGCTTTCATTATATATATATCAGAGTTCATTATATATATATCGACTTTCATTATATATATATCAGCTTTTATTATATATTTCCTGTTTGGCTTGCCATAATATATATATATATATATATATATATATATATATATATATATATATATATATTAGGGGTGGGCATAGATTAATTTTTTTAATCTAGATTAATCTCACTGAAATCTTGAAATTAATCTAGATTAATCTAGATTAAAATGGCTCATTCAGAATATGCGTGCTACCCAAGTAATGACTAAAAGTCAGTCTTTGAGATAGGGTTTCTTAATACAGAGGGTGCATTAGACCAGGGGCTCATCTCCTGTTTCCAAAATGCATCAATGACTGCTTGAGAAAGCTGTTCTACTTTGATACTTGAAGAAAAAAAACATGCTCAATAAAATGTACTCGGGGTTAATAAATTCATGTCTAATATATATGTTCTGATTTTCTCTAATATAACAGCTCAATTTTAATTCTTCAGGTTAAAGGTGATAACTCCTTTAAACAGCTATAACATGTATTTGTATCAGGCTACAAACAGGGCTGCTTTATGAATTCATGCAACACGACTATGTCTTAAAAGCATTTGACTCTTATTCTGTGTGGGCATACCTCTTGCTAATATTACTTTTATATTTTTACACCTACTTTTTAAGTTAACTGATTATTTATTAGTTTTAAAATGTTATTTCACTTGTTTTAGTGCTTTTTAAAACATGTAACAATGTAAACAATGCAGCCTTTCAACACACCTTTAACCTTAATACCTAAGTCCCTGTGTTATCCTAACTTTACTAACGTTACTACCTCACATTCCTGCTCAGTCTGTCCCTCAGTTTCTCCATCACACCCGGTCTGCTGCTTCACCTACGGAGGACGTGGAGGCTACAGCAGCGAACGTCTGTGATTTTTACACATTTTTCCGCTTTTGTTTCTCCATACTGCCTCTCCTTTAACACACGCGCTCAACACTGAACGTACCACGCAGAGAAAAGGTGTAGAACCGGCGGATACACACGTGCTTTCGCGTGTAAACACTCGTGTAGACTGGCAATCCCACGCTTTCTTCTTCACACACACACACACACACACACACATAGTGGCGCAAAAAGGGGGTATGCAGCGTATGTCAGGGGCGCTGCACTAGAGGGGGCGCCAAATCAAAGCCCCAAAAAAAATCCTCTCCGGAGAAACAGCTGGTTACCTATTACCTATTTTGACCCAGCTCCCAACCCAACTTTAGAATAGATTAATGGCGATATGTTTTATATCGCCCGATAAGAGTATCACATTATCGCCGCACGTTAACGCCGATAACGGCCCACCACTAATATATATATATATATATATATATGTGTGTGTGTGTGTATATATACTCATATATTCAGTATCTGTAATACTGAAAAAAACATACAATACTGAAAAATAGCATGTTACCTGTCTCCACTCTCTTAACTATAAACTTTACCATGACATATAAATATTAAAACCCTTCAGAGATGTATTTTTTGGCATTGTTGTGTGACTCCAAATACAGTGCGCTTTACTTTTTCCACATTTTGTTACGTTACAGCCTTATTCCAAATTGTATTAAATTAATTTCTTTCCTCAAAATTCTACACAAAATACCCCAATATGACCATGCGAAAAAAGTTTTCTTGAGAGTTCTGAAAATGTATTAAAAATAAATCTAAATCTAAGAAATCACATTTATGTAAGTATTCACAGCCTTTGCCATGAAGCTCAAAATTGAGCTCAGGTGCATCCTGTTTCCACTGATCATCCTTGAGATGTTTCTACAGCTTAAATGGATGGATGGATGGATACTTTATTGATCCCCGAGGGGAAATTCTAGACATCCAGCAGCAGGTATAATAGAATGGAATGGAATCCACCTGTGGTGAATCCAGTTGATTGGACATGATTTGGAAAGGCACAAACCTGTCTATATAAGGTCCCACAGTTGACTGCATGTCAGAGTGCAAACACCAAGCATGAAGTCAAAGGAATTGTCTGTAGACAAAATTGTCTCGAGGCACAAATCTGGGGAAGGATACAGAAACATTTCTACAGAAACATTTCATGAAGATCCCAATGAGCACAGTGGCCTCCATCTGGAAAATGGTAAATGGAAGAAGTTTGGAACCACCAGGACTCTTCCTAGAGCTGGCTGACTGGCCGTCTAAATTGAGCGATTGGGGGAGAAGGGCCTTGGTCAGGGAGGTGACCAAAAACCCGATGGTCACTCTGTCAGAGCTCCAGCGTTCCTCCGTGGAGAGAGAGCAGAACCTTGCAGAAGGACAACCATCTCTGCAGCAATCCACCAATCAGACCTGTATGGCAGAGTGGCCAGGCCAAAGCCATTCCTTAATAAAAGGCACAAGGCAGCCCGTCTGGAATTTGCCAAAAGGCACCTGAAGGACTCTCAGACCCTGAGAAACAAAATTCTCTGGTCTGATGAGACAAAGATTGAACTCTTTGGTGTGAGTGCCAGGCGTCATGTTTGGAGGAAACCAGGCACTGCTCATCACGAGGCCGATACCATCCCTACAGTCAAGCATGGTGGTGGCAGCATCATGCTATGGGGATGTTTTTCAGCAGCAGGAACTGGCAGACTAGTCAGGATAGAGGGAAAGATGAATGCAGCAATGTACAGAGACATCCTGGATGAAAATGTGCTCCAGAGCGCTCTTGACCTCAGACTGGGGCGACGGTTCATTTTTCAGGAGGACGACGACCTGAAGCACACAGCCAAGATCTCAGAGGAGTGGCTTCAGGACCACGCTCTGAATGTCCTGAAGTGGCCCAGCCAGAGCCTTAAATCCGTTTGAACATCTATGGAGAGATCTGAAAATGGCTGTGCACAGACGTCTCCCATCCAACCTGATGGAGCTTCAGAGGTACTGCCAAGAAGAATGTATATACATACACATAAATACACATTATATATATATATATATATATATATATATATATATATATATATATATATATATATATATATATATATATTGTGGTGTGAGGAGGCGGGGGAGCCGTGGGTACGCCCCACGCCGGGACGCACAGCCCTGTCTGTCCCAGCTGGTCCGCATCAGGACTGATTAAGCCGCCAGCTGGGACAGGCACATAAAGAGAGCCTCACTCGAGGGGGACTTTGACCGGGGAGCTGAGAGCTGAGGCCGCACGGACCGTGAAACCAGAGACTAAGTGAACTATTGAACGCTAGAGCCCCACTGGGCCGTATTTATGTTGTTTTAAGTTCTTTTGGGTGTGGTGGAGGGCAGTCAAAGCCTAAATAAAGGTATGATTTGAGTTCATTTACTCCTATAAATTTATATATATATATTACATATACAAAATAAATTTAAAATGCATTTTATTATTACGCATAGTGTCTTGTACATTGAACTAATTGCAAAAGTATGATATGTAACTAAAAGCATTAATAAGAACTACGTAAAACCTGTTTCCACTCTCTTAACTATAAACTTTATCATGAAATATAATTATTAAAATCCTTCAGAGATGTGTTTGTTTGAATTGTTGTGTGAGTCCAAATCCCATTCATGCTTTTATATTTTTTCATGAAAAATCCATAATATTTAAGTTCAAATAGGTTCGGATAAAAATAAGTTTAAATTGGAGATTCAATCAGCAGCCTTCCATTGGGTGGAATGGCCCATATATGTATATGTATATAATATAATAAACAGTGTATGTTACACTTTAATAATATATGAACAACAATAAATGTTGATTAAACCCCCCTCCACACACAAGAAATAAACAGATATTAATTTAATTTATTTTTTGGCCATGTGGATGCAGCAAAAATCATTTTAAACACCACGCATTAACACAGGTTATGTACACTATAGACATTATTACTTTTTACACTTAACATGCACCATTATAAAATAAAAAAATAATAAAAAAATAAATGATAAAATTATAAAAATAAATATAAAATTAATGTATAAACCTTATTAATATGCTATACCATATGTCTGTCTTTGTTAAAGAGCATAATATAAAGTATTTAAGTATGAAAGCAGGTGTTTGTAATGTATAACAGCGTCCTGTATCATTACTACATCTCTGCTGTTTGTAAAAAAACAAACCGTATGTAAATCAGGTATAAATTGGTGGAGTTATGATTATTATAGGTGTAAACACCTTCCTCAGTGTAAATTAATGCACTCGGGGCGCAGGGTTGCCTCCTCCAATAAGGCGGCCACGCAGGCACGCCAGGTATACGTATAAGATATCTATGGTTTTCCCCATCCGGGTTTGAACGTCTGAACGTAGCGGACCCCGCAGAGAGAGGGTGGGTGAGCTTTCGTCCTATATCCTGATTGGTTTAGTCCACTGTCTATATCGAAGATGGGCCAATGGGCCGCCCCGTCTAAATTGTGGGCCGGTCTCTTAGGAAAAAAAGGGAAGAAAGAAAAAATCCAACAGCATCGGCCCCCCAAGGACTGTCGGCCCACCGGGCAAACGCCCGGTACGCCAGATTACCAGTCCAGCCCTGCCTTCAGGATCTACTCATGAACTTGTGAAAATAACATCCCTTCTTGTCAATGTTTTACTTAAGCTGTTGTCACTGGATATTCATACAATTAGTCTATCAGGAGAACTTGTTCTGTTGATTCCTCCTCTTCTGGAGCATCCTGTACTGGTAACCTGCTCATGGCATCTGCATTGGCATGGTGTTTTCCAGGTTTTTATTCGTAAGCTCTCAAGAGAACTGCCCACCTCTGTTCTCGTGGTGACTCCATTTGCGGCACAGGTTTCTATTCATGAAAAAGAGATATCAGAGGCTTGTGGTCAGTATAGATGGTGAACCTTCTACTATAGATATACTTGTGGAACTGACTGAGAGTAGCACTTTTCAGTGTCTGACAAGGTATAGGACATGAAACTGATTGCTTTCTTACTGCTCTGTCATCTTATGAAAAAGAATGGCTTCAACACCACAGGGTGAGGCATCACAAGAGAGCACCAGCTCTTTAAAGAATAATGTACTAGTAACTCTTGAGAATTCTGGAAAGCTTCTTGTTGTTCTTGGCTCCATGTCCGTTTGACATTCGTCTCCAGCAGGTGGTGAAGAGGGGAAAGTAAGGTTGCTCAGCTTAGTACTAAACTTCCTTCTGTAAGAATGAACACTGTTTCTTTTTAGTCTCAGCCCTGCTTCTTTTAAGTGGCTGAGTACTTCCTGAAGGTTGTTTAAACGTTCATCCTCATTTTTTCCTGTCAGCAATATATCATCCAGGTAAACCGTCACGTTCGGCAAGCCTTGAAGCATATCATATATTTGATATTCAGGATATGATGTTATCCTTTTTTTATATAAACCTTCTTATTGTTTGGTTAGCATTAACATTGATAATTGGGGAGCAGAATATTTATATTGCAGTAAGTTCCATTGCTCAGGTTCCATAAAAAAATATCTATAAACATTTAACCATTATTCTGGAATGCCTGTAAGTGAGAGCTTTTCCATAAAAGTGAAAAAAGGCTGCCATAATCTTTCAAATTTTGAAAGAAACCCATTCAGACTGCATCAAATTTGTCCCAGCGTGCTGTATTGAAGAACAGGACTTATTTAAAGTGCTTCTATATGCTTAGTGGCACTGAAAAATGTATAATGAATGCAGAAAAAAGCAGGTGGTCATAATGTTATGCTTGATCAGTGTACAATAATATACAGTACAGTATGATAAAAAAGCAAAAACTAAAGAAATCTGTAGGGGATTACTAATGATTCCCTCTCTCTATCAGTGCTGCCAACCTGGATCCAGTGATAGCATTGATTTTTCTTTCTTATAGTAAATCAGGAGGATCCACGCTTCCTGGTTAATCCCCTTCTGATCACATGATGTACAGGAAGTGACTGGACATAAACATCTGAGTATTTGATTAAACATTGTGACACAAACACACACCTGACTCCATAAGCAACATAAACTGTATTAGAAAATGAAACTACATGACTGACATTCTGTACAGAGATATGTAGTTAAAACAGTATAACTCATACAGTCTCAGAAAACTTCCTGGAACACTTTTCAGAATTCACAGAACATTCTGATCATCTTCCCTAAATGTGGTCAGTAACATCTGTCATTCAACTAAGACTAATGTGAAGCAAGTCACATTCTCTTACCCAGGCTAACAAGAGTGACTGCATTTCTGCACGCAAGCAAACTCAAACATTGGAACACTGTAACTAGACTAAACCAGCCTTGTGAGGGAAAGATAAATCCTTCTGAAGCTTTTTCTAGTGGAGGATTCACAGAGTATCCCACCAAGGAAATCTTTTAGGGGTTTTGGAGTGACATCACTGTGCACATGGCCACAGATCACACAAGCACATTTTTTGAATGAATGAATTAATTATGTACTAATTTATTCATTTAATTGTGTAATGCATTGTGTAGAAATAATAACATTACTTGATAAAATAAAAAATACTTACATGACACTAGAACAAATATAAAGAGAGAGAAATAAAATAATAAAATATGGATGCAAGCAGCGATTTACGGGGTCCGAGCAGCACAGGCAAAGTGGCCCCATGAAGCCAGTTTGGCTCAAAACGTATGGCTGGTTGTCCAGCATCACCAGCCTGGATGACCAGCATGACTGTAAAGCAGAAATGCTCACAAGTCTTTGGTCACAAGTCCAAGTGAAGTCTCAAGTCTCTTCTGGTGAAATAAAAGTCAAAGTATTACTCCATGAGGCTAATAAGGCCTGCTATTTTAAATAATGGACAATTAATAACAAAATTCAACAATAAGAGAAAAATAAACATGAAATTAGAAAATAACCAACTAAAGTACGCCCAATAAAATCTAATCTAATAAATTTCAAAAGATCAAACACGAAAAACTCAGCAGAAGAGTACAACAATAAAGTAATACTACAAAAAAACGAAAATATCTGCATCTAAATAAAGTGTGTCTGGACAAGTTAGCAAATCTATTCGCTTTTTTTAACGTTTTGTTCTGCTGAACCGAGTGCTGGTATCAGAAAGAGTTCTACATACTAGAGTTTACATTGTCTGCCTGAACCCGAACCTGAGCGCGAGCCTGAACCTGAGCCTTAACCCAAGCCTGAACCCGAACCTTAACCCGAACCTGAACGCGAGCCTGAACCCGAAACTTAACCCGAGCCTGAGCGCGAGCCTGAACTCGAACCTTAACCCGAACCTGAACGCGAGTCTGAACCAGAACCCGAGCATGAATTTCCACTGCTTTCCTCAGGCCCTGCCAGGTTCGGCGGAAAAAAAGGGTCTGTGTTTTAATGTAACAAATCACACTGTGATTTTTGTAATGTTTCACCAGTTACAGCTCATCTGCGCGTTCAAAGCTCAACACATGAATTAATCAGTGCGCTGCGCACCTCACATGCTAGCGGGGGATTTAGTGCGTCTGTCAAGCAAGATAATGGACAGTTTTGGTGGCAGAGATGATGAAATACAGCACGTACATTTCAGATTTGTAGTTAAAAGGTCAGTTTTAATGCTCTACTAAATTAATGTGGATTTAAAACAGGCTCAGACTCGGGGCGGAGCGGGCAGACCGGGCAGACCATGCGGGATCCGGTCGGTTCTGGCTGGATTTTTTCCTGCCTATGGGCTGCATTTGCCTCCAGGACAAACCATTCAAAAGTGCAAATTAACTAATTAAAAATCACACAGTGTCTAACTGGCTTTAAATACTTAGGTACAGCTATTAAATTAATAAATCAACATTCATTAAAAAGATCAGTGATCTAGCAACAAGCTTGAAGCTAATAAGCTAATAACATTTAATCAGAGGTTGAAAAAGTACTGAAAAATTGTAAATGAGTAAAATTACCTTTACTTTGCTAAAATTCTACTCAAGTAAATGTAAAGGTACCCATCTAAAATTCTACTCGAGTAAAAGTAAAAAAGTACTCAATTTAAAATGTAAAAGTTACATAGTTACTCTGTCACTTGTCCTCCGTCTGTCTTTGCACCTTCCCCTGTTGTTTTGTCTTTCCTCGTATCTCTTAGCTCTAGTCGTTTATTTGCTCCGTGTTTACCTCTGTTTATTTCTTGTTTGGTTTTTCTAGTTTCTTGTTTAGCTCCGTGTTCCCTAGCTCCCTGTATATACCCTGCTTTGTGTTGATTTCTAGTTTATTTCTTGTATATATTTCCCTGCCCTGTTTAGTTTGTTTCTCATTATTATCTCTTGTTTGTTTAGGTTTATGTTCTCTAGTTTCACTGGTTTGTTTTGGTTTTGCGGTTATATGTTTATCTATTTTCAGTTATTTAGTTTATTCCCCAGTTCCTTATATATAGCTCCCTGTTTTATGTTTAAGTGTTTACTTGTTTCTCGTTTCTTTGTTTATTTATACTTATTTATTAAATTATTCATTTCGCAATACCTGCACTTGCGTCCGTCTCCTCGTCTCCCTGCCTGGGTCACCTTCGTGACACATAAATTAAATAGTTTTTAATGAACTATTATTCCACATAATAATTTGGATCTTTCAGGCAGTATTTTTTCAGACCACCCCATAAAACATTTTCAAGAACAAGTGGTAAAGGTTTCAATTATCCATTTATTTTCTTTACTGTTAAAAAGGTATGGTCATTTAGGTGACTATAAACCCTATTTTTAAAGTTTAATAGTTCATTATTATTTTTTTTAACTTGTCATTGATATGCTTTAACTGCTGTTGGGAAAAAGAGGTGGTGGACTTGCTACCATCATTTCAGACTTGTTCATCTATAAGAAAATTATACTTGGAACATTTCCATCTTTTGAGTATCTAGCATTTTTATCGATCTGTGTTACTAGTTACGATTTAATTCTTATAACTGGAGATTTTAATTTTCATATTGATAATCAAACAGACTCTAAGGCTTTGGAATTCCTTCAACTATTACATTCATTTGATTTTTATCAACATGTTGCTAAGTCAACTCATAAACATTTAATTATCACACGAGGTGTTACAATTAATTTGAAAGAGATTAGTGAAGTAGCAGTTTCAGATCACTACCTCTTATCCTTTAATATAGATACTTCACCTAAATCATTACATTACATTACATTACATTACATTACATTTGGCAGACGCTTTTGTCCAAAGCGACATACAATACTCAAGTACAATGTAAATTAAGTTTAAAGGTAAAACATCTTAGGATAGGGATAAAAGGAGGTCAAAGGGGAATAATAGGATAGAGGAGTGAAGGAGGGGAAGAAGGAAATGAGGTTAGAAGTAGTTAGTGTGTTAGAGGTGTTAAGAGAGTAAGTGCTCTTTGAAGAGCTCTGTCTTCAGGAGTTTATTAAAGATAGCGAGAGATTCTCCTGATCTGGTAGTGGAAGGTAGTTTGTTCCACCATTGGGGAACTCTGTATGAGAACAGTCTGGATTGCTTTGTGTGAATGTTTGTTTGGTAAAGCGAGGCTACGTTCATTGGAGGAGCGCAGCGGCCGGGAGGTAGCGTAAGCCTTCAGGAGCGAGTGCAGGTAGGAAGGAGCCTGTTCTGTCATCACCTTGTAGGCGATTGTAAGAGCTTTGAATTTGATGTGAGCATCAACTGGTAGCCAATGGAGCTCAATGAGCAGCGGGGTGACATGTGCCCGTTTTGGCTGGTTGAAGACCAGACGTGCTGCTGCGTTCTGGATCATTTGGAGTGGTTTTACTACGCAGGCCGGGAGGCCAGTTAGCAGGGCGTTGCAGTAGTCGAGGCGTGAGATGACGACGCTTGCACCAGGAGTTGGGTGGCCTGTTGCGTCAAGAACGGTCTAATTTTTCGGATGTTATAGAGCGCAAAGCGGCAGGACCGAGCAACTGAGGCCACATGGTGCGTGAAGGAGAGCTGGTCATCAACCATAAGGCAAGGCAAGGCAAGGCAAGTTTATTTATATAGCACCTTTCATACACAACGGTCATTCAAAGTGCTTTACAAATTAGAAAATACACAGAGAAATCAAATAAAAAATAAAAATAAAAAAAAACATGTAAAAGATTAACAGTAAAAATGGAAATAAAAACTAAAATAAGAATAAAGCATGATTGATTAAAACATGATTAAAACAAAGAGAATTAAATTAAAAACATGTAAAAGAACAACAAGGAATTAATAAGAATAAAGCATGAATAAAACATAATATAAAAGTGCCGTTACAATATAAAAGTGGGCGGAGCTGCAGTGTTTTAAGCTGAGCTAAAGGCCTGATCAAACATGTAGGTTTTCAGTCTGGATTTAAACATGTTTAGTGTTGGAGCTCTTCTAATGCTCTCTGTTAACTGGTTCCATTTAAGAGCAGCGTAGTAGCTAAACGCTGCCTCTCCGTGTTTAGTTTTTACTTTAGGCAGCTCTAACTGAGCAGTTCCTGATGATCTGAGAGTTCTGCTCGGCTCATACTGCTGGAGCACATCAGATAAATATGCTGGTCCTGCACCATTAACACATTTATAGACCAGTAACAGTACCTTAAAGTCTATTCTGTAACAGACTGGTATCCAGTTTAGGGATTTAAGGATGGGGGTGATGTGCTCCCTTCTTTTACTCCTAGTCAGAACTCTGGCTGCTGAATTCTGAATCAGCTGAAGCTGTTTAATGGTCTTTTTTGGGAGTCCAGTTAGGAGTCCATTACAGTAATCAATCCTACTAGAAATAAAGGCGTGGATGAGTTTCTCCAGGTCTGATTTAGACAGAAAATCTCTGATCTTATTTATGTTCTTGAGGTGATAAAATGCTGATTTGGTGACGGCTTTGACGTGACTGTTAAAAGTGAGATCAGAGTCCATTTGTACACCAAGATTACGCACTAGTTCTTTAGATTTTAGGCTTTTTGAATCCAGATAGGCAGCTAGTCTGTGCCTCTCATTACTATTCCCAAATAAAATAATCTCTGTTTTATCTTTATTTAACTGCAGAAAGTTCTGTCCCATCCATTTATTTATCTGCTCAAGGCATTTACACAGTGAGTCAATGGGACCGAAATTGTTTGGGCAGAGGGCCATGTAGATCTGAGTGTCATCTGCATAGCTGTGGTAAGATATCCCATAGTCACGCATGATTTCACCCAGAGGAATCATATATAAATTAAATAAGAGTGGCCCAAGAATTGAACCCTGGGGTACACCACAGGTCACTGGCACAGTCTCAGAAACATTATTTTCCATTTCCACAAAGTATTTCCTTCCTTGAAGGTATGAACTGAACCATTTTAGGACAGTTCCAGAAATTCCAACCCGGTTCTCAAGTCTATCTATGAGAATGTTGTGGTCAATGGTGTCAAAAGCAGCACTGAGATCAAGCAGTAGTAGAATAGACATTTTTCCTGAGTCTGTGTTTAAGCGAATGTCATTGATAACCTTAATAAGCGCAGTCTCAGTACTATGATTGGGTCCGGAAACCTGACTGAAAATGGTCTAGACAGTTATTTATGGACAGGAAGTGCATAACTTGCTTGAAGACAATTTTTTCATTGGTCTGTAATTGTTCAATAAGTTTGTATCTAAATTTTTCTTTTTTAAGAGAGGCTTCACAACGGCAGTTTTTAATGCATTTGGGAAAACACCTGACATGAGTGAGGTATTTACAATTTGAAGAATGTCTTCTGATATTGAGTAAAAAACATTCTTTAAAAACTTGGTTGGTAATGTATCAAGACTGCAGGTGGATGATTTGAGGTGACTCACTGTATCAATTTAAAACTTCTTCATTAATAGTGCTAAACTGGCACATGCTGACTATGATGCTTTTGCATGGTTTTGGAGAGCACATGGGCTCGTTGGAGGATAGAGATGTACTGATGGCTTCTCTGATATTGTGGATTTTAGTATTTAAAAAATTGCAAACTCATGACATCTCTCAGTTGAAACTAGCTCAGGGGTCATGTATGTAGGAGAGTTAGTTAGTCTGTCAACCACAGTGAAAAGAACTTTGCTATTGTTAATATTATTGTTAATAATGCTAGAGAAGTAGGATTGTCTACATGTGCACATTATTTTATTGTAATCACGCAGTCTATCTTTAAAAATTTCTTTGTGAATGTGAAGCTTGGTTTTACGCCATCTGCGCTCAGCCTTTCTGCATTCTCTCTTTTGGAGCTGAACTGCAGCATCATTTCTCCATGGAGCTTTCTGCTTGCATGGCATGGTTTTAACTCTAACTGGTGCAATCTCATCTAAAACTCTAGCAGTTTTTGAGTTAAAACTATCCAGCAGAGTATCTACAGAGTCTGATGGTTTGCATGGTGCAGAGCACACTTTGCTCACAAAAAGTTCAGCTGTCATGTCATTTATCTGCCTTTTCTTGTACCTAATCTGTCTGGTTTCACTGTGTATTGAAGTCCACATTTCAAAGAAGACACAGTAGTGATCTGACAGTGCAACATCCTTAATAGAGGCTGATATGTTGAGACCCTTCGAAATAACCAAATCCAGAGTGTGACCATGACAGTGTGTGCTTCCAGTCACATGCTGAGAGAGTTCAAAAGAGTCAAATACATCATAGAGTTCTCTGGCATAATTATCCTTGGGATTGTCAATGTGAATGTTAAAATCACCAGCAACAATAAAATGATCAAATTCAGTAGAAATAAAAGACAGCATATCTGTAAAATCATCAATAAAGTCAGCATTGTACCTTGGAGGCCTATAGACAATTACCAGTAATATTCTTGGTGTCCCTTTTAAAACTGCGCCTAAATATTCAAAAGATGTGAAATCACCAAGTGATAACTGCTTGCATTGGAAAGTATCATCAAACAGCATAGCTACACCTCCACCTTTCTTGCCGGTACGTGAGACATTTAAAAAGTTAAAGTTTGGTGGAGCCGACTCAATTAATACACTTTCAGCACTACATGAATTTAACCATGTCTCTGTTAAAAACAGAAAATCAAGCCCATAATTTGTAATAAAATCATTAATTAGATAGGACTTGTTTGTAAGAGATCTGATATTTAGTAGAGCTAACTTAATAACCTGTGCATTTTGTTCCAAAGACTGTGGGTTACAATTTATATACTGCAAGTTGGATATATTCACATTATGTGACCTATACTCTCTGTTCTTTCTGCTTCTGATAAGAACTGGAATGGGGGAGATAACTGGCACACAGGGTCCGTACTTGTTTTGAAAACATGTACTGCTGACTTCACCATTGTAGCAGCACGGACCCAAAAGATATCAGTTTGCTGGATTACTTGTGGCGGCCTCTTCCCTTATGGTGGAGGGAGGTGGGAGGGGCTCCTGCTGGTGAAGAAGTCGAGAGCGGAGCTGTCTGTCCAGTGGTTTAGGAGCTTGTCTCTTCTTTTTGGGTTGTGGGGGGGTTTGTTTAATTCCTTCGCATGTTCATGTTCACTGGGCTTCATTTTGGTCCCCTTGATTGGGGAGTGTAGTGGTGGTGAGGATGGGGGTTGCTGTGTCCGTGAGGCAGTAGGTGACTGTGGAGGAGAAGTTGTGCTGATTTTCCGCTGTACCTGAAGACTCGCTGACAGAGAAAGCGTCAGCCTTGTCCCTGCAGATACCAGCTTCTCCATGGTTGCTGGGAAGTTCAGGTGTGGTGGTAGTGTGGTAAAAAGATCATTAAAGTCCCTTTTTAACACCTCAGACTCCTCTTTCCTTGTATCGTTCTTTCCAACATGAACAATAATCCGTTTCACTGTTCTGTATTCAGCCAGTAGTGCTGGAAGTATTACGGTTTAGTGGGGGGAGGTGGACTCAAATGCAGAGTTATTTTATTTGTTAATTTAATTATTTTTTTTTGCTTATTTATTATTTATTGGTAATATTATATTTGATATATATAGTGTGTGCAGTTGGTTTGGTGTATCTGTGATGAAGTGCTTCAACCGGGATTTGAACTCCCAACCTTTGGAACTCCAGACGGGTGTGCTACCACTGCACTACGTAGGGTGTGTGCAGTGGCTTTGGATGAGGGCCTTAAATGTGGCAGTGAAGAAAAAGGGCGGGAAAATCAAACAAAGGATCTGCTGCCACATGGCATGGCTCAAACAAAGGAAATGAAATCAAACTTTAAGAAACTTAGGAAAGACTTCTTGAAAACCAAAAGTTCAAAAATAAACTGGAGATCTTTTCTCTCTCTTTTTGTGGCTTCTTTTAAGATCTCTCTTTTTTGTGAGCCTTTGTTTCTTTTGAGATCTCTCTTTTTTTTTTTTTTTTTTTTGTGAGCCTTTATTTCTTGTAAGATTTTTTTTTTTTTTTTTGTGGCTTCTTTTACAATCTCTTTTTTTTTTTGTGAGCCTTTGTTTCTTTTTGGATCTCTTCTTTTCTTTGTGGCTTCTTTTAAGAGTTCTTTTCTTTCTAATCTCTTTTCTTCAATACCCACTGTTACCGGTCACCCCTCTACAAAGGTGTGACGGTGAACTGAGGTTTGGCTGGGGTTTTTAAGCTGTGTTCACAGCTGAGCCTGATCTGAACTAATTACTGCTGGGGATTCTGGGACTTGGAGTTTTTTGCCCCAGATCCACCAGCTCTTCCACCGCAGTGTCCAGGCCCTCTGCTGGTGGTTGGCGGCACATGCCGCTTTCTTACAGGAAGCTTCTCATTCAGTTCAGAAACGGTGATGTTTGGCTCACATCGAACGATAAGTTTCTGATTATTGTTCATGCCATGAACAGAGTCATCCCCCAAAACAAGGGTGTCTGCTGTGGCCCCAGCCTGGAGCCCTGTGGCTCTCCTGGGGTGTTTTGAATGGCTGAATCTTCTGGTTCTTTCTGTATCATACTGGCTGGTATTAGGAAAGTCATTAAGGTCTTGCAGTGGCTCAAATCTGTGACTGGAACTGATTTCCTCTGGCTCTGTGCTCTGATCTCCGAGCAATAGCTTTAGCATTAGCATTAGCCAGATGTGCTATGTTAGCAGAAGTGGAGGATACTACAGAGCTGTATGTGGCATGGCGTTTGGGTTTAGCTCCAATGCGAACCCATTGCTGGTTTTGCCCATATCTTTCAGCTGTACTCACATTAGGAATGTCCACATGATCTGCTGGTCCAGTTCTGTTCGTCTCCACTGCTTGCTGCTCCGTTGAAATCCCTGCCCGTTGTCCGCTGGCAGCACTCCCACACTCCGATGGTCCTCGAACAGCGCAGAAATGCCAGTCCTTAAACTCTGATAACAATGACCGAACATTTGTTTCCAAAACAGTCATTCTTTGTAGAAGATTGTAGCAGTTCTGGCAGCACAGGTGCTCTGAACCCACACAAGGAGGCATCTTGTAGATTTCTTCTTTAGTACTTTACAGGAACTTTTTTGATTCCTGTGCCTATGGCTCTACTATAAAATGTCCAAAAGAAACTAGAAAAAAAAATAAAACAAGAAACAAAATATGGTAGTGCTAGTGCTAATCTAAATAATGAGCTCAGACACTGTAGCTCGAAAATGTCTAAAAATAAAGAAAAGTATGAAAGATAGCAGAGATAGCAGAGCTAAGCAGAGAAGCGTCTGAACGGCACAGAAGCAGGAAGTAATCTAAATGTTTTAGATTACTTTGTTGGTGGACTTGATGAGTCTCCAAATTATCCCAAGATGTACATTTAGTAGAAAATCTTTCTGTGGCAGTAGAGACAGTTACTCCATCAAAATCAGAATAAACTCTTTAAATACACTAAAGAAATTTAAATGAGCAGGTATCCCAATTCAAATATCTAAGCTATAAGTTGTCATGTAAAGTAACTGGCATTATTGTTGTTATGATTAGAGTATTTTAAGATGAGAAATTTTATGGGACAAATGTAGAGGCTGCATTTAATAAACAGCTTCACAAAGTACACGTTACAGAGATATCATACTTTTGTAAAATCTTTTAGTCCAGAAACCATTTCTGTTATACTTTCTTAAAGCATTTCAGTCTGATGCTCTTGATGCTCCGATTTTTGCACCTATAAATGCACCTAATGGTCCAAATATAGACCCTACTATTCCCCCAATAAATTCTCCTTTATTTCTCTTTGTTTCTTTTTCCAGTTTAGCGCAAAAATCCTCTTCTGCCTGCTGCCTTGCCTTCTCCTCCGCCTGCTTCCGTATGTTTTCTTTCTCTCTCTTGTAATTTTCTTCCTGATTTTGCCGATCTTGCTTCATCTGTTCTTTATGAGTCTGCTCTTTCGCTTCCATCTCCTTTTTGAAAGTCTTTCTCTGTTGTTTTAGTTTTTCATCCAGCTCTTTCTTTCGTTCCTCATTCGTCTCCTTCTTTATTTGAGCTTCTCTCTTCTGAAACTCTTCCTCCTTTATTCTTTTCTCATTTACCAGACTTTGCCGTTCCTTTTCCATGGTCTTCTTCAGTTCCTTCAGCTCAGCTTCATGTTTGGCTCTCAGTTCTTCTTTCTCTCTCTCTATCTCCTCTTTCCTCTCCTTCAGGATTCTCTTCTGTTCTTCTCGTATAGCTTTCTCTGTTTTCTGGAACATCTCATTAGTGTAGCAGCTCCCTCCATTCACTGCCACCATGGAGTCGATCTTCTCCAGTAGATCAGTGACCTGCGTTTGGTCTTCAGTATTTGTGTTGTTGAACACGTGGTATCTGTTTCCACACTGGTTAATGATGTTTTGTAAGCTGCGGTCAGAATCTTTAATATAATCTTCAATGCTCATTTTCCTCAGATCATCTCCTCTGGTGAAGAGCACCATGGTGTATCTTCTGGATTCTTCACCAAACCGATCTTGGATCATCTTTACTGTATTCTGCTCCTCTTGTGTGAAGCGTCCCACTGTCAGCACCAGCAGAAAGACGTGTGGACCTGGTGCAGCCATGGTGATACACTTAGCGACTTCCTTTATGATTTCTTCATTAGAAATACTCGTATCAAACAGTCCTGGAGTGTCGATCACAGTGACCCGTCTCCGTCTGACTTCAGCAGATTCTTTCTGACAGACGCTGGTAACTGACTTAGAGGAAATTAACTCTTTAAAAACCTCTTTCTGCAGGATGGTGTTTCCTGTAGCACTCTTCCCCACTCCAGTCTTCCCCATGAGAACAATCCTTAGATCTCCTGTATCTGAGGAAGATTCTACAAAGATTCATGATGAAAAAAAATAAAAAAAACAACAATAAAACAAATTATTATTAAAAATTTAAGATATTTATTTCCAATATACACTGTAAAAAGTGTATTTGAGAAGTAGTTGAAGTAATGTAATACTTTGAATAAGTATAATTCATCTATTTGCTTTAGTGATAAAAGTATACTTTTGTGGATTATATCAGCTCAAATACACATTGTCTGCTGAACCTAAAATTGTGATTTCAATAAAAGCGCATCTGTTAAGTTTTGCTTGTGCGTCTGAAGTCATGACGTCCATGCTTGCTGTGACGTCTACATTTTGGAGATCTTTCTCTGGCAGCTGAACCGCCATTTTTGCTCTCTCCGTTTAGACTTGGAAGAAGGTAAGTCTTAGGCAAATTATCTTATATTTTTCATTAAACAATGTGGAATGTTTAATATGAAGTGATCCACTATAGTTGGTTAAACTGTGTTTACATTTTTGCAAACTCGCTTAACCAAACCAACTATCGCTGTGCATGGCTTTATTAGCTAGTTAACTTAGCTCTCGCGCCACCGAACGCCGGGCGGGCACAGCGGTGAGGTGTAACTGGCTTCTTTCGCACATATTCCAAACGCAGGACAGACAAAACTTACACGTCCCACGCGGCACACAGACACTTGGAGAGAGCCAGCGTATATGAACCCGGGTTGGGGTCCGTAGCTGTGCAGTTAGCTAATGTTACCTCGGTACCGCGGTCCAATAAATTAGCTAGCTAGCTCGCTAGCGCGGCCCAATAGGTTGTGCAGTTAGCTAGCTAACTCGCTAACGCGTTCCAATACGTTAGCTAGCTCGCTAGGGTGGTCCATTAAACCTTGCAGTTAGCTAATGTTAGCTCGCTAGTGCGGTCCAATAGGTTGTGCAGTTAGCTAGCTAACTCACTAGCGCGTTCAAATACGTTAGCTAGCTCACTAGCGCGGTCCATTAAACATTGCAGTTAGCTAATGTTAGCTCGCTAGTGCGGTCCAATAAGTTGTGCAGTTAGCTAGCTAGCTCGCTAACTTTCAGAAAACAGTGCGATGGTGTGCTTAACATATTTTTTGTCTATGGCGCTTTTGAATTAGCCATGCAGTTAGCTAGCTAGCTCGCTAGCGCGGCCCAATAAGCCGTGCAGTTAGCTCGCTAACTTTCAGAAAAGTGGTTAGCTAATACAAACTGCTGCAGCTTCGACCTTTGCGAATAAGACTGAACTCTGTTAGCTAGCTAGGTAACTAGCTACCTTAGATGTGTTTGACTCGTAGGATAGACTGTGGTTTTAACACCATGTTAAATATATGTTTTTATATAAACGTGTGGCTTATATATTTATATATTTTTTGTCTGTTTCGATTGTTGGTGAATTCAGGCCTGGGAACACGACTCCTTAGAGCACCTCAGGTAAGTTATGGTGCTGTTACACCTTAGCCCATGTCTGTCTTCTGTTTCTCCCTTATTTTGTCTCTTGTGCTCCTGCCCCTCTGTTTACCTGTCATGTTTGCCAGCCATGTGCTATTGTGTTTTGTACCTGTCTCCACCCTAGCTCCGCCCCAGTTAGTGTTCTCACCTGTGTCCTGTCTGTAACCCCGCCCCCTCGTCATCCAAGCCCAGGTGTTTCTCACTCTCCTCTTGTATTTAAGCCCCTCTGTTAGAATGTTCAGTGTCGAGTCTTTTGTATCTTTGTATCCTTAGTCCGTATGTATCCGTGCTGCCCGTATGTATCCTAGTCTTAGTTTCTTAGTCTGAGTTTCTTAGTTTGATTTATCCTAGCCTTGTTCTTTGTAAGTTTTTTGTGTTACCCGTGTTTTGTTTACTGTTTTATTTTATCTTGTTTGTTTAATAAATAATATATTGCACTTACGTCCATCCCTTCCTCCTTCGTAACATAAGACTCGACCAAAATATGGACGTAGCAAGGTGGCAGGCTACGAGGAGAGCGGACCTCGTGTATCTCCGGTTCCTCGCCGAGCAAATTCGGGGAGATGAACCACTCCCGGCGCCTCTCCTCGGCTTGGAGCTCGTCAGCCCAGCTCCAGCTAAGCTAGCTAGCCTGCTAACTCCACCGCGCTCTCAAGCCCGGCCGGCTTCCAGCTCTCAAGCCCGGCCGGCTTCCAGCTCTCAAGCCCGGCCGACTTCCAGCTCTCAAGCCCGGCCGGCTTCCAGCTCATAAGCCCGGACGGTTTCCAGCTCTCAAGCCCGGCCGGCTCCCAGCTCTCCCAGCTGCACCCGCCGCGCCTGCTCAAGCTGCACCCGCAGCGCCTGCTCAAGCTGCACCCGCTGCCCCTGCTCAAGCACCAGCAGCACCCGCTGCCCCAGCTCCAGCAGCACCCGCTGCCCCAGCTCCAGCACCAGAAGCTCCCGCTGCTACAGCCTCAGCTCCAGCACCAGCAGCTCCCGCTGCTACAGCCTCAGCTCCAGCACCAGCAGCTCCCGCTGCTACAGCCTCAGCTCCAGCACCAGCAGCTCCCGCTGCTACAGCCTCAGCTCCAGCACCAGCAGTGCCTGCCACCCACGTGGTACCCACTGCCTTTGACCCTGTGCCCACGGCTCCGGCCGTCTCTGATCCTGTGCCCACTCCTAGAACTTTGTACACCCCCAAGCCAACTCCCAGAACAATGTTTGGTCCCAAGCCCCGTGTTTCCAGGCCTGCCCCGAGGTCTCCTGACTTTGCCCCCAGTACTGTGCCCAGGCTGTCCCCACAGACTTTTGTTAGTCCTGGGCACCCTCCTGTGTTTCTGGTCCCTGTGTCTCTCCCTGTTTCGGTCCCTGTCTCAGTTTGTGTCCCTGTACCCATCTCAGTCTCTGTTTTTGTTCCTGTCCCCATCACTGTGTTTGTGTCCGTCCCTGTAAATGTATTTGTTCCAGTTCCCCTGTCCAGTTTTGTCCAGCCGCCTGTCCAGTCTCAGCCCCATGTCCAGCCTCCTGTCCAGCCCTGTGTCCTGTCCCCTGTCCAGTCCCAGTCTCCGTTCCCTGTCCAGTCTCCATCTCCTGTTCGGTCCCCTGTCCAGTCCCAGTCTCTGTTCCCTGTCCAGTCTCTGTCTCCTGTTCGGTCCCCTGTCCAGTCCCAGTCTCCGTTCCCTGTCCAGTCTCCGTCTCCTGTTCGGTCCCCTGCCCAGTCCCAGTCTCCGTCCCCTGTCCAGTCTCTGTCTCCTGTCCAGTCTACATTCCAGTCTCTGTCTCCTGTCCAGTCTACATTCCAGTCTCTGTCCCATGTCAAGTTCCCTGCCCGGTCTCCGTCTCCTGTCCAGTTTCCATTCCCTGTCCAGTCCTCTGTCCAGTCTCCGTTCGTGTCCCCTGTCCAGTCCCTGTTCCCTCTCTCTCGGCGCCTCTGGTAGTGGCGCCGTTGAGGGGGGGTTATGTTACACCTTAGCCCATGTCTGTCTTCTGTTTCTCCCTTATTTTGTCTCTTGTGCTCCTGCCCCTCTGTTTACCTGTCATGTTTCCCAGCCATGTGCTATTGTTGTGTTTTGTACCTGTCTCCACCCTAGCTCCGCCGCAGTTAGTGTTCTCACCTGTGTCCTGTCTGTTACCCCGCCCCCTCGTCATCCAAGCCCAGGTGTTTCTCACTGTCTTCTTGTATTTAAGCCCCTCTGTTAGAATGTTCAGTGTAGAGTCTTTTGTATCTTTGTATCCTTAGTCCGTATGTATCCGTGCTGCCCGTATGTATCCTAGTCTTAGTTTCTTAGTCTGAGTTTCTTAGTTGGATTTATCCTTGCCTTGTTCTTTGTAAGTTTTTTGCGTTACCCGTGTTTTGTTTACTGTTTTATTTTATCTTGTTTGTTTAATAAATAATATATACGTCCATCCCTCCCTCCTTCGTAACAGGTGCTTACACATAACATTGTACAAATTAACTTACAATTCAAGTGGGAAAGAATGAAACAGTATAATTACAATTAGACTTTCACTCTGAATTATACAAATGTTCTGAACTTTTTTTATGAGTAACAAGTTCCCTTTAGTTCACTTGTGAATCAGATAAATTGATTAATTCATACGACAGAACTATTGTAATTTTTTTTTTTTACGTTGTATATTAACTTCTCAAATTAGTCTCATCAGCAGCCCTACCTTTTAATTCAAAACGTTTGTATGTAATTTATTGCATAAAAAAGGCATGCCTAGTAAAGCCCCTTTCTTTGTTCTTCCAGTGTGGTACTGCATGTGGAGATGCAAAGACTGTGGGAGGGATTTTACAAAAAGATCTGAACTGCTGAAGCACTTCAAGCTAAATCATAGACATTATGGTCGGGGTCACACCTATCCATGCACTTACTTAAATTGTTCATGTAGACTGAAGACCTGGAATGCCTTACTGAACCATTTGTCCAGAAATCACCCCGCTCACAGAACAAATGCCCTATCCACATTCAAATGCCTTTGTGGCTATAATCAACTTTCCAGTGAAAGGGAATATTTCCAACACATCTTTCAGCATCTTAAAAATAAGGAGACTGTAACGTGTGTGTTCCAAAACTGTGAATATAAAACTAACATTTATGAGAACTTTAAAAGCCACAAGTACAGAAAACACTCTGGTACCGTGAACATCTTTAAGCTGGAGACCTGCGACAGTGACACATCTCTGCTGAACGACCTGAATGGATTATTCGCAAGGTTCAAGCCACTCAACAACACACCCGCCCAGAAATACATCCTTCCTCCTGGTGACCAGGTGCTGACGCTATCCCCAGACAGTGTGAGGAGAGCATTCACGGGATCAATGCTCGGAAAGCTCCTGGGCCTGACAACATTCCTGGTCGTGTGCTGAGAGACTGTGCCTGGGAACTCGCAGAGGTTTATACTGACATCTATTACACCTCTCTGAGTCAGGCTGTGGTTCCCACATGCTTCAAAGCCACCACCATAATCCCTGTTCCAAAGAAGGCATCGCCATCCTGTTTCAATGACTATCGTCCAGTTGCACTCACCCCCATCCTCATGAAGTGCTTCGAACGACTAGTCATGCATCACATCAAGTCCTCGCTCCCCCCCTCCCTGGACCCCTACCAGTTTGCATATCGGTCAAATTGCTCGACCGATGATGCCATCTCCACTGCTCTCCACTCGGCCATTACACACCTGGACAAGAAGAACACCTACGTCAGAATGCTGTTTGTTGACTCAAGCTCAGCATTCAACACAATCGTCCCCCAACAGCTCATACACAAACTGGACAGTCTGGGGCTGAGCACTTCACTGTGCAACTGGCTGTTAGACTTCCTGACTGGAAGACCACAGGCAGTGCGGGTTGGCAGCAACACATCCAGTATCACCACACTGAACACAGGGGCTCCCCAAGGATGTGTGCTGAGCCCCCTTCTGTTCACTCTGCTGACCCATGACTGCACACCAGCACACACCTCCAACCTCTTCATCAAGTTTGCGGATGACACGACGGTGGTGGGTCTCATCAGCAACAACGATGAGTCACACTACAGGAGCGAGGTGAGCCGCCTGGCCTCCTGGTGCCAACACTACAATCTCTCTCTGAACGCAGAGAAGACCAAGGAGATTGATGTGGACTTCAGGAGAACTCACACACAGCACACTCCTCTGTCCATCAACAGAACTACTGTGGAGAGGGTGAGCAGCACCAAGTTCCTGGGTTTGCACGTCCCAGTGGACATCTCCTGGAGCACCAACTCGGCATCACTGGCCAGGAAAGCAAATCAGCATCTCTACTTTCTCTGCAAGCTGAGAAGAGCTGGAGCCCCCATCCCCATGATGACCACCTTCTACAGAGGGGCCATCGAGAGCATCCTGACCAGCTGTTTCACCGTGTGGTACGGGGCCTGCACAGCATCCTGCCACAGGACCCTCCAGCGCATCGTGAGAGCAGCTGAGAAGATCGTTGTCACCTCTCTCCCCTCCCTTCAGGACTTGTACAGCTCCCGCCTCACGAGGAAAGCCCTCCGTCTGGCAGGAGATCCCTCCCACCCACTACACAGCTTCTTCAGCCTGCTGCCATCAGGGAGGAGACTGCAGAGTCTCGGGGCAAGGACCAGCAGACTGCGAGACAGCCCCATCCACCAGGCTGTGAGGATGCTGCACTCTCTTCCTGCTCTACCCCCCATCCCAATCCTGCTCCCAGCACACACTCACTCAGCATCCTGACCCCCCACCCCCCACCAATACAGTACTGAAACTCTGTACTACAATACAGAAAGTACTGGTCCCTTCCAAATGGACTTGCAGTACACACCCAATACCTGCACTACTGCTATACTTGCACTGTAATACGCACTTTAATTCCCCAAAAACTGTAAACTTTAAGTACTTTACGCACTCATTCACCAGCCTTAAGCTATATACCATATTTGCACTACCGTTATCCGGGTTCTATTTATACTGTCATTCCATATCAATCACCATCAATATTGCACTATTGTCTTCCGTCTTCCGTATGTTTATTGTGTCTTGTTGTTTTGAACATATAGTGTCTCCCACTCATTTAGAAAACTTGGAGAAGGACATTGAACTTAAGATTGCTTCAATCCTCCTTAAGTTAGAAAATGTCTATCTTGTGTCTACTGCAGCAGCAGATGAGCTTTTGCAGGAGTTTAGCTATTTAATTGGATCTCTTTGTCTGCCAATTACTCAACAGACTGTTAGCAAAGTATTACAAGGTCATGGATGCCAGTTTGACATACCACTGGTTGAAAAGCTAGCAAGTGCACTCAGTGAGACAAACCCTGTTAAAAAAGCAATTGGTAAAATAGGTCCCCTTTCCAGCGCTTGGAGGCGAAAGGCTTACTATAAGAAGCACTTTAATGTAGTGGAACCAGTGGAATATATCCTTGACCAAATTCCAGTATATTTCAATTTTAAAGACTTTGCATCAAATTCTGGACTGTCAGACAATTTTGGACCAGGCTGTTCATTTGAATACTGAAAGAGCCTCAGAGAACATGTGTGCAAGCTTACAGATCTTTTTTTGATGGTGATTTTTTTTAAAGACAATGGGCTGTTGTCTAAGCAGGAAAGCATTTCATTGATATTATACATTGATGAGTTTGAAATATGTAACCCCCTCGGTACATCCAAAAGGAAGCATAAAATTTGTGGAGTTTATTGGATTCTGGGAAATTTGCCACCAGCTTGTAGCTCTGCTTTGTCCTCCATCTATTTGGCTGCTTTAATCAAAAGTAATGACCTGAAATACTGTGGCTATGAGAAAGTGTTAGAGCCCTTAATTAAAGATCTTACTGTTTTGAAGCAGTATGGGATATTTGTAATGAAGTTGGGCAGAACCGTAAAAGGTACAGTTCAGAGTGTGGTTGCTGACAACCTCGGTGCGCACAGTATTGCTGGATTTGTTGAAAATTTCTCAGAGTCCTATGTATGTAGATTTTGCACTATGTATGTAGATTTTCAGTTTCAGGCTAATGAAGTGAGAAGTGGCACATTTACTTTGAGAACCAATTAGGTTCATGCAGATCATTTAAGAATCCTTGATGAAAATCAGTTGGACAGTTACTGTGGTGTGAAATCAAATTGTACTCTGTCAAAGCACCTCACATATTTTAATGTTACCACTGGGTTTCCTCCAGATATAGTGCACGACCTTTTTGAAGGAATTGTTCCTTTTGAACTTGCACTTTGTCTCAGTGTGTTTGTCAAAAAAAAGTATTTCACTTTATGTGCATTGAATTAAATTATATCCTCTTTCAATTTTAAGGGGGCTGACAAAGACAATCGACCTCATCCTGTGGCTCTTAATTTTGGAACAAAAAAAACAGTAGGAGGAAATGCTCATGAGAACTGGAGTTTAATCAGATTTTTACCTTTGTTGATTGGGCAGAGCGTTCCTTCTGAGGAGCCAGCTTGGCAGATCTTAACAGACCTAAAGGACATTGTTGATCTTGTTGTCAGTCCTGTTCATACTGAAGACCTCTACTGGACGTGACCAATGTTTCCACTGTTCATATTGATGTTCTTAACAGGGAAATCTCAAGTGCTCTGAAACAGAAGTCAAGTTTGGACTTGGTGTGTTTGGCAAAATGTGTGACGTATAATGGACTAAACTACAAGTGTGGGATGATTTTGATTCATGGCTCACTAGGAGGGCTGAGTTCAGCGAAATCCTCCAAATGGTGATTCTGCAGGACAAGTTAATGTTCATTGTGAAGACGCTCAGTGGATGGTATGTGGAACACTACAGAGCCTTCGATCTCAAAACATCCCCAGACAAGGAAGTGACACTTGTTGAGCCACAAGAACTACTTGATGCTTACCCACTGGCAGACTACAAAATTGGAAGGATGCGACTTGTTACAATAAAGAGATACGTCCATGTTTAAAGGGTGAGGTCTATGAATATGCACGTTATTTTATTGAACAGGAAAGCGAAAGCAAGCCTCAAATTGCTATTGGTTTCAAAAAACAAGGTGATTTTTGATTAACAGTACACATACCATTTTTCTAATAGTGAAGTTACCAACAACATATCTGCAAAATAACTATATTTGTTTGTACATATTTAATGAGATTGTAGTGTTTTGGTTTGTTTATTTTTAATGTCCAGTGGTACAGTATTATCAATTGTCTAATGAGCTATTTTTTTTATCTTTTTTTTATCTTCATGTATCTGAAAGAAGAATTCTGGTGTTAAATTGACTTAAGGTGTAGCAAAACATGGTAGAGTACTAACCTTTGTTGATTCTCTCCTTCCTTCTCCCATAGTTTTCTGAGATCCAGTATTTTGTGCTTTTTGCTCAGCTGGCTTCTTATAATGGGCGATTAGGGGCATCCACTTACCTCTGAAGGTAAATCGCGTTTTACACTATTATCTAGGCTCAAAGTAGTTCCACACCTACTTGGTAGAATTTGGAGAGTTCTGGCATCTACAACAAGGTATTAAAATTTTTGAAAATGTGCAGGAAGTTAATTTAAATAGTTTTACGTTGCTTTTACCCTACGCTTGTTTTACTACATCGCCATCTTAGTTAAGGCATGGCAAGTCGAGCATTGTGCTACACGATGTAAACAAACTATTTAAATAAACTTCCTGCACATTTTCAAAGTTCTCAGTGCCTTGTTTTAGATGCCAGTGCACTCCAGATTCTGTCAAGGAAGTGGGTAGCTACTTTCAGCCTGGATATTGGTGTAAAAAGCGATTTAACTGCAGGGCAAGGCGATGCCCCGATAAGCCTGTTCTGAAGTCGGCTGAGCAAAAAGCATCAAATTAATGGATCTTGGAAAGCTGTGTGAGAATGGAGGTGAGATTTAACAAAAGTAAGTACTCATGTTTTACTACACCCAAAGTAAATTTAAAGGAGAATTCCGGTGTTAAAGTACTCTTTAGTAGTACTCCTTGAAGGGACTACACCTGATATGGTTGTAACTGTTTCTTTTTCTCTTTTCAGACTGCCATGGCTAGATAGAAACCTGCAAGACTAAAGGTCATTTTGGGGGAGAACAACACTGAAAAACTGACCCTTCCAAATGGCATACCAGAGTCACTAGATGAGCTTCACAGCAAGATAAAGACTATTTTTGGGTTTGAGGGCAACATCAGATTGCAATACATGGACAGAGATTTTGACAATGAATTCTTTAATCTAAATTCAACCCGTGTGCTTCAGGATTTGGGAACAATCAAGGTGATCCAGGAACAAACAAATCCACCTTTAAACACTGCCAATGAGACCACCTTATCCCATTTGGTTTCATTTGATTCCGACGACAATGCTTCGTTGACATCAGCTGACACTGTAATCATCTCATCCCCTGAGTCTGTGTCCTCTCGAACACAACAGTGGCCAGAAGACATTCCAGTTCCCAAATTTTCGTACGACACTGAGCTACAACTAGAAAAGGGAAATTTGGAGTATCACACAAGTAACAAAATGTTGACAGTCAGCTCCCGTGTTAAGTCTGATATCCTAAATAGACTAGCAGAACAGATCTACAAATACAAAGCCTACCCAGAGGATGTACATTTCTGCATAGTTGCAGAGGCCTTAATTAAGAAGTACCCTTGTTTGAGAGAACCTGGCTCTTTCAATGGCTGCTACGGCTGGAAACAGCGGTTGAAGTACAAAATGGGAAACTACAGAACTCAGCTCAAGTTGCAGGGGTGTCCAGAGCTGTCTGTAAATTCCCTCAAATCCAAAGCTGCTACAGATGCCTTCCCTGCTAAAAAAGTGAAGAGGCCAAAACGAGCTGAAGCTAACTTCTATCTGTCCCTTCCTACTGGTGAGAAAGCCTTGAAAAAGAGAGACTTGAACTTCTCACAGAGGTCAGGATAAGGAAGAATGAAAGGGTTATCACTGGCAAAATGGCACACACTTTTGCCTACAGACGTCAGGAGGTGGTGAACCAGGAACCCAGCATTAAGGACTTTAAGGATAGATGGCCTGCACTGTTTCAACAGAAGGAGGTGATAATTAAACTTAAATCAATATATGTGTTTTTGATTTTATTTTTTTACTAATATCTCACATATTAGTAGTTATTGAATTTATTATAGTATTGTACAGTATACTACAATTTATAATAATAGTAGTTGTTATTAGTGTTATTTTTAACCTGAACAATTATTATATTCCTACACTGTATAAAAATATTAATTGGCTCAGCTTAACTCATCATTTTACATTTTAAGTTTATTCAACTTAATTCAGTCAAGTTGTCATTTAGATTTGACTCAGTTAAATTGTAAATGCATACAATTTTAAGTTTATTCAACTTAACTGAGTCAAAGCTAGATGATAACTTGAATCAGTTAAGTTTATTCAACTTAACCGAGTTTTGTTCACACAACAAAAAATTACTTCACTTTTTTTGAAGTTCTGTGGGCTTAAATAATTTAGTTTATTTAGTATATATATACACAGGTATTCTCAACATATTTAGTATATTATTATTATTATTTAATTGCCAATACTGACAGTATAATACTGGATTATAAGAGTAAACTCCATAAAGAATTAACTCTGTAGCTCAAAGTCAGCATACTGTGATCACTAGAAACACAGAATAAAGTTAATGTGCTCTTACAGCTCTACACTGAGACCTGCCAATCAACACATGTATTATATTATTGCACGCAGAGGACAAGGTAGCTTTGGGCAACAGACAACACAAAGATGGTAAGTAAGGTAGAGGCCACACCCAATATGCAAATATATGGTGCCAGGAGCCTTATGGGAAATCAACAAGTGGGACACAATCATGAAGTGGAACAAAATGTTTTGGATATTTAAAAAAAAAATTTAAATAAAAAACTGAAAACTGGGGCGTGCAATATTATTCGGCCCCTTTGCGTTAATACTTTAATAAATAATAAATCTCTGTCTCAGTCTCAGGTCTTTTGCTGATTCCAACAGGTTTTCTTCCAGAATGGTCCTGTATTTGGCTCCATCCATCTTCCCATTAATTTTAACCATCTTTCCTGTTCCCTGCTGAAGAAAAGCAGGCCCAAACAATGATGCTGCACCACCATGTTTAACAGTGGGGATGGTGTGTTCAGGGTGATGAGCTGTGTTGCTTTTACGCCAAACATAACGTTTTGCATTGTGGCCAAAAAGTTTGATTTTGGTTTGATCTGACCACTGAACCTTCTTCCACATGTTTGGTGTGTCTCCCAGATGGCTTGTGGCAAACTTTAACGAGACTTTTTATGGATATCTTTGAGAAATGGCTTTCTTCTTGCCACTCTTCCATAAAGGCCAAATTTGTGCAGTGTACGACTACTTGTTGTCTTACGAACATAGTCTCCCACCTCAGCTGTAGATCTCTGCAGTTCATCCAGAGTGATCAAGGGCCTCTTTGCTGCATCTCTGATCAGTTTTCTCCTTGTTTGAGCTGAAAGTTTTGAGGGACGGCCGGGTCTTGGTAGATTTGCAGTGGTCTGATACTCCTTCCATTTCAATATGATCGCTTGCACAGTGCTCCTTGAGATGTTTAAAGCTTGGGAAATTATTTTTCTATCCAAATCCGGCTTTAAACTTCTCCACAACAGTATCTCGGACCTGCCTGGTGTGTTCCTTGGTCTTCATGATGCTCTCTGTGCTTTAAACAGAACTTTGAGACTCTGATCACAGAGCAGCTGCATTTATACGGAGACTTGATTACACACAGGTGGATTCTATTTATCATCATCAATCATTTAGGTCAACACTGGATCATTCAGAGATCCTCACTGAACTTCTGGAGTGAATCTGCTGCACTGAAAGTAAAGGGGACGAATAATACTGCACGTGGCACTTTTCAGTTTTTTTTTTTTCTAAAAAGTTTTAATTATCCAATAAATTTCATTCCACTTCGCGATTGTGTCCCAATTGTTGTTGACAAAAAAATTATAATTTCATATGTTTATGTTTAAAGCCTAAAATGTGGCAAAAGGTTGAAAAGTTTTTGCAAGGCACTGTAGCTTTATACTAATATTAGGTAAGATGTAGTCATATTGTGATCAGTTTTGGTGTAAACTTTTAGTCTTATTGTTGATGTTGATGTTCATACTTATGCTCAAGAGATAGTATATACAAAAATGGATCAAAATCAGGAAAATATCTATTATAGAAATGTGTGGTTATGATGTGTGAGCCCCGTCTTTATCCACTCTAATCTTAAATCACTCGAATAATTTTAATCATTTTTAATTTTATTTATATACTTGTTCACGTGTTCCCTGGCAGATGTCGCCTGGATATGAGAATTAATTCAAAAAACGACAACAACTGTTTGTTCAACTACATGTGACATAGCTGTTGTGTTATTGTGTTTCACTGTGTCTTTTTCTGTTTATGAATTCAGAGTAATATTAACCTACACTTACCTTGAGTCTTGTGTTTATTTTCTTCTTTGAGATTATTGATTGTTTTCTTCAGTTCTTCAATCTCAGATTTGTATTTCAGCTGTGTTTCCACCTGTGCTTCTAAATACATGTTAGATGTGTAGCAGCTTCCACTGTTTTTCTCAACCACCTGTTCTACTTTCTGCAGAATTACTGACTTGTCTATGTTGGTTTCCAAAACACAAACATGTTCTTTACCAGATTCAGCTACATCCCTAATAACATCATCTAACACTGCATCCTTCAGATTCTCTGTACTGATGAAGACTATGATGTAGCTGTTCAATTTCAATCCAAATACTCTCTGGATCTTCTCCAGTTCTCCTTTATCTTCATCAGTGAGACGTCCCTCAGGAATGATGAAGAGAAAAGCATGAACTCCAGGATCACAGAGAGAGACACAGTGGAGAGTCTCCTGCATCACTTCCTCCTCTGAGAGCTGAGAGCTGTAGAGAGCTGGAAGCTCCACCAGGGTGATCAGACGTCCACATACTTCTGCTTCACTCCTCACACACACTGATCTGGATTCTGCACTGAACTCTGATCTCTGATCCAGTATTAGATCTGATACAGAGGACTTTACTGGTCCATCACTACCACACACAACCAGATTCAGCTTCTCAGACCCCGAAAGAGTTAAAACTGTGGATCAGACTTAGAGCCAGAGGAAAATTCATTCTGTGAAATGTGACTACATTGTAAAAGATCAAACTATAATTTCTGTTTGTCAGATTTAATTCTCATTTTATTCTCCTTCATATAAAAAACACAAAAAATCCAAAAGATTAAAAATAGTTTAATAGTTTGGTTCAGAAATGTTATAATTTTTTTAGTAATTTGTTAGCAGTAAAAACAAAATCAACATAAAATATCTACAGTCTAATTTTAATTAATGAAAGTATTCTTACATTTTTCCTTTGTGCTCTGTTCCGAGACTTTTCGTTGTGCTGTTTGCTCATGTTGTTGGTGTTTAATCACAACTAGAGCATCTTCAAATTCCTTCCATTTTAGATGACTCCCTTCATTCTCCACAACCATCTTCACCACCATCTCCACAAGATCAGAGCGACTGCACCCCCTGCTGAACTCTACATGTGTGTTAGTGTATTCAGTGATGATCCTCTGAGATACGTTCTCTTTAGCTGGATCTACACAGGAGTCTGACTGCAGTAGATGGGTTGTTACTACCAGGTGTGTTTATGAGGATCTTCAGACAGAGAGTGGAGGATGTAATTCAGCCTGTGTCTGTCTGTCTCTGTGAAATCATCTGGCTGTAGAACCAGCATTAGAACATGAGGTCCAGGAGAACACAGAGATGCACACTCTCTCACTCTCTTATCCAGTGTAGTCAGGGAGAGCTGAGGATGGAACAGGTGAGGTGTGTTGATGAGAGTGATGTATCTTCCCTCCACTGTTCCTCCAGCTCTCTCACTGTGCTGCTCTACTGAAGGGGGCGGAGCTTCAGGATCAAACGCCTCTCTGCCCAGAATAAAGTTCCCCACTCTGCTGATCTCTGAGCTGTTCTTCCCCAGCAGAATGATCCTCAGGTCTGACACTGGACACAAAGTGGAGCAAATCAGAACAAAATCTGTACATTGTTTCACACTCTCAGCTGTCTCTGTGCACTAAGATCTGTTGAGAGCCTAAATTACTTTTTACAGTTGCTGAACCTGAACAACTTTTTTCAACTGAAGCACAAAAGTGAGGAAGCAGCCTCACTAATTTGAAACGATCTTCAGTGTATTATATCACATGTAGTATCTTGGGATAGATGTGGGCTGGAGCACCTGCACCTTTGGCTCTTACTGCCCAAAGTGCCTTTTTTCATATTACATTTTTTTGTGTAAGTGTATGTGTGAAAGTCATACCCGCCAGGAAACTACGTATTTTACTCTTCTTTACAAAGAGGGAGACACTGTGGACGAGGTGAGTGACTGACTGAGACTGTGTGAGTTAAATTCAGTGAGTTTTTTTTCGTGTCACACTGAAGACACTTTTATATTTAGATTCCTGCTCTGTAAATACCGGGCGGGGTCAGTCAGCACGCACAGTGTGTTCGTGGAGCGGTGTGTGTGTGTGCTGAGTGTGTGAGACTGCACTGTGAGTGGTGTGGGGCGGGGCTGACGGCATAGCCCGCTGCAGCGTGGAGGTCAGTAACTGAAGAGCATGTGTTTATCTCCAATAACACAACAAAAACTCGCTAGATTTATCTCCTTTTTACAAAAAAAGTCGCTAGAGGGTCTGAAAAGTAGCTATATATAGCGTTGGCAACACTGCTCCACCTTCATGTTTTGTGTGTGTGTGGGGTGGGGGGGGCACGCGAGGGAGGGAGAGAGGGGCGGGGTGCGCGCGGGAGAGAGGGGCGGGGCTAAGCTCAGGGGAGCTTCATGGTGAAAATTAAAACTGAGAGAAAATCGTCATAAAAACGATTTTCATAAAAACACATCGTCCTTAACTGTAAATTCGAATTAATCGATAAAATTGATTAATCGCCCAGCTCTACACAGACCACAAATCCACCGGTTATATTGTCAGGTGTGTTTCTGTGTTTTAAATTATTGCTGGATGTGCCCTCCTTTGGAGGAGCACCTGCCCCTCCAAAGGTCTCTGCATGGCCCTGGCGAGAGGTACATGATTTTAAAGAGGCAGTGAGGCACGCTTTTTCTCCAGTGCTCTGTACGCTGACAGAAGCATAAACTCCACAAACAAAACGAGACACAAGAGAAAAAAGTCCTGTCTTGGGTCTTTATTAAGGAACTACCTGCACAAGCCATGGCACTATGTGTAAGTAGCTATATCATTTTCTTAAACACACTTCAGTTAATAACTCCTTAAGATTCTAGATTGTTTTACCTTAAATGCTGCTGTGAGGACACACAGGCTATAGGCTTTAAATTTATTTTTTTCATCTTTTAATTTGGAAAAGAGCATTCCAATAAGAATCCAGGCTTAGTTTTATGTGGACTAAATTTGTAATTTCTGCAAAATATAAGCAGACCTGTTTAGAATGTACTTAACATCTACTACAGGCTCAATGTGTAGTTTAATTTTATTCAAATGAATCCAGCCGCCGTGCTGCTTCCAGCCAATGAGTTTACACACATACATACGAGCCTCACACGCACACACAGAGCAGCTGCCTTTCAACCAAGGAAGAGAAGCTGAAAACGGCGGAATATGGATTTCTAGATCACAGTGAGGTTGATTAAAAATCTTAAACTTATGATTGACTACATTTGTTGCTTCATTTGAATTTAAGAACGTCCGTGATGTTTTTGAATTCAATTGAAGCAACAGATGTAGTCAATCATAAGTTTTAGAGTTGTGCTACCCTGTCAAACTGAGCTATCATTTTGTGTTTATTTAAAGGTAAAGATACAAAAGAAGCACACTATTACAGCATGTTTCCAGTAGAAGTACATGTACTATTTTTGGATAGCCTAAATCACCATATCTATATTATGGTAGTAAGAGTTTATTATAATCTGTTTTTGTATTTTTTTTATATATTTCTATTATTATTAATTGTTATGACAGTGAGTCTAGGTTGTTAAATGCACAAAAAATAGAAAAACAGAATTATTATAAAACACAGGAGAAATAATACAAAAATGTAGGTTAGCGCATGAGCGGTGTCTTTAGGAAGCACGTATTGATGGGTAGCATAACTCGACAGAACACCGGTATGGCAGAATGCGTTGAAGAAAAAAACGATTTTTAAAGAATGAAAATGTGCATTAAAGCCTATTTTTAAATGGAGGCCTATTTTGCATATTGTGATATGATCAACAATTCTCAGTCCTCGGCCTCAGTGTACTGGAATGGCTGCCAATTTAAGTAAAAAATTTGTATTAGGTAAACTGATTGCAGGGAAAAATTGTCAAAATATTGACATTAACAATATTGTTTAATTTAATAAATTAATATTGTTTTTAATAATGTTTGTAGATAGTGCCTATAAATGCATTGGAATTTATAATCTGTCTCATACAAGAAGCACTGCCTACTACATAATTCATTATACGATAAGTTTTTAATAAATGTGTTTATTTGTTAGATCTGTTAATATGATTGTTGCTGGTGGTGGTGATTGCAAAAAAAGGGGTTTTGTATCACCTACACCTGTAGCCTGTATACGGCATGTTAAGGGGTTAATTAAACAATGAATCATTAGATCAACACTAGCCTCTGTTATTGTATGTGAAATGCACCCTAATCTGGTGAACATGCACTTATCATATCATATTTTCATACAGTTCAATATCTGGGAGTTGATCAAATTTTCAACTTCAGTAAAACAGAATTGAAAAATATAGAGGGAGTGTAACTTACAGTTAGGAGGGGGAGACATACTCCTCTGAAGATCTGATGGATCTGTGTAACAAACACAAAGCATGTTATATTCTATTGATTTAGCCAAAATTATGCAAAACAGTAAACATGATGTACATTGTAAAATAGATCATAGATATTATAGTTTTGCTTTTGTTTAATGTATATGAAAAAAAAAAATGGGTAAAAAAGGGGTAACACTTTTCACAAGATAAGTTGCTCCTTTTCATGGGCTGAATAATCACAGATTAAATTAACTGTAATATAATGTTTTCTACAGACATAAATGTTGCATTTATTACTGCTATTAAAAAGTTTTTACAGTAAAACTACATTTGCATTGATGTTGATGAATACTTTTACTTTAAGAAGAATTAAGTTATACTTGTTATATGAATACAAACATTTACTAAATGTAAATCAAATATTTAGCTCATTTAAAATAAAGATTTCAGGTGTTTGTTTCTTACCTGCTGTCGACTCCATTTCGTGAGCTGAAAATCAGGAAATTCCAAAGGGAAAGTCAGAATCATCCTCCCCCCCACAGCTCAAATTTCCTAAAGTCTGGCCACGCCCCATTTCAGAAAACAAAGAGCTCAGCGTAGATAAATGGATGCTTACTGATCTCATTATTCAGTTATTTTATATGATATGATCAGAGCCGGTTTAGACTTCTCTGGAGCCCTAAGTAAGATTCTCATAGGGGGCTCTCCTACCTGAACTCTAAAAGACAAAATCTGACCATTTTTGCGACATGATATAGGAGTTAAAATGTAGTTTATATACTGTAGGAGTGACGCTTTAAAGTGCTTTAAAGAGTTGCATTTAGTGTTCAAGATTCACACGAATATGAACACATTTACTCATGTAGATATTACATTATTTTTAAGTGGAATAGAGTTAGAAACCACATCAACCACACTGTAGCTCTTGAATTTAACTATTAAAGCACCTCCACTAATAAAGGTGGCACTGAAAAATCAAATAAGCAGCAGGTGAACACGAATTAAGATTGCAGTAACAGCTTCAGTGTTTAAGCTGAAAATGTCAAATAAGTCTCAAACATCATATAAACAGGTGTTAGTTTGACTGTGTGAATATAGTGACAGCATTTACATGAGAAATCCGGTGTGCAATGGACTTCAGATGAAGCAAAACCACCTGAAGGTATACTGTGTGTAAAAACAGTGTACTTAATACCTGTGAACTATCAAAGTTCAAAGCAGCATTTAAGGTGGAATTAGTGTGGTTTAAGGTGGAACATTGTGCATGCTCACTGTGGCTGTATGGAGCTTTGTGGTTGTGGAGCCTCTACAAACCTCTGAATATCCTTCTGTGGATGTATGATTAATAGACTACGATGCTGGATGTAAACAATCCAACAAGAAGAATCCAATGATTTCACAGTTAAATCCATATGCAACATGCATAAAAGATGGTCTGGCTCTGGATATGATGTGTTAAATAATGATATAATTAGATTCTGATTACATATATAATTTTTTGCAGCAAATTCAAATTAGATAAAATGAAATGCCTTATAATATACTTTATAGACCAGCAATAACACAAACATCACACTGCACTGTTAACAGTTATTTAAGCAATAAAACACGAGAGGGAGTGTATTATTGCAAATAACATCACGGCTGTGATTTTATTCTTGATAACACACTCCCTCTCGTGTTTTATTGCTTTTATACAACAGGTTTTTTTTTTTTTTTCAAAAGTAAATAAATGACCCTCAAAAAATGTATAATGAATATGCTTTAATTTGGATTGTTCCTTCCACCAAAAAGTAGTTCCACAACAAGTGAACTTTAACAGAACTGTAACTACAAAACTGTGTATGGTTTACAGTTAGCTTGAAATCCAAATTGGGGGTTAAGGGGGTTAGTAAATGTTAGGACCTTATAATAACTCTGAACCTCTCCTCTCCTGCTCCAGAAGGACTGTGGTTGGGTTAGTGTAGCTTTCTTTAGCTTAGCTTAGCTTTGCTTGGCTGGTTTCTGCTCAGGCTGTGAGACTGCGGCCGAGGTGACTGGGGGATTTTCTTTCTTTTTTTATTTCATATACAGCAGGCTGCAGGCGGGCGTGCCTTGGCTTGCCTGTGCTAAGCTAATACTGCTGCTGGTGCTGCTGGTGGAGGGGATGGTCTTGTTTGTAAATGCCGTTACTTAACAACACGTCTGTGGAGTGATACAGATTTAGCGTGAGAAGGCCGTGCTGTTATCACAAATATCAACACAGTTAGAACATCAGATTGTGATGTTTATATCATCATATCATCAGTTTAGGGTTTATATAGAGTCTAGTATTATTTATCACATCAGCACCTGGTTCGATGCTGATGGACTTGAACACGTCCCACCTCGGCTCAGGACCGCCCACAGACAGCGCTAAAGCCGGGCTGCAGCAGAAGAAGCTATAGCTAAAGAGGAGGAACTTCTGTTTACACAGCTAGTTAATGTAAGCTATCTTGTGTAAGTAACTATAGGTTTAAATCGGATCTCCGGTTGATTTCATGTTTTACAGAGTCCTTAAATAAACACTAGGGAAGCACAGTTTGACAATTCAGCACAACTCGACAGAACAGTCAGGTGTCAGATTTTATGATATAGAGCGGACTCTGGGACTTCAACATGGTAAAACTGCCCAAGCACAGAATCATCAAGTCTAAGGTTTAGTTTAGTAGCGTTAGTTTAGCTGAAAGAAATGTTAACAATGTTGCAGGGAGAGGGCGGGAATCCGTGGGGAGGGTGACACCGGGGCCAATGATGGAATGAGAACTTTAAGGTTTAAGGCCTTAATGAAATACTGAAACCCTCCTGGTGTGAGCTCCTGCTGGGAGTTAATTATTTATAGTCCCTGCAGATTAACCAGCAGTACCACTGTAGGAGTTAAATACAGGAGAGAAAAACACCCCTACATATATTACCTCAACTACCATCAATCATAAAGAAACAGTGATAGTTTACAGAACTGCTGAATTAAAGACTTTATTTAAACATCAGTTTCTGGACTTGGTGTTACTCTGCTGTTTTCTGATATTTACAGAATCATTACAGTCAGAGCTTTACTCTGTTCTACACTCATTACCAGAGGTGGAAAAAGTACTGAAAAATTGTAATTAAGTAAAAGTACCTTTACTTTGCTAAAATTCTACTCAAGTAAAAGTACCCATCTAAAAATCTACTCGAGTAAAAGTAAAAAAGTTCTCAATTTAAAAAGTACTTTGAGTAAAAGTTACATAGTTACTTTTAATTATTTGATGTTAAAAAGTACAATAAATCATAAATTAAATTGTTTTTAAAGAACTATTATTCCACATAATAATTTGGACCTTTCAGGTAGTATTTTTTCAGACCACCCCATAAAACATTTTCAAGAACAAGTGGAATAGGTTTCTATGATCCTTTTTTTTCTTTACTATTAAAAAGTTATGGTAATATAGGTGACTATAAACTGTAATTTTATAGTTTTACAATTCATTATGATTTTTCAACTTGCCATTGCTCTGCTTTAACTGCTATTTTCATGTTTTTTTTTTACATTTAAGCAGATTGTTTAATGATAAAAATACTTACACCACATACTTTTGCAGGTTTGATATGGAAGTTTTGAAAGCTCACAGCTCTGTCCAGCGGGGAGCGTTTTGCATTGCATGAAGACATTATTGCCTTGTTTTTTTTTTTAATTCAGACAAATTTTTTCCCCCAGCATTTTATTTTTTTCTCAGTAACGGGGAGTTTTCCAATGTAGCGAAGTAAATTACTTGTGTCAAAATGTAGTTGAGTAAAAGTAAAATTACCTATTTTAAAAACTTCTTTAATTACAAATTATTCATAAAATCTACTCAATTACAGTAACTTGAGTAAATGTAATTAATTACTTTCCACCTCTGCTCATTAAACACAGCACTTTATTCCAGAATCTTCCATCACTGTGAAATCAGAGCTGCTGCAGAAGAGGAGGAGGAGCCACTGAGGTCACATGATCTGTGAAAGTGAAAGTAACACTCAGTTCTTCTTCAGAAGAATGTCCTCTGTGTGTGTGATGATAATATGATGTATTTATTAGTAGTTTATGTTCAGTAGAGCCGCGCTGTGTCTCTTCTTATATTCCTGCTCTGATTTTAAATTAATGGGATGGGCTTAGCTAACAGAATTAAAGCCAATCACAGAACAGTGATGGGTTTAGCCAATGTGTTGTAGCCATTCACGGAGCAGTGATGGGTTTAGCTAAAGGTGTTATAGCCAATCACAGTGCAGTTATTGATTGAGCGAAATTTGTTATAGCCAATCACAGAGCAGTTATTTTGTAATATATATAATACCTGTAAAATATTGTAATTTAACATAAAATAGAGAAACAGTGATATCATATTTACTTATTGTAATCAGTTTTGCAGACCAACCTCACAGTTTGAATATTTAATATTTTATCTTATATAGACAGTCCAGGAAGGAGAATACATAAATCGATTATTAATATTAATTAATTGTAATATAAGTTGTACTAAATTAAGCTGAATTATAATTATTTAAATGTCAGTTATTTCTTTAATAGTATCAGCACTGATGATCATTCATACAAAACTGTAAATTGTTGTTATTGTTGTGAACTGGAAACACTTTAATACACTCTACATTATTTACACACTTTACTCCAGCAGGGGGTGCAGTACACACACACATACTGGTAGAGATGAAAGAGATAAGGAGTGACTTTTACACACAAATTTTTCTGTAGAGAAATGTTCTCCACTTCTTGGAGAATTTTCATAAAGAATGTTTATTCATTTAAGAAACATTTACTCAGCATCAGTTAATGGAGCTCAAACTGCAGCAATTCCAGTCTTCAGTCTGAGGTGATTTATAGACTAAAACAAAAAATAAGAAAAAGATTTAGACTTGATTTTCAAGAACCTGGTTTTGGTTCATAACTGCTGTGTAGCCAGCTTTGCTCTCAACTGATTAACCAGAATAATTGACTAAATAATTTTAATTAGCTTAATCTAACAGGATACAATATGAGCGTTTTATTACTTCTTATATTAGTGTTTTGTAAAAAACATTTCTGCTAAGGTCTTTAAGTGCATGGACCACATTCAATACTAGATAATGAAGGAGTGTTAATGAATGATGTACTACTGTGTGCTTTACTAGGATATAATAAGAATAGTAATTGTGATACTGGTTATAACAGTGTTATATAGAGTGAAACACATGGTAATTTAGACCTCTGCATAATTTTGTACTGCAGAACAAACAAGCATTAATAAACACAATTACAAAAGTAAGAGTAAATGAGTTTATTAGAAGCCACATTTAAGTACAATCACTGTTAGTTAAATGAACAATCATAAACTTGAATATGATCAGTAGATATAAAGATAATAAAGAATATTAACACAGCCTGACCTTCAGACCGTTTGCAAACAGTTTTACTTGCTACATGCTTTATCACATTTTAAATGAAGTTGCAGATTTCCTCAGGGTTTATATTTCACAGCTCATAATAAAATACTTTCCATGAATACATTTAATTAAATATATAATGACAGATTTGTTTATTAATCATTTGTGCCGGCATTGTCTTTCACCTGCAGAAATGCAGAATTCAGCTTTACTGTTAATGTTACTGATTGTGTGATTAAAGCTTCTGTAAAAACCTAATCAGCAAACTTAACCCACAACAAACCCGAAAACAATCAAATCTGCTCAACAAGAGAGCAATTTCATTCTGCTAATTATATATTCACTATTATATATTCATAGTGTAATTTATTCTCATTATATGACATAAATGGACATAAACTATATCTATGTTTCTTTCAGATACTACAAGTGGAAGCTATTGCTAACACAGATACAAATACACACACACACTGCTTGTCTGCAAGTATTGTTGTATTGGAGAAAGTCTTTATGTGGCAGTAGAGACAGTTACTCCAACAAAAGCAGAACGAACTCTTTTTAAATACACTAAAGAAATATAAATAAGCAGGTGTCCCAATTAAAATATCTAAGCTGTAAGTTGTTGTGTAAAGTAACAGACATTAGTGAGAATCTGAGTGAGAATTTCATGGGATAAATAGGTAAAACTCCACATGGATTTCATAAAGCCTTTAAGTCACACATTTAACCCAACAAACACATACTGTTTCATCACCTGTCCTACATTATTTTTACTCACTTTTACTCAATTTTCAGTCAGCACTACTGCTGTTCCTACTGCTGTTCCAATTAGTGCTCCTACTGCTGTTCCAATTAGTGCTCCTACTGCTGCACCTACTGGCCCTGCTATGGCCCCTACTACTGCTCCTAAAGCTGCTCCTGCCACAGGACCTGTAAAGCCCATTGTTGCTGCTGCTTCTAGTTTAGCAAAGAATATATTTTCTGCCTCCCACCTTGCAAACATCTTCGCCTGATTCCATATGTTTTGTTTCTCCCTCTCGTACTTTTCTTTCTGATATTGCAGATCTTTCTCCATCTGTTTTTTAAGACTCTGCTCTTTCGTTTCCATCTCCTTTGTGAAAACCTCTCTCTGTTCTTTAAATTTTTCATCCAGCTCTTTCTTTCCTTCCTCATTCATCTCCTCTTTTATTTGAGACTGAAATTCTTCCTCCTTTTCTCTTCTCTGCTTTTCCAGATTTTTCTGTTTCTCCTCCATCATCTTCTTCAGTTTCTCCAGTTCAGCTTCATGTTTGGCTCTCAGTTCTTCTTTCTCTCTCTCTATCTCCTCCTTTTTCTCCTTCAGGATTCTCTGCTGTTCTTCTTGTAGAAATTTCTCCACCTTCTGGAACATCTCATTAGTGTAGCAGCTCCCTCCATTCACTGCCACCATGGAGTCGATGTTCTCCAGTAGATCAGTGACCTGGGTTTGGTCTTCAGTATTTCTGTTGTTGAACACGTGGTATCTGTTTCCACACTTGTCAATGATGTTTTGTAAGCTGCGGTCAGAATCTTTAATATAATCTTCAATGCTCATTTTCCTCAGATCATCTCCTCTGGTGAAGAGCACCATGGTGTATCTTCTGGATTCTTCACCAAACCGATCTTGGATCATCTTCACTGCTTCTTTCTCCTCTTGTGTGAAGCGTCCCACTGTCAGCACCAGCAGAAAGACGTGTGGACCTGGTGAAGCCATGGTGATACATTTAGTGACTTCCTTTATGATTTCTTTATTAGAAATACTCGTATCAAACAGTCCTGGAGTGTCGATCACAGTGACCCGTCTCCGTCTGACTTCAGCTGATTGTTTCTGACAGACGCTGGTAACTGACTTAGAGGAACTTAACTCTTTGAAGACTTCTTTACGCAGGATGGTGTTTCCTGAAGCACTCTTCCCCACTCCAGTCTTCCCCATGAGAACAATTCTTAGATCTCCTGTATCTGAGGAAGATTCTACAAAGATTCATGATGAAAAAAAAGAAAAAACAACAATAAAACAAATTATTATTAAAAAGTTAAGATATTTATTTCCAATATAGTTTCAGAATATATATGTATTAGCTGAGAATGGAGTGTAGTTGCATTTATTTGATTTTAGTTTGGATCATATTTATTATCATGATCATTATTGTACTTTTATGCAACATTTTAGAGCCAGCTTTGAAAAGTTCACCAGATCCAACATTATTCCCAAACCCAGGTGTAATACTTGCTATCAGGTCATCCAGGCAACCCCAAAAGAATACCCCCAAGCACTAACTTTAAACCACAGCAGTGCAATATGCAAATCTACAGTGACAGTAAGAGAGAGATAACCTCTCATAATTGTGTGTATAATACAAGCAACTAAAGCAACAAAGCAACCAGATTAGTTCATTTCACAAAATGGAGAGACTGAAAATAGTAATAGTATTTATTGCTGAGATTTTGTTGTTCTTTTTTTAAATAAACATCTTCATAATCTCACATATTAGTAGTTATTGAATTTATTATAGTATTGTACAGTATACTACAATTTATACTAATAGTAGTTGTTATTAGTGATATGTTTAACCTGAACAATTATTATATTCCTAATATAAAATTGTTTTGCAACTGTAGGATAATTTTTATGACAATTTAATTAAATTTATTAAAAAACATTTTAATTTTAATATTAGTAAAAGTAGTAGACATAGTGGTAGTGGGGTCATTTATATGAAGTCATTATTATCTTTAATGTTGGTAGTTTTAATTGTTATTTTTAACATTAACAATATCAAACACATCAAAATGTAACAGTTAATGTTTCTCTTTACGCAGGTCTACTGGATCACCCCCTGCACCCGCAATTTTCTCCACCCACTCAAGGCTATAAAAGCTGGATGGCCCATGCACCTACCTAGGGACATAGATAAGTATCAATTTCCAGGTCATAATTAGTCTTTAGGTTTCTTATGGAAACTGATTTTAGTTAAGTGTTTTTAAAAGGCTGGTGATTCAAAGTCTTTGAACCTCTGTTTGCAGGTTAAACACTCAGAAATTCATATCAGCAGATGGAGTGGGTCTGAGCTGACAATTATATACACATTAGCTCAGGGTTTCAAGTAATTCATGTCTACACAATTACGCTTTTTTATGTTTCATTATCAACATTGTGTCAACATTAAAGAAAAGTTTTTTTTCAACGAAGCACATACAGTGGCTTGCAAAAGTAAACTTTTCAATCTTCTGCCACATTTCAGGCTTCAAACATAAAGATATGAAATTGTAATTTTTTTGTGAAGAATCAACAACAAGTGGGACACAATTGCGAAATGTATTGGATATTTAAAAAAAAATAGAAATAAAAACTGAAAAGTGGGGCGTGCAATATTATTCACCCCCTTGTGTTAATATGTGGCGCCACCTTTTGCTCTGATTACAGCTGCAAGTCGCTTTGGGTATGTCTCTCTCAGTTTTGCACATCGAGGGACTGAAATTTTTGCCCATTCTTCCTTACAAAACAGCTGGAGCTCAGTGAGGTTGGATGGAGAGCGTCGGTTTGTGAACAGCAGTTTTCAGCTCTTTCCACGGATTCTCGATTGGATTCAGGTCTGGAGTTTAACTTGGCCATTCTAACACCTGGATACGTTTATTTGTGAACCATTCCATTGTAGATTTTGCTTTATGTTTTGGATCATTGTCTTGTTGGAAGATAAATCTCCGTCCCAGACTCAGGTCTTTTGCAGCTTCCCACAGGTTTTCTTCCAGAATGGTCCTGTATTTGGCTCCATCCATCTTCCCATTAATTTTAACCATCTTTCCTGTCCCTGCTGAAGAAAAGCAGGCCCAAACCATGATGCTGCCACCACCATGTTTAACAGTGAGGATGATGTGTTTAGGGTTATGAGCTGTGTTGCTTTTACGCCAAACATAACGTTTTGCATTGTGGCCAAAAAGTTCGATTTTGGTTTGATCTGACCACAGAACCTTCTTCCACGTGTTTGGTGAGTCTCCCAGATGGCTTGTGGCAAACTTTAAACTAGACTTTTTATGGATATCTTTGAGAAATGGCTTTCTTCTTTCCATTATTCCATAAAGACCAGATTTGTGCAGTGTACGACTGATTGTTGTCCTATGAACAGAGTCTCTCAACTCAGCTGTAGATCTCTGCAGTTCATCCAGAGTGATCATGGGTCTCTTGGCTGCATCTCTGATCAGTCTTCTCCTTGATTGAGCTGAAAGTTTAGAGGGACGGCAGTGGTCTGATACTCCTTCCATTTCAAAATGATCGCTTGCACAGTGCTCCTTGAGATGTTTAAAGCTTGGGAAATTATTTTTGTATCCAACTCCGGCTTTAAACTTCTCCACAACAGTATCTCGGACCTGCCTGGTGTGTTTCTTGGTCTTCATGATGCTCTCTGTGCTTTAAACAGAACTCTGAGACTATCACAGAGCAGCTGCATTTATACGGAGCCTTGATAACACACAAGTGGATTCTATTTATCATCATCTGTCATTTAGGTCAACATTGGATTATATAGAGATCCTCGCTGAACTTCTGGAGTGAGTTTGCTGCACTGAAAGTAAAGGCCTGAATAATATTGCACGCCGCACTTTTCAGTTTTTTATTTCTAAAAAAAAGTTTTAATTATCCAATAAATTTCATTCCACTTCACGATTGTGTCCAACTTGTTGTTGATTCTTCACAAAAAAAAATCAATTTCATATCTTTGCTTATGTTTGTATATGTTTGAAGCCTAAAATATGGCAAAAGGTTGAAAAGTTCAAGGGGGCTGAATACTTTTGTAAGGCACTGTAGCTTTATACTAATTTTAGGTAAGATGTAGTCATATTGTGATCAGTTTGGTGTAAATTTTTAGTCTTATTGTTGATGTTCATGTTCACACTTATGCTCAGGAGATAGTATATACAAAAACGGATCAAAATCAGGAAAATATCTATCATAGAAATGTGTGGTTATGATGTGTGAGCCCCGTCTTTATCCACTCTAATCTTAAATCACTCGAATAATTTTAATCATTTTTAATTTTATTTATATACTTGTTCACGTGTTCCCTGGCAGATGTCGCCTGGATATGAGAATTAACTCAAAAACAACAACAACTGTTTGTTCAACTACATGTGACATAGCTGTTGTGTCATTGTGTTTCACTGTGTCTTTTTCTGTTTATGAATACAGAGTAATATTAACCTACACTTACCTTTAGTCTTGAGTTTATTTTCTTCTAGATTATGAATGTTTTTCTTAGGGTCTTTAATCTCAGATTTGTATTTCAGCTGTGTTTCCACCTGTGCTTCTAAATACATGTTAGATGTGTAGCAGCTTCCACTGTTTTTCTCAACCACAAGTTCTACTTTCTGCAGAATTACTGACTTGTCTATGTTGGTTTCCAAAACACAAACATGTACTTTACCAGATTCAGCTACTTTCCTAATAACATCATCTAACACTGCATCCTTCAGATTCTCTGTACTGATGAAGACTATGATGTAGCTGTTCAATTTCAATCCAAATATTCTCTGGATCTTCTCCAGTTCTCCTTTATCTTCATCAGTGAGACGTCCCTCAGGAATGATGAAGAGAAAAGCATGAACTCCAGGATCACAGAGAGAGACACAGCGGAGAGTCTCCCGCATCACTTCCTCCTCTGAGAGCTGAGAGCTGTAGAGAGCTGGAAGCTCCACCAGGGAGATCAGACGTCCACATACTTCTGCTTCTCTCTTCACACACACTGATCTGGACTCTGCACTGAACTCTGTCTGATCCAGTATTAGATCTGATACAGAGGACTTTACTGATCCTTCACTCCCACACACAACCAGATTCAGCCTCTCAGACCCTGAAAGAGTTAAAACTGTGGATCAGGCTTAGATGCAGAGGAAATTTCATTCTGTGAAATGTGACTACATTGTAAAAGATCAAACTATAATTTCTGTTTGTCAGATTTAATTCTCATTTTATTCTCCTTCATATAAAAAACACAAAAAATCCAACAGATTAAAAATAGTTTAATAGTTTGGTTCAGAAATGTTATAATTTTTTTAGTAATTTGTTAGCAGTAAAAACAAAAGTCAACATAAAATATCTACAGTCTAATTTTAATTAATGAAAGTATTCTTACATTTTTCCTTTGTGCTCTGTTCCGAGACTTTTCGTTGTGCTGTTTGTTCATGTTGTCGCTGTTTAATCGCAACTGGAGCATCTTCAAATTCCTTCCATTTTAGATGACTCCCTCCATTCTCCACAACCATCTTCACCACCATCTCCACAAGATCAGAGCGACTGCATCCCCTGCTGAACTCTACATGTGTGTTAGTGTATTCAGTGATGATCCTCTGAGATACGTTCTCTTTAGCTGGATCTACACAGGAGTCTGACTGCAGTAGATGGGTTGTTACTACCAGGGTGTGTTTATGAGGATCTTCAGACAGACAGTGGAGGATGTGATTCAGCCTGTGTCTGTCTGTCTCTGTGAAATCATCTGGCTGTAGAACCAGCATTAGAACATGAGGCCCAGGAGAACACAGAGATGCACACTCTCTCACTCTGTTGTGCAGTGTAGTCAGGGAGAGCTGAGGATGGAACAGGTGAGGTGTGTTGATGATGGTGATGTATCTTCCCTCCACTGTTCCTCCAGCTCTCTCACTGTGCTGCTCTACTGAAGGAGGAGGAGATTCAGGATCAAACACCTCTCTGTCCAGAATAAAGTTCCCCACTCTGCTGATCTCTGAGCTGTTCTTCCCCAGCAGAACAATCCTCAGCTCTGAAACTGGACACAAAGTGCAGCAAATTAGAACAAAATCTGTACACTGTATCACACTCTCACACAGGTGTGAGAGTAGAAAGAACTGCTGTACTGTTGTGAAATGAAAGGAATAAAGACACAGAGCAGCAGAAAGATGTTGAAAAAGTAAAAATATAAAACACTGAGAGCGGGCTCGAATTCTTTTTAACGAGAAAGAAGGAGAGAGTGTCAACCTTGTGGTAAAAAGACCAGCGAGGTGGAGGAATTAGAGTGATATAGGTAGTTCTAAAAGAAGTAAAGAGAACCTCTGTGAATTGAGCCCAGTATAAACTGTTCCCAGAAAGGTTAAAGGGTACAGAGAGAGACTTGGCAACTCTGAGGAGCTCGCTAGAACAATCGGTGTGGTCTGGTTTTCAGACGGAAATACTCAATACTCATGCACCGCTGAACCAGAGGGAAGCCCCTATGAGGTAGTGACACCAGCTGTAGTTAATCGTGCTGATTACCACCAGGCTTAGAGCATGGCCTCCTTCTGGTGGTGGGAAGACCACGGCGTGGGTGGCCCTTTACATTCTGAGGTTTGTTCATGGGTTTGACTACAGATGGACAGAACGGATCAATGCATTTTGCATTCATAGGGTAAGATCTCAAAAAAGCAAGTATGAGTCTAAGTTTGCTGTGCCCTCAAAATAACTCAACACACAGACATTTATGTCTTAACTGCTGGCAACAAAATTGAATACAGCCCTGAGTGAAAATAGCCAAATTGTTCCCAAGATGTCAATATTTTGTGTGGCTGCCATTATTTATCTTGGTCTTTTTAGACCATAGGACATTGTTCCAGTAATCCATGCTTTTGGACTGCTTGTCTTTTTGAAGGCTTTCTTGTGCATCAACTTCAGAAGAGGCTTTCTTCTAGGACAGTGTCATGCAGTGTATATGGCACATGGTCTGAGCACTGAGCTCTGCGGCAATGCTAGCAATACTTGTGTCTATTTTTTTTTAATAAAACTTCTGCATATTATGCTGAACATTTGGACTTCTTTGGTTGACACTGTGGAGGAATGTTCTAAATGATATTCCTCCTGAAAACCTGTTTTGCCATCATGCTGTATCTAAGTTTTAGAGTGTTGTAGAGAGCAACAATTCTGTTTCTCACATCATCAGAGAGTTTTCCTGCCATAAAGTGCCATGCTGAATATCCAGTAGCCAGTATGATAAAATTAATCCCAAAACACCAAAATTTTACAGACACCTGGCGCTACCTTTGAGTGTGATGGGGAAAGAGCAAACCAATTCTGCAGGGAACCAGCAGCTGATGGCAGAGCTACATGAAACGGATTCAAACCTGCAACCTCCCGTTCATACTGGCAGCACTAGACTGCTGGACCAGACATTAGACTGCTCGGTGCCCTGTGTTGAGTTATTTTGAGAGCAAATTTACACTTTCTTACAAGCTGTACACTGAACATTACATTGTATGAAAGTGTCATCTCTTCAGTGTTGACCCATTAAAAAGTTAGAATAAAATATTTGCAAAAATATGAGGGGTGTACTCTCTTTTGTGAGATACGGTACATTGAAGAAAATGAAAAACATTTGTGAAAATTTGAACATTATTTGTTAAAAAGAGGAGTCACAATTATATATTTTTCTTTTCTTTGCAGATACAGGTACTGTGGAACAAACTTGTTTATTTTATGAGTTCTGTATGTTGTCCTTGTAAACACAATTTGTTATTCTATTGGAAACCTCAATAAAATAAAAAAATAAGAAAGCTGGCCTTTGGGAGAATTAGTCATGAGTATGATTCAAATGTATGATTAAAGCTGTTGTTTATGCTATCATATAACCTTATTATGCACTATATTTCCAAAAACACTATGCAGGTAAGCGGATACTTTTGGCAATATAGTGTATAGTGTTTTAGAATTGTATAATGTGTGGATAGTTTATGATAACAATAAAACATCTTTAGTAAATATATTGGTGATTGTTAATGTGCGTGTTATGCTAGCAGTAATTTTGATATGTTGTGCTTTTAAACCAGCTCCATTGTGAACAGGACTGTAGATTTTTCTTGACTTTCCCCTCTGGTTTCCAGCATGCAGTCTCAGTGGAACTCTCACACTTCACTGAATGCTACGGCTACTGTAACTGATCCATTTTGTATTTGACTATCACTTTGCCTTGTCTGTTATATTTCCTGCCTTGTTATTGACCATTTTTGTTTATCAAATTACTTCTGCCATTGGATTTGCTGTGTATGACCCTGGACTGATTCACTATCCCTTTTGGTATGTTGTTTGTTTATGCTGTCCTTTAGTAACCGACCCTGCCTGTCCCTCACTATCTCTAAGCTTAGCCCCATTAATAAATATTGTGATCTGTATCTGTCCTGTGTTTGGCCAGCATGACATTTTGGCCTGCCCACCTTCACCATCCTTCTCACAGACACTGAAGAAACAATTAGAGCAAAATCTAAATTTATATGAACAGTCTTTCCTGTCACTCTGGATACAAGGACAATTAATAAAACCCATTCAAATAAAAATGAGGTTGGTTAACTTACTGTTTGGAAGATCTGCATCTGGGCTATGTCTTCCTGTTGGAACGGTCTTCTCTGCTGACACTTACACAATAAAAAGACAATTAATACAAATTACAAAATATGTATAGCATTTACTAGAGGTGGAAAATATGCCCTTTTCACATATCTATCCAACCTCTTTCATCAGGCAATAAATTTTTTGCCCAACCCCCATTATGTTTATGAAATAACCTCTACAGATACCACTAGTAATTAAGTGCAAAAATGCATTGTATCTATATTATGCAGAATATTACCATTTTAGCACATAAAGAGCATTACTCAAACATATGAATCTCAATTATTTTTTGTGTAATTGTCACTGTGTGGGAGGGAGAGATGCAATTAAATATGTAATTTTGGAAATATGAGGTTTAATACAAGGGGTTGAACAAAACTATACTATGAAATATTTCGGAATTGCAATCAAGTCTCCTCATTTCAGGGGCTCAAAAGTAATTGGATAAATTATCTCAAAGGAGAGGAGCTCTTAATGGAAGACAGACAAACCATCTTTATGAGAAATTCCATGAGAGAGATGTTAAAAGAGGCCAACTCCACAGTTTGGAACATTCTGGGAGGGGAAAAAGAGCGCAGTGGTAAACTCAAAAAAGACATGGAGGTCCACAAAAGACAACAGTGGGTGATCACAAAATCCTTCCCATGGTAAAAAAAAGCCTTTATAACTTCCACCCAAGTGAAGAACACTCTGCAGGATGTAGGTGTATCTGTATCTCAGTCTACCATAAAGAAAAGACTCCATGAGAGTAAATACAGAGGGTTTACCACAAGGTGCAAATCATGAATAGACTCGTCAGCCCAGTTCTGGAACAGCATTCTCTCAACAGGTAAAGAGCATCCTGTACCAGAATGATGGGGAAAAAGAAAGTATGGAGAAGGCCTAAAATAACTTCACACAAAGCTCACCATATCCTCTGTAAAACATGGTGGTGGCGTGACCATGTATGACTTTAGGTGGCACTGGGTCTCTAGTGTCTACTGATGATAGAAAGTAGAAGCAGAAGGATGAATTCTGAAGTGTACAGGGTTTTACTTTCTGCTCAGATTCAACCCATTTCAGCAAGGTAAATTGGAGGGTGCTTAAAAGTACAAATGGACAAATATTGAAAACGAAAGCAATACAGGAGTTTTTAAGGTAAAGAAGTGGAGTATTCTGCAGTGACCAAGTCAAACACCAAATCTGAACCTGATTAAGCAGCATTTCACTTTCATAGAAAAAAACAACTGAAGACCTGCTGCAGTAAAGACCTGGCAAAGCATCATAAAGAAGGTGTTTGGTGAGATTCAGAAGGTCCAGACATCAGGCAGTTATTGCCTGCAAAGGATTCTCAACAAAGTATTGAAAAAAGACATAGTAAAGTTAATTTGTTCAATTACTTTTGAGCCCCTAAAATGAGCAGGCTTTATAGAACAATGGTACTAAACGTATTATGGGATATTTTTATGCAACCCCTTGAATTAAACTTAAAAATTCCAATGTGCCAATAATGCTATTGCATTACATAATAGTCATAGTTAATATAAATCCTGTTCATTTTGATGCACTTACACATCTTCATTATACACACTGCCATGATTTTACATTGTATTATCACAATTTTACACGCCAATTGTAATAAATTCCATTCAGATTAAAATTAATCATGAGTTTGTTAACTTACTGTTTGGATGATCTGCATCAGGGCTATTTCTTCCTTCTGGAACGGTCTCCTCTGCTGACACTTACACCATGAAAAGACAATAATTACAATAAAAAATGTACAGCATAAAAATATGCCCCTTTAACATATCTATCCAGCCTATTCATTCTGTCTCTGAGGCAGTATTAGAGCAAACAAAGACATTTGTGATGTCGTACCTATAGATTAAACATGCAGCATGTACAGTGGCACAAAAAAGTATTTACCCCCCACAGATTTCTTTTGTTTTTGTCATACTTACATGTTTCAGATTATCAAACAAATTTTAATATCAGACAAATATAACCTGAGGAAATATAAAAAGCACTTTTCAAATAATCATTTTATTTTTTTAAGGAAAAAAAAAAAAGATCCAAACCAATCTAGCCCTGTGTAAAACAGTGTTTGTCCCCTAAACCTAAAACTTGGTTGTACCACCCTTGGCGGCAACAACTGCAATCAAGCTTTACTGATAACTGACAATGCATATTTTACATCTCTGTGTAGGTATTCTGGCCCTGTTCTTTGCAGAATTGTTTTAATTAGGCCTCTTTTGAGGGTTTTTGAGCATAAACATCCTGTTTAAGATCATGCCACAGACTTTTACTTGGCCACTACAAAACCTTTATTTAGATTTTTTAAAGCTATTTAGAAGTGGACTTTGGATCATTGATCCCGCTACAGAACCTAAGTACACCTGAGCTTAAGGTCACAAACTGATGGCCAGACGTTCTTCTTGTCTGTTAAACATCACACTACCACCACCATGTTTTATGCTCAGTATGATGTTCTTGTTCAATGTAAAGGCGTAAACATACACCTTTCAAGTTCCACTTTTGTCTTATCAGATAAAGAATATTTATCCAATGTCCTGTGGATCATTAATATGTTTTTTTGGTAAATGTGAGATAAGCTGTTATGGTCTTTTTGGTCAGCAGTATTTTTTGCCTGGGAACTCCCATAAATACCATTTTCTCCTTTTTATTAATAAATCATTAACACTAACTGAGGTAAGTGAGACCTGAAGTTTTTTAGATGTTGTTCTGGGTTCTTTTGTGACCTCCTGGATGAGTTGTCCATGCTCCTGCAATCATTTCAGTCAGCTGGCCACTACTGGGAAGGTTCACCTAGGAAAATCACTAGAATGTGCTCAGTGTCTTTGTGCTATTAGCATAACCGAAATTTATCTATTTTTTATGTATATATTAATTCTAGGCTACAAACTTGGTGATGTAGGCAGAGACAGTTTCTGTGTACTCCTGAATGTCTGTGGAGTTGTTGTTGTGTGTCTGTGGCAGCTTCTTGTTGTGTGTTGTGCTGAAACAAGCACAAGCAGGAACTCACGGCTGTAGGTGCGTTTTAAGACATGAACGCATGACAAAGACATACAAAAACACTGCAACTTACAGGACAAGAAACACACGAAAACGCTGCTTCCTCAGGAGAGAGAGAAGCTGCTGTGTGTGCATGCGCCACCTTCTTGGAAAATTGGATCATAAGTCTGAAAAAGATTACAAAGTCATTTCTAAAGCTTTGGGACTCCAGCAGCAATTATTTACAAGTGGAGAAAACATGGAACACTGGTGAACCTTCCCAGGAATGGCCAGCCAACCAAAATTATTCCTAAAGCACACGGACAACTCATCCAGGAGATCACAAAAGGACCCAGAACAACATTTAAAGAACTGCAGGTCTCACTTGCCTTAGTTAAGGTCAGTGTTAATGATTCAATAATAAGAAACAGACTGGGTAAAAATGGTCTCCATGGGAGAGTTCCAAAGCAAAAAACACTGCTGACTAAAAAGAACACAATGGCCTGTCTCACATTTGCCAAAAAATCTTGATGATCCTCAGGACTTTGGGTGAAAATTCTTTGGACTGACGTGACAAAAGTGGAACTTTTTGGAACTTGTGTGTCCTGCTACATCTGGCGTAAAAGAAATCCATAATTTGAGTAAAAGAACAACATATTAAACGTAAAAAAGAACGTGGTGGTATTGTGATGGTCTGGGGCTGTTTTGCCAACTTGCTGTAATGGATGAAACCAGGAATTCTGCTGTTTACCAGACAATCCAAGGAGAATCCTTCTGTTTGTGAACTCAAGCTCAGGCATACTTGGATTCTGCAGCAGGACAATGATCCAAAACAAACAAACAAACAAGTCCACCTCTCAATGGCTGAAAAACAAAATGATGGTTTTGAAGTGGCTTAGTAAATGTCTGATTAGGATGCTGTGGCATGATCTTAAATGGCAGTTCATGATCGAAAACCCTCCAAAGTGGTTGAATTAAATTCTGTACAGACTGGAAGAAAATTCCTCCACAACGCTGTGAAAGACACATTGCAAGTTTGTGCAAACACTTGAATGCAGTTGTTGCTGCTAAGAGTGGCCAAACCAGTTTTTGTTTGGTCTGCTGAGCCGCCCACACATTCAAACATTCACTCATGTTACTTGTTGACTCGAAGCAGAAGAAAAATTGACTGTTAGTCCCTTCTAACATTATCTAGATATCAGTATTAAACTTTTCATTTTTGTATAATATAAATGCATTGGTGTGTTTATTACAATGGAACAATGATTCAGAAAAAAAAAACATAGAGTGAGTGAGTGAGTGTGTGTGTGTGTGTGTGTGTGTGTCAGAGCAGGAGGAAGAGAGCAGCAGCTCTCTGCTCTAAAACTCATCTACCTCTGTATCTCTCATGTTGATGCTGGGTGGGGGTAAGCAAGGCTGATACAATGTTTTTGTGGGTGATATAAACGGGACTGGAGTATAGAGGGTGAGTGTAAGTATTCTAGCTCAAGTAAACCAGAACTTCTGTTTGCCTCCATAATGATCAAACATTTGTTTTGGTTACTGGTTTCCTCATAAGACACCTGACAAAAATACATTGTACTGTCGTTTCCTTTCTGTACTTGTGTTTCTCTGTTTGTTAACCTTTCCTCCTCTGTGTCTGTCATTTCTCCACGTGGCCTTGTGTATTGCTCACGTGTCTCCTCCTTAACTGTTTTCACATGTGCTCATTTGTAGCTCCGCCCCCTCCTTACCAGTCCCCAGGTGTTACCTGTTTTCTTTCCCGCCTTGTGTGCGTATTTAATCCCTTGTGTCTTCAGTGTTAGTTTGCCAGTTTTTGAATGTGTATAGATGTTTCAGTTGCATTTATGTTTCTGTCTGTACTCAGAGTCCTGGTTTTTGGCTAATTGGTTTGTTGTTTGTTTTCTGTTTTAATAAATATTTACTTGCGTTTTCGTCCGCTCTCCATGTCCTTCCTTGCTGCAGCCGTTACAGAAGAAATGACCGCTATAATGGACGCAGCAAGTAATCCTTGGTATGGAAGCAGGTCGGCGATCCGTCCAACCGCCCTTCTCTCAGGAGGAGTATGTTGCTGAGGACTCCTCCACAACCCAGTGCCAGAGGAGAAAGGGAGGGCAGTAGCATCCAAAATTGGGGGGGCTAGGGGTTGGTGCAGTTAGCCTCGGCCCTAACTACAGCGGATGCGAGGCTAACAAGGGTGCATGGTTTGAGGAGTCCAACTCCTGGGTCTCTAAGGACTTCCTCACACGTGCGTCCAGCTCTGAGGAGGAGAACTACTTCCCTGCAACAGCCCATGCTCCCTTGCAGCTTCCTCCGAGGGCAGTCCTGCCTCCTCCGTTCCTGGTTCCAGTCGAAGTTCCTGTGGCATCAGCGAATCCCGGAGGCTCCTCGCTCCCCACGTCAACGAATCCCAGCGCTCTCTTCATCAGTGAATCCCATTGCCAACTTCTGCCAGTTCTGCGCTCCCCACGTCTGCGGCTCCCGCTGCCCCAGAATTTGCATCGGCGCCTACAGTCGCCCCAGAACCTGTATACGTCGCTTCCACTGCACCTGCTCCTGAGCCAACTCCCAGGATTGTGTTCAGCCCCAGGTCTTGCGCTCCTAGGACTGTGCAGAGACCTCCAGAACGGAACCCTAGAACTGAGCCCAGGCTGGCCTCACAGACTAACTCAGACTCATACCAGTCCAGGGTCCTTACCTATGTTTTTACCTATGTCCATTCCTGTTTTGAACCCTGTTTCTGTCTGCATTCCTGTACCCGTGTCCAGTTCCGTCTCTGTTCCCGTTCCCGTCACTGTGTTAGTGTCTGTCCCTGTCAATGATTTAGTCCCAGTTTTTTTCAGCATTTTATTATATACTCAAGAAATGACTAAAATGATTCTGTTTTATACTAGCTAGCTAAGCTATGTTGTATAAATAAGTCTCAAGATTAATACACAGTGCTGTTGCTGGATTCCACATTACCGAGTCCAATGGCGCTGTGTTTGTAGCTGACAGCTAAATTTAACACATTTAATCAAACATTCATGCATCTGCACTTACCATTTTATAGTGAATAAACCAACACCAAAACATCCTAACCCTGAGAAACAGGTTCCTGGTTCTAAAGCTCAGGTAAAGTGGTTCAGAACCCGGTCTACCAGACTCACAGCACCAAAAAGTCTGCTTCAACTGAGTTCAGAAACCATTTTACCTCCAAAGACTCACAGCACCAAACCGTCCGCTTCAACTGAGCTTCAGAACCCAGTTTACCTCCACAGACTCACAGCACCAAACCGTCCGCTTCAACTGAGCTTCAGAACCCAGTCTCCCTCCACAGACTCACAGCACCAAACCATCCACTTCAACAGAGCTTCAGAACCCAGTCTCCCTCCACAGACTCACAGCACTGATCTGTCCACTTCAACTGAGTTCAGAACCCAGTTTCCCTCCACAGACTCACAGCACCAAACCATCCTCTTCAACAGAGCTTCAGAACCCAGACTCCCTCCACAGACTCACAGCACCAAACCATCCGCTTCATCAGAGCTTCAGAACCCAGTCTCCCCCCACAGACTCACAGCACCAAACCGTTTACTTCAACAGAGCTTCAGAACCCAGTCTCCCTCCACAGACTCACAGCACCAAACCATCCGCTTCAACTGAGCTTCAGAACCCAGTCTCCCTCCACACACTCACAGCACCAAACCATCCGCTTCACCAGAGATTCAGAACCCAGTCTCCCTCCACAGACTCACAGCACCAAACCATCCTCTTCACCAGAGATTCAGAACCCAGTCTCATTCCACAGACTCACAGCACCAACATACCTGTCAAGTCTCCCGTTTTGGCCGGGAAACTACCGTATTTTACTCCTCTTTCCCGCCATCCTCCCGTATTAGTATTTTCCCGTAAATTTCCCGTATTATACTAAATAAAAAAATATATAGGCCACAGGCGACAATGCACTGACCGCTGTGTGTCTCTTAACCAATCGTGGAGCCGGTTCAAGGAGAAAGTCCCACCTTTCAGGAGAAACAGACAATCAGCTAGCTGGTTTTGCGGAGCGCAGTTTAATGTGCGGGAAGCCCCGCCCCTCCCCTCGCTGTGAGTTCAGGCAGCTAGTCGGAGCAGCTGTCGTTAAAACTAATCTGGATATACGGAGATTTTTCTAAAAGAAAGGTAATTAACCAAAAGACTCTTCTCTGAATCAAAAGATAAATTAAACCCACTGTGTGTTTAATAAAATACAGCTTGTGACTCAGTTAGCTTAACTTTAGAATTAGCTAGATAGATATTCAGGGTTTGAGAAAAATCTACATCTATCTATATATATCTATCTATATATATATATATATATATATATATATATATATATATATATATATATATATATATATATATATATATATAATGCCCTGCCCTGATGTGCCTGATCAGCCAATAACTATCATTCCAAACTCTATTAGTTCAGGGCTAGTTTTAGGGTTTGTTAGAATTTGTTTAAATCTCAAGTATTGTGGTGTAATGTATTATTTAGAAGGGGTAGAAGAGATGGTTGAGCTGGAGAGAGAGAAAATGTGGAGAGGGCTGAAATTAACTGAACTGATCAGGAGTGGACTGAACGATAGAAAGAAGTATTAATGAAAGATTATTAATTGTGTAGGCCCCTTAGGACTATTATTTACTTATGGAATATATCTGATCCATGTCCTTTTTGTAAATTTGTGCACCCTTCAATTTTAGATCTATTAAAAAAAAATAAATAAATAAAAAAAAAAAAAATATATATATATATATATATATATATATATATATATATATATTTTTTTTTTTTTTTTTTTTTTTTTCCCTCGTTTGGGCTGTTGGGGCGGCGGAAAAAATCCCTTATTTTTAAGTCCAAAACTTGACAGGTATGAGCACCAAACCATCCGCTTCATCAGAGCTTCAGAACCCAGTTTACCTCCACAGAGTCACAGCACCAAACCGTATATATATATATATATATATATATATAGAGAGAGAGAGAGAGAGAGAGAGATCACTGGACACTGTATTCCTCTCAAATATAAACACAACATACGCAGAAATCTGTAAAAAGAAATGTCATCTAAGAAAATATTTCCCATGGCTCAAAGAGCTATAGTTATGCACATAAAAAGTTACATTCTCAATTTATTTAGTTTATATTGTAAAAGTGTGTTGTAGCCCACAACCACAATTAAGATTTAATTAATTGCACTTTATAAGAGAAAGTGTTCATTGCTAATAAAGCATTTCAAGCTTTAAGTATGACTAATTGCCTTTTTATTTACCCCTTCAATTAAAAAATAAAACAGTATAAATTAAAATACACCACTGCTGTGAGTGCCCCGCCCACAGGTGTTGGGCCTGGGGTGGACATGGCCCACAGGAGGTGGTTGGCGTCCCTTATTTTAAATTCTAAAAGGTGGCAACCCTACAGCACTTTGTGACAAGTGCCATTTGTTGGCTAGGTGCCAATTTCCACACTGCTACTGGTCACTGTTAAAAGCACCACTATATCAAATTGCATATAACCCTAAAAATAAATCATTTTTTATTTTTATCCAGTCCGCTGCGTGTACGTACAAATACACTCAGCTGTCTCTGTCTCTGACGCAGTTGTACTGGTTATACAGGAAATGTAGGTGATGTATGCAGGTGATATGTTTTATGTTTATTGAGATAAATTATATTTACATCTCGCTAATTTACAGGATTATTATATACATTAGTTATAGGTATCTGATATGTAGTAGTTATGTAATGTATTTAAAGTTTCTCATAAATTTCACTTAAATCATTATAAATAGAAAAAATGATTTAGGGCTGAAATGGTAATTAAATATACTGATGAACTCCATCTTTCTATCTAATACCACAGTAATCATGTTATAAAGTAATGAGTGTAATTATGAAAGTGCTGCAGCAGATCTGAGGAGTGTTTGTAAACAAGATCTGCAGCTCCAACAACTGTAGATTAAATTACAGTTCAGAGTTTGATTAAATTTAATTCCACAATTTAACTTGACGTTATTTAAAGTGCTGCTTGATGTAAATCATATATTTTGCTCATTTTAAATAAAAGATTTCAGGTGTTTGTTTCTTACCTGCTGTCGACTCCATTTCGTGAGCTGAAAATCAGGAATCAGGAAGTTTCAGAGTGAAAGTCAGAATCTTCCTCCCTCCACAGCTCACCTTTCCTAAAGACTGGCTACGCCCCGTTCCAGAGAACAAAGAGCCCTGTGTCGATGGGTGGATGCTTACTGATCTCATTATTGAGTTTTTTCATATGATATTACATGTTCAATTATGATTTCAAATTAAATATCTTATAATTCACTTTATGGAACAGCAATCACACAAACAGTTAACAGTTATGTACATCTTATATCCACAAGTTCTCTAGATAGAGAGATAAAATTGTTATAGCCTATCAAAAAGCAGTGATGGGTTGAGCTAAAGGTCTTATAGCCAATCACAGAGCAGTAATTGGTTGCGCTAAGGATGTTTTAGCGAATCACAGAGAAGTGATGGGTTGAGCTAAGGGCGTTTTAGCCAATCACAGAGCAGTAATGGGTTGCGCTAAAGATGTTATGGCCAATCACAGAGCACTGATGAGTGGAGCAAAAGGCATAATTACCAACCACAAAGCAGTGCAGGATTGAGCTAAATGTTAGCTAGTGTTTTGTTATGCAATATGAAATATAGAAACTGTATTATTATTTTGGTCTTACAAACCAACCTCACTACAACTTCAACAAATATTTTATTTTATATTGACAGTCCAGAAATTTTATATATATATATATATATATATATATATATATATATATATATATATATATATATATATATATATATAATATATATAACATATATATATATATATATATTAAATTTCAATTATTTAATTTGTCAATTATTTCTTTAACAGCATCAGCACTAATGATCATTAATATATGTTCATACACTTTTCATAAATGTAGATTGTATAAATTGTTGTTTTTGCTGTTACCTGTTATAGACACATAGAATTTAATACACTTTACATCATGAACACACTTTACTCTGTTAAATTTTTAAGTGAAAGATTATTCAGAATTGCCTGTTTTGACCAGCAGGCGGTGCAATACACACACATACTGCTAAGAGTCAAAGCAGTGAAAGGTGTTCACCTCTAGATTTTACACACATTCTATATTATCAAAAGTATATGGAGCTGCTCAGCCATAGAAACCCATTTCATGAAGCTCTCTACACTCTACTGTTCTTGAACTAATCTGAAGCTACATGAAGTTTGGAGTTCTGTAGTGACTGACTGCAGAAAGTTGGTGAACTCTGTGCACTTTACTCTATACATTGTACACTATACTATATGTTATTTTTCACTGACAGAGCAAGTTGATTTAATTCCCAGACGCTTCCACTGTGTTATAATATCACTGTGGAATATTTAGTAGTAAGGAAATTTCACGACTACACCAGTGTTGCTTTAGACTTGAATTTCAGATTATTTAATCTGGTCTTGGTTTATAAAATCTCTGCTGTGTAACCAGCCTTGCTCTCAACTGATTACTAACGAGATTAAACAAATTAAGTGACTAAATCATTTTTATTAATCTAACAGTATCCAGTATGAGAGTTAGATTACCGTTTTTAGTGTTTCGTCTAAAACAGTTCTGCTAAGGTCTTTAAATGCATGGACGACTGAAGATATTGTAATGCTAGATACTGAACGAGTGTTAATGAATGGTGGACTACTGTGTGCTTCACTAGGAGATTTTAATACTGGTTATAACAGGGATAAATTATATTACACTGTAATGTAATTAAGACCTCTGCATAATTAAATACTGCGACAAACAAGCATTAATAAACAGAATTACAAGTACAAAGAGTAAATGAGTTTATTAGAAGCCTCCTTTGGGTACAGTTACTGTTAGCTAAATGAACAATCATAAACTTGAATACAAGCAGTAGATATACAGTGGCTTGCAAAAGTATTACCCCTTAAACATTTTCACATTTTGTCACCTCACAAATACAAACTTTAACAAATTTTATTGAGATTTTAAGTGATAGACCAACACAAAGTAGCACATAATTGTGAAGTTGAACAAAAATTCTACACAGTTTAAAAAAAAAATCAAATAACAATTTAAAGAAGTATTCAGCCCCCTTTACTCTGAATCCCCTAAATAAAATCCAGTGAAATTAATTGCCATTAAAAAAGTCCAGCTGTGTTTAATTTACTCTCAGTATAAATACTGTTGTTTTGTATCGACCTCAGTGCTTTGTCAGGGAACACTAGTGAACAAACCAAGGAACTCACCAGACAGGTCAGAGATAAAGTTGTGAAGACGTTTAAAACAGGGTTAGGATATAAAAACATATCCCAAGCTTTGAAAATCCCAAGGAGCACTGTTCTATCCATCATCCTAAAATAAAAAAGTATTCTACAACTGCAAACCTATCAAGTCATGGCCGTCCACCCAAACTGACAGATCGAACAAGGAGAGCACTGGCCAGAGAAGCAGCCAAGAGGCCCATGGTCACTCTGGAGGAGCTGCAGAAATCCACATCTCAGGTGGGAATCTGTCCACAGGACAACGATCAGTTGTGCACTCCACAAATCTGACCTTTGTGGAATAGTGGCAAGAAGGAAATTATTGTTGAAAGAAAGACATAAGGAGAGTTATTTGCAGTTTACCACCATGGCCATGTAGGGGACACAGCAACCATGTGGAAGAAGGTGCTGTGGTCAGATGAGACCAGTTTAAAGCTCCACTAGGTAGGATTAAGAGCTCCCCCCACAGTTGCAGAGTGTAATAAATGTTTACAGCACTGTCGTAAACCTCCCCCCTCCGTCTCTCGGCACTTTTTATCTACAATACCAACATAACATTTTTTATAATGATATATTTATAATGTACGCCTGTATAGTGGTCCACCTTATCATATGTGTACAAGGTTATGATCGTTGTGAATGAAAATACATTACATAAAAACTGTTTATAAGCATATAGGCTACATACTCATTTTTTCACCTGTGTAGTGGTCCGTCTTATCGTATGTGTAAAAAGTTATGATTGTTGTGAATGATGATATGTTAGACAAAGACCTGTTTATAAGCATGTACATATTTATTTTACATATAGACAGCATGCTGTTGTTACTACTGAAATGTACTACATAAATAGTGGAAAATCCACCTGAATATAAGCTCCTTTTTCCATCAGAAAGTAAAAAGCACACAAACATAATTACAACCAATCTGAACTACATCATCAATTTGTCTCTTTTAGCATGAAATGTTTACTTTATTGTAATCACGACTGAAACAAGACATTTTTTCTGTGTCTATAACTGATAAACCTGCATAGCATTGTAGAGTAGCACTGTTAGCCCTCACCTCAAAACAAGCATAGCATGAAATAATATTAAAACAAAAACACAGTATCAGTAAAAACTTTTACAAGCCCAAGACTTAAATGTATGCTAATCGCTGCTAGCTTCTGCCTGCAAGCCTACAGCTTTAGCAGTTAAAACAAAGACTTTAACTCAACTAATACATCACATATTTACACTCTGGTTGTTATAACTCTTTTATTAACATTATAAGCTTCTTACAAAAGAGAAATACCCACTGATTTACTTATAATCTGTCTTTATCTTGTTCTTATCTGGTACTCACCGGAGCTTCTCCTTACAGTAAAACAGCACAAAAGAATCTTTTGAACGAATCTTTTTAGCGAACAGATTCTAATGATTCAGGCATTTAAAAGAGCCGCTGTGCCCATCACTACTAGTTAACCAACTCCAAACAGCAGGTTTTTGTAGTCCTTGTAGAACTGTTAGAACTACATACAGGTCGGAAAGCAGGTTGCCGTTCTGGAAAGAGGCGCAGTTCTCGCGAGCGTTGGTTAAAGCCGTCTAGAAAAACTTACAGAGTCTGGTTTGAGCTCAGAGGAGCTCCGGCACAGACACAAAAGGACCACTATTCCTCCTACTACACCTCAATGCAGCGCTGCAGTGAGTTTCAAGCTGTATTTTTTTTTTTTCTTTAAAAAGATCAATAATCAGGAAAATCCTACCTAGTGTGCCTTTAACCTTCTGGCCTAAATACAAAGCCCTATGTGTGGAGGAGAAGTAACACTGCTCATCACCCTGAACATATAGATGGCAAATTTGTTAAATATAGATGGCAAATTTGTTAAGAGTATTCTTAATATTTGCCAGTATTGTCTTTCACCTGAAGAACTGTAGAATTAGTTTTAGGGCTGCATGATATTGGAAAAATTTGTCGTTACATTGTTTTTTTTTTCCGGCGATAATATTGCGATATTAAACAATGCAGAGTGTGACGTCACCAGCCCCGCCCCAACCCAGCGCGACTGAGCGCAGCTATCTCCCCGCGGCACAGGCCGGTCCAGCTAGCAATTGAGCAATACTTTGGCTTGTTTTTCTCCAGCGTGCTTGCTGTAGTTATGAATGGTGGATTTTAACAGTGAAAAGACCCATTAAAACACAACGCTGCGCAAACACTCTGAATAAAAAGGAAAACACAGAACGTTTAATTTAGACTTCAATATAATATAGATAAAATAATATAATAAAACAAAACATAACAAAAAAAAATTATTAATCTCCCTGGGGAAATTAGACAGTTCCAGAAACTGTCAGATACACACAACACACATGATAGAAAAATAAAAAAGAGTAGACTGTGAGATAAGGCTAGATACACATGTGCAGCATGCCCATATAAATTTGTCCTTAAAGCAATGCTATAATAATTATTAAAATAATAATAGAGAACAGGAAAAAAAGTCAGTGTTTACAGAGTATATGGTTCCTTTTTATTGAGAGCGTTTGCACAGCGTTGTGTTTTAATGAGTCTTTTCACTGTTAAAATCCACCATCTACAGGCAGCCGCGTGTAACTGCAGCAAGCACGCTGGAGAAAAAGAAGCCTAATTCAGCATTATGCTTAATTTAACAACTGAAAACAACAATATTATATAATTCAGTAATTAGGTATGTGTAAAATAAATTAATAGCATTAACTTATGAACTATAAATAGCTGTTGTTCAGCATGATTAGCGTCCGTCACAGTGGCCGGTTGAACTGGCCGGCCTGCAGCATTACTAGAGGTTAGATTCTCTGCCCGAACCCGACCTGACCCGGGCCGAGATTTCCGACCTCATTCCTCAGGCCGGGTCGGGTCGGGCTCCAGAAAATAGTCTGAGATGTAGGCATCTGTTTTATAATTCAATTTTTTATTTTATATAAATCTCTGGTGTGATAATCACAATGTTGCTAAGTAACCAATTATTATTGTTCACGAAATAGGGAAAACTGAAAGTAAAAAAAAAATTGTGATAACTGAATCTAATAAAAACGGTAATTAAAAGAAAAAAACATAACTATCTCGAACTGCATTGTGTGTTTATAAAACTAATTAAAAGGAACTGAAATTACTGATAGAATACCCTAATTTTCGTGTTTAATTTATTTATGAGCGCTGTTGTACAGCGGAGTTGTACAGCGGGCGGTGTTGTGCTGATTGTGTTTGCGAAGCGGAGTCGGATTCAGCAGGGAGACGGATACGGCTGTGGCAGCGCGCGGCACCTCGTGGCCCATGGCGTTAGTTCTTGTTTAAAGTGCTCACGCTAGCCTCAAAATACGACAGAAAACACTGAGAAACTGCAAACTGAGCGCGAGGCAGATGAAAGAGAAACAGGAGATACAGTGTGAGAGAACATTTACCTGTGAGTAGCTCATACCAGAACATGCAAATCTCTCTCTCTCTCTGTGTGTCTTTCTCTCTCTCGTTTCTTAGATTGATCTCTGATGAGATGTGTGAAAACTAATAAAAACTAGCAAGCCCACTCTAAAAACAAATTAAAACATACTGAACTGTAGGAGAAAAAATAAAAACGAAATAAAATTAAACTATAATAAAAATGAAAAAATGTAATCACATAGCTCTGGGCGCACGTGAACGCCTCCGCGTTTGACTTGCAGAACTGTGTGTAGCTGTTCTTAAAAATCATTTTAATTAAATAATAGTTATATGCTTCTTTGTTATGTGTTAATTAACATAATTCTGATTATATTTCGCTCATTCAAACAGCCCAAAAACAGACAGTTTATGGGTCGGGTCGGGCTCGGGCAGAACGTGCACGGGCTCAGGCTGGGTCCGGTTGGATTTTTTTGGGCCCGATCTAAACTCTAAGCATTACATATGGAAGCAGAGCCTCCAGCTGATGACGCCATCCTCCATAACCCGCCTTTCCATGTTGGCCCCGCCCCCTCTCCTCTCCCCACGCCAAAAAGGGGTCAAATTAGACTCGCAAACAAACCAGAGGAACGCAAAGGAGGGAAAGTATTGCAAAAAGAAAAAAAGGAACGCAAAGCAAAAAATGCAAAGAAAAAGTTGTGTTGCAAAAGATTAATTCTAAAAAAATATTACAAGTGAAAAAATGTAACTTATGTTCTCTTCTTTGTTTGCCATATCAGATTTTTTTTTGCAATTCGTGGAGATTTTTTTTCTCTTCAGCAAAGACCCCAATTTGACTCCATACTCCCCTCCCCCTTCTCAGCAGCAGACAGAGGCGGCGCTACGCTAAGTACATAAAGACATAAAGGCTAAGACATAGAGGCTATTTCATTCTGTTAACTATCTATTACCTTTACTATGCATGTCATTTATTCTCCTTATATAACAAAAATGTACATACAATATACCTTCAAATATTTGTAGACAAGCCAGACTAATTAATCCATTCAGCTACTGTAAGTAGAAGCTATTGCTGTCACAGATGCCAACACACACACACACACACACACACACACACACACACTGCTTGCTTAGTCCCCAAAGTAGGGTTACCAACCATCCCTTAAAAACTGTATTCGTCCCGTATTTGGGCAGTAAAATACGCGTTCCTTATTGAATTGATCCGTGACGTGATTTGTCCTGTATTTTTGAGGTGAGTTATTAAGGCGGGTGGTTTGTTTCAGAAACACCGCTGCGGCGCTGCCCCTCCTCCGCTGGAGAACAGCCAGCGGTGGCGCGTTCTAAATCACTGTAGAATTAGTATGATTTAGAACACAGACACCAGTGCTCACGTACAGCGTTTAGCAGCATGCGGCGGCAGAGAAACGAGAGGCTGAGGAGGAGAATACAGGGAGAGGGAGCAGTGTCGAGGTTCCCTGTGCGATATTCGTTTCCAGAAGCTGATCTGGTATAAAAAAGCTCATTTGAAAGCATATATTGTCCATAAATTGCACAATTTAATTTCTTACATTAAAAATATTTCTGTTATGAACAACATATTTCTGAACGAAACATACAGTACTGTGCAAAAGTTTTAGGCACCTGTGGGGATTTCAGTAAAGAAAAAGCTTCTTATCTGTGAAGTAAGTGATTATTAGCTCAGTAAAACACTAAAAATACAATAAATACAAACAGCAATTTTACAAAAAGCAGAGCTTTTATCATCATATCAACACCTGGTTTGGTAAATTGGTAAATCAGGTGAGCTGCTGACGGAACTGAATATAATATACACATGCTGGCTGAGGAGCATCCAGGAGAAATCTGGAATCTCTACACTTTGTTCTTCAGCTCGGATCACAAGATACAACATACTTAGTTAAAAATGTGAATTCCTTGTCATGTTTTACTGTGTTTATGTTTATGTTCATCTGTTCAAATCATATGTGTTGCTTTTTCCCAGTAAAAACACTCATATTTCTGAGATAAATGGATTAGTGTAATTTACTTTGGTGCCTAAAACGTTAGCACAGTACTGTATATTATACATGTGGTTTGAATTAATCTAATACTAAAAGTGTCTGCCAAAACATACTTTTTTCAACAAACTTAGCATACTGTTTCATGGTTTGGAGTATAATTTCTAAACTAATATATATATATATATATATATATATATATATATATATATATATATATATATATATATATATTTTTTTTTTTTTTTTTTAATTCATCTGTTCTTTATGATTCTGCTCTTTCGTTTCCATCTCCTTTTTTAAAGCCTCTCTCTGTTCTTTGAGTTTTTCATCCAGCTGTTTCTTTTGCTCTTTGTTCGTCTCCTCTTTTATTTGGTCTTCTCTCTTTTGAAACTCTTTCTCCTTTTCTAGATTTTTCCGTTCCTCCTCCATCATCTTCTTCAGTTTTTCCAGCTCAGCTTCATGTTTGGCTCTCAGTTCTTCTTTCTCTCTCTCTATCTCCTCCTTCTTCTCCTTCAGGATTCTCTCCTGTTCTTCTTGTAGAGCTTTCTCTGTGTTCTGGAACATCTCATTAGTGTAGCAGCTCCCTCCATTCACTTTCACCATGAAGTCGATCTTCTCCAGTAGATCAGTGACCTGGGTTTGGTCTTCAGGATTTCTGTTGTTGAACACGTGGTATCTGTTTCCACACTGGTAAATGATGTTTTGTAAGCTCTGATCAGAAGCTTTAATAAAATCTTCAATGCTCCATTTCCCCAGATCATCTCCTCTGGTGAAGAGCACCATGGTGTATCTTCTGGATTCTTCACCAAACCGATCTTGGATCATCTTCACTGCTTCTTTCTCCTCTTGTGTGAAGTGTCCCACTGTCAGCACCAGCAGAAAGACGTGTGGACCTGGTGCAGGCATGGTGATACACTTAGCGATTTCCTTTATGATTTCTTTATTAGAAATACTCGTATCAAACAGTCCTGGAGTGTCGATCACAGTGACCCGTCTCTGTCTGACTTCAGCTGATTGTTTCTGACAGACGCTGGTAACTGACTTAGAGGAAAGTAACTCTTTGAAAACCTTTTTCCGCAGGATGGTGTTTCCTGAAGCACTCTTCCCCACTCCAACCTTCCCCAACAACACAATCCTGAGTTCTTGTGGTTTCTGGTTATCTGGAGAAACAAAATAAATAATAAATAAATATTTATAAAAGATTTATATGAATATTGTTTTAAAGGAAAGTCCTCTGCAATCATGAAGAGACCCCATCTCAACTACAGACAGACAAAGGTCCTGCAGGCAGAAGAATAACTTCATCAGGATTTCAATCAGCTGTCACCCCTCAGCCTCACGTACTAGACACTGTAAGAAGGGTCATGTCTTTTTAAATGTCTGTAAATGTCCTCTGGTCTTTCTTAGTTATTAGTTACATTAGGGCTGGGTGATATGGATCTAAACTAATCTCAAATTATTTTTCTCTGAATGGTGATATACAGAGTAGTCACAATAAAGAAGAGGGAATCAGTGAATAGGAGCCAACAAGACCAGTCCGGTACAGAGGCAAGGAGGCAAAACAGGGCAGGCAAAAGTCAAAGTCGGTGTACAAGGTACATGGTAATACACAGAGGTCAAACAAAGGGAAAGAGAAATGTGTTGTAACGCTGGACAAACCAAAACTTAGAACTCAACGTTCTAAGAATTTTGAGCAATCTTATATACCTGGCTTACCAGGTGTTATTATTCAGGCAAATTACTTCCTGACGGCGTCTTGTGAATGTGAGTCACTGCATTCTGGGTAGTGTAGTCTTGTGACTGGAAATCGCAGTCGGACAGGCACGTTTTCAGCACCAGGCGTGACACATCAAAAACTGAAAGGCAATTCAAATTGCACTAATTATAAACAACAGATTCTTTAAATAAATGTTTTTTTCACTTTATTTAGCTTAAAAACAAGGAACACATAAAAGCAGTGTGCTTTAGGAAAACTGGCATATGTAATAAAAAGTGCAGTTTCAGTTTTACTGTCATGGTGTGCACAGAATGCAGACACGTACAGATACTGTAAAATATAGTATATCGTTGGTATATCGTTGGTTGGTTACAGAAAAACAGGTTATCACCATAAACAGGAACCACTTAGACAAAGCCATACCATAACCATGAAACAGTCCAGAGTTCAAACACGAGATATCCAGCAGCAGAGATAATCCAAGAGGCAGAAGTGATACACAGTCGGAGTCAAACACAGAAAATCCAATATCAGAGGCAAAGGCAAAAATCGGCGCCAAGAAAACAAAAAGCAAGGCCATATACAAAAATAGCAGAGACAAGTAATTCAGAAACGCTTTGTAATGAGTTAGAACTAACAATACACGGCATGAGTGTGTGTGTGGTGTGCTCTTATATAGTGCCATTAAGCAGTATTCCGGACTTCCTGGAGGAAACAGGTGAGGTGTCATGTGATCAGGTGTGATGTCAGCGGGTGGTGTGTTCTGGGTAGTGTAGTTGTTAGACTGAGAGTCTCCGTTAGAGCTGGGTGTGGAAGGAACAGAGGAGCTAACAGCACCAGACGTGACATTTACTTTATTCTTTTCTATAAATCTGAGCTGAAAGGGTCAGGTCTATTCTCATACTTGGTAAAGGAGATAAGTGTTCAGTTCAGCTTAAATAGATCTCAATAGTTCAACAGTCCAGGTACGTTTAGGGCAGCATCTGGGTCCGAAATCAACCTGTAGCCCGCCTGTTAATAGCGTATATTTAAATGAAAATATAATTATGAAATTACAATTATAGTAATGGATCAATTGCTTAAAAATAAAAAAATATGAATCACAACAATATTCTGTCATTAATCATGATTATAATATTGATTTAAAAGGTTAATGTTGGTGCTTTCCTGTACTTGGTACGTGGGAGTGAGACCAATTGTGTAATTGTGTAATTGATCCCTTAATTTTTGTATTTTCTTCATCCCACTTAATCTACTCTACTACTGCCTTCCAACAGCACCGCAGAAACTCAATCAACTGTAAACTATTTACACACGCCTCCCTCTGATGAAGACCGTTGGTTGGGTTTCTGACACGATGGGCGTCATGATTGGTGTGTCCCCAGTGATTTCCTGAGTGTCTACTTCTCAGTTTCAAACAAAACAGATGTGTGTGTGTGTGTGTGTGAGAGAGAACGAGAGAGACAGAGCATGCTACTGAACCGAACAGTGACAATGCTGCGTATAATGCACTCTAAACATTATAAACTATTATAATACTGTATATCTCTTACAACACTACACCAGTTTATTATAGCTGCTCCTTTATTCACTCTAAACTTTATAAACTATTATAATACTGTATATCTCTTACAACACTACACCAGTTTATTATAGCTGCTCCTTTATTCACTCTAAACTTTATAAACTATTATAATACTGTATATCTCTTACAACACTAGACCAGTTTATTATAGCTGCTCCTTTATTCACTCTAAACATTATAAACTATAATACTGTATATCTCTTACAACACTACACCAGTTTATTATAGCTGCTCCTTTATTCATCTAAACATTATAAACTATTATAATACTGTATATCTCTTACAACACTAGACCAGTTTATTATAGCTGCTCCTTTATTCACTCTAAAGATTATAAACTATTATAATACTGTATATCTCTTACAACACTACACCAGTTTATTATAACTGCTCCTTTATTCATCTAAACATTATAAACTAGTATAATACTGTATATCTCTTACAACACTACACCAGTTTATTATAGCTGCTCCTTTATTCATCTAAACATTATAAACTATTATAATACTGTATATCTCTTACAACACTACACCAGTTTATTATAACTGCTCCTTTATTCACTCTAAACATTATAAACTATTATAATACTGTATATCTCTTACAACTCTACACCAGTTTATTATAGCTGCTCCACCTAACTCTGCTCTGTCTACTTGGAAACACTTCAAATTCAAACTTGAGAAAAACAGGGCACTTTAGGGGACGCTAATCATCACCAAAACAAAACATCCTCACACATTGAAAATCAAGGGAAAATATCACCATCAATCAACGGAAAAACTCACTTATAGAACACATAATATTACCAAAAACAGAATTCAGTAACACATATGAAAGCATGGCTGTACTGCTGCTCTCTTTGTTATTATTCCCTAATACAGTATTTATCTTTTTTCTGGCTATATTTTTTTCTTTGTATTCTGTTTTTCCCCCTTCTTGTTCTCCCTTTCTTGTGGCCTGGTATCTTGCTTATATTTTTAAATCTCTAATATAACACTGTATTAACACTAATAAAGATTATTTTTTTCCTCTGAAAAGAGAGGTTGGTGGTGGGCCCAAAAAAAAAAAATCCAGTAGACGAGACAAACGTCTGTTCAAAAGTCAATTAATTTTCAGTAATTTGATTAGCACTGAGCACTTATTCCCTAAAATAAAGACAAAGTGCAAGGATTTTACAAATCTATCTACTCTCAGACTTCTAACTTCAGGAAGTGTTGTTACTAAACCTGATAAAGATATCTAGCCAACAGCCCAAAAATAATAACATAGCATATCTGACTGTTAGGGTGTGATAAAACACAGATGATATTGGGTTCACGAGAACAATTTTAACAATATATATATATATATTTGTTTTAAGTATTAAATAAATGAAAATATTTTTTTTGTCTGAAGTTTCTCTTTTTAGATTTTGCAAGTAATCATCTTGTAATGGATGTTAATAAGTTTTTACTTGTATCATATTCAGATATTCATATTCAGTAAAATACAGAACAGTATGCAAGTATGCAGCTCGTTTTACCATAAACCCATCAACTTCTTTCCTGTATGATCTCACATGAGTCTCTTCAGACTATTGTCATAACTATTGTCAGAACCCCCCAGTGAGGGTTCTGTATTCAACTGGCAACCCCCCTTGAGGTTTCTATACAGACCTGCCAATGTATCTGAATCTCTATGGTTTATACATCTGCTGTTGTGAAGGTTGGAACACAAGAACATTAAGTACTATTGTAGGTTCCATTTATGAATAAGCCTCAGCTTGACGCTCTACCACACTCCCCCTGGGTTAAGTCCACCAAAAAAAAAAAGAAATACGACAAGAAATCCACAGAACCATTGGGTTTAAAGTTGAACAGTTTACTTCTTCCAAATTAGGTTTACATTCTTCCAAAGTCCTTCCAAAGTTAACCAAAAAGGGGAACTTAATGAAGAAAGAAAGAGAGGTCAAAAAACTGTTTGGCTTTAAGGCTCCATCTTCTCCTTCTTGTTCACCAACTAACCCCTCTCACCCCTCCCTCTCCTGATTATCTCTGGAACTCTTAGCCCCTCCCACAGCCTCTTTCTCATGGTAGAGTCCAATTACCCACAGCTAGCAAGGCAACCACTCTGTTCTAAATCTAACTTTCCACAATACATAAATAATCTATATAAATACCTTAAATTCTACATATTAACATATGAACTGTAAATCCTTCAAATAAAAATGAATTGTACTTAATAATGAACTTGAAATATGGTATTATTTCTAATAACACATCAACCAGATAAACATTATATACATAAACTAAATTTAGGCTCTTACAACTATGCTAATACATATATCTGCAGCTGAAAAGAGTCCTGGATCTGGGATTTATTACTGGCATAAAATTGGAAAATAAAAGTCATTATTACCTGCTCTCAACTCTTCTATTTCTACCTGAGATTCACAGATTTTTTTCTCCATCTCCTTCACCTCCATCCTCAGCTGAAGATCCTTCTTTTTAGATTCCTCCTCAGAGCTCTTCCTCAGACTCTCCAGTTCCTCCATCATCTTCATCATCTGAAGACCCTTTTCTTTAGATTTCTCCTCAGCGCTTTTCCTCAGACTCTCCAGTTCCTCCATCTTCTTCATCAGCTGAAGATCTATCTCTTTAGATTTCTCCTCAGTGCTCTTCCTCAATCTCTCCATTTCCTCCATTGTCTTCATCAGCTGAACATCTTTCTCTTTAGATTTCTCCTCAGAACTCTTCCTCACACTCTCTAGTTCCTCCATCATCAGCTGAAGATCCTTCTCTTTAGATTTTTCCTCAGCGCTCTTCCTCACTCTCTCCAGTTCCTCCATCATCTTCATCATCTGAAGACCCTTTTCTTTAGATTTCTCCTCAGCGCTCTTCCTCATTCTCTCCAGTTCCTCCATCGTCTTCATCAGCTGAAGATCCTTCTCTTTAGATTTCTCCTCAGCGCTCTTCCTCAGACTCTCCAGTTCCTCCATCGTCTTCATCAGCTGAAGATCCTTCTCTTTAGATTTCTCCTCAGTGCTCTTCCTCATTCTCTCCAGTTCCTCCATCGTCTTTATCAGCTGAAGATCCTTCTCTTTAGATTTCTCCTCAGCGCTCTTCCTCATTCTCTCCAGTTCCTCCATCGTCTTCATCAGCTGAAGATCCTTCTCCTTAGATTTCTCCTCAGCGTTCTTCCTCACACTCTCCAGTTCCTCCATCACCTTCATCAGCTGAAGCTCATTTTCTTTATAGTTATCCTCAGCGCTCTTCCTCATACTCTCCAACTCCTTCATCTTCTCCATCAGCTGAAGATCTTTCTCTTTTGATTTCTCTTCAGAGCTCTTTCTTACACTCTCCAGTTCCTCCGTCATCTTCATCAACTGAAGCTCCTTCTCTTTAGATTTCTCTTCAGCACTCTTCCTCATTCTCTCTTGTTCCTCTGTCATCTTCATCAGCTGAAGATCTTTCTCTTTTGATTTCTCTTCAGAGCTCTTTCTTACACTCTCCAGTTCCTCCGTCATCTTCATCAACTGAAGCTCATTTTCTTTAGATTTCTCCTCAGACCTCTTCCTCAGTCTCTCCAGTTCCTCCTCCAGCTTCCTCTCTTGCTCTGCAAATTTTTCTTTCTCCACCTGCTGGAACATCTCATTAGTGTAGCAGCTCCCTCCATTCACTACCAGCATGGAGTCGATCTTCTCCAGTAGAGCAGCGACCTGCATTCGGTTTCTGATCTGCTTGTTGTTGAAGATGTGGAATCTGTTCCCACACTGTTCAATCAGATTTCTAATATCAGATCCTGTTTCTCCAAAGTACTGAAATATCGTGTCTTTAGGAAGATCTCCTCCAGTGAACAGCAGCATGGTGTAGGTCACTGACTCTTCTCCAAACATGTTCTGGATAATCTCTACAGCTCCTTTTTCCTCCTCTGAGAATCTCTGTCCGACTTTCAGTATCAGCAGAAACACATGTGGACCTGGAGCTGCCATGAAGATGCATTTAGTGATTTCCTTCTGGATCTCCACATTTCCAACTCCAGTATCAAACAGTCCTGGAGTGTCAATCACAGTAATCTGCCTTCCATTGACCTCAGCTGTTTCTTTCTGACACTCAGTGGTCACTGATGCATCATCTCTAAATGCATCTTTATCTAGGATGGTGTTTCCTGTAGCACTCTTCCCAGCTCCAGTCTTCCCCAGGAGTACAATCCTGAGAGCATCTCGTCTTCTCCCTGAATGCAGAAAATATTTCTTTAACAATATAGTAAAAGCACACAGTGACAATTAATTGCCTGTGAATTTGTAATACTTGATTTTCACAGAAGATTAAAAATAATTAGCTTTTTTACACAGATCACATGCAATCAGATCTCCACAAAGTGATCAAAATATACATAAACATGAATTACAAAGTATCAGAGGTCATAACACTTTTAATATGACTTTATGACTGAGTGTATTAATACAAGATGAAGTTAAAGATATAAGACATAGAGCCCTATTTAAGTGATCTATTGTGCACTGGTCATTTGCGCTTTGCACAGCTTGATTTAGGGGCGTGTCCTGTGTCCTTGGTATCATATAGGCGTGAAAAAAATACGCCTTGCGCAGCTCGAAGCGTGCAAAAGGCATTTACTAATTCTCTCAATTAATCATGGGTGTGCCAGTAATCATTCCCTTTAAGAGCCAGATGCGCTGTGACTTTGGCGCATTTGTATCTTAACAGTGTGGTGCATATAGCTTTATAGAGCTGTATATTTCACAACAGCAGAATGCCTATATCTAATATAATAAGCTACAATAATTGATTAAATGTACTGAATATAAATATAAATCCTTATAAATGTCAGAAAAAAACATAACTAATAATAACTTATAGTTACTGTGAACATTTTTAAGTATATTTTATTTTATAGCTGATACCTGAAGGCTCTGGGTGAGGTGTTTTGTGCTGTGGTAAAGAAGTATGTGATATTTTGTTTAGGGTGCGCAGTGCTCATTATGATCCTGCATGGGTAATTGCGCGGCTGACTGTTGACTGTTGTCAGGGTTTTAATCAGTCAGTAGCGCACCAGTGTTTCCCACAGCCAAGATAGAAACACGTCAGATATTTACCTGAACACACGTCACTTCCAGACCACCAGGTCTATCAGCGTTAATATATTCCTAAACTCTAACGCTATTTTAATGACACATGAGCAGGGCGTGAAAATAGACTGTTGGTGGGGTGTAAGATAGCAACGAGCATCACAACACGCCTTTCGCAGGGTGTACAATAGGGCCCATAGACTAGCAGACAATAAGAGGCCTCAGAGGTTGGATGAAAAACACTAAGTAAGAGGACGTGGCAAATGTGAAAATGGAACCAGTGGCTCGTGATGCTTGATACTGTTTCAGAGATAGCAAGAGGGTCATGAGGGGATGTGATTTGTGGGTGTGGTTTTGTTGAGCAGGTCTGTTTTCCGTAATTTAATGACAGTTTAAGGTGCCAGCATTCAAAATGTGGATGTCAGTGGAAGGTGTGAAGAAGGCAGATGGAACATGGCTCTGAGTACAGCAGATTTGGCAGGTTTGTGGAATCCAGAGCGTTATGCTATATAGCAGCATGAGAATTTGTGAATGTTGTAAGAGATGTAAATGTTGGGTCTGTGGTAATGGTTGATTTTACTAAATGCCTCTTATGAGCAATGTGACTCAGTGGTGGCTGGTGAAAGGTGGAGAAGATTGATAAACTTGTGAACTAAATTAATTGTTGCTATTTAGATTATTAATGTTGAATGTTGAAGCAAATATTATCAAATGTAAGAGTGCAGTAGTAGCAAACAGTAATAATACCCCAAGTAAAACACATACCCAACCCACAACCTTCCAATAAACGCTCAACCTGGCTTAACCTTGGTCTCCTTTGAGGAATAATCATAAGAGGTTTCAGATCCTTATATATCATTTAAGTAAATTCTTCAGTACAAATCTAAATTTCTCAAAATGTACTGTGTTTGTCATTTGTGTAATCCACTTCTTAATCAAAGGTACTTCTGCATGTTTACAGAAATTCCTGAAGCAAGTTTTTTTTAGCAGTAATTAAACTAAAGGAAATCAGCTGCTGCTGAGTTGAAGGAAGTTTCAATAGCGGAATTTCATATATTATATGATTATATGAAAAGAACTGGGTCTGGCTACAAGTGTACCTTTAACATTTCAGAAACCCAAAATGTACAAATCTTAGGACAGAGTACATAACTGAAAGAGGATGGCCTCCACTGACTTTATTATTTATTTATTACACAAAGGGGATATACCTGGATCAGCCTGGATAGACTGAGATAAAGTCTTTATTCCTAATGAAAAAGTAAGTAAAGGATAAACAGCAGCTGTGCCTTGTACCAAAATTGTAGTTAAAAAGGTCAGTTTTAACAGTCAGTTATAACTCTACTTACTCAGGCTCATAATGACAGTTTATGGAACGGGTTGGCTCAGGCTCAGAGCTTATTCAAATTAAGTCTGGAATCACTGCAGTCTAAAATATTTAAAATGATGTTTATTGTTAGAGTAAAGATATTGGTCTTCATCCCTGTTATTTTTTTTGTTGTGTTTTAACCTGTATGTGTAGGTGTACAGTAAGTGGTGTTTGGTCCTCTAAACTAATCAGCATACAAGAAAATAATTTAACAGAACTTACTGAAGCTCAGATCAGCCATCCTGTCCTACAGTCGTCTCGTTTCCCTCTGGAACAGAAACAGAACAGTGGTCTATTAGACTACATCACATTCAAACCATTATCTTCTCAACACAATTAATAGAGAAAAAAAACATAAAAACTGTGCAGAAAATGTTAAAGAGAACCCAAATAAAAAAGATTAGATAAAAGATTTGTCATAATTAAAAATTTAAAAAAGTTTTTATCTTAATTATAATAAAGATATTTTCTATCAGGAGAACATCATACAATTTCTTCAGTGGCGGTCTATTTAAAAAATAGAAACTGGGCACATTTTCCATCTGAGATAAATCATACAGTAGAAAAATACACTGCACTGTAGGAGAGCACAACTCAGCATTTCCTTCAGTATTATTCACTCAAGCCCAGTATCCATTTTTCCTTGTACACTGAACTGCTGTGAACACGAACATACAGTATGTCACAAGAGTGAATACACCACTCAAGTTTACACACAAGTTAATCTCGGTCTCATCAGACCACAGGACATGCTTCCAGTAACTCACGCTTTTGAACTCTTATTCTTTCTTGTGCGTCAGCTTTAGAAGAAGCTTTCTTCTGGGATAGCAACCATGCAGAACAGTTTTATACAGTGAGCGGAACTGGTCTCACAGTCTGAGCATTGACAAGTTGACCCATGTCCCCTTTAACATTTACAGTAAAGCTGTCAGTACTCATACATTATACATCAATTGCCAAATCCTTCTGCTGTGCCTCCCTTAGGTCATGGGATGTGAGTAAGAATGTACTCGCGATTTTGAAGAGGCCAGTTTCAAAGCAGCCACCTAGCTCTTCCACTATTTAAGTGCTTTATTTACTTTCCATATTGTAGCGAGGACTTCTGGAGGGAATGTTTCTGTATATTAATCAATTTTATTATTAAATGGGTAAAAAAATCGAGAAAGAATGTATGCATATAAGGACAATATTCAATGTCAATATGAAAATCAGCCAAATCCTCTATCTAGTACATTGAGATTGGCCATAAAAAGGACTTAAGTGACTGGATACACATTAAACTGCGTGCATAGTAAAAATAATCTCTGAATTTGTCACATATTGTCCACTGCAGAGCTGAACACACCTGCTTGCCAAAATGCAGATGGTAATTTTTTATTTTAGTCTTAGATCCATAACCATCAGTATGAAAGACAAATGGAAGATTAAAATCTGCTTAAGCAAAAAAAGGGGGATTTTTTAACTTATCAACAAACCTTTCACAACAGCACTGCGCTTATGATACTACTTCACTTATAGAGGGCAGCTGTTCAGAAGTGTGGCCTTTAGTTGGCTTAGACGTGGATGGATTACGTAAAATTTTGCTGAGATTTTGCACAAGACAAACAAACAAAGGAAATCTTACAAAATAACGATAAAACTCCTGAAAGTCATTTCAAGTTTCACTTCTTAGGCCTCAATTTGATTCCACATTCTTTTAACTTAGTAACTCACTCTCGCAGTAGGTCTGTAACAGAGTCTGTAAATGTTTTAGTATAACATTCATACATTCATACATTAACAGTCTTCAGTAACTGCATTAGTTGTTTCAGTAGAGGGAGTTAAATCTGATGTTCAAAGGCAAACTTGTAAAGACTGGGTTGATCTGATTGAGCTGGGTAGTTGTTTTTGTGGCCAACAGTTCACTTATTGCAGCCTGAGAAGTAAGTAGACAGACCTTACATGTATCTTTTAGGCTCAATAACTTTAATGTCACTTTAATGTAATTCAAGAAATAAATAAATAAAGTACAGCTAAGGTTCATCATTACTGTCAAAAGATGATGCCAGTGGATGAAGTGGAAACGTCTTGTGGATCTTTCATAAGAGTACCTGCCATGGTTCTGATGATGCCATCTCCTCTTAAAGCCTGTCTTCTGCTCTGTAGATCATCCTCAGGCTGTGTTCGGTTTTGTGCAGACACACTAACCGCAAGGACAGCAGTTTCCCGGACGAAGCCCCCAATTTTTACCAGTCTAGGAGAACCTGGACACAGAACAAACTTCAAACCAGCAGGAAGAGAAACAGTTGTTAACTGGTGCAAAGCTGTGGTGTTCATTTATTAAACATTCAATAAATATTCAAAATCATTATTGAAAGTTAAATTAAATTCAGTGCAATAATTCAATAGTTTCAATTAAATTCTAACAATTTAATAAACTAATCATTACCATTTAAATAATTCCAAACAAAAACAGAAGTTCCCAAATCTTATATATATATATATATATCTTATATTAATCTTATATATACAAAAAACAAACACAAGCTTACAGAAATAACCCATATGTGTTTACATTTATATTTAAATCATATGAAACAAACTGAAAAACAAAAAACAAAAAAAACCAGAAATAATTCAAATCAAAACAAAACTACGGTGGCCGAGAAAGCCCAGCGCAGTGCAAATTGAAAAGCGCTGCAAAAGCACAAAACACATCCATCAAAATTACAACACAGGCGCAGCAAATAGAAAAACGCGCTGCAAATAGAACCACAACACAACGGAAGTGAGTCACAACACAACGGAATTTTCCCGGGGGACCTTAAAAGATGCTGTACCAGCTGTATACAAAGGACAATAAGTGGCAAACAAGCTTCTGAAAAGTAAGTTATGTTTATTACCTGTGATTACCACGGTTGTGTGCATATTATTAAAAGTTCTGCTTCACAAAACGCCTTGTTTGCCACTTATTGTCCTTTGTACACATAGTGAAGTCCGAGACGTTACTGAAGACGCAGCTTAGCTGGTACAGTATCTTTTAAGGTCCCCCGGGAAAATTCCGTTGTGTTGTGACTCACTTCCGTTGTGTTGTGGTTCTATTTGCAGCGCGTTTTTCTTTTTGCAGCGCGTTTTTCTATTTGCTGCGCCTGTGTTGTAATTTTGATGGATGTGTTTTGTGCTTTTGCAGCGCTTTTCAATTTGCACTGCGCTGGGCTTTCTCGGCCACCGTACAAAACAAATCATTCAGCTTACACTTTAATAGTGCATATTTAAATGTTAATAAAAGAACAAATGTAAGAAATGTACAATGCAATCATATTTATATTAGTGGTGGCAATATAAATACTAGTATATACTTGTATATTTGAGGGGAGATAAAGCCAACGTGGGATGCTGGAATAAAGGATGGATAATAAATTGGATAGAGGAAACTTTATTTTACTTTTTTATTTTGCTTAGTTGAAAGGATTTCTAAGTTTCAAGAATGCACACCACAGGGACATACCAACCGTATGAGTTGTAGGTGAGGAGTTTAGAAATGCACACACCCCTGCACTGCGCATACACGACGAGACCCCGCGTCTAACGCACGCAAACTCCTGTTGATATTGCTGCCGCAGCCCATGAGAAAGTGGAGAACCATCAATATTCACTGACGAGTGTGTGAAGTGCAGGTGTATTTACAGGGAGTGAAACAGGTGAAGTCAATATTCAATATGCCGTGCAGTGTCATGTGATTGTGAGCGGGAGTGATGTCAATGTGTGGTGCATTCTGGGTATCGTAGTCCGGAGGCTGGGGAGTGCGGGTAGAGCTGGGTGTGGGAGAGACAGGAGCGCCTTCTGGGCCAGACGTGACATTTAGCTTATATTATCATATAGATTTGATATATAGAGAGTTTCCTATAATAATAATAATAATAATAATGATATTCTTCAGTACATATATTAATGATGGTTAATGCCAGACTGTAGATTATTTTTATTGTGTTCTGTTTTACACTTTTGAGTAAATTGTTGTGTGTAGCTCCTACACACAACAGGGGGGGGGGGGGGGTCGGTCAGTTAGTTACAGGGTGTCACATTAATTAAAAGAAGAGGAAAACTTTGTTTGAACAGCAGGGTTTTGAACACAAGACAGAAATTTGGGGGTCTTCATGACGCTGTTCTCTCGGCGACCGGCAGCTGATGTCTGTGCAGAGTCTTGTCTCGTGTTTTATGTATTGTTTTGTTTTTTAAATGGTCTTGTTTGTTTTATAAACACGCCTAGCGTAATCTGACTGGGCTGCACACGATGGAGTTCTTTTATCTAGTATTTGTGGCAGCTTTTATTAATCTATTTCTCTGCAATCATGCTCAACCCCAAACAAACAGACTGAAGTACACGAGGGAGTTTCTTATTGGATTACAATGGGCTAAAGTTACGGTGGATACTCATCTGGACACCTCAGCCTCTGAAAAAACATCTCCTTCAACTGTGAGGAACCAGACGGACATTCACGCTGCCCTTAAGGATCTTCAGGATCAGAGATCACACCGTGGGCCTTCTAGGCCGATTAGGAAGCGGGGAAGGAAGGGCGGCGTGCGCCAACGCATGAAAACATTACAGCGGAAAAAACGCTTGCCCTTACCCACTGTAATTTTTGCGAATGTTCAGTCGTTAAGGAATAAGTTGGATGAATTGCAAGCTAACGTTAGTCATCTCTCCGAGTATAAGAATGCATGTCTGATGGCATTCACAGAGACCTGGCTCACCTCTTCCGACTCGGATGCATCCTTGGATATAAATGGATTTGGAGCTCCTGTACGAATGGATCGGGACAGTGAGGTAACAGGGAAGGCGCGGGGAGGTGGAGTATGTTTGTACGTGAACCGCAGATGGTGTAGTAACATTACAGTACGGGAGCGGCTTTGTTCACCTGATATTGAACTGCTTTCTGTGTCGTTAAGACCCCTATATCTGCCTAGGGAATTCCCACAGATATTTGTTAGCGTTGTTTATATACATCCTCAAGCTAATGTCCAGATTGCAACTGAAAATATGGCCAGAGTTCTTCACAGACTACAGTCAATATCTCCTGACGCTCCAAATATAATCTTAGGGGATTTTAATCACTGTAGTCTAAAGAAGACAATGAGTAGCTTCTATCAGTATGTAACCTGTTGTACCCGTCAAAACAAAATCTTGGACCTCTGTTATGGATCTATCAAAGACGCTTTTAAATCGATTGCTTATCCACCGTTGGGGTCTTCTGACCATAACACAGTATATCTTCTCCCTAAGTACAAATCTGTGCTGAGGAGGGAGAAGATGCAAAAAAGGTGTGTTCAGGTCTGGACTGAGGACAGTATTTTAACCTTGCAAGGATGTTTCGATTGTACAGATTGGACTGCCTTTCAGGAGTCTACGGACTGCATTAATGAACTCACTGATGTGGTTTGTGATTATGTTACCTTCTGTACGAACTGTATAATCCCTACTAAGGAAGTAAGGGTATTCCCTAATAATAAGCCATGGATTTCTTGTGACTCAAAGGTTCTTTTAAATAGGAAGAAAGAGGCATTCAGAGAAGGAAGGATAGATGAAGTAAGGGAATTAAAAAATGCAGTAAGATCACAAATGAAGAAAGATAAGTTGAGATATAAGAGTAAGATTGAGGGGGAGCTCTCTGGTAACAATTTGAAGACAGCCTGGCAGGGGATGAAAAAAATCATTGGACAAAATGAGACAAAAGTGAGGGCAGTGACACTGGAAGGTTTTAATTCTGATATTGGTCTAGCAGATGCACTGAATGATTTTTATACACGATTTGACACCAATGATTTTATTTCTGAGATAAGTACTGCAATGGAAAGGACAAGGTCCAGCAAGGCAGTGGGCCTCAATGTGGCACATGTCAGAAAAGTTTTCCAGCAAGTAAATGTTAGGAAAAGCCCTGGCCCAGACAAGGTGTGTGGAAGGTTGCTAAAAACATGTGCAGACCAATTGTGTGGTATATTTCATTACATTTTTTCGCAGTCTTTGCGCTTGCAAAAGGTCCCAGATACCTGGAAACACTCTATAATCGTCCCATTAGCAAAAATTAACAATCCAAAAGTACTTAATGATTTTAGACCAATTGCATTGACCTCTTTAATCATGAAATGTTTTGAAAAGCTGGTTAAGAATGAAATTTTGGCACAGGTCGAGGATAAGTTAGATCCCCTACAGTTTGCATACAGGGCTGGTAGAGGTGTAGAAGATGCCTCCTTAACACTACTTAACCTTCTGTATAAACACCTTGAGGTACCTGGATCTCATGCAAGACTTTTATTTATTGACTTCTCTTCAGCTTTTAATACAATTCAGCCTCATATCTTAGCACGGAAATTAACGTCCTTTTTTAATTTGGATCAAAATATTGTTGGCTGGATATTAGATTTCTTAACCTGTAGGTCACAATGTGTAAAGGTCAATGATGTTTTTTCAAAACGGCTGCGTTCTTCAACAGGTTCTCCTCAAGGATGCTGTCTGTCTCCTCTCCTCTATATTATGTACACCAATGAGTGTCAGAGTAAATATGAGAACAGACACATTTTAAAGTTTGCGGATGACACAGTAATCGTAAGTCTTCTAGGGAGCCAGGAGAATGATCATGGGGCTATTGTTCAGGACTTTGTGACATGGTGTGAACAGTCTAACTTACACCTGAATGTAAAGAAAACAAAGGACATGGCTATTGATTTTAGAAAAGCCCAACATAGCCCCAAGAAAACCTTAATTAAAGGCTGCGAAATTGAATTGGTAGGAAGCTATAAATATCTTGGTATGTTTATAGATGACAAATTGTGTTTTGATAGAAATGCAGATTTTATTGTTAAGAAGGTTCAACAGCGTTTGTTTTTCCTAAGGAAAATGAATTCTTTTAATGTATGTACTTATATGATGACACTTTTTTACCGGAGTTTTATTGAATCTATCTTAACCTTCTGTATTGTGGCCTGGTATGGCAATCTGAGCATGATGAATAGAAATAGACTAAATAGCTTGGTTAAGATAGCCGGTAAAATTACTGGAGCACAACAGATTCAGCTCTGTGAGCTCTATCAAAAGCAGACTCTGAGGAAAGCTGAAGCTATATTGTCCTGTCCAGACCATCCCCTGCTAGTGGAGTTTGAAATGCTTCCGTCTGGCAGGAGGTTTAGAGCACAGGCTGGTAGGACTAAACGAAGTAGGGTCTTCTTTACTTCCACAGCCATTAGCCTGTTGAACTCAAAAAACTACTTTTCTGTACAATGACATGTTTGATTTGACTTGATTCTATTTTATTCATTAATCCTGGGGGTTGGGGTATAGTAGTTTTATGTGGGATTGTGCAATTATTTTGTGTTCGTGTTGTATGTGTAAATGTTGTGTGTATTGCTCAGTTGTTTATGCTGCAAACCAAATTTCCCCTGTGAGGGACAATAAACCGAAACTAAACTAAACATAATTCAGTTGCATAAAGTTAAGAAATTCTCAGTTTGATTTGTCACTTATCAATTACTCACAGCTACTAATCTCATATTAATTTGATTAGTTTTGTGGGTGTAAATCGATCTTTGCCACTTTTCAGTAGTTTTCAGTCCATCTTAGACTTTGATACTCTAACTGCAACCATAAAACACAACCATAAAAATGATCTCAGTTATTATCCAGTTCTCTGCATGTACATATAACGCAGTGGCGTGCAGTGAATATAGTGGGTACCCCTTCTGCAACCACCACTGGCCACCCATACCCCCCCACCAAGGCCACGCCCCCGGAATGAAAATCATGAATCTGATTGGTTAGAATGTCTTTCGACTTTGCTAATAGATTCATTACTACACTCATCCCAAAATCAGGAGAAGGGTCACGCAGACACGTGGACAGAAACCATTTTAAAAAGCTTTGATTGTTTAAAAATACGCTGTTAGTCAGAGAGGAGTCCTGTAGCAACTAAAAAACACAGACATGCTTTGAATTAGTTGCCGTTTTTTTTTTTTAGTTAATTTATAAAATAAATCCTTACACTTACAATAACTATAATATATACTTCCTAATAATAAAAAAAGTTATATTATTTACATGCATTTATTGTCACCACTTCTCTGAAGGGTTAGAAGGGCCTCACTGCACACCACTGATATAACGTTACACATGGCTGTCTCTCTCTCTGAAGCAGTTGTTCATACAGGAAATATAGGTGATATATGCAGGTAATATGTTTTATGTTTGTTTAGATAAACTCTGTTTACATATTGTTAAGTTATAGGTTTATTATATAGGCTACATTAGTTATAGGCTGATATGTTGTAGTTAGTATTTTAAGTTTCTTATAAGTTTCATTTGTATCGTTTTAAATATAGAAAATATTGGAGCTAAAAGGTTTATTAAATATACTGACAAATGCTGTGTTGATCTGAGTTTCAGGAGAATGGTAGAGTTATTTGGAGATTTTATTTCTATTTTATAGAGTCATGGGTGTAATTATGAAAGTGCTGCAGCAGATCTGAGGAGCGCTGGATTGTAAAAAAGATCTGCAGCTCCATCAACTGTAGATCAAACTACAGTTCAGAGTTTGATTAAATTCAATTTCACAATTTAACTTGATATTATTTAAAGTGCTGCTCGATGTAAATCACACTAAGCTCATTTTAACGAAAGATTTTATTTGTTTGTTTCTTACCTGCTGTCCACTCTTGAGCTGAAAATCAGGAATCAAGACGTGAAAGTGAAAGTCAGTATCGGCTACATGTGTTCTAGCCAATCACAGAACAGTGATGGGTTGAGCTAAAGGTGTTCTAGCCAATCACAGAGCAGTGATGGGTTGAGCAAAAGGTGCTATAGCCAATCACAGAGCAGTGATGGGTTGAGCAAAAGGTGCTATAGCCAATCACAGAGCAGTGATGGGTTGACCTTAAGGTGTTGTAGCCAATCACAGAGCAGTGAAGGGCTGAGCTAAAGGTGCTATAGCCAATCACAGAACAGTGATGGGTTGAGCTAAAGGTGCTACAGCCAATCACAGAGCAGTGGTGGATTTAGCTAATGTAGTAATGCAATATAAAATAGATAAACTGTATTTTTATTTTGGTCTTACAAACCAACCTCACTACAACTTTAACAACAAATATATCTTATATAGACAGTCCAGGAATGATTATGTACATATAAATAGATTATTAATATTACTGAATTACAATATAAATAAGTTGTACTGAATTAAGCTGAACTGTAATTATATATAATTTATAATTGTCTATTATTTCTTTACCAGCATCAGCACTTATAACCATGCATACATTTCTAACTGTAAATTTAACAGTCATAAACAGTTATACACTTTAATACACTTCACATTATTTACACACTTTACTCTGTTCAGATATTTAAAGTCTTTACAATTAACCATGATAAGGAATTGCCTGTTTTGACCAGCAGAGGGTGAGATTTTACACACATTTCTGTAAAGATGTTATTTAGTTTTCTGCGATTCTTGTTTATAGACTAAACTAAACTTTGGAAATTATTTACACTTGAATTTCAGATTATTTAATCTGGTCTTGGTTCATAAAATCACTCACTGCTGTGTAACCAGCCTTGCTCTCAACTGATTACTAACCAGATTAAATTAATTAGCTTAATCTAACAGTATCCAGTATCCAGAGTTATTCTTATTTTAGTGTTTTGTGTAAAACAGTTCTGCTAAGGTCTTTGAGTGCATGAACCACTGAGGAGATGAAGTTATTTTAATGCTGGATAATGAAGGAGTGTTAATGAATGGTGTACTACTGTGTGCTTCACTAGGAGATAAGGAGATAGTACTCATTGTATTTATGATACTGGTTATAACAGTGTTATAGAGTGAACCACATGGTAATTAAGACCCCTGTATAATTTTGTACTGCAGTAGAAACAAGCATTAATAAACAGAATTACAAAAATAAGAGTAAATGAGTTTATTAGAAGCCACATTTGGGTACAGTCACTGTTAGTTACATAAACAATCAGATAATTGAATATAAGCAGTAGATATAAGAATAACACAGCTTAATGTTTAGACAGTAATTTAACAGTTTTGCTTGCTTTGTTGTACATTTGTTAACACATTTGAATAAATTCTGTGGTGCAGTGGATCCGGGTTCTCTGGAATGATGGTGTTTCACCCAATACTTTCTTATTAATTCAGAAGATATTGAGCAATAAAACTGTCATAGCAAAGCTCCAAAATCTTGTAAAATCTTCCCAGTTCAATAGGGACAGTTACTCAAACAAAAGCAGGATAAAGTCTTTAAATTTGCTTAATTAAAAAAAAAGGATTTTGATCTATTTACAAAAATAATTAATTTGTAAGCTGTTGTTTAAAGTTACAGTGATTCATGTTGTTCTGATCATCAGGAGTGAAAATTTTATCTGATATTTGAGGGATAAATACAGAGGCTATACCCCACATGCAGCTTCACAAAGTACATGTTACAGAGATTACATTCTACAGCCAATCAATGAAGCAGGATTATGTTGTAGTAATGCTGCTACAAAAAATAAGAGAGTTATATATTATCTGTGTTTTCTTCTCTTGTATCTTAATATTCAGCACATTTTCATACATATTTTTTTTTGTCCAATAACCATTTATGTTCCATCAAGCATTTAAGTCACGCATTTAACCCAACATACACAGACTGTTTTAATATTATCCTCTAACGTTTAAAAATACTACCAAAAAGCATCCCTAATGCTCTAGTGGCTATTGTTTTTTCGTCTCGTTCAGTGAAAAATTTCTTTTCTGCCTCCTGCCTCACCTGCTCCTCTTTCTGCTTCCATATGTTTTCTTTCTCCCTCTCATATTTTTCTTTCTGGTAGTGCAGATCTTCTTTCTTTTTTTTTGTAAGTCTGCTCTTTCACTTCCATCACCTTTGTGAAAGCCTCTCTCTGTTCTTTGAGTTTTTTATACAGCTCTTTCTTTCGTTCCTCATTCGTCTCCTTCTTTATTTGAGCTTCTCTCTTCTGAAACTCTTCCTCCTTTTCTCTTCTCTCCTTTAACAGATTTTGCTGTTCCTCCGTCAACATCATCTTCAGTTTCTCCAGTTCAGCTTCATGTTTGGCTCTCAGTTCTTCTTTCTCTCTCTCTATCTCCTCCTTTTTCTTCCTCAGGATTCTCTCCTGTTCTTTTTGTAGAGCTTTCTCCACCTTCTGGAACATCTCATTAGTGTAGCAGCTTCCTCCATTCACTGACACCATGCAGTCGATCTTCTCCAGTAGATCAGTGACCTGGGTTTGGTCTGCAGGATTTCTGTTGTTGAACACGTGGTATCTGTTTCCATTAACGTTTCCACTGGTTAATGATGTTTTGTAAGCTGTGTTCAGAATCTTTAATATAATCTTCAATGCTCATTTTCCTCAGATCATCTCCTCTGGTGAAGAGCACCATGGTGTATCTTCTGGATTCTTCACCAAACCGATCTTGGATCATCTTCACTGCTTCTTTCTCCTCTTGTGTGAAGTGTCCCACTGTCAGCACCAGCAGAAAGACGTGTGGACCTGGTGAAGCCATGGTGAAACATTTAGCTATTTCTCGTATCATTTCTTGATTAGAAATACTTGTATCAATCAGTCCTGGAGTGTCGATCACAGCGATCTGTCTCCGTCTGACTTCAGCTGATTGTTTCTGACAGACGTTGGTAACTGACTTAGAGGAAAGTAACTCTTTAAAAACCTCTTTCTGCAAGATGGTGTTTCCTGAAGCACTCTTCCCCACTCCAGTCTTCCCCAACAACACAATCCTGAGTTCTTGTGGTTTCTGGTTATCTGGAGAAACAAAATAAATAATAAATAAACAAATATTTATGAAATATTTATATAAATATTGTTTTAAAGGAAAGTTATGGAGTGAATTTTGTGCCAAAAGTTTTACGTAAAAAAATAAAATCCACAATCAAAATTTTAAGAATCAAAAGTAAAACATGTATGTTGCAAATTCAAAAGAGAAAAAATATATATCAAATATATATATTTAAATATACTTGGTTATTTTATTATTCTTTGCACTTATTTGAAAATTATTTTAGTTTGGATTTTGCCAGTCTTTGCTTTCATTTTTGGATTTTTTTGGATTTTCTGTGGATTTTTGTGGATTTTGCTGCTAAAGACTTTTGCTTCTGGAATCTCTCCTTTGCTTCTGCTTCATTTTTTTGGTTCTGATTTTTGGCACACTTTTCACGGGTGGGCGGGGCTTAGAAGAAGGCGTTCCCCTTTAATCTCTATTGGTCACCTACCCTGAACCCTCGTCTGAGACAGACCACGCCCACCCCGCCAGCTTCAAGCACTCTTCCAAACATGGCGGAGCGAACGGGTGTAACGGAGAGGAGGAGGCCCGATGCAAATGCAAGTTAGTTTTATTTTCCATTTAAACAAAAAATAAACAAAAGAGCAAAACCCTATGAAATAGTATAAAGAAAAGGTAACTAAAACAAAACACTATGAACTATGAGGATATGAGAAAAAGACTTAAACAAACAAACAAAATAATCAAACAAATAAATAAACTAAAGAAAACAAACCAGAACACTGCAGACAAAAAGGCTCAAAGGCGCAAAAACACAACTAAACAAGATTCTGACAGAGAAACAGGACTAGATCAAACAAAGCACGACACAGAACAAGGAGCACATGGCTGGGACACATGACAGGAAAACAGAGGGGCAGGAGCACAATAGACCAGGAGAGGGAGACACAACGAGACAGACACGGGCTAAACTGTGACAACGGGGTTCAGCTCACAGCAGCACCAGCAGGTACTTTTCCAATTAAATTTCATACAGACGTTATGTTTAATGTTATATTTCTTTTTTAAGTAAGTGTTTAACTCTATTAAGATGCTCATGTTAGCGGGGTGTGCTAAATATCCATGCTTAAATTATACTAGTTAGTTAGTGAACACTAACCTACCTAGTCAGTGAGTTAGCTAGTTTACCTAGGTCATCTGGTCAGTGAGTTAGTGGGTTAGCTAAGCTAGTTAGGTTACCTAGTCAGTGAGCTAGTGGGTTAGCTAAGCTAGTTATTATGCCCCAGGGTAAAGCCAAGTAAGTGCTGGTTAAGGTTAACTAGCTAACTCACTGACTAGATGACCTAGGTTAAGTAGCTAGCTAACTCACTGACCAGATGACCTAGGTTAAGTAGCTAGCTAACTCGCTGACCAGATAACCTAGGTTAACTAGCTAACTCACTGACTAGGTAACCTAACTAGCTTAGCTAACCCACTAACTCACTGACCAGATGACCTAGGTAAACTAGCTAACTCACTGACTAGGTAGGTTAGTGTTCACTAACTAACTAGTATAATTTAAGCATGGATATTTAGCACACCCCGCTAACATGAGCATCTTAATAGAGTTAACACTTACTTAAAAAAGAAATATAACATTAAACATAACGTCTGTATGAAATTTAATTGGAAAAGTACCTGCTGGTGCTGCTGTGAGCTGAACCCCGTTGTCATAGTTTAGCCCGTGTCTGTCTCGTTGTGTCTCCCTCTCCTGGTCTATTGTGCTCCTGCCCCTCTGTTTTCCTGTCATGTGTCCCAGCCATGTGCTCCTTGTTCTGTGTCGTGCTTTGTTTGATCTAGTCCTGTTTCTCTGTCAGAATCTTGTTTAGTTGTGTTTTTGCGCCTTTGAGCCTTTTTGTCTGCAGTGTTCTGGTTTGTTTTCTTTAGTTTATTTATTTGTTTGATTATTTTGTTTGTTTGTTTAAGTCTTTTTCTCATATCCTCATAGTTCATAGTGTTTTGTTTTAGTTACCTTTTCTTTATACTATTTCATAGGGTTTTGCTCTTTTGTTTATTTTTTGTTTAAATGGAAAATAAAACTAACTTGCATTTGCATCTGGCCTCCTCCTCTCCGTTACATAAAGCACGACCAACCGAGGATGCAGCAAGTCGGTTTTTAGCTATGCAGGAGCAACAGGAATTTTTGGACAGCCTCATCTCCAAGCTACGAGCTGGTCAACCGCTTTTGTTACCCTCCTTGATGCCAATCCCCTGTGAGTATGATGGGGAACATGGCACCTGTGAGGGTTTCATTATGCAATGCTCCATTTACCTGGAACATATGACATGCCCTATCCCTCCAGACATTATAAAGGTACTTTTTATAAAAACTTTGTTGAGGGATAAAGCATTACAATGGGGAGACATTATTTTAGAAAGCAGACCTGAAAAGGCAAAGACTGTGGAAGGTTTTTTTGAACTGCTGAAATTAAGGTTTTCTAAACATCCAGCACCCACTGCTCCAGCCTCAGCTCCAGCTCAAGCACCAGCAGCACCCACTGCTCCAGCCTCAGCTCCAGCTCAAGCACCAGCAGCACCCACTGCTCCAGCCTCAGCTCCAGCTCAAGCACCAGCAGCACCCACTGCTCCAGCCTCAGCTCAAGCACCAGCAGCACCCACTGCTCCAGCCTCAGCTCAAGCACCAGCAGCACCCACTGCTCCAGCCTCAGCTCCAGCTCAAGCACCAGCAGCACCCACTGCTCCAGCCTCAGCTCAAGCACCAGCAGCACCCACTGCTCCAGCCTCAGCTCCAGCTCAAGCACCAGCAGCTTCCGCTGCTCCAGCCTCAGCTCCAGCTCAAGCACCAGCAGCTTCCGCTGCTCCAGCCTCAGCTCCAGCTCAAGCACCAGCAGCTTCCGCTGCTCCAGCCTCAGCTCCAGCTCAAGCACCAGCAGCTACCACTGCTCCAGCCCCAGCTCCAGCTCAAGAACCAGCAGCTTCCACTGCTCCAGCCTCAGCTCCAGCTCAAGCACCAGCAGCTTCCGCTGCTCCAGCCTCAGCTCCAGCTCAAGCACCAGCAGCTTCCGCTGCTCCAGCCTCAGCTCCAGCTCAAGAACCAGCAGCTTCCGCTGCTCCAGCCTCAGCTCCAGCTCAAGCACCAGCAGCTTCCGCTGCTCCAGCCTCAGCTCAAGCTCAAGCTCCAGCAGCTTCCGCTGCTCCAGCCTCAGCTCCAGCTCAAGCACCTGCTGCCTCAGCCTCAGCTCCAGCACCTGCTGCCTCAGCTCCAGCACCTGCTGCCTCAGCCTCAGCTCCAGCACCTGCTGCCTCAGCATCAGCTCCAGCACCTGCTGCCTCAGCATCAGCTCCAGCACCTGCTGCCTCAGCCTCAGCACCTGCTGCCTCAGCCTCAGCTCCAGCACCTGCTGCCTCAGCTCCAGCTCCAGCACCTGCTGCCTCAGCTCCAGCTCCAGCACCTGCTGCCTCAGCTCCAGCTCCAGCACCTGCTGCCTCAGCTCCAGCTCCAGCACCTGCTGCCTCAGCTCCAGCACCTGCTGCCTCAACTCCAGCACCTGCTGCCTCAGCTCCAGCACCTGCTGCCTCAGCTCCAGCACCTGCTGCCTCTGCTACAGAACTTGCTCCAGTGCAAGCAGTGTCTGCCACTCTTGTGGTACCCACTGACTCTGTGCCCGCGGCTCCGGCCGCCTCTGACTCTGTGCCCGCGGCTCCGGCCGCCTCTGACTCTTTGCCCGCGGCTCCGGCCGCCTCTGACCCTTTGCCCGCGGCTCCGGCCGTCTCTGACCCTGTGCCCGCGGCTCCAGCCGCCTCTGACCCTGTGCCCGCGGTTCCGGCCGCCTCTGACCCTGTGCCCACTCCCAGAACTTTGTATGCCCCCGGCCTGCTCCCAGGTCACGGGCTCCTAGGCCCGCCCCAAGGCCCCTGGACCTCTGCCCAAGAACTGTGCCCAGGCTGGCCCCTCTAACTACCCCACAGACTTTAGCCAGTCCTGGGCATCCCCAAGTTTTGTTTGTTCCCATGTCTCTTCCTGTCCTGGTCCCAGTGTCTGTGTTTGTTCCCATTCCTGTCCCCGGTGGTTTTTCTGTTCCCATCCCTGTCACCGTATTTGTGTCAGTCCCAGTAAGTGTATTTGTCCCGGTTCCATCGCCCTGTCTTGTCCAGACCCAGTTTGTCCAGCCCAAGTCCTCTGTCCAGTCTAAGCCCCTAGCCCAGTCTATGTTCTCCTCCACAGTCCAGTCTCTGTCCCAGTCTAACGTCCAGCCCCCTGTCCAGTCTCAGCCCCCTGTCCAGTCTTTCGTCAAGTCTCGGTCCCCTGTCCAGTCTTTCGTCCAGTCTCCGTCCCCTGTCCAGTGTTTCGTCCAGTCTCCGTCCCCTGTCCAGTCTTTCGTCCAGTCTCCGTCCCCTGTCCAGTCTTTCGTCCAGTCTCCGTCCCTGTCCAGTCTTTGTTCATGTCCCCTGCCCTTTCTGCATCCCTGCCCAATGTACAGCCCTCTGTCCAGTCTCAGTTCTCGTCCCCTGTCCAGTCTCTGTTTTTTCCGCCTCCCCAGTCTCCATTCCAGTCCCAGTATGTTTCTCCTGTCTAGTCTCCTGTCTCACTTAGACAAAGCCATACCATAACCATGAAACAGTCCAGAGTTCAAACACGAGATATCCAGCAGCAGAGATAATCCAAGAGGCAGAAGTGATACACAGTCCGAGTCAAACACAGAAAATCCAATATCAGAGGCAAAGGCAAAAATCTGCGCCAAGAAAACAAAAAGCAAGGCCATATACAAAATTAGCAGAGACAAGTAATTCAGAAACGCTTTGTAATGAGGTAGAACTAACAATACACGGCATGAGTGTGTGTGTGGTGTGCTCTTATATAGTGCCATTAAGCAGTATTCCGGACTTCCTGGAGGAAACAGGTGAGGTGTCATGTGATCAGGTGTGATGTCAGCGGGTGGTGCGTTCTGGGTAGTGTAGTTGTTAGACTGAGAGCCTCCATTAGAGCTGGGTGTGGAAGGAACAGAGGAGCTAACAGCACCAGACGTGACATTTACTTTATTCTTTTCTGTCTGAACTGAAAGGGTCAGATCTATTCTCATACTTGGTAAAGGAGATAAGTGTTCAGTTCATCTTAAATAGATCTCAATAGTTCAACAGTCCAGGTACGTTTAGGGCAGCATCTGGGTCCGCACTCAACCTGTGGCCCGCCTGTTAATAGCGTATATTTAAATGAAAATATAATTATGAAATTACAATTATAGTAATGGATCAGTTGCTTAAAAATAAATTAATCATTAATCATGATTATAATCTTGATTTAAAAGGTTAAAATTGGTGCTTTCCTGTACTTTTGGAGTGAGACCAATTGTGTAATTGTGTAATTGATCCCTTAATTTTTGTATTTTCTTAATCCCATTTAATCTACTCTACTACTGCCTTCAAACAGCACCGCAGAAACTCAACTGGAAACTATTTACGCACGCCTCTCTCTGATGAAGACCGTTGGGTTTCTGACACGATGGGCGTCATGATGGGTGTGTCCCTAGTGATTTCCTGAGTGTCTACTTCTCAGTTTGAAACAAAACAGATGGAATCCACCATTTGCAGAAAAAAGTACCTGTGTATGTGTGTGTGTGTGTGTGTGTGAGAGAGAGAGAGAGACAGAGCATGCTACTGAACCGAACAGTGACAATGCTGCGTATAATGCACTCTAAACATTATAAACTATTATAATACTGTATATCTCTTACAACACTACACCAGTTTATTATAGCTGCTCCTTTATTCATCTAAACATTATAAACTATTATAATACTGTATATCTCTTACAACACTACACCAGTTTATTATAACTGCTCCTTTATTCACTCTATACATTATAAACTATTATAATACTGTATATCTCTTACAACACTAAACCAGTTTATTATAGCTGCTCCTTTATTCATCTAAACATTATAAACTATTATAATACTGTATATCTCTTACAACTCTACACCAGTTTATTATAGCTGCTCCTTTATTCACTCTTAACATTATAATCTATTATAATACTGTATATCTCTAGACACTAGACCAGTTTATTATAGCTGCTCCTTTATTCATCTAAACATTATAAACTATTATAATACTGTATATCTCTTACAACACTACACCAGTTTATTATAGCTGCTCCTTTATTCACTCTAAACATTATAAACTATTGTGGCGAGCTGGCCTAATGGACGACACTCTGGAGACTCTTGCATCTTTTTCTCTATAGATTTATTCTTCTCCATCCACACCAAAAGGTAAATTCATACAACACAACCTCGCACGACCAGAGGAAAAAGAACACTCCCCAGATTTCTCCCGCTCTCTCCCTCTCCCCCAGTTCCGAACCCCGCCCCTCCCCATTCACTCTCGATCATGGTTGGCTGGCACCTGTTCTCTACATGGCGCCCCCCTTAACCCTGAAGATCCCAGTGGCGACGCCACACAGCCCCCCCCCCGAGAGTCGAACGCCCCCGTCGACTACCAATAATAACACAGTACAAAACCTCCACACATTAGTACCGAACAAACGCAAAACATCATAAACAGGGATTAACACACAAAATCCCTCAAACGCCCAGGTGGCCTCCTGGTTCGTTGGGGTCGGCCATTCTCAGTCCCAGCCGTGGCACAGTCCTCGGTAGCAGGTGTTTGTGTTGTCAGTGACGGCGGCGGCGACGGCCGCGGTGAAGGTGACCGGCTCCCGTTCAGTCCACTGTTACTCAGCTTAGGGCGGTACGGCGCTAGGCGGTCGCGGTGCACAATCATCCTCCGCCTACCCCGGCGGATCCTGTACACTACGTCTCCCAACCGGCCCAAAACCCTGCACGGTCCCACCCACGCTGATTGTAGCTTTGGGCATAGTCCCTTCCTTCTCTGTGGGTTGTAAAACCACACGTCGGCGCCCACTACCAGCGGCCCACCCACGCAACGCGTGTCATACGCCCGTTTTTGCTTCGCCCCTGCTGCCCCCTGGTTCGCCCTGGCCAAGTTGTGCACTCTGTGCAGTTTAATGCGCAAGTCGGCCACGAATTCGGGCCCTGGTTCGCAGGCGCCTTCCCCCTCAGGTGGCGCCCCAAACGCCAGATCAACCGGCGTGCGCAGCTCCCGCCCAAACATCAACATCGCGGGGGTAAACCCTGTTGTTTCCTGTACGGCAGAACGGCAGGCTAACAGGACTGTGGGCAGATGCGCATCCCAATCACGCTGGTGTTTACTAGTGACCATAGCTAGTTGGGTGGCCAGAGTCTTATTAAAGCGCTCCACCAACCCATCGCCCTGCGGGTGTAGTGGAGTGGTACGCGTTTTCTCTATCCCCAGTAGCCTACATGTCTCTTTCATCACCTCTGATTCAAAATTTCGCCCCTGGTCGCTGTGCAATGTCTCCGGAACCCCAAAACGACAAAAAAATTCATCCACCAGTTTGGTTGCCGTGGTAACAGCACTCTGGTCCTGTACTGCGTACGCCTCCGGCCATTTAGTGAAATAATCGATAGCTACCAATACGAACCGATTACCCGCCTCCGACAACGGGAATGGACCCATTACGTCGACCGCCACCCTGTCCATCGGACACCCGGATTGCATCGGCACTAACGGAGCTCTCGGTGCTCGCGCGGGCCCCTTTTTCGCAGCGCAAACATCGCAGCAGTGCACGAAGAGTTCTACATCATTACGGCACCCTGGCCAGTAAAAGCGTTGGCATAAGCGTTTAAGTGTCTTCGTCACCCCAAAGTGCCCCACGCCGGTCGCACCGTGAACCGCGCGCAGTACTTCATCTCTCAGGTCCCTTGGGACCACGTACTGGGTGACGTCACCCCTGTCAGTGGGATCCTCCCACTCCCGGCATAGCACGCCGCGAACAAGCCGCAAACTACCCCAATTAGAACGTAGCGCTTTAGCCACGGGACCTTTAATCGCTACATCAGCCCAATCCGGCGTCGAGGACGCCTCCAGAGCTCGGACCGCCCACTCCATCTCCGGATCCCCTCTCTGCGCTGCCACGAACCGCTCTAATGGCACGTAGGTCTCCTCGCCTTGTTCCCCGGTTTGGAACACCGCCGCGCAATGCCCCTGCTCCACACAAATAGCCTCCACGCGCGAGCAATGTTTACACCCCACGCTCTCGCATGGCCTACGTGATAGCGCGTCCGCGTTGCCATGGCTCCGCCCCGGCCGGTGCGCAATTTGAAAGTCAAACTCCTGTAACCTCTCAATCCATCTCGCCAACTGTCCCTCTGGCTCGCGAAAGCTCATGAGCCACTGTAACGAGGCGTGGTCTGAACGCAGCAGGAATGGGACGCCATACACATACGGTCGGAAGTGTTCTAGACCGGCCACAACCGCTAACAACTCTCTGCGTGTTACGCAGTAGTTCCGCTCCGCTTTATCCAAACACCTGCTAAAATACGAGATAACGCGTTCAGCCCCGTCGTGAATTTGTGACAGGACTGCCCCAATGCCGTGATCGCTCGCATCCGCATCGACCACAAACTGCTCGTTCAGTTTAGGGTACGCCAGAATTGGCGTATCACACAAGCGCTTCTTTAGCAGCCCAAAAGCATGATCAGCTTCGCTCGACCACTTGAATTTAGTGCCGCCCTTCGTCAGCTGATGCAGCGGCACAGCAATCTCGGCGAATCCCCTCACAAATCTTCTATAATATGACGCTAGCCCCAAAAAGCTACGTAACTGTTTCAAATTACACGGCGTTGGCCAATCTCTTACGGCTTTAGTTTTCTCCGGGTCTGTCGCAATCCCCGCCTCGCTCACTACGTGCCCTAAGTAGTTCACTTTGTTTTGCAGTAAATTACACTTAGCCGGGTTCAGCTTCAAATTAGCCGCAGTAATCAGACTCAATACTAGCTCCAAATTTGCCAGAGCCGAGTCAAAGGTCGGTGCGTGGACCAACAAATCATCCAGGTACACTACGCAGGTGGACTTGGGGATACCCTCTAACACGCGCTCCATCAAGCGTTCGAATGTAGCCGCAGCGTTGCACAGCCCGAACGGCAGAACTCGAAACTGCCACAGTTCAGTCCCGATCGTGAAAGCAGTTTTTTCTTTGTCCGACTCGGCTAAGGGAATTTGCCAATATCCGCTACGCAAATCGAGTGTACTAAACCATGCTGACCCAGACATTTGTTCCAAAGAGTCGTCAATACGCGGCAGTGGGTATGAATCTAGTTTAGTGACCGCGTTTAGTTTCCTGTAATCCACGCAAAAACGCCATGACCCATCTTTCTTCTTCGTTAGCACGACCGGGGAAGCCCACGGACTTTTGGACGGCTCGATTACACCCGCTTCAGCCATTTCGCGAATTTTCTCCCGCGCCTCAGTGCGTTTAGCGAATGCGAACCGGTACGGACGCTGGCGTACGGGTGTGGCTTCACCCGTCACTATTTTGTGCTCTGCTAGGTTTGTAACCGTGCAGTCGCGCTCAGACGCCGCGAACGCTCCCCTGAATTTGTCCAACAGAGCCCATAATTGCGCGCCCTGCTCCCCCGACAGATGCTTAACGCTCCTGTCCCACAGCTCGCGCAGCGGGTCGTATTCAGAAATCGCCCGCTGATTAACCCCCGGATTGCTATCGGCCAGGACCTCCCTTACGTTCACCACTTCCCCATTAAATGACACTGTGCCCCGGCTACAGTCGATTAGCGCACCGTTCTGCTTCAAGAAGTCCAAACCCAATATGCACTCGTCCCCGATCTCAGCTATAAGAAACTCGTGTGTGAAGGAACTATGCCCGAGTCTAAACTCAGTAAATACCCGCCCCTTCAGCCGTATAGCCTCACCCGTAACTGTGACCACGGACGTGTCCCCATTCCCCTCGATAGCGCACTCGCATCCCCCGCTAGGAGCCACATCTGGTCTAAGTAGCGACACCGATGACCCCGTATCAAGTAAAGCGCTTACCGTGATCTCGCCAAATGAACAGTCAATGAATTGTCCTGCATGGTTCTTGACACGAGCAGAAGACAACGAGGAAAAAACATTTCTGTCCTGGGCCGCGCCGCTCCTCACCGGCCGGCCCCGCATCCGTTTCCCGGGGCTTGACAAACAGCAGCCCTGTGTCCCCTCAGACCACAGTTCCAGCAGACTCTTGAGCTCTCTCTCGCGATCGCGGCTCCCGTCGCTCCACCCCCAGATTGCCCCTCAGCTCTCCATGGTCCAGGGCGCCCCGACAGGATCTGCTCCGCACGTTCCGCCTCCGCTACAGCTGCCTCTATGGATACCGGATCCGCCAGCCGTACGTGCGTTTGTAGCTCCGCCGGTCTCAGCGCGTTCAAGAATTGGTCCCGAGCCAGCCTTGCCTGGACTCCCCCCGGGAAGTCTGGGTAGGCCTGCCTCACCAGCAACGAGATCTCTGATGCGAGTACTGGAAGTCGTTCACCGCTCTGCCGTCGCCGTTCCGGCAGCAGGTGTTTTGCGATGGCCTCTGGGGGTTGGCGGCTGAAGCGCGCCCTCAGTGCTGCTTTCAGGGCGCTCAGATTCAGCCTGTCCGACGGCGGCAGCTCCACCAGTACACCCAGCGCAGCGTCCTGCAAAGCTAGGCAGAGGTTGGCGGCGGTTTCGTGCTCGGACCATCCGGACAGCTCCGACACGATGTCTAATTGGGCTTCGAAGCCTGCCCAGTCGGCACCTCCGTTAAAGCTCGGTAGCCGCCAGCCTTGTGTCTTGTGTGCATTCGTGGCCAGCGCCGCTGTTGTTTGTATAGCATCGCCTCCCACATCTGTCCCGCTCCCTAGCGCATGGGTCGACCGCACCCCTATTTGGTCGGGTGGTGCAGCTGCGCAGCTTGGCGCCGTCGTCTGCTCAGCTCTCGATCTCGCGCCGGGTGGGAGCCTTGTGCCACATGGCGCCGGATCCTTCCCCGGCGCACGTGGCCCTCTTGCCTCACGCTTTGTTCTCTGCGTGCTTGTGTCCCGCGTTTCTCCTTCGTCGATCCCGTCAGCGACTGCATAACTTTGGCCCTCCGCCCTCACGCGGTGCTTCCTCCTGTATCCCAGTTCGTCCTCCAGCCGCCGAATTTCGGCTTTCACGAGTTCGGTTAGCTCCACTTCTGACACCACTGTGGCGAGCTGGCCTAATGGACGACACTCTGGAGACTCTTGCATCTTTTTCTCTATAGATTTATTCTTCTCCATCCACACCAAAAGGTAAATTCATACAACACAACCTCGCACGACCAGAGGAAAAAGAACACTCCCCAGATTTCTCCCGCTCTCTCCCTCTCCCCCAGTTCCGAACCCCGCCCCTCCCCATTCACTCTCGATCATGGTTGGCTGGCACCTGTTCTCTACATGGCGCCCCCCTTAACCCTGAAGATCCCAGTGGCGACGCCACACTATTATAATACTGTATATCTCTTACAACACTAGATCAGTTTATTATAGCTGCTCCTTTATTCACTCTAAACATTATAAACTATTATAATACTGTATATCTCTCACAACACTAGACCAGTTTATTATAGTTGCTTCTTTATTCACTCTAAACATTATAAACTATTATAATACTGTATATCTCTTACAACACTAGATCAGTTTATTATAGCTGCTCCTTTATTCACTCTAAACATTATAAACTATTATAATACTGTATATCTCTTACAACACTACACCAGTTTATTATAGCTGCTCCTTTATTCACTCTAAACATTATAAACTATTATAATACTGTATATCTCTTACAACTCTACACCAGTTTATTATAGCGGTTTATTATATCTGCTCTGTCTACTTGGAAACACTTCAAATTCAAACTTGAGAAAAACAGGGCACGCTAATCATCACCAAAACAAAACATCCTCACACATTGAAAATCAAGGGAAAATATCACCATCAATAAATGGAAAAACTCACTTATAGAACACATAATATTACCAAAAACAGAATTCAGTAACACATGAAAACATGGCTGTACTGCTGCTCTCTTTGTTATTGTTTCCTAAAACAGTATTTATCTTTTTTTCTGGCTACATTTTTTTCTTTTTTACAAATCTATCTACTCTCAGACTTCTAACTTGTGGAAGTGTTGTTACCAAGCCTGATAAAGATATCTAGCCAACAGCCCAAAAATAATAACATAGCATATCTGACTGTTAGGGTGTGACAAAACACAGGTCATGAGATGAGAAGAGACATGATATTGGGATCACGAGAACAATTTTAACAATATATATATTTGTTTTAAGTATTAAATAAAATATTTTTTTCTCACATGAGTATCTTCAGACTATTGTCAGAACCCCCCAGTGAGGGTTCTGTATTCAACTGGCAACCCCCCTTGAAGGTTCTATATAGACCTGGCAATGTGTCTGAATCTCTGTTGTTTATACATCTGCAGTTGTAAAGGCGGGGAATGTATGGGTTGGAACACGAGAACATTCAGTACTATGCTAATACATACATCTGCAGCTGAAAAGAGTCCTGGATCTGGGATATATTACTGGCATAAAATTGGAAAATAAAAGTCATTATTACCTGCTCTCAACTCTTCTATTTTCTCCTTCACCTCCATCCTCAGCTGAAGCTCCATCTCTTTAGATTTATCCTCAACACCCTTCCTCATTCTCTCTTGTTCCTCTGTCATTTTCATCATCTGAAGATCCTTCTCTTTAGATTTCTCCTCAGCGTTTTTCCTCACACTCTCCAGTTCCTCCATCATCTTCATCAGCTGAAGATCTTTCTCTTTAGATTTCTCCTCAGCAATCTTTCTCATACTCTCCAACTCCTTAATTTTCTCCGTGATCTGAAGCTCTTTCTCCTTAGATTTCTCCTCAGCACTCTTCCTCACACTCTTCAGTTCCTCCATCATCTTCATCAGCTGAAGATCTTTCTCTTTAGATTTCTCCTCAGCAATCTTTCTCATACTCTCCAACTCCTTAATTTTCTCCGTGATCTGAAGCTCTTTCTCCTTAGATTTCTCCTCAGCACTCTTCCTCACACTCTTCAGTTCCTCCATCATCTTCATCAGCTGAAGATCCTTCTCTTTAGATTTCTCCTCAGCACTTTTCCTCACACTCTCCAGTTCCTCCATCGTCTTCATCAGCTGAAGATCCTTCTCTTTAGATTTCTCCTCAGAGCTCTTCCTCATTCTCTCCAACTCCTTCATTTTCTCCATCAACTGAAGCTCATTTTCTTTAGATTTCTCCTCAGCACTCTTCCTCACTCTCTCCAGTTCCTCCATCGTCTTCATCAGCTGAAGATCATTCTCTTTAGATTTCTCCTCAGAGCTCTTCCTCATTCTCTCCAACTCCTTCATTTTCTCCATCAACTGAAGCTCATTTTCTTTAGATTTCTCCTCAGCACTCTTCCTCACTCTCTCCAGTTCCTCCATCGTCTTCATCAGCTGAAGATCATTCTCTTTAGATTTCTCCTCAGAGCTCTTCCTCATTCTCTCCAACTCCTTCATTTTCTCCATCAACTGAAGCTCATTCTCTTTAGATTTCTCCTCAGCAATCTTTCTCATACTCTCCAACTCCTTCCTTTTCTCCATGATCTGAAGATCCTTCTCCTTAGATTTCTCCTCAGCACTCTTCCTCACTCTCTCTAGTTCCTCCATCATCTTCATCAGCTCAAGATCCTTCTCCTTAGATTTCTCTTCGGCACTCTTCCTCATTCTCTCCAGTTCCTCCATCGTCTTCATCAGCTGAAGATCCTTCTCTTTAGATTTCTCGTCAGAGCTCTTCCTCACACTCTCCAGTTCCTCCATCGTCTTCATCAACTGAAGCTCATTTTCTTTATAGTTATCCTCAGCGCTCTTCCTCATACTCTCCAACTCCTTCATCTTCTCCATCAGCTGAAGCTCCTTCTCTTTAGATTTATCCTTAGCGCTTCTTATTCTTTCCAGTTCCTCCGTCATCTTCATCAACTGAAGCTCATTTTCTTTAGATTTCTCCTCAGCACTCTTCCTCACTTTCTCCAGTTCCTCCATCGTCTTCATCTGCTGAAGATCTTTCTCTTTTGATTTCTCCTCAGCACTCTTCCTCACACTCTCCAGTTCCTCCACCAGCTTTTCTTTAGTTTTAACTTCCTCTTGGATTTGGATCTTCAGCTCCTTTTGTAGATGTTTCAGTTCTTCATGTTCCTTCATCTGTTTCTCAAACTCTGCTCTCTGTCTCTCCAGCTGGGAGAATATTAATTTTACTTGCTCTGCAAATTTTTTTTCATCATTTTTTCTGTTTTGTATCTCTGCTTCATATCTGACTCTCAGTTCTTCTTTCTCTCGCTCCTGCTTTTCTTTCTCCACCTGCTGGAACATCTCATTAGTGTAGCAGCTCCCTCCATTCACTGCCAGCATGGAGTCGATCTTCTCCAGTAGAGCAGTGACCTGCATTCGGTTTCTGATCTGCTTGTTGTTGAAGATGTGGAATCTGTTCCCACACTGTTCAATCAGATTTCTAATATCAGATCCAGGATCTCCAAAGTACTGAAATATTGTGTCTTTAGGAAGATCTCCTCCAGTGAACAGCAGCATGGTGTAGGTCACTGACTCTTCTCCAAACATGTCCTGGATTATCTCTACAGCTCCCTTTTCCTCCTCTGAGAATCTCTGTCCGACTTTCAGTACCAGCAGAAACACATGTGGACCTGGAGCCGCCATGAAGATGCATTTAGTAATTTCCTTCTGGATCTCCACATTTCCAACTCCAGTATCAAACAGCCCTGGAGTGTCAATCACAGTAATCTGTCTTCCATTGACCTCAGCTGTTTCTCTCGAACACTCAGTGGTCACTGATGCATCATCTCTAAATGCATCTTTATCTAGGATGGTGTTTCCTGTAGCACTCTTCCCAGCTCCAGTCTTCCCCAGGAGTACAATCCTGAGAGCATCTCGTCTTCTCCCTGAATGCAGAAAATATTTCTTTAACAATATTATAAAAGCACACAGTGACAGTTAATTGCCTGTGAATTTGTAATACTTGATTTTCCCAGAAGATTAAAAATAATTAGCTTTTTTACACAGATCACATGCAATCAGATCTCCACAAAGTGATCAAAATATACATAAACACGAATTACAAAGTATCAGATAGCATAGGTAATAAAACTTTTAATATGACTTTATGACATGGAGTGTATTAATACAAGATGAAGTTAAAGATATAAGACATAGAGCCCTATTTAAGTGATATATTGTGCACTGGTCATTTGCGCTTTGCACAGCTTGATTTAGGGGCGTGTCCTGTGTCCTTGGTATCATATAGGCGTGAAAAACATACGCCTTGTGCAGCTCGAAGCGTGCAAAAGGCATGTACTAATTCTCTCAATTAATTATGGGTGTGCCAGTAATCATTCCCTTTAAGAGCCAGATGCGCTGTGACTTTGGCGCATTTGTATCTTAACAGTGTGGTGCTTTTACGTGTCTCAGCAGAGGAAACTGACCTGCACATCAGCAGCACATTTAAGGGAACAGCAATGTTACTTTATTCTTTATTCTGTTTATTGTTTATGTAAAAGTTGGGATTGCAACACTGACTAACTGATATTAGTTTCACATTCAAAACCTCAACCTACCCTTTATATTTGATTAACTTTGCAGGTTCTTACTCATCTTAAGTTGATTTAACTAAACTGAGTTTATATCTGTAGCCTATTTTTTTTTTTTTTTCGACAGAGGCAATGCGCGAGCTCCGCCGTGCTCTCCACTGTGCACTCGACCATTTTCAGCAGCCAGCAGCATTTTAGTGTGCTGGACGAGACTTTAATTAATGAATTATTATAGTTTATATTTTAATAAATGTGACCTGGTGATAAGAAACGAATGCTAACATATAGCTTTATAGAGCTGTATATTTCACAACAGCAGAATGCCTATATCTACTATATTAAGCTACGATTATTAATTCCATGTACTGAATATAAATATGAATCCTTATAAATGTCAGAAAAACATAACTAATAATAACTTATAGTTACTGTGAAATATTTTTAAGTATATTTAATTTTATAGTTGATACCTGAAGGCTCTGGTTGAGGTGTTTTGTGCTGTGGTAAAGAAGTATGTGATATTTTGCTTAGGGTGCGCAGTGCTCATTGTGAACCTGCTTGGGTAATTGCGCGGCTGACTGTTGACTGTTGTCAGGGTTTTAATCAGTCAGTAGCGCACCAGTGTTTCCCACAGCCAAGATAGAAACACGCCAGATATTTACCTGAACACACCTTACTTCCAGACCACCACGCCTATCAGCATTAATATATTCCTAAACTCTAATGCTATTTTAACGACACATGAGCAGGGTGTATCCTGCTCTCAGTGTGTGTCAATACACAAATCAACAGGTAGCGAACAAGTTAAGAAATGACAGAAGCTGGAGTAAAGTTGACTGTCTTTACTGTTGTCTTGTCTTCATTCATAACGTATTTTTGTAAAACTGAAACATACAAAGAAAGTACTTAATCAAACACTGTTTAAGGTATATGAAAATAAATACAAACATTGCTCTCCCATAGTGCTAAATAATCTGTAGCAAGATAATAGAAAGAAAATAAACTTACAAGCAATGATGTCCAAGGCACAAACAAAGATGAAACCTAACAGCAGAGACCACGGCATGACACTGGTCTTTTACAGCAAACAAAATGGCTGACCTACCAAAATCACCTGACTCTTTATAACCAATGGCATCAGAGTTTACAAAAAAAGGGAAAATAACTGTAGTTTAAAAACAACCACAAGAGGGAGCCAATGACCACAACATTGACTAAATTCACATAGAAATTTTAACAGAGCATAACACTCCCCGCCTGGTATTGTAACGAAAATACCACTATGTAAGTTACCAGTAAAGAAGAAAAGCAATGCCATCAAATACTAAGTTCAGTCCATTGTCTTAGGGCTCATGAGAAGGACTGTCTCTGAAACAGGCCTCAGGAAGGTCTTTGTTGATCCAGAACTTGAGACTTTAAGTTCGATCTTCCTGACTCTCCCATCCTGGCTGGGGAAGGTCTTGGTAACCAAAGCCATGGGCCACTCATTCCGCTTTACTTGCTTGTCCTTCAACAGGACCAGGTCACCCTCCTGAATATTAGGACGGTTGTCCTGCCACTTGCTGCGGCATTGAAGGGTAGGAAGATATTCTCGCCTCCACCTGTTCCAAAAGACATTGGCCAGATGTTGCACCTGCCTCCATTGCTGGCGGTGGAGATCGTTGTAGTCGAATGTCCCTGGGGGAGGCAGAGGAGTACATATCTTTTGTGTTAGGAGTGATGCTGGTGTCAAGAGGAATGGAGACTCTGGGTCTGATGAGATAGGACCAAGTGGCCTGGCATTGATAATTGCCACAACTTCTGCCATTAGGGTGGACAGTACTTCATGGGTGAGATGTGTGGGAATGATCTGCGAAAGCATGGAGTCAAGGATACGCCTAGAGACCCCAATCATTCGTTCCCAAACTCCTCCCATGTGGGATGAATGGGGAGGATTGAAGATCCATGTGCACCCTTTTTCACCCAAGTACTTCCTAACACTGGGCTTTTCAGGGTCAGTGAGAAGCATGTTCAGTTCCTTGCAGGCCCCTGTGAAGTTGCTTCCACAGTCAGAACGGATCTGTTTTGCAGGACCCCTCAGAGCAAAAAAGCGCCGCAATGCGTTGATAAAACTTGAGGTGTCCATCATCTCAATAAGTTCTATGTGAACAGCACGTGTGCTCATACAGGTGAAGAGCACAGCCCACCTTTTGTTGTTGGATTGTCCTCCACGGGTACGTCTTGTGACGACAGTCCAAGGGCCGAACACGTCTAGTCCCACGTAGGTAAAGGGTGGTTCCATGGACAAACGATCGGCAGGTAGATCTGCCATTCTTTGTTCAACAGCTCGTCCACGAAGCTTAAGACAAGTTACACATCTATGAAGGATCTTAATGCAGTTCTTTGCCCCTACAATCCAGAATCCTGCCTCACGAATTGCCCCTTCTGTAAAGACACGCCCTTGATGTGTAACCTTTTCATGAAAGTGCCTCACAAGCAAGGTAGCAATGTGACTGCGGCCTGGAATAATTAGAGGGTACTTCTCTCTTTCCTCAAGAACTCCATTCTTCAGTCTCCCGCCTATCCTCAGAAGACCATCTTTGTCAACATAAGGGTTCAGTTTTCTTAGTGAAGAACTTTTTGGAATGTCCTTTCTGGCAACAATGCAGCTGAACTCTTCAGTGTAGGTCTCTTGCTGTACACACCGGATAATGAGCGTCTCTGCTTCCAAGAGCTCTTCTGCTGGGTAAGGTTTTGTGCATACATGCCATCCACGACATGTGTTGTCCGTTGTCACAGTTTTCTTAGACCTGATGATGTGCTTCAGAAAGGCAATGGCTCGAACCAACGACTTCCAAGAGGAAAATCGCTCAAAATGATGGGCCCCAAAGGTAGATGAAGGTACTGAGAGGGTGGTGACATGAGAACGCACTTCTGGATCCAAATTGGGTTCAATGAGGTCATATGTTTCCTCCTCTGTGGTGAATTGTCCTCCAGGTATGGACAGGAAATGGGGTCCTGTAAGCCAAGTTGTGCTGTTAAGTTGGGCTGCAGGTACCGATCGGGTAGCATGGTCTGCTGGGTTCTGAGTGGTACAGATGTAATGCCACTGCTCTGGTTTACTGAATCTTCTGATGTATTGCACTCTGTGGCAGACATACACATGAAAGCGCCTGGTTTGGTTGTGTATATACCCAAGAACAACCTTGCTATCTGTGTAGAACTGCAAAGCATCCAAGGTAATGTCCAACTCATTCTGTACTAACCAAGCCACTTCCACTGCCAATACAGCAGCTCCAAGCTCCAGTCTTGGAACAGTATGTGCTGCAGGGGGTGCCAACTTGGCCTTTCCAAATACAAATCCAACGTAGCACTTCCCTTCACTGGTAGTAACCTTGAGGTATGCCACTGCTGCGATAGCCTTCACAGATGCATCAGAAAAGATGTGGAGTTCTTTTCTTTGAGCAGCAGAGATAGAAGTAGTAGCATATGGTCTAGGCGTTTCAAACTCTCTCAGATGTTGTAAGGAGTCTTTCCACATTCTCCATTCGGCCTCTCGCTCCTCTGGAAGAGGACTGTCCCAGTCAAGGGCCTTACAGCTCATGAGGTCCCGCAGAATACACTTCCCTTGTATAGTGACAGGTGCAATTAGTCCGAGAGGGTCGAACAGGCTGTTTACTGTAGCTAGGACTCCTCTTCTTGTGAAAGGTCTCTCTGTGTCTGCCACGTTGAATGTAAAGACGTCACGCTTGAGATTCCAACAAAGCCCTAAGCTGCGTTGTATGAAGGTGGAAACATCATCAAAGTCCAGGTCCTGAAGACCTTTGGCGTGGTCTTCTGAAGGGAAGGCTTCCAGAACGCTGGGACAGTTTGATGCGATCTTGTGGAGTCTCAAGTTTGAAACAGCTAGCATATCTTGTGTCCTTTTCAGCAGGTCTACGGCCTCAGTTGCTGAAGGCAATGACACAAGGCCATCGTCCACATAGAAGTTGCGTTCTACAAAGTGCTTAGTGTCCTCACCATACTCAGCCTCTCCATGCTGTGCTGCACGCTGAAGGCCATATATAGCTACTGCCGGAGATGGACTGTTGCCAAATACATGAACCTTCATCCTGTACTCAACAATGTCCTTGCTGGGATCATTTTTGTCAAACCACAGGAACCTTAAAAAGTTCCGGTGTTCCTCTTTGACAACAAAACTGTGAAACATTTGCTCGATGTCAGCAATAATGGCCACAGCTTCTCGTCGGAATCGCAGCAAGACTCCGAGCAGGCTGTTATTTAGGTCCGGGCCAGTGAGTAATACATCGTTTAAAGACATGCCACGATGCTGGGCACTTGAGTCAAAGACGACTCTTATTTGTTGTGGTTTTCGAGGGTGGTACACACCGAAGAAAGGTAAGTACCAGAATTCTTCTCTCTCAGCCAATGGAGGAGCCATCTCAGCTTGGTCACAGTCGAAGATCTTTTGCATGTAGGTCACAAAGTGCTCTTTCATCTTTGGCTTGCGTTCAAAAGTGCGCAAAAGAGAGACAAGTCGTTGATGGGCATATTCCCTATTATTCGGAAGCTTACGTCGAGGAATGCGAAATGGGAGAGGTGCCACCCAGTTGTTGGCATCATCCATGTACATTTCCTTGCTCATAAATTCCAGGAACATTTTATCTTCAATGGATAGACCCACCTTCTCATCATCTTGTGTCTTCTCGAAGATTGTCTTCCCAAGATTATGTTCATTGAAGATTGGTGTGACAGGCTGTGGACTAAAGAGCAAAAGGTTGGACTGCTTTTGAGTTCCAAACTGTTCTTTGATGTGTATGTGATTAGGGCATGGAGTAAGGAGAGTTGGGCGTCCATTCTCAAGCACACTGGTGTGGAAGCTGGTCACATCTACTGGCCTGTGAGATGAACTCAGGCAGACATCTCCCACAATGACCCATCCAAGATCCAGTCTCTGAGCATATGGAGCATTACGTGGTCCATTTCTTTGCTCCCTGACTTTGTGTACCTCCAAGATATCACGTCCCAAAAGGAGGAGAATTTGGGCCTCTGGATGCAGTTGTGGTATTTTGTGAGCGATGGACTTCAGATGAGTGTGCTGCTGCGCAGCTTCTGAAGTAGGAATCTCTGACCTATTATCTGGAATGTGATTACATTCAATCATTGTGGGAAGCATCACACTTGTTGTTCCATCCAGTGACTCAGCCAAGAACCCAGAGGCCCTTCTCCCACTTGCTTCAGCGCGACCTGCACAGGTACGGAGTGTGTATGGTGATTCTGACCCAGTAATCTGGAAGAGATCAAAGAAATCCGACTTGGCCAGTGACCTATTACTTTGGTCGTCTAAAACGACGTACACCTTTCTTGCCCTTTCTGGATTCTCTTTTGGGTAGACCTTCACCAAGCAAATTTTCGAACAAGACCGAGAGGTCCTCCCATCACCACAGACCTTGGTGCATTTAGAGGTGACTGCTACTTGAGAGACTTCTCCTTCGCACTCCCCGCCATGCTCTATGGAGGGGTCTTGCCTGTTCCATGGAGGAGGTCCAGGGTGCAAAGCTGTAATATGACCATCACTCCCGCATTCAATGCATTTCAAGGCCACTTTACAGGTTTTTGCGAAGTGGCTGGTGGAGGAGCAACACTTGAAGCAAATATTGTTCTCCTTTAGAAATGACTTGCGCTCCTCAAGTGGTTTACTTCGAAAGCCTCTGCATTTTTTCAAAGGATGGGGTTTCTTGTGGATTGGGCATTGTTTTGCAATGTCATCCAGCATGACTGTTGACCTGTCTGACTGATGAGCCAGGTGATGTGATGACACATCTGTTTTGTGAGTGAAAACATTCCCTTTACCATTTCCTGGTCTCTTGTCTGAATACATGGACCTAGACTGACTTGTTACGGACCTATAGAGGCTGCTTGATTGACCTCTAGGGGCTGTTGAAAGAACAAAGCTAGGGTCGTTTCGCCTGCGTGCTTCATTGCAAACAAAGTCTGTGAAAAAGGCAAAAGGGGGGAATGAGACATGATACTGCTCCTTGTACAGAGAGCCCTGAGCTAGCCATTTTTCTTGCAGCCCAAATGGCATTTTTTCGACGATTGGGTTTACACCCCTGGCAGTGTCCAGATAAGAAAGTCCAGGCAGGTAACCTTGACTTTTGGCAGCCTCTAGCTCTTTCAGCAAATCTCCCAGTTCTCTCAGTTTCACGGGATCCTTCTGACTGATGTTAGGAAAGTTCTCCACCCTCTCAAGGAGAGCCTTTTCTATTACCTCAGGAGAGCCGTAACACTCCTCCAAGCGTTCCCAAGCTTTCTGCACACCTACTGTAGGGTCGGTGGAATACAAAGCACGGATCCTCATGACATGATCTGAAGACTGGTTCCCTAACCACTTTATTAAGAGGTCAAGCTCCTCACTGGCAGTTAAGTGCAGCCCTTCAGTTGCGTTGTGAAAAGAGGACTTCCACGCCCAGTAACTTTCAGGCTGGTCATTGAACTTAGTAAGACCAGAGTGCACAAGCTCACGCCGCATCAAATACCTCGTTATGTCACCCATCCCTATTCTGTCATCAGCAGGCATCTGTGATGTGTTTCTGTTGGTTAAGAAGCCAGGTGACGAAGTAGGGTAAGGGCGATTAACTCCTAGAGCAGGTCTTCTATTCTCCTGTGCCAAAGGATCATTGCTGCCCCTTTTGGGTTGTTGATTGGGTACCGGCATTGAGCACTCAAGTTGCTGCTCTATGCAAACCTCTTCCTTACCACAATAAGTGGCTCTACTGTGTCCCTGTATGATGGGTTGGTTCGTGTTGTAGCTTTTGTTTGATGGTGCAATAGGGTTAATATGAGGCAACAAAGATGGTGTATAAGGTTCAAGGACTGGTGGCTTCTCATCAGTGAGGTGCAACTGGGAGTGATATTCCACATAATCCTGGGTTCGCTGAGTAGCAACTTTCACCACATCAGTAAGATCCCTCTTGCTTCCTTCTCTAGAACGTGTTTGCATAGTTTCATCAAAAACTTGAGCTTCTGCTAGGGCAGCTGCTAATTCCTTTTCATGTTGGAGTTCTGATAAATCAGCAGCTATGCGAGCCTCTTCAATCTTGAGATTGGCAGCAATATGTGCTCCCTCCAACTTTAGTTTGGATTCTCTTTGAGCAAAGGCAGCACGGGCACGGGCAGCCTCTACCTTAGCATGAGCAGCAGCAGCCGCAATGCTGGATGAAGAGGATGTGGACCTACGTGATGAGACAGAGTGTTCTGACAGCCTTTCTTGTATATGGTCTTTTACTGTGTCGACATCACCAGAAACTGGAGGGTTTTCTCTTTCAGTATCCCTGAGAGACATTATGTAGGTGTAGCCAGCTGCTAGGTCTTAGGAAGAGGAAGAAAGTAAAGCCTGAAGAGTCTTGATCATTCCCTTGTAATTTTTGCGACCTTGTAGTGCCTGCTGAGATTGCTTTTTTACTATCCTGCTCTCAGTGTGTGTCAATACACAAATCAACAGGTAGCGAACAAGTTAAGAAATGACAGAAGCTGGAGTAAAGTTGACTGTCTTTACTGTTGTCTTGTCTTCATTCATAACGTATTTTTGTAAAACTGAAACATACAAAGAAAGTACTTAATCAAACACTGTTTAAGGTATATGAAAATAAATACAATCATTGCTCTCCCATAGTGCTAAATAATCTGTAGCAAGATAATAGAAAGAAAATAAACTTACAAGCAATGATGTCCAAGGCACAAACAAAGATGAAACCTAACAGCAGAGACCACGGCATGACACTGGTCTTTTACAGCAAACAAAATGGCTGACCTACCAAAATCACCTGACTCTTTATAACCAATGGCATCAGAGTTTACAAAAAAAGGGAAAATAACTGTAGTTTAAAAACAACCACAAGAGGGAGCCAATGACCACAACATTGACTAAATTCACATAGAAATTTTAACAGAGCATAACAGGGTGTGAAAATAGACTGTTGGTGGGGTGTAAGATAGCAACGAGCATCACAACACGCCTTTCGCAGGGTGTACAATAGGGCCCATAGACTAGTGGACAATAAGAGGCCTCAGAGGTTGAATGAAAAACACTAAGTAAGAGGACGTGGCAAATGTGAAAATGGAACCAGCGGTTCGTGATGCTTGATACTGTTTCAGAGATAGCAAGAGGGTCATGAGGGGATGTGATTTGTGGGTGTGGTTTTGTTGAGCAGGTCTGTTTTTCGTAATTTGATGAAAGTTTAAGGTGCCAGCATTCAGAATGTGGATGTCAGTGGAAGGTGTGAAGAAGGCAGATGGAACATGGCTCTGAGTACAGCAGATTTGGCAGGTTTGTGGAATCCAGAGCGTAACATGAGACGTTGTGAATGTTGTAAGAGATGCAAATGTTGGGTCTGTGGTAATGGTTGATTTTACTGAATGCCTCTTATGAGCAATGTGACCCAGTGGTGGCTGGTGAAAGGTGGAGACGATTCATTGATAAACTTGTGAACTAAATTAATTGTTGCTATTTAGATTATTAATGTTGAATGTTGAAGCAGATATTAGCACATGTAAGAGTGCAGTAGTAGCAAACAGTAATAATACCCCAAGTAAAACACAGAAAAAATAAACATAATCAACCCACAACCTTCCTGTAAATGCTCAACCTGGCTTAACCTTGGTCTCCTTTGAGGAATAATCATAAGAGGTTTCAGATCCTTACATATCATTTAAGTAAATTCTTCAGTACAAATCTAAATGCATGTTTACAGAAATTCCAGAAGCACGTTTTTTTAGCAGTAATTAAACTAAAGGAAATCAGCTTCTGCTGAGTTGAGGGGAGCTTCAATAGCTCAATTTCAGATATTATATGATTATATGATAAGAACTGGGTCTGGCTACTAGTAAAACTTTAAGATTTCAGAAACCCAAAACGTACAAATCTTAAGACAGAGTACATAACTGAGAGAGGATGGCCTCCAATGACACAAATCACACAAAGCAGGTATATCTGGATCAGCCTGGACAGACTGAGATAAAGTCTTTATTCCTAATAAAAACAGTAAAGGATAAACAGCAGCGTAGCCTTGGATCAGAATTGTAATTAAAATGGTCAGTTTTAACACTCCACTTAATCAGACTCATAATGACAGTTTAAGGGACGGGCTGGGTCAGGCTCTGAACTTGTTAAGTTTAAATTAAGTCTGGAATCACTGCAGTCTAAAACGGTTAAAATGATGTTTAATGTCAGAGTATAGATTTTGGTCTTTATTCCTGTTATTTGATTTTTATATCTTCTAAGTTCTGTTTTAACCTGTATGTCCAGGTGTAAGTGGTGTTTAGCCCTCTATTCTAACAGAACTTACTGAAGCTCAGATCAGCCATCCTGCCCTACAGACGTCTCATTTCCCTCTGAAACAGAAACAGAACAGTGGTCTAATAGACTACATCACATTCAAACCATTATCTTCTCAACACAATTAATAGAGAATAAAACATAAAAACTGTGCAGAAAATGTTAAAGAGAACCCAAATAAACAAGGTTAGATAAAAGACTGGTCATAATAGGTAAGAAAATTGCTGAAAAATTAAAAAAAGTTTTGATCTTAATTATAATAAAGATCTTTTCTCTCAGGAGAACATCATACAATTTCTTTAGTGGAGGTCTATTTAAAAATAGGAACTGGGCACATTTTCCACCTGAGATCATACAGTAGAAAAATACACTGCACTGTAGGAAAGCACAACTCAGCATTTCCTTCAGTATTATTCACTCAAGCCCAGTATCCATTTTTCCTTGTACACTGAACTGCTGTGAACATGAACATACATCGTGTCACAAGAGTGAATACACCACTCACACAAGTTTATCTCTGTCTCATCAGACCACAGGACATGCTTCCAGTAACTCACGCTTTTGAACTCTTAGTCTTTCTTGTGCATCAGCTTTAGAAGAAGCTTCCTTCTGGGATAGCAACCATGCAGAACAGTTTTATACAGTGAGCAGAACTTGTCTCATGGTCTAAGCATTGACAAGTTGACCCATGTCCCCTTTAACATTTGCAGCAAAGCTGTCAGTACTCATACATTATACATCAATTGCCAAATCCTTCTGCTGTGCCTCCCTCATGTCATGGGATGTGAGTAAGAATGTACTTGCGATTTTGAAGAGGCCAGTTTCAAAGCAGCCACCCATGTAAATAAAATAAAGCACCCATGCTTTATTTCCTTTCCATATTGTAGCGAGGACTTCTGGAGGGAATGTTTCTGTATATTAATCAATTTTATTATTAAATGGGTAAAAAAATCGAGAAAGAATGTATGCGAATAAGGACAATATTCAATGTCAAAATGAAAATCAGCCAAATCCTCTATCTAGTACATTGAGTTTGGCCATAAAAAGGACTTAAGTGACGGTATACACATTAAACTGCGTGCAGTTAGTAAAAATAATCTCTGAATTTGTCACATATTGCCCACAGCAGAGCTGAACACACCTGCTCACCAGAATGCAGATGGTATTTTTTTATTTTAGTCTTAGATCCATAACCATCAGTATGCAAGACAAATGGAAGGTTAAAATCTGCTTAAGCAAAAAAAGGGGTATTTGTTAACTTATCAACAAACCTTTCACAACAGCACTGTGCTTATGATACTACTTCACTTATAGAGGGCAGCTGTTCAGAAGTGTGGCCTTTAGTTGGCTTAGGTGTGGATGTATTACGTAAAGTTTTGCACAAGACAAACAAACAAAGAAAATCTTGCACAAAATAACGATAAAACTCCTGAAAGTCACTTCAAGTTTCACTTCTTAGGCCTCAATTTGATTCCACATTCTTTTAACTTAGTAACTCACTCTCGCAGTAGGTCTGTAACAGAGTCTGTAAATGTTTTGGTATCACATTCAACTAAGTATTTGATCTCCTTTTTTCCCCTAAATCTCTTTTAACTGTTTACATTAACAGTCTTCAGTAACTGCATTAGTTGTTTCAGTAGAGGGGGTTAAATCTTATGTTCAAAGGCAAACTTGTAAAGACTGGGTTGATCTGATTAAGCTGGGTAGTTGTTTTTGTGGCCAACAGTTCACTTACTGTAGCCTGAGAAGTAAGTAGACAGACCTTACATGTATCTTTTAGGCTCAATAACTTTAATGTCACTTTAATGTAATTAAATTAAATTAAAAATAAATAAAGTACAGCTAAGGTTCAGAAAGCCTGTTCTAGATTATCATTACTGTCAAAAGATGATGCCAGTGGATGAAGTGGAAACGTCTTGTGGATCTTTCATAAGAGTACCTGCCATGGTTCTGATGGTGCCATCTCTTCTTAAAGCCTGTCTTCTGCTCTGTAGATCATTCTCACACTGTGGTCAACACTTTTGTGCAGACACACTAACCGCAAGGACAGCAGTTTCCCGGACAAAGCCCCCAATTTTTACCAGTCATTAATCCAGGAGAACCTGGACACAGCACAAACTTCAAACCAGCAGGAAGAGCAACAGACAAGTTGTTAACTGGTGCAAAGCTGTGGTGTTCATTTATTAAACATTCAAGAAATATTCAAAATCATTATTGAAAGTAAAAATTAAATACAGTGCAATAATTTTATAATCTCAATTAAATTCTAACAATTTAATAAAGTAATTTTTGCCATTTAAATAATTTCAAACAAAAACAGAAGTTCCCAAATCTTATATATATCTTATATATATCTTATATTAATCTTATATATACAAAAAAACACAAGCTTACAGAAATAACCCATATGTCTACATTATATTTAAATCAAATGAAACAAACTGAAAAATAAAAATTAAAACAGAAATACCTACAAAACAAATCATTCAGCTTACACTTTAATAGTGCATATTTAAATGTTAATAAAAGAACAAATGTAAGAAATGTACAATGCAATCATATTTATATTAGTGGTGGCAATATAAATACTAGTATATACTTGTAAATTTGAGGGGGGATAAAGCCAACGTGGGATGCTGGAATAAAGGATGGATAATAAATTGGATAGAGGAAACTTTATTTTACTTTTTTATTTTGCTTAGTTGAAAGGATTTCTAATTTTCAAGAATGCACACTACAGGGACATACCAACCGTATGAGTCGTAGGTGAGGAGTTTAGACATGCACACACCCCTGCACCACGTGTACACGGGCGAGACCCCGTGTCTAACGCACACAAATTCCTGATGCTATTGCTGGCGCAGTCCATGAGAATGGGATCCACGCCGTCACGCTTTGTAGAATGGAGAACCATCAATATTCACTGATGAATGTGGGCTCTCACTAAAAACCAGGGGTTTCGTGCATGACGTATTTTGGGGGGCGGAGTTGTGGGAAGGCTGTTGTCGTAAGGGGAGGGACTTGAATAGGGTCAAGGAGCATGCGCAGAGAGGAACCCGCACAATTCAAAAGGCCGGTGTGAATCTGCTGCCGAAAAAAGAAACCGCTGGAGCAAGAAAGGTACAGTATAAGCTTTAAAACACATTGGTTGTGAAATTAAAAATGCACGTAATGAATACAATTATTAAAATCTAGGAAGAACAGTGTTTATTTATGTTGCTGTGTAATATCTAAGGCACAATTCCATTTATTTATCAATGTAAAGCTCCAAAACGCCCCAAAGTTAGCTTTGCTGAACAATATTATTGAATGTACAGCAGTGTTGGGGCATCTGAATCTTAAATTACACCTAATTTAGTTTGATTGATGTGACCATATCTGTTTAGTATCTTGCTTACATACCTGGTTGGTCTGGGGGGATTTCATGTCAGTGTAGTTTAATCTGATTTATATATATCTGGTATCCAAATACCTGCATCGGTATTAACTGATATGATGTTAATTTGTTTGTGTACTATTTTGTAATATATTATATCTATTATAAAATATTGTGTATATGTTTTCTATTCATTTTTATTTCTTCCCTAAAATTAAGCATTTCCTTAATGGCCGAACAAAGCGGTGTTGATTTGGGTAAGAGTTAAATCTTTTTAATACTTTATAGACCCACATTTTCTGATGTTTCACATCAGTGTCACAACTTTCTATGACAACACGACACAACCCCAACACATGTTTGAGTCATGATGACTACCATCTGCATGGTGATATACAAAGCCTTTGGTTTTGATCATTGCCTCTTTCAGGTGTTGGTGTTTTTTGGAATGTGAATTAGAGAGTTTGTATATAATATTTTACATCACGTTTCAATTCTATTTATTTTTTATTATTATTTTGTTTACGTTCCTCACAATGAGCAATACCCACTTATCGGGATTTGTGTCAAACCAATATGATCTTGACACTGTTCTGGAGAGCCATAAGTGGGCAACTATGACGTCTTTCACTTTGTGGTAAGAGTTTAGTTGTGTGATTTTTACGTTTTCAAAGAGAAAGGACAGCAACATTTTTTGCCATGACCATAGATTTAGCATGTTTAAGCAAAAGTTGATGAGTTGTCCATGCCCTTTTGGAATAAGTTGTGTCAACTGGTCACTCTGTCAATGGTTCACCACTGTTCCATGTTTGATTTATGAATAATTCACTGTAGTTTGCTAAATTTCCAAACCGTCAGAAATTACTTTGTAACCTTTTTTTTATACTGATCGAGGTCATAATTTAAAAAGCATTTGTCTTTGTTTAGGTTAGCTTTGTCTGATATTAAAGTTTGTTTGATAATCTAAAAATATAAGTATGCCCCCCATACCAATTTAAAGAAATAGGTTTCTTAACCACTGCAGAAGGCATGCTGGAAGATCAGAATTTCCATTTTTCAAGCACAGAAGATGCAGTCAAAGAACTCAAGAAAGGAGATTGCAGTAAAACGTCTACAGGAATCAGGTACAGTCATGTTACTCTTACAAGTAATTAGTAAGAACTTTATATTTGAAGTGTGCAAAAATGTTTTGTTTTGCAGAAGATTTGTCTGATGTCTGCAGACTCTATGGGGAAGCCACTACACAGGATTCTGTGGACACTGCTACTGCTTCTAAATGGGTACAAATGAAGATCATTTTGGTTTCTGTATATATTTTGAGTTATTTGGTTATCACAGATTTTAAATGCAAAAATAAGGTCAGAAAACATACATTTAAAATCTGACATGTTATTAATTGTTTTAATTATTGCTTGATTTTTTAGATTGCCTGTGACTGATGCAACAAGTGGTTCCACCATTCATGTGTCGGAAACTCACCTGAAGATGAGGAGTTCCTTTGCCCTTTGTGCAAGATAGACAGCCCCTACCAACTAACTCATCCGCTGACCCTGCTTTTAAATGTCATTGCTACCACTGTTTTCCAACAACTCTAATCAGACTTCTTTTTCATTTTATGTTAAAAAAAGAACACACCTTAAAAATGTATGTTATAACTTTATTGTAGACTTTGTCACCTGAGGTTGTTTATTTTTTTAAAGACAATACCTTTTATAGTTTCCATCAATTACAGTTTGCCAATTCAACTATTTACTTTGACACAGCACATGCTAACCCTCACTTGCTGAGACTAAAGAATGTAAATGAACTTTGTGCCCTTTTTAGATAGAAAAAGCTGGAAAATATGTTCCGCAACGAAACTACATTCAGGTCAATATAATGTTCTCTTTTTGTATACTTCAGAATTTAATACATTTGCTATTTGAGTTTAGAAACAATATGCTCATAAACATACTTTTATTGTTAACATTGTTTTCATGCCGTATATCTAGATTGTATTAAATCCCATACATCTGACACAGAGGCAAACTATGTTCTGACTCAGGATAACTGTAGTCCCAGTGTAAAGAGTTATTGCATGAAAAAATAATTATATAAAACAATAAAAGTATATCCAATAAAAAAAATAAATAAATAAATTTTGGCTAATGTGGTCTCAAATTGAATGTTGCATTATTTTCTACTATATTACACAATATAAATATTAACCAACGATAATCAACCTCTTATGCAAAAATAGTCAATTTATTCACCCAGTTAAAAGAAAAAGACACTTTATTTTAAACATTTTACATGTGCACTATCAAACATCAAAAGTACTGTGTACAAAAAATATTACTTTAAAGGTCACCTTCCGTCGTTTTTTCTTTCATTTTAAAATGTCTAGTTGTGGTCTCTAGTATGAATGAATGACATGTGAGCCGTTTTTGTAAAAAAAAAGTGCTCAGGTGTCTCTGTATAGCTCTTTTTTAATGGACTGTTTTAGGGGTGTGTCCAAAATGACCGGATTCCAGCTTTGCTCATGAATATTCATACATGCAAACAGCATGCAAATATCTCTCCTCTGATTGGCTAGGAGCACTGCGACGCCCCTCCACCGCTCTGCCGCTCACTGCCTCCCACCTCCTAACTGATGAGCGGTGATGTTGCGTCGCTTCAGCTCCGCCTCTGGGAGTTTCTCGAGCCAAGGTGGGCTGGTCTGTGAGTTTCTGCCTACGTAGGCAGAAAGATAATTCAAAATTCACCCGTTTTTCGGAGGGGGGGAGGGGGGATTTCTTTGCTTAGCTCCTGCAGACAATGGGGGCTGCAAAACAGTTTAATGTGCAGGTGTACACATTCAACTCGGAGAGACCTACTGTATTCCACAAAAAACAAGAAAAATCGGATTTTCGCGGAAGGTGAGCTTTAAGTTTGCTATAGAGTGTACAGGGCCACCTCAAAAAATTGTAATATCTTTGAAAAGTTACTTTATTTTAGTAATTCGGTTAAAAATGTGAAACTCATATATTATATAGATGTATTAAACACAGAGTGATCTATTTTAAGCGTTTATTTATTTTATTGTTGATGATTATGAAGCTTACAGCCAATGAAAACCCAAAAATCAGTGTATCAGAAAATTTGAATATTATTTAAAACCAATTGGTACTTTCTGCAGTGTGGGCAGTGTGCCAAGTCCTGCTGGAAAATGAAATCTTCATCTTCATAAAAGCTGTCAGCAGAGGGAAGCATGAAGTGCTGTAAGATTTTGTGGGAAAACAAAACTGCACTGACTTTAGACTTATAAAACATAATAAAAACACATTGGATAAAACACAGTGGATCAACACCAGCAGATGACAGACATGTCTCTCCAAACCATCACTGATTGTGGAAACTTCACACTAGACCTCAAGTAGTTTGGACTGTGTGTCTCTCCACTCTTCCTCCAGACTCCTCTCCCTTGATTTCCAAATTAAATGTAAAATTTACTGATGATCAGTGATGGTTTGGAGAGACATGTCTGTCATCTGCTGGTGTTGATCCACTGTGTTTTATTATCAAGTCTAAAGTCAGTGCAGTTTTGTTTCCCCCCAAAATCTTACAGCACTTCATGCTTCCCTCTGCTGACAACTTTTATGGAGATGCAGATTTCATTTTCCAGCAGGACTTGGCACACTGCCCACACTGCAGAAAGTACCAATTGGTCTTATATAATATTCTAATTTTCTGATTCACTGATTTTTGGGTTTTCATTTCACACGCTTAAAATATAGATCACTTTGTGTGTAATATATCTTTATAATATACAAGTTTCACATTTTTAACTGAATTACTGAAATAAAGTAACTTTGTGAGATGGCCCTGTACATTGCAGTCTAAGGTTTACGATGCAGCAAGTTTTTCACTTGCAATAAAGACTAGTATTCGGTTACTGTGGAGCTGGTATCAGAATTAAGAGGAAAAACTGCATGGACATTTTACCAACTTTTCTCTAAAAGACAAGAAGGCACTTGAGTGTGTTCTTGACAGTACAGAAGAAGTTCTGATGGATCTTCATGATTGACTGTTCACACGATCGCCACCTAGAAAAAAATATATACATTTATTTATCACAAAGAAAATCAACAATAACAAGATTTATGACTTATTTGGGGAAAAATCATAGTAAATAAATATAGAAAAAATATATACAAAATCACAGTTTTAAACAAAATACACAGATTTTACAACTAACAGAGTAAATGTACCCTGAATATCAGGACCAGTACAAAGAGTAACACAGGCTATTGAGGTATATGAATAAAGTTATTAGCACTATAGAGTGCATGAACATGAAAACGATATAAGATACATATCCTGCACATGAAATACCCACCAGACCAACCAGGTATTTGGACACCAGATATATAGAAATCAGATTAAACTACACTGACATGAAATACCCGCCACAACATCCAGGTATTTGGACACCAGATATATAGAAATCAGATTAAACTAAACTAACATGAAATACCCGCCACAACATCCAGGTATTTGGACACCAGATATATATAAATCAGATTAAACTACACTGACATGAAATCCCCCCAGACCAACCAGGTATGTAAGCAAGATACTAAACAGATATGGTCACCTCAATCAAACTAAATTAGGTGTAATTTAAGATTCAGATGCCCCAACACTGCTGTACATTCAATAATATTGTTCAGCAAAGCTAACTTTGGGGCGTTTTGGAGCTTTACAGTGATAAATAAATGGAATTGAGCCTCAGATATTACACAGCAACATAAATAAACACTGTTCTTCCTAGATTTTAATAATTGTATTTGTTACGTGCATTTTTTATTTCACAAACAATGTGTTTTAAAGCTTATACTGTACCTTTCTTGCTCCAGCGGTTTCTTTTTTCGGCAGCAGATTCACACCGGCCTTTTGAATTGTGCGGGTTCCTCTCTGCGCATGCTCCTTGACCCTATTCAAGTCCCTCCCCTTACGACAACAGCCTTCCCACAACTCCGCCCCCCAAAATACGTCATGCACGAAACCCCTGGTTTTTAGTGAGAGCCGATAGGCTTGTTCGAGATGCGGCTGCGCCTCGCCTTGCTGGTCAGCGAGAGCAGCCGCGTGCAGGTGGGCGGGGTGGAGGAGCGGAGAAGTCAGGTCGGACAGTCTCCACCTGCAGCCCACGTGAACAACACAGGATCTCGCGATGAATGCGCTGTTTGTTTACTTCTGGTGTGAATAAAATCGCAAAAGTGAAAGAGAGATAACATGAGTGTTATTAAATTGAGATAAAAAACTTGTTATAAATATTCACAAAACATACTGTCATGTTACAGATGTATTGTGTAGTACTAAATTAATAATGGGATTAAATTTTTATTTGCAGACCAGCTTTTCTGTCCTTTGTTCTTGGAAATAAATACATCATGCTCATTTACACAGCTTTAATTGTTTAGCGCATTTCACAACACAAAAACAATAGAAGACAAGAAAAGTAGATCTCAGTATAATAGTTATGTAGGTTTAAAGATAATTAATAACAGCAGTTCAGGGCGCTTTATAAAACAGTAAAAATGATAGCAGTTGAGCTTTAATATGATATAAAATGCAGATTATGAACAAATAAATATTTTTGAATACTGCATGAAAATGAACTGTCTTGCTACTAGATATGACAGTGTAAATACTGTGTTTTTTAAGGGGTTTTAGAGGAGATATATATTTTAAAATAAAAAGATTCACACGTGATAGGTGTCGGTGGATCTTCTAACCAATGGGGATTAAGCTCTGTCGTCATCAGGGCGGCTCTAGGCTCCCGCAGTTGGTGGGAAGCATAGACTGTATATAAAGATGGACGCCGTGTCGCCGTTCCCATTCATTCAATGAAAATGAAGCCAAAATCTTCCGCCATTTTGGCGATTCTGAGACCAGAGTCTGCGCAGTAGAGACCAGAGGAGGGAGAAAGGCTGTGGAGAGACCGCCTACTCATTTAAATAACCCCGCCCCTGAGGGCTGCCTCGCGGTCACAGACTGCAGAGCGAAGCGGAGCGGAGCTGACGGTCTGTTATTGGTCCCGCCCATAACCAGCCCTTTTACAATAACCATACCTGTTTTGAATAGAGCTGAATAACGTTTTAAAAAACGAGTTCTGTGAGAATATAAAACTTTGACAATATAATCAGAGGTTACACTAGCTGCTGCATTTAAATAATGGAGGTAGAATTACAGCATATTAGAAAAAAACGTGATTGAAAGTTGTCTGTTTTGCCATTGAAACCTATGGGGATGGGTGGAGTTACACAGCTTTCTGCAGCCGAACAGCAGGGGGCGCCCGACCTGTGGTGGCTTCACTTTTGAGAGACGATGCTCTGTCCAGCTATACACAGTCTATGGTGGGAAGCAACTGCAGCGCCTGGGTCAGACGGCTGCAGGCAGATTTCACTCGCGGGACTATAACGCCGGAAGTCATCGTCACGTGATGAAGGCGCAGACGCAAGTCGGACAAAAAAACTAACCAGCATGCACCATACCGAGCCAGGCGGTGATCGGACTGCGCAGCGCCGGGTTAAGTCGAACAAGCCTATTGTGTGTGCACGTTTGTTTACTTTGTGTTAGAATGTCCGGTGCAGCAGCGAAATATTGATATAGAAAACACCCACAGTGATAATAAATAACAAGAGGGTTTTGAACACAAGACAGAAATGTGGGGGTCTTCATGAGCTCCATTTAATTCATATCCACCACTTATGTGAATTATAATTCATAGTTGCATAGAGTTAAGAAATTCTCAGTTTGATTTGTCACTTATCAATAAAACGCAGCTACTTATCGCATATTAATTTGATTAGTTTTGTGGGTGTAAATCGATCTTTGCCACTTTTCAGTAGTTTTCAGTCCATCTTAGACTTTGATACTCTAACTGCAACCATAAAACACAACCATAAAAATGATCTCAGTTATTATCCAGTTCTCTGCATGTACATATAACGCAGTGGCGTGCAGTGAATATAGTGGGTACCCTTCTGCAACCACCACTGGCCACCCGTACCCCCCCACTATGGCCACGCCCCCGGAATGAAAATCATGAATCTGATTGGTTAGAATGTCTTTCGACTTTGCTAATAGATTCATTACTACACTCATCCCAAAATCAGGAGAAGGGTCACGCAGACACGTGGACAGAAACCATTTTAAAAAGCTTTGATTGTTTAAAAATACGCTGTTAGTCAGAGAGGAGTCCTGTAGCAACTAAAAAACACAGACTAATGCTTTGAATTAGTTGCCGTTTTTTTTTTTTAGTTAATTTATAAAATAAATCCTTACACTTACAATAACTATAATATATACTTCCTAATAATAAAAAAAGTTATATTATTTACATGCATTTATTGTCACCACTTCTCGGAAGGGTTAGAAGGGCCTCACTGCACACCACTGATATAACGTTACACACTGCTGTCTCTTTCTCTGAAGCAGTTGTAATGTTCATACAGGAAATATAGGTGATATATGCAGGTAATATGTTTTATGTTTGTTAAGATAAACTCTGTTTACATATTGTTAAGTTATAAGTTTATCATATACATTAGTTATAGGTTGATTTGTTGTAGTTAGTATTTTAAGTTTCTTATAAGTTTCATTTAAATCGTTTTAAATATAGAAAATATTGGAGCTAAAAGGTTTATTAAATATACTGATAAATGCTGTGTTGATCTGAGTTTCAGGAGAATGGTAGAGTTATTTGGAGATTTTATTTCTATTTTATAGAGTCATGGGTGTAATTATGAAAGTGCTGCAGCAGATCTGAGGAGCGCTCGATTGTAAACAAGATCTGCAGCTCCATCAACTGTAGATCAAACTACAGTTCAGAGTTTTATTAAATTCAATTTCACAATTTAACTTGATATTATTTAAAGTGCTGCTCGATGTAAATCATGTTCAGCTGATTTTAAAGAAAGATTGCAGGTGTTTGTTTCTTACCTGCTGTCGACTCCATTTCTTAAGCTGAGAATCAAGACGTGAAAGTCAGTATCGCCTACATGTGTTCTAGCCAATCACAGAGCAGTGATGGGTTGAGCTAAAGGTGATATAGCCAATCACAGAGCAGTGATGGGTTGAGCTAAAGGTGCTATAGCCAATCACAGAGCAGTGATGGGTTGAGCTAAAGGTGCTATAGCCAATCACAGAGCAGTGATGGGTTGTGCTAAGGGTGTTTTAGCCAATCGAATGCAATAATGGGTTAGGTGTTTTGTATTGCAATATAAAATAGATAAGCTGTATTATCATTTTGGTCTTACAAACCAGCTTCACTACAACTTCAACAACAAATATATCTTATATGGACAGTCCAGGAATGATTATGTACATATAAATAGATTAATAATATTACTGAATTGTAATATAAATAAGTTGTACTGAATTAAGCTGAATTGTAATTCTATATAATTTATAATTGTCTATTATTTCCTTAACAGCATCAGCACTAATAACCATTCAGACATTTATAACTGTAAATTTAACAGTCATAAACTACGGAAACTCAGAGCTGCCAAGCCCTAATATATATTTGGCTCAGTATCATGTAATTACGTGAAAAGTTTTATGTTATAACGTGAAATTTACCATGTTATAATGTGATACTTATCACGTTATTTCATGATATGGAATTATCATGTTATTTCATTATGTGGTATTTTCACGTTATAACAAGAAATTATCACGTTATTTCGTGATATGAAATTATCAAGTTATTCCGAGATAAGGAACTATCATGTTATTTCTTGATATGCAACTTTCACGTTATTCTGAGATATGCAACTTTCACGTTATTCTGAGATAAGAAATGATCAAGTTATTCTGAGATATGCAACTATCACGTTATTTCATGTTAAACATTTATCATGTTATTTCATGATATTAGGCCATTCAGCACTTCAACAATTCCCAGGTTCAGTGAAGGAACATGGCTCGTCTGCATGACTTAATTCAGTTCTATTTCATGCTTGGTTTAAGGCATGGTGACATTCTACAGTTGTTGAGCACTGTAGATGGTATTGTTGTCAGTATGTGTACTCTCTGAAGGATTTTGAAAAGCATGGGGTTGTACCGAAGAAAGAATGAATCCGACCCTCTTGACGTTGCATCATTTCTCATTGATCAACTGGGTGGACACGGGAGGCTGCATGGATACAAGTTCCACCATCTCAACTGCATCCAAGCTGGATATGTTGTCACCCAAAGTACGGTGAGACATTTGCTAAAGTTTCTCGACCCCATTGGTGTTGAAAGAAGACGAAGAAATCGCTTGATGCGACGCGTGTATATGAACCCTGGACCTAATTATATGTGGCACATTGATTCTTATGATAAATTAAAGCCGTTTGGGTTGTGCATAAATGGAGCTATTGATGGATTTTCAAGACTCATTGTATGGCTTCATGCCTATTCAACAAACAGCAATCCCAAAATCATCGCTGGTTATTTCATAAGGGAAGTTGAGAGGAGGATGGGGACGCCTTCCAGAATTCGCGCAGATCTGGGAACAGAAAATGTCACAATGGCCGAGATGCAGAGGTTCCTACGATGGAGTACTGATCGCAGCATCATCAGAAACTGCTATATCGCTGGGTCCAGTAATCACAATCAGCGGATTGAAAGCTGGTGGGCGTTTTTAAGAAGTCATCATGCCCAGTACTGGATGAATCGTTTTCAGGAACTTAAGGATAAAGACTGTTTCTCTGGAGACTTCTTGGACAAGCAGCTTATCTTGTTTACTTGCCTGTCCATCATCCAGGTGTGTTTTGCTGATTTGATGTTCAACTTAATAATAATAATAATAATAATAATAATAATAATAATAATCATAATAATAATCATAATAATCATAATAGTCATCATCATTTCCTATTACAGGAAGTAGCATAACATCACTTAAAAGAAGGCCTGCATTGGCCTGTCATTGAATGTGCTTTAGAAAGAGAAAATAGAAAATATGGGCCTATCTAAAATACACGTTTATATAACCAGTAGGCCTAATGATTTTGGCATTGTGGTTTGTTGAATAGACAAATCGTGGGATTTCAAAAAGCTATCAATATTATACTGTGAGTAACAAGTAAGTAAGTAACATATTGTTTTTCAATAGGAGGAACTGCAGCAAGTTGCACAGTTGTGGAATACCCATGTTGTCCGAAAGAGCAGGAATGCAATAGCTCCAAGCGGACGTCCGATTCTCATGTACACCCTGCCTCATCTATTTGGAGGACAAGATTACTTGAAACAGGTCCCTCAGGAAGCAGTGGAGGCTTGCAAAGAAGAATGCCAACAGAGAGGACCGTGTCCTTGTGATGAAACAGTGTTTGACATGTGCTGCCTTATAATGGCAGAGAACTTCTTACACTCACCTACCACAGCTGATGAAGCTATAGAGCTGTATCTTTTCCTGAGAGCATGCATCCTTAAAGACTTGGACATTATCCCATGATAGCTGTATCTTTAGTGCTAAGAATAATGAATGGTGAACATATAAATCACAATGATCATGCTTTTGTTTTGTTCTTTACTTGATCAATTCTTTCATGAATTCCTGCCCTAAATCTGCAGTTAAAATACTCGACATGTCTCTAGTATTAAATACTGTTGCATACGATGTAGTGGGCATGCAGTGCTGAGACCTGGATACCTATAAGAAATAAGTGTTGTTAGACAGGTAAATAGTCAAATGTATAGGTGATAGGGCATTGTTTAACATGGTAGTGTTAGAATCAAGGAGTGGTTATGTTTCTCAGCACAAGGGGGTACGCATCAACATAACATGGAGGTTTATTCTTGTGTTTGCTTCCGTCAACCTCATCACTTTTGTTTTCATAAAAGTGAAATAAACCTAGACACAAAAAGCTGTTGTGTTTCTCAGCATATAGTAGTAGGGTCTGTCAGTAATCAATGAAAAAATTAGACTTACAAGTGTGTATAAGTCAGTCCAATTTACTTTTGTAGTAACATACAGTAGATGAACCATTATAGTGCCACAATGCTCTCCCATCTGAGCTCAAAATGCATTACATATTACATACAAGTTGTCAGGTGAAGACAATCACTATGTGAAGACATAACAGGACTTAGGCACATTGTGCTCTGTGGAACCTATCAACAGTTAAGAATTCAGTTAACGTCTTGAGCCGACTGTACTTTCAAACTCATGAACATAAGACAACAGGCTTGCTTTGTTTACATTTGACAGATTATAAAATGCTCTGCTCCAGTGTCTAAAAATGTGTTCAACAACAGCTCTCAAGCCGATAAGACACTTTATAACTGGCATCACTATAACAGGTAAAACGAGTTACAGATTTAAAAAAACTATATACAGTAAAAAAATAATACAGTAAATGCTGATAGAACTGTTAACTTTTAAACCATTTCTGTTCAGATGTTCAAACATACATACCCGAATACCTCCTGCTTCTGCTACTATCGGTTGAGATAACTATATCATAGTAAACTTACATAATGCTAAATTCATACGAGGTATTATTGATCAATATGCTGTCAAATTCAGTGCGTAGTTCAGGATAGGAGGCATATGTCCATGGCAGTTCCAGAACTGGGCCACAGGTGTGTGCTACAGGCCGGCGTGCAAGTCCATCAGCAGATGTAAACATGATGTCAATCTTGTCAACGCAGACAACATCAGACCCTGTCATGAACCTTAGCATCCTTCTCAGACCAATATCATCTAATCCCCTGATGTACTGTTTCAGGAAACGAAAACTCTGGTTTTCTGCTTGAGTGGAAGGAGAAGCTTCTAGTAATTTCAAAAGCTTTTTGGTTGTTGGCTTTTTGTCTTTGTACATAAGCAGAACATGTTGTGTGTTCACGAAAGCTTCTTTCAGGGAGGCACCAGCAATTAACGACATCTTCTCGCATGCATATCTTGGCTTTTGGATCAGCTGTTTGTGTGCTACCTTTAGAAGGATGCCTTTCAAATTGTTTCGTGTTGGAAGGGCTGTCACATCCAAGCGGTCCAGCAGATCAATCAGCTCATCCTGGTCGTCCTCTGAAAGATCTTCTTTTAAGGCAGTAGTGATTAACTTCCTATCTGATTGACTAACAAACTGAAGAAGACTTTCAAAAAAGCACATCATCTGAGACCTCATTCTCACCAAAAATGAGTGAAACTGCGAAAGCGGGGGATAAGCGACAGGGAAAATAGCCATGGTCTTGAAATCCTTTGAGGAGGATTCGGCCAATGGATTTCCATTCTTTCTCTTGCCATTTAGGACACAGAGATGGAACTCTCAGGTCCTCCCCTTCAGCTGTGTGATCCAGAAGTTGTGTCCAAAATGCAGCATACACATCCCTTGAAACACCATTGTGGTCGGCTCCTCTTTCATCAATGAAAGTGTATCGAAGGGAGTGCTTGAGAAGTGCTGAATCCTTGAATTGGGCTATCATCTCTTCCAGAAGATTGACCCTGTGTAGTTTAATTGTTATATTCACAGATGAATTTGTAGAGGTACCTGCTACATCATCTATAGCTGCTGACTCGGGAGCAATGTTTGCTGCACTTGTGGAGTGAGACATGTTGGATGAGTTGTCACTTGCTGTGTCTGGAATGATGAGTGCTGAGCTTGCACTAGGGAATAGGACTGATATGATGGCAGTGTCCTCATTGACCTGCAGGTCAGGTTGATATAACAACGTGTCATCCAGTTGGCCAGCCGTGGGTTCTCCGAGAAAAGGGCCAATCATCACCACAGATGTGTCTAGAAATGGTTCTGTATCGACAGTTTGAAGAGGCTGCTCGTCCTCTTCACGCATGCTATTCTGTATTTGTTGGTTAATTGTTGATTCTTCCGCGACACTTTCTTCAGCATCCTCATCTTTTGGAACCTTTGTGCACAGGTAGAATCTCAACACTCCCATTCTTAGTACGCTGTAGAGTTCCCCAACTGTAATAGCATCATCAAAAATAGCTTCTTCCTGATAATCTACTATGTCATAGCTAAATGTGTCAAACTTTCCTAGCTTATTTTTTCCATTTGGGAAGAAAATATCCTTGGCATACTGCAGTATATCCGCCTTCTTTGATTCGTTGGGTACATCAAGGGTCCTTGTCCCCCCTCTTTTGCGTTTTCTGACTTGCTTGCCTTCGTGAATCCATCCCAACTCCACTTTTCTTGTCTTTTTTTCTGCAAATTTGTTGCATTTTGCATAATGTCTTTTCTGTCTTTTGGTAGATGTCTCCTGGTTATTGTTCTCATCATCACTCACAGTAATGCCCATTTTTTTCTTCAGTTTTTCCAGCATTGAATGTTTTGCAGATTCTTTTGTTTTGGCAGTGGCACTGTGTTGCAAACAGAAGCGTCTTGCCGCAATCCTGTCTCCATAAGTTGGGATGTAGTCAGCCAGAGTGTTGTCATCCATATAATCAAGGACTGTGCCATCAATCTGTCAAGACATAATAATAATAATTACAACTCAAGAACAAGACTACATAACATACTGTATGTACACACAAAGGAATCAAAGAAGGGGTGTAGTATGATAGCATTATCTTTATGAACTGAGACTAAGTGCTTATAATAATTAAACAATGCAGACAGTAACTAAATTAATTAAGACAAACACAATCAAGTATCATCAACTTCTCACTATATCCCATATAGCCTAAAATGAGACTACTAAACTCAGATCACTAATAGTCCAGTCAATCAAGCTAAAAAAGGTGCAACAAAAACAAATAGCAATAGTAATGGTTCCTTGTATTGATCCTTAAACCCCATTGTATCACATATTCAAAATCTACCTTCATCTACCTTCACCTTCAAAAAGTCTGTTCTACTTCATTGATGAAGGTAGATTTTGAATATGTGATGTAGAGGGGTTTAAGGATCAATAAAAAGCACGAGCCAATACTTTTGCTATTTGTTTTCACTAGAATCAGAGTAAAAAAAGCAAACAGCCTTAGATATGTTGCAACCCTTTACTGGTATTCTAGCGCCCTCTAGTGGCAGAATAGCAGAACAGGTAGCTGCTGTCTTTTTCTGCAGGACTGAACTGCGATGTTTGCTTGCTCATATTGCATTCTGCATTTAAGTGCAGTATTCTTATAGCAGTTCTGATTTATCAAAAAACAATGCACTTACAGCACTAATACAGGTATAGGCTACTGCGGTATATGCAGTGATACTATAACTGCAATTTTAAAACTGCACAATGACGTAGTTTCCCCTCATTTAGTTTCTGATTTTACAACCCCGGGAGGGGTCGTGGATAAAAAAATTAATTAAATCGAGTGAACGATATAGCAGTTCGTGCTCACTTTTTCTTTAATTCGAGTGAACGATTTGCAATTCGTGCTGACGATTTCTTTAATTCGTGCTCACGATTTCTGTAATTCGAGTGAACGATTTCTGTAATTCGTGCTTACAATTTCTGTAATTCCAGTGAACATGTTTTATGCGCAATAAGACAAGAAGCTCGGAGGGAAGGAGCATTTTCTCCCTTGATCTGTTACAGGGTTGCGGTGAAGATAATTAGTTATCTACATTTATAACCTGCTGATTATTAATGTACTAGTGTTATAGTTAGATGTACAGTACAGTGTGCAGATTTTGCCGTGGCGTCGGTTCCCCGGCCGGGAGACACCTGCCGCGCGCGCAGTCCTGAGCTTCGCGGAGCTTATTTACCAACAATATAGACAAATACAGTCAATTACAGTCACGAATAAAAGAGACAAACATTTTACTGATGCAGGATGACTGTTATTATAACCAGATCAAAACAAAGTTATAATGCAATGTGGAACTGTTTATAATTTCTTATTTCCAACACTTATATAACGTAAAGAAGTATAATTGTATAAATATACAGCTATAAGACTATAAGGTCCAAATGTACACTGTAAAAGTTCATAAAGATAATATAAAATTAATGCAAGGTGTGACAGTTGTCTATGAATGGCTCATATAAGAGCTGTTTTAAATATGTAACACTGTATAAAATAAAATAGCTGGCCTAAAATACTATTAATACAATGTATTAAGCTATTTAGTAAATAGACATTTCATATAATAATTTAGATCAATTTGATAATTTAATCCAATATGTTTCCTAAAATTATTCTGTTTCTATATCTGATGAAATGGCCTGAATATCTGCTTATTGACAAATAACAGTGTCCTGCCCAGAAATATGCCACAAGCTTCAAATAAAAAATACAATAGTTATACATTTATTAAAGCTATATTTTCTGAATTATGTGTTTATTTTTTTGCTACAAATTATTAAAATATAGATTAAACCCATCATAATGATGTAACCAGAAGGGGTGCATTTCTTAAATTAATAAACACATTTGCACATTGCATTATAACTTTGTTTTGATCTGGTTATAATAACACAGTCATCCTGCATCAGTAAAATGTTTGTCTCTTTTATTCGTGACTGTAATTGACTGTATTTGTCTATATTGTTGGTAAATAAGCTCCGCGAAGCTCAGGACTGCGCGCGCGGCAGGTGTCTCCCGGCCGGGGAACCGACGCCACGGCAAAATCTGCACACTGTACTGTACATCTAACTATAACACTAGTACATTAATAATCAGCAGGTTATAAATGTAGATAACTAATTATCTTCACCGCACCCCTGTAACAGATCAAGGGAGAAAATGCTCCTTCCCTCCGAGCTTCTTGTCTTATTGCGCATAAAACATGTTCACTGGAATTACAGAAATCGTAGAGGTCCTGATAATGTTGTGCCCGAAGTGTTGTGCCATATTTTGAGGTTTGTAAGAAAGAGCGTTTTACCGAAGTTAGTGTCCAAAGTCCAAACAGAGCAGCGCTTTGGAGCAGATCTCACCTGGAGAAGCCAAATAGCTAGCAACTAGTGCTAAGCCCCATTTTTCTGATTAGCTTATGGTTGCTATTTAAGACTGGGGTGCATGCCGTCAACAATATTGGTCTTTATCCATGCAAATCGAAAAACACAGACATGTGTCAGAGCTTAAGGCCACATAGTTGCCGAATTTTAGCAGAGTTTTAGCAATCACTCGCTATGCACCTAGCAGCCATATTCAACAGTTCTATGGCAAACTACCAATTGAGGACGTAAACAGTATACACTTACATGATCTTGCTCCATTCGAAGGAGACAGTCCTCTGGAACACCCCGACCTCGAAGATATCTCGAGAGTGGAGAATCCACATTTTCAGCCATCCTCAAGCAAACGCTGCTGGAGGCGACGTGAAGTAAAATGGAAGCGCGCTGGCTTGGCCGTGTATCAAAATAAAACCATATTGATGTTTTCACGTTATAACGTTAAAATATCATGAAACAACGTGATAAATGTTTATCACAAAATAACACGATCATTTCATAATTCGAAATAACGTGATAATTTCATATTATGAAATAACGTGATAGATTCATATCTCGGAATAACATGATAATTTCTTATCACGAAATAACATGATAATTTCACGATATAACGTGAAACTACCATATCATGAAATAACATAATAGTTTTGTATCACGAAATAACGTGATAGATATCACGTTATAACGTAATAAATATCACGTTATAATATGAAACCTTTCACGTTATTACATGTTACTGAGTCAAATTATATTTCTATGGCTGGCAGCTCTACGTCGCCGTAATAAACAGTTATACACTTTAATACACTTCACATTATTTACACACTTTACTCTGTTCAGATCTGTTCAACCATGATAAGGAATTGCCTGTTTTGACCAGCAGGGGGTGCGATTTTACACACATTTCTGTAAAGATGTTATTTAGTTTTCTGCAATTCTTGTTTATAGACTAAACTAAACTTGAGAAAATATTTACACTTGAATTTCAGATTATTTAATCTGGTCTTGGTTTATAAAATCACTCACTGCTGTGTAACCAGCCTTGCTCTCAACTGATTACTAACCAGATTAAATTAATTAGCTTAATCTAACAGTATCCAGTATCCAGAGTTATTCTTATTTTAGTGTTTTGTGTAAAACAGTTCTGCTAAGGTCTTTGAGTGCATGAACCACTGAGGAGATGAAGTTATTTTAATGCTAGATAATGAAGGAGTGTTAATGAATGGTGTACTACTGTGTGCTTCACTAAGAGATAATACTGATTGTATTTATGATACTGGTTATAACAGTGTTATATAGAGTGAAACACTTGGTAATTAAACCCCTGCATAATTATGTACTGCAGTACAAACAAGCATTAATAAACACAATTACAAAAATAAGAGTAAATGAGTTTATTAGAAGCATCATTTGGGTACAGTCACTGTTAGTTAAATCATCAATCATAAACTTGAATATGAGCAGTAGATATAAGAATAATGCAGCTTAATATTCAGACAGTAATTTAACAGTTTACTTGTTTTGTTCTACATGCTTTATCACATTTAAAATGCAGATGCAAAACATGCAGATTTCCACATAGTTTATATTTCACAGGACATGATATAAGGATTCACATTAATACATATGATTAAAAATATATGTCAGATTTGCTGAGTGTATTCTTAATATTTGCCAGTATTGTCTTTCACCTGCAGGACTTCAGAATTCTTTCTTCTGATGTTCTGTTAAACCTGATCAGTAAACTTCACCCACAACTGTGGAAAACATGAAAACTATTTCAATCTGCGAATGATTTATTATTCACTGGGCTAATAATGTAATTTATTCTTGTTATATGACAAAACAAATGGACATACATCTCCAAATGTTTGTAGACAGCCCGACTAATTCATCCATTCAGCTACCATGAAGAGAAGTTTTTTTGAATTAATTGGAATTCTTTAATATACACAAACATTAATTTAGCATGCATAATGCCAGGTTTGGGTTAAAGAGGGGTATAAAGCCCACAGAAATGAGCTGTGCATCAGCAGAACTGTGTTCTCTGGAATGATGGCGATTCACCAAATTGTCTATTTTCTTAGGGAGAAGTTAAGCAATCAAATTTTCACAGCAATGTTCCAAAATTTGTTATACAGTCCTTTTGGGGCAGTAGAGACAATTACTCGAAAGAAGGTTAAACTCATTAGCTAGATTTAGCTAGATTTCAAAAGAAGGGTGGATTTTGATCTACACAGTGGACAACAAGAATAACTCATTTGTAAGCTGTTGTTTAAAGTTACAGTGATTCATTTTGTTGTGATCAGCAGGAGTGAGAATTTCATCTGATATTTGAGGGATAAATGTAGAAGCTATACCCCACATGCAGTTTCACAAAGTACATGTTACAGAGATTACATTCTATATAGCCAATCAATGAGAGAGGATTATTATTTGTATTTTTATGTTATTTATGTTGCAGTAATGCTGCAATAAAAAGTCAGACAGTTATAAATGATTTGTGTTTTATTCCCCTGTATCTTAATATTTAGTCTCATACTTTAGTATTTTTTTTAGTCCAATAACCATTTATGTTCCATCAAGCATATAAATCACGCATTTAACCCGACATACACAGACTGTCTTAACATTATCCTCTAACGTTTACGAAACCAACCAATAAACGCTCCTACTGCTGCTCCTACTGCTGCTCCTACTGCTGCTCCTGCTGCTCCTCCAGCTGCTGCTCCTATTGGTCCCCCTAAAAGTCCTAATGCACCTCCCAATACTCCTCCCACTGTTCCTCCCACTGTTCCTCCTACTTTAGTGGCTTTTTCTATTTCATCGCACAATTTCTTTTCTGCCTCCCTCCTCGCCTCCTCCTTCCTCCGCTTCCTCATGTTTTCTTCCTCCCTCTCGTACTTTTCTTTCTCATTTTGCTGATCTTCCTTAATCTTTTTTTTACAGGCCTGCTCTTTCACTTCCATCTCCTTATTGAACGCCTCTCTCTCTTCTTTGAGTTTTTCGTCCAGCTCTTTCTTTCGTTCCTCATTTGTCTCCTCCTTTATTTGAGCTTCTCTCTTCTGAAACTCTTCCTCTTTTTCTCTTCTCTCTTTTAACAGATTTTGCTGTTCCTCCGTCAACATCATCTTCAGTTTCTCCTGCTCAGCTTCATGTTTGGCTCTCAGTTCTTCTTTCTCTCTCTCTCTCTCCTCCTTATTCTTCTTCAAGATTCTCTCTTGTTCTTCTTGTAGAGCTTTCTCCACCTTCTGGAACATCTCATTAGTGTAGCTGCTCCCTCCATTCACTGCCACCATGGAGTCGATCTTCTCCAGTAGATCAGTGACCTGGGTTTGGTCTTCAGTATTTCTGTTGTTGAATACGTGGTATCTGTTTCCACACTGGTTAATCATCTTTTGTAAGCTGTGTTCAGAATCTTTAATATAATCTTCAATGCTCATTTTCCTCAGATCATCTCCTCTGGTGAAGAGCACCATGGTGTATCTTCTGGATTCTTCACCAAACCGATCTTGGATCATCTTCACTGCATCTTTCTCTTCTTGTGTGAAGCGTCCCACTGTCAGCACCAGCAGAAAGACGTGTGGACCTGGTGCAGCCATGGTGATACACTTAACAATTTCGATTAAGATTTCTTTATTAGAAATACTCGTATCAAACAGTCCTGGAGTGTCGATCACAGTGACCCGTCTCCGTCTGACTTCAGCTGATTCTTTCTGACAGACGCTGGTAACTGACTTAGAGGAAATTAACTCTTTAAAGACCTCTTTACGCAGGATGATGTTTCCTGAAGCACTCTTCCCCACTCCAGTCTTCCCCATGAGAACAATCCTTAGATCTCCTGCATCTGAGGAAGAAAAAATAAAAATCATGTATGATTAGAGAAACACTCACAGAAGAGTAGTCTATAATACCTATTTTAAAAAGTACTTCACTCACTACCATTTTTGCCGAACATTATTGAATTAGTGGTTTCAATTATAAAAAAAAAATGTATCACAGTTCTTCTTATGGCTTAAGTATTTAATAATGTATATTTCCACTTAAATGAAATTATGTAAAGTAAAGGCAAAATGGAAATATATTTCTATTAATGGTGTGGTGTCACAACAAGATGCTGTGATTCTGTGGAACAGACTAGAGTTTCTGTAATTTATTACAATATCTTACGTTTAACATTTTGTTGCTTTTTAGATTTGAATATTTGAACCTGCTGAGTAAAAAATGGTATATATTAAATAGTTATTTTACTCTCAGTTACACTTTGGGCCCTATCGTACACCCCACGCAAGGCGTGTAGCTCTGCGTTGCCATCATACACCCCGTCAACAGTTTTTTTTTTACTCCTTGCGCACGCATCCTTAAAGTAGCGAAGGACTTTTGGAATATAGTAACGCTGATGGGCGTGGTTGTCTGGAAATTATGTGTGTTCAGGTAAATTTCTGGCGTGTTTCTATCTTGGTGGCGGAAAAAAAATTGCATGATTGTTCCCCTGAAAAGATGTCGAAATTCAACTGTCACTGGCACGCACCTAAAACTGGATCACGATCACCCTGCGCTCCAAAATACCCCATACCATCACTTCCTTACCACAGAGCAATACATCTTACCCACAGCCTTCAGCAATCAACTATAAAAATAAAATATACTTAAAAATCTGCACAGTAACTATAAATTATTATTAGTTATATTTATGTATGTTGTTTATTTCAGTTATAAGGGTTTATATTTATGTTTAGTACACAGACTAAATAACTTTAACTTAATATAGCAGACAGGCATTCTGCTGTTTAAGAATTTCAACAGATGCTTATTCTCACTCAAATGCTGGAGTTTTAGAAATAAAAAAATTAAAAGAAAAAAGTACTTTGACTAAACATACATTTATTTAATTTAACTTTGCTATTATTTAACTGAAATTCACTTTTATATCTGAAAAATAAAGCACATTGCCACCCTGGCGTCTGGTGCTGCCCGTCAATTATATAAAACTTAAAACATTTGAAATGCACAGAAATATAAAGCTATATGTTAGCATTCGTTTCTTATCACCAGGGCAAATTTATTAAAATATTAAATATATTAATTCATTTATTAACATCTAGTCCAGCACTCTTAAATGTCGCAGGCAGGCAAAGTGAAACTTGGCGCAGTCTTCTAAAATTAAAAAAAAAAAATGTTTTAATAAATAAGGTCATAAATTCATGTTATTAAACTCACTAAAGCCAACAAATGTATTGGTAATTAATGAAGAGAAATCAGGCAAAATGCGCTGCGCCTCTTTCTCTTTGTTGCAAAGACAGTTTTTACATAAACAATAAAGAGAATAAAGAATAAAATAACTCTTCTCTTATATGAGCTGCTGGTGTATCTTCACAGCGTGACGCGCAGTCAGTTTCTTATGCGCTCTTAAAATAGGAATGAACTGAAGTCAGAGCGCAGCTGTGTTTTAAAGGGGATGGATACAGACACACTGATTGGTTTATTTCACGTTACACCCAAAACACACCCATGAATAATTAATAGAATTAAAACACGCCTTTTGCACTGTTGGAGCTGCGCAAGGCGTATTTTTTGCCCATAGGATACCAAAGACACAGGACATGCCCCTAAATCTAGCTGTGTAAGTGCAATTACCAAGTGCGCTATAGATCGATAAAATAGGGCCCTTTATGTTTTATACAAAGAAATTCTTTGGATTTTATATTTCTTTGTGCAAGTGCAAGTTCCCTACGGATTTTAACTGGATTTCATGAAGTTTCTGTGCCTGATTTTGTTTTGTAATACATCACTAGTTTTACAATGCTCCACAAATTCTCTAGGGTTGCAACAAACGTCACACTTTCTCCCTCATTTTGATTCCCATAGTAAATATGGAACCTTTTAGGTATCACCAGTCATTTTAGAAAAAGAGGGATACAAGAATGTCCATGATTTTTCATCACACCTTGCAGCATATACCAGTTAAATGTTTTAGCAAGGCATGCAAACCTAGAAATTTGCCACATAATTAAATATAACGTTAATATCTACAGTAAGTATTGAGCTAAAATCCACAATGTTCATAGGAATATGCTCACATTTAACAAAAAAGCAGCAGCATTTCTAAATGAAAAAGGGTCAGAATACTGTGTGTATTGGTGCCAGTGTGCCTGTAAAAATCTTTATTCATTCTAAAAACTGAAATGTCAGGTCGCTTTTTGCGGGAGATTTCCTGGCCACGTCAAACGTCTTTACGCACTTAACCCTTGGATATGCAAAATGGGTCAAATTTAAGTCTTCTATATCTTAGCAATAAATTAATTTAATCATTCAGTGTTCAACATATTTCTCAATTAACTTGTTTTTAAACATCATACATTCTTGTTTTATTTTTTTTCCTACTTTTTAAATAAAAGCCCTTATATTTATTTTCTATGCTAATTTATGCATGGCTGAGGGTTTCTTCTGCACAAATTTTCATTTTTATTTTCTTTTTTTACTTTCTTAGATAAAGTGTACAAGACACTTTTTCTTGTACTGCTCTTAATTCACATTATCATGCTGCTATAGCAAACTTGCACTCTGGACTTCATGTTGCTGCTACCTGTCTACTCTCCCTATTTCTTTAATTTTTTGTGTATTTATCTTTATCTATTTTATTTTTATTGTGTCATTTTATTTTGTTTTATTATTTTATCTATATATCTATTTTAACAACAGCTCTTGGGTGTAAACTGGATCGTGAGATCACAATTTCGTTCCACCTCATGTAGCACATGTGATGCGAATGACAATAAAATCTCCTTGAATCCTTGAAAGAAGCTTTTGTATTTCTACATCAGGTTTACACACACGGTTGACATTTACCATTTTACAGCTCAGCAATATTTCATTAGTTTTAGGTTACCATGAGAATGAGTACATTACCTGTCCAAAAGATACAAGTGATTATTATTAGCTGTTAACATATTTTATTTTAGTTGATCTAAATCTAATCTAGCTTAGCTAAGTGTGTAGTAAGTTATTTATGTATAGGGTATTTTTGTGATAATTATATTCTTGGTGACAATAACTGAAATATTTGATGAATTTTAAGAATAAACTTCTTAAACAAAATGTATAAGTGCATTAGAGGGGTAGTGATACAAAAAGGGCTTTTATTCAAAAAGTAAAAAATAAAATAAGGATGTATGATGAACAAAAACAATTAATTGAGTTATACCTTACATTCTGAATGACTGAATAAATGTTTTGCTATATCATAGAAACTCTCAGCCGTACATGAAGTTACATAGAAAATAAATGCAGAATTTTTGACCTATGCTGCTTATTAGAGGGGGTGTGACTACATTGCACATCAAAGTGTTGAGTCACATCTACAGCCTCTGAAAGGAGATCTGGTAAAGTTTTGCAGCTTTGTTGCTAAGGATGCTAAATGAAAGCTACTTAAGGAGCGACGGAGACATCAGAGCCCTCCGCAGCTCATTTACTAGTTATATATTTGCTAAAAATAGCAGAAATCGCTGCAGAGGCTGCTGCTCTATGATGTGCAGACCCTAATTAAAAACGTAAACTTTCACACAACAATTCAATAAATTGCTACTGTGACACACATATGGGACATACGGATATAAATTAACTTGCAGTCTTAAGAAACACACCTGACAAACATACTACAACTTTTATTAAAAAAAAAAATTGATACATTTTTATGCAAAAAATTGCTACTGTAACGCACTCAAGAGTCAAGAGCCTTTTATTGTCATTACATCTGAGTACAGGAACACAGTGTAATGACATTACGTTCCTCAAGAGTCAAGTCAAGAGATTCAAGAGGCTTTTATTGACCTCAGTGAAGCTGGCCCCTCATATATGGAGAGGAATTAGTGCCAAATTGAAAAGCAAACACTAGGGTGGAAAAATGTAAAAACAATCAACAGAATGCATTGCTTTTCCTCACTAACATGCAGAATAAGTGCCAAAATGAAATGCAAAACTACTATTACATTACATTTCATTGCACTTGATCTCTTTATTGAAAAACAATACACACTTATTTGCATTTTCAAAACCAAACGCTGAATTAGTGCCAGAATGTAATGAAATACACCTTGAAATGTAATCTAGGCACAGCTGAACTCCTCCTTTAAATGTAATACTCACGTGATTGCTTTTAAACAGTGATGTGAGGAAAATGTGCCACAATGAAAAGTAATAGCTCCAGTGCACTGCTTTAATGTCACCCAATCTCTGAACAGAAAAACAGTGTGTGTTGATTTATATTTAAAGAAAGAAACGCTGAATTCGTGCCAGAATTGCACTTAAAATGCAATCATATCGACTGCAATGTATTCCACTGTGTGGCGCTGCGAACGTGTAAAGCAATCACAATGCCCAGCGATTGCATTCCCTCTAACCACAGCGCTGTAATCGTGCCAAAATAAAATCCAATCACTGTCCAATCAGAACGCTCTCCTGAATTTGGGGCGGGGCTGAGACGCTAGTTTCTCGGAGCAGTCGCTCGGAGCTGTACCAGAATAAAAGTCTTTCCGCGACAGGCTAAAAGAGGAAATAAAAACTTTAATTCAACAAATTGAGTCTGGGACAGTTACAGACGACTATGTGCTGCTCAGAGTGGAGTGGATTTTAAAGAAGACATGTTCTCACATTAAGCTCCAAAGACTTTCCCGAAACGTCAAACAATGCGCTGAGGCACGTTCTGGAACAACTCCAGCAGTCCAACATAGACATATATACATAGATACTGCATTGACTGGCGCCGGCTGTTGCACGCGCCCCCAGTGCATTACTTGACACTGAGGAAGGTGTAAAATACACCTATAATAATCACATCTCTAACCAGTTTATACCCGATTTACACACGGTTTGGTTTAGTAATGATACAGGACACTGTTACACATTACAAATACCTGCTTTCATGCTGGAATACTTGTTAAGCTCATACATATGGTATGGCATATTAATGAGTGTATAAATTATATATATATATATATATATATATATATATATATATATATATATATATATATATATATATATATATATATATAGATAGATATATAGATAGATAGATAGATAGATAGATAGATAGATAGATAGATAGATAGATAGATAGAGAGAGAGAGAGAGACCACCTGGAATTATGAATTTCTTTGATTTTACTGAACTGCTTGACTTTTTCCACCAGGAGTAAAGGCATAAAATTATCCAAAAACAGTTTGTAAGACAAGTGGAGGAGGTTGTTATATTACCAGATTAAATTTGTTATATTACCTGATTAAAGACTGATTTCGACGAGTTCAGCACCGCCACCATGAAAAACACTTTATCTTGGGAGCGCAATGCGTCTTCTTGATAAAGGTATCTCCTCTTATATCTGCTAGATTACGGTTACATAATAATAATAATAATAAAAAAAAAATAATAACAATAATAATAACATTATTTATACAACACCATTCATACATAAAAATGTTAAATAAAACAATAAAACAATAAGTAAAATAAAGCAAATAAAACCAACTAAAAAGTAAATATTTTATTTTCAAATATTTTTACTTTTAAAAGTAATAAAATAATATTAAATAGATTAAGTATAGACATCAAGTATTAAAATATATTATAGATTTAAATAAACATAATAAAAATAAGAACAAAATCAAACAAAAAAATATAATATCATAAAAAAAATACCTGACACTTGCACGTGTGTTATGTTTTTAAGTTAAATAATTCTTATTTTACAAGCCCTTTACCTATGATGGCGTTTTTGGGTCATTCTTTAAAAAATTTGGCTGTCCGCCAAATACACATTTCTGCCGCTCCCAACCGCAATCCTAATAGGAATTGAATTAATTAAATTTAGTGCTTGGAATTTACTTATTAAAAGAATAATGTAGCGCTGAATTAGCTGTCCCAAAAAATCCAGCCCGACCTGGACGAGCCTGTGCACGTTCTGCCCGAGCCCGCACAGACCCATAACCTGTCCTATTTAAACATGACATTTTTTTAGTAGTGCGTTTAGGGTTGCGTGTGTGTGTCTGTCGGTCCATTATCCTCGGCTTTGATATTTATAAGTAATATCTTTTCTTGCATTGAATAATATGACATTTATTTGAGTTGTTCTGAATACATTAATCAAGATATAAGCATTGATTGCAGCCAGATCAAGATTATTGTAGTGGATGTGGATTTAGGCCTGTAAACTGGATGAAGGGATTGATTCAGGAATAAAAAAAAAATTAATAATTAAATTAAATAAATAAATGCATTATTCTTCTTTCTCTTCTTCTTCTTCTTCTTCTTCTTCTTCTTCTTCTTCTTCTTCTTATTATTATTATTATTATGTAACCCTAATGTAGCCATATATAACGAGTTTAATCTGGTAACACAACGACTTCTGTTAATATTAAGACTTTAATTTTATAACGACTTTAATCTGGTAATAGTATCACTTTAATCTGGTATTCGACTTTAATCTGGTAAAATAACTACTTTAATCTGGTAATATAACAATCTCTTCCACCAGTCTTACACACTGCTTTTGGATAACTTTATGCCACTCCTTGTGCACACAATTCAACCAGTTCAGCTTGGTTTGATGGCTTGTGGTCATCCGTTCCAGAGGTTTTCAATTTGGTAAAATCAAAGAAATACATAGTTTCAGTTGGTCTCTCTCTGTATGTATGTATGTATGTATGTGGGGGATATATGTACATATATGTACATGTATGTATGTATGTACATATCAGTATATACAAATAATTAATTTAAACACTATTTTTAATATGCCATACCATATTCCAGCATGAAAGCAGGTATTTGTAATGTGTAACAGTGTCCTGTATCATTACTAAACCAAACCGTGTGTAAATCGGGTATGAACTGGTAGAGTTGTGATTATTATAGGTGTATTTTACACCTTCCTCAGTGTCAAGTAATGCACTGGGGGCGCGTGCAACAGCCGGCGCCAGTCAATGCAGTATCTATGTATATATGTCTATGTTGGACTGCTGGAGTTGTTCCAGAACGTGCCTTAGCGCATTGTTTGACGTTTCGGGAAAGTCTTTGGAGCTTAATGTGAGAACATGTCTTCTTTAAAATCCACTCCACTCTGAGCAGCACATAGTCGTCTGTAACTGTCCCAGACTCAATTTGTTGAATTAAAGTTTTTATTTCCTCTTTTAGCCTGTCGCGGAAAGACTTTTATTCTGGTACAGCTCCGAGCGACTGCTCCGAGAAACTAGCGTCTCAGCCCTGCCCCAAATTCAGGAGAGCGTTCTGATTGGACAGTGATTGGATTTTATTTTGGCACGATTACAGCGCTGTGGTTAGAGGGAATGCAATCGCTGGGCATTGTGATTGCTTTACACGTTCGCAGCGCCACACAGTGGAATACATTGCAGTCGATATGATTGCATTTTAAGTGCAATTCTGGCACGAATTCAGCGTTTCTTTCTTTAAATATAAATCAACACACACTGTTTTTCTGTTCAGAGATTGGGTGACATTAAAGCAGTGCACTGGAGCTATTACTTTTCATTGTGGCACATTTTCCTCACATCACTGTTTAAAAGCAATCACGTGAGTATTACATTTAAAGGAGGAGTTCATGTTTAAAGTACCTTATGGTAAAAAGCAATACAGCTGTGCCTAGATTACATTTCAATGTGTATTTCATTAAATTCTGGCACTAATTCAGCGTTTGGTTTTGAAAATGCAAATAAGTGTGTATTGTTTTTCAATAAAGAGATCAAGTGCAATGAAATGTAATGTAATAGTAGTTTTGCATTTCATTTTGGCACTTATTCTGCATGTTAGTGAGGAAAAGCAATGCATTCTGTTGATTGTTTTTACATTTTTCCACCCTAGTGTTTGCTTTTCAATTTGGCACTAATTCCTCTCCATACTCATATCATTACATTGTCATTACATCTGAGTACAGGAACACAGTGTAATGACAACCAACACACTGCAATGTGTAACAACAATACAAATAGACAAACATAAAGTACAAGAGTGTAACGATAGTGCAACATAGAACTATAACATTACAATAAATACAATAAATAGAAAAGACGAGACAGTTTAACAGACAGGACAGTGCAGTACCGATACGGTATAATAAAATGTGCATAGTGAGAATAAGGTGCAGAGATGTGTAACATATAGAACATACATAATCACAGCAGTTACTGAGGTACAGAGAGTCTATAGTTCTAATAGAATGAGCAGCAAATATGGCTGATAGGAGATATAAAATAAGTTGTAGTCTTTAAAAAATCGTTTAGTGTTGGAAAAGATTTCTTGGCAGAATATGATTATTTGTTATGCAAAATATTGAAATATTAATATAAAATTACTTGTAGTCTATAAAAACACACGTGATAAGCATACTGCAACTTTTAATTTTGAAAAATATGACCTGGTTGAATTTTTATACTTTTGTGTGTATTACATTGCTACTAAAACACACCCATATGCCATATAGATATAAAATCATTTGTAGGCTTTAGTGTTTTATGTTTTTTTACATCAACAAATGAATAGAAATTCAATTTAGGCATGTTTTTCAAAACTAGAAGTTGTAGTATGTTCATCAGGTGTGTCACTAAAGGCTACAAGTGATTTTATATGGATATTTCTTATGGGCGTGTGACAATTTATAAATAAATAAATGTATAGACATTTAACTGAGCCATATTTTTTAAAACAAAAAATTGTAGTACGTTCAGGCGTGTCTCTACAGACAAGTGATTTTATATCTATATGACATATGGTCACGTTACAGAAGCAATTTATGTATATAAAACATTTACAAAAAAATATTTTTTTAACTTATTTACTTACTAAGTTACTTACTGCTGCTTATTACTGTAAGTATTGTAAATATATTTGAACTTTTCCTCCTACGTTTTGTTTTCCTTCTTAATTGCAGAAAAAAGTTTATTTTAATTTACTTCTAAACCCTACAAATTAAAACTAATATTGATGTGAATTATAAAAACATGTATCTCCATTGAGCTTTACCAAAACAAAGGTTCCAAAATGGCCAATATATTTTCAATATAACTGAAAACTACTCAAAATTACAAAAATACAAAATGCAAAACAGTGAAAGCTTACCCTAAAACTAGAATACAACAGTTTTAACCATATACATTTGATTATATTGCAAAAAAAAAAAAAAATAGTAAAACAAGTATGTATATTAACAGAGTGCTAAAACACTGACTCGTTTCCAAAACTTTTTAAATGAGCAGCAAAGATATAAATCACGAAAATCTGCAGATTTGCTACAGTGTATGTGGCACAAATGCTGTGTACTGACCTTGGGAATCAGGTTTCCTATCCTAACACAACTCTTGGTCCTCCACCTAAAGAACCATACTGCCAAACCAAATACTGTCAATACACAGAATATCAATAATCCCTGTTGTCAGTACCAGGTTCAATTAAGACCTGTTAGGCCTAAATGTCATTCCTGGTTTTCTGACCAGCCTCAAACTGCAGGGTTGACTGTCTTGCTGATGCATATTTAGAGACACTGGCCACAAAATCGAGACAAAATATTCTATCTCTGTTATCAGCTGTTGTGATATCCTAGCCTACGCTGAAAAGAATGAAATTGTGTATAACTCTCTCACATCCTCTAAAGACTTTTCCCCAGCAGCTTCTGACTGATCTCACACTTTCTCTCTCACTCGCTGACTGAACATAACCAGTAAACTGATTCATCTGCTCTGAAAGGAGAACGCACCCCAACCAGAACTACAGTTAACCTCACCTCCAAGCTCCGATAGCATATGGTGCAGTTCAATGCAGGGAGGGGGAATGCGCTAAGGGCAGATGTGCTGTGGTTTCATCTTGTCAAACATTATAATAAAATGGTCAAATTCATAAAAGAAAAGGGTGGAAAATTACTAGCTTACATCATGCAAAACAACACTGAAAGAACAAAAGGAACATAATTACAGTAAATTCCAGTCACGAATAAAGGAAATAAACCTTTTACTGATGCATGGGCTCATAAATCTGCATTATAGTTTTGATTTGTAATGATGTGTCAGAAAATAGCATGTTTAAATTGTTCAATTTGCATATAATGTGTATACATGTGTAATTTAGATTAGACATACAAATAATTTGTATAAACAGGATAACTGTTTTAGTGTAATATGATATTATTGTCTTACATCTTACAATTACATTTGGTCACAGCTACAATACATTTTATAAAACAAATAATTACATCCAAATTATTATATAAAGTCAAATAAACATCTTAAAGCATTGTATTATTATTTTAGACCAGCTATTTAAATGTTATATAGTGTTACCGACACAGGAGGCATCTCACGGTGGGGCAAGCCTAAGGATAGGCTACCGGTAGCAACGCCTCCATGGCAAAATCTAGACACTGTATTATCTAATTGTTACAACAGAGCATTAATAATCAGCAGGTCATAAATGTAGATAACTGATGATAATCACAGCAGCCCTGTAACAGATCATGAGCAGAAAATGCTCCTTTCCCTCTGAACAACAGCCCATATAGTTAGAACTACATTTCCATCAAAAAAACGCAACTTTATTATTGTAATATTATGAATTTAATCTTGAAGTAATTACTTTAATCTTGTAATATTATGGATTTATTCTTGTAATATTCGAAAGTCAATGTTTTTTTTTTTTTTTTTTTATGAGTTGCCCTAAAACACTAACGGAAATGTTGACTATATATTAAAATACACATGTAATCAATCTAGACTCAATGCATAAATAAATCACATATATTAATCAGTTTCGATAATTTAACTAAACAAATGTAATAAAATTCTTACCATAACTCTGCGCCATTTTGTGGTCTTTGTCAAGCTCAAATGAAAAATGACTTCTGAGTCCCCTCTCACATGAGCTCTTTTATACACTGTCTCTCCTCCCGCCCTCCCTTTCTCTCTCTCTTTCCCTCCCATGTATAATTCAGTGTATGAGATAAGGATACTCACGCTTGGGGTTTGAGATCGGGGTTTTGGTGTGAAATTTGTGTTTCATAATGAAGAAACTTTCCTAATAATTTATTTAAAGAAATCAGTCGGCTAATCAGAGCCAGGCATTGTAATGCTTGCTTCATATTAATTGCTTTTTAAATAAAAGCATTCCTGGTTAGATAATTGAACATAATCAGCTGAAATGATAAGTAATTAGCATTAAAAGTTAATAACAAAATAAAGGGTACTTTTTGTAATTAGTAAAATCCCCAACCCATAAAAGAGGAAGGTAAATTAAGTCGTTTTGGCATTACAATATGAAGGTAATCTGATCTGAGAGAATGAGAACTATAGTTCTCTGTTTCTGTTAGGTGAATGTTAGTTTGAGACCTTAACATCCAATGATCACTGAGTGTAATAACATGTATATAATGGATGAACCGACTAATTTGTAAATTAATTTGTAGTCTGTGAGGAATATATATCTGTATATTTTTATAGTGCAGCTTTACACTGGGAGGGGAAGCTTGATTCCAGAATGCATGCATAAAAGTATTATGATTACAGAAAGCGGAAGGCTACAGGGACGGAAGGCTAATCCCATCAGTTATCTTTTCCGTAGAGTTTTATACATTTTATGACACATTTGAAATGTAAAAACTGGTGGTTTGGATTGATAGAAGAAACAGTAACTTTCCAATCGAACTCTACATTACTGATATGGTGATATGCTTCACACTATTTCCTGTTAGTAAGGATGAATATATTTTTCTAGATCAGTAGTTTATGTTCAGTAAAGCGGTGCAGTGGCTCTTTTTATATGTTAGTATATTAGTTTAGCTAGTGTGTTATAGCCAACAACAGCACATTGATCTCAGCATTTCAATATTGTTCTGTAATTTTCACATCTAATAAGAAATAATAAAACTGTACTATTTTGCACAGTAAAAGCAAGAATATGAAGTAATTATTTGCTAGATTTTAACCCATTATTGAAAGCTTCTATGGCAAGGAAATGGAGGCAGTATAATACAATTCTGCCAAAATGACTATTTAATATCTATGCATACACTCTAAAAAAAGGTACGATATGAGTACTTTTTTGTACTCAAAGGTACACTCTTCATAATTGTATGGTCTTTACAGGGTCAGATTTGTTCCCTCTGAAGTACAAAGTTATTTATAACAGCAATAAGTACAAATTTGTATAATTTAACCAGCCAAAGGTACATTCAGTATTCTGCATCACTGTACTAATAAACAATATATATTATAATTGAACATTTTTTATTTGAAAGCCAGACAATTTTCATCATCAAGTTTTTGAGCTATATTTAGTTGAGGATAATGTTTATAATCTTTATAATATTTACTGGCATAAAAACCATGGGTACAAAAAAGGACTTTCACTGAAAGGTACTTTTTTGTACCTCAATATAAGGTACAGCCCCAGCGACAAGCTTTGTACTCTTACTTACTTTTCTTAGTGTGTACAGTTCGAATGGTTTAAAATAGCATTGTTAAGAAATCTCTTCCACCCCAGAATGCCCCCTGTATGATTATTAATAAATGCATGTATGAGAAAAATCTAGTCAAACCACTTTTCTACACTTTTTACACCCACAAAAATGATACATTTCCCAAAATTATTAATAAATAAAATTATGTGACGTGCATTTGTATTCAACCACCCCCTAAGTCAATACTTTGTAGGACCACCTTCTGCTGCACTTCCAGCTGCAAGTCTTTTGTGTTATGTCTTTACCAGTTTTATCACATAAAATTCCAATAAAATATATTTAAGTTTTAATATTTATATATTATATATTTATATTTAAGTGGGGAATTCAAAAAGATTAAAGGAGTATGACTTGTCATACTTGTCATACTATTCTGCAAAACAGATATAACAAACACTATACAGATCACTTTTAAAGCTCAGAGGTATCACAGTATTGCCAAAAAAATAATAACAGAATGAACAAAAACAGACTGGCTCTTTATTTTAAAAGAAACAAATATATACCTTATATATATATAGACTCGTGCTGAGTAAAATCAGGTGGTTTATTTACAGAGATTATTATACAAAAGAAAATGTAGTGAGGGCCAGGCAGAAGGTCAGCAACAGAGAATCTGAAAAAAAAAAAGCAAGGAGAGTAGTCAAAGGACAGAAGGAGGTTGGTACTCGGCAACCAGGGAGAGGAACAAGGGACCTTATATATATATGGGACATACCTGAGAGTAATCAAGTAATTAATCAATCAGAAAGAAGGCTAGGCAGAGCGCGGCACCGTCACATGCTCAGCAGCCTCATTGTAGTCCAGTGGCTGAGCATGCTGGGTGTTAGAATCATTGGTAGCAACAGTGACTACAGCAGGCAGACTGACAGCATCAGGTGTGTCTATAATCTGTGCTATTTATGTCCCCAGGAAATAACATATATAAATGTGCACACAAAATAACTTTAAAATATATTTTTTCTTGTACATTGACCAGATTGCAAAAGTAACATACATACTTAAAACATGAACAAAAACTTAGAACACTGAATAAAATACCTGTCCCCATGCTCTAAATATAAACGTTACCAGCATTGTTGTGTGACACCAAATCCATCTATGCTTTAAAAATTAATTTTTAGAATAAAATTTTACTATTGAAGTTAAAATACACATTGTATTGTGTTCCTGTGTTTCACTTATTCCTGTTACTGTGAAACATCTGGAACAGGAAGTTACATCAGTTGGTCCTTCTGAAGATCATGGGAAGATCAAAAATAAGTTCCCTCATTTGTTTTTCTGTATATTTGATATTTGATTGTAACTATGAATGAATTTTAATAAAAATGTTGAGATCATTAGAATGTGCTTAGTGTCATCATGCTATTACCATAGTTGCCATTTAGCTATTGTTCATGTTCTGCTAATTCTATTCTAAAGACTTATTCCTGGTATTTTCAGTCCTGTTACTCAAAACATAAAAAGGAACAGGAATGAGTGCCAGTAACAGGAGTGCTTTATTGAGTAACAGTTGTTTATTGAGTAACTGGTTTTGTTGATTTATTGTTGAATGTTTTACGTTTTAATCAGGGTCCGTACATTATAGACAGTCCCTTAGGAGCTTTTGTGCCTGCCTCAGCAATTCCTGCTATCCTCAGAGAAACAAAAGTTGAATGTTTTGAGAAAATGTAATGTTTGCAGTTTGTTCTCTGTTCCTCTGGGAGAGTTAAGGACATTGTATGTGAGCAAGAGAACAGGCAAAACACGGGAAGTTGATTTAATGTTATTTATGTTTGTTATACTGTAAGACCCGATAAGTTTACTTAACTTTTTTAAGGCAGCCGGTTTGCTCACATTTTTTTATGTAATGGGGAATAAAAACTTGAGTATGCAAATAGATTGTGACAGGAGCCAATGGAAAAGAAGCTGCCAATGACAACAGACTAAACTCAGTTATTATAAGTTGGTTCAACTCAAAGTTCTCAGTTTAAATGTATCTGTGCCCACAAGTGTTCAACTAACTCAAAATAGTTGAGTATTGTTTAGAAATATCCAATTTTATGTAAAACAGACTTAAATCATTTGAGTTCAAATAAAGTATGGGTTTAGTGTGTGCACTGCCTTTTCAGTTCATATTTGCTTCTAGGTTTGCTCATCTGCTGAAAGACAAACTGAAACTGTGTACTGCTTCCACAGCCTGAAATCAATCTGATACTGTAGCACAACAGCGAATCAAGATTTCAAAATAAAGGTCTACAACACGCTCTACTGCCTGCCCCAATAGAAACTCTCAGGGGGAGTTCTACAGCCAACACCCAACTCTAAGGGTGCGACTGCTCAGAGCCTTTTCTTCTAAACCACGTGACTCTATTCAGATGGTATCTGAAACTCACTACTGAATAACAGTTTGTCTACAGGATGTAATCAGATCTGATCTGGATTTCCCCAGAACAGAAATTATTCTAAAACGGTACAGTTAGCCAGAGGCGTGCAGACATAGACATCAGCTAAAGCACCACCAACTCTGCCCTTTATCAACCAAAGTGCCCTTTTGAAACTTCGTTTTTTATTATTATTGTTATTATTAAGACTTTACTGAGGCCGGTTTGAAATGATCTTTTGAAAACCTGAGCGATTAAAAACGACTGAAAACAGAATGCCCTGAAATCAGCTCGCACACACCCGACCTCTCTCTTCCTCTGTCACGTGACCCCGCGCGGTCGCACACAAGGCACACTAGATGCTGCAGCAGCAGTTCAGTTCAGCGAGTCTTCAGCACAGCACGCACGGCAACAGATAGACTTATTCTCCCCCGTGTCCCTCCAGCCAGGTAATATACACATCAAGTAAAATCCTACTGTTTTCCCTCTAAGCCCAACGTGAAATAATTTTGTTGTGCAGTAAAATGTCTCATAAAGCACCAAACTACTAAGCAACTTTAGCCGACTGGTCACCAGATAAACTATCCGCTCTAGCTCAAATCAATGATAGATAACGTGAGGACGACCACATACAGCCCCGGTTATGGACTGATTTGCTTGGGGGGGGCAGTAAAATTAAAAGTGCGCTAAAAAGTGCCCTTTCCCCCCCCTGAGCACTTGCCCCCCAAAATGTCTGTGCACGCCACTGCAAATAGCATCACACCCAGATTAAGCAAACTGAGCCCATTGCAGTTTTTATTTTCTCTTCTTGTGTTGAGGTGCTTGTAATAAAATGCAGTATTATATGTGTTTCATAGGGATATGGAATTATATAGGTAGCTAATCCTGGTACAGAGCATCCAAGATGAATGACAACATAAACACAATTAAATATATATTCAGAAAAGAACGAAGGGTTTTGTACAACAGCATGTTAGGGCCAATGCTAAAAAAAATAGTTGGCTTCAAGATTAAAGTCGTAATTAAGAATAAAGGCATAATAATATTATGAGGATTATGAATAAAGGAAATAGACTACATAGGTTAGATATCTTAACCAAGGCTTTGCCAATCATGCCTATTTACATGTGAGCTAATGATTCTACTAGTGTTCTTTACAATGATCTGTGCTTCCTGACTGTTGTGCTGCTTTTATTTACACTCTTTTTAAATAGCTTGGTAAAGTTAGTTTGATGTTTAACATTCTGCAGATATTTGCGTTTCAGCCATTCTCTTGCTCACAGACATTGTCATAAACTCCCCCAAATGACAGAACAACAGAGAACAAACTACAAATGTTAGATTTCCTCAAAACACCCATCCTTTCTGTTTCTCCTAGAATATTTACTGAAAATAGCAAGAATTGCTGCCGCAGGCGCTGAAGCTCCTATGGTACTGTCTGTAAAGTACGGACACATATAAGACATGCGGATATAAAATCACTTGCAGTCTTTAGAAACTCCCCTGATAAACATACTAGAACTTTTAGTTTGAAAAAAATACATACTAGGTTGATTTTTTTTTATAAATAAATTGCTAGTAACATGCCCATATAAAATATAGATATAAAATCACTTGTAGTCTTTAGAGACACACCTGATATACATTTAGACAAATATGTCTCAGTGTTGAAAAATATGACTTGGTTGTATTTTTATTAATTAACATGGGCATGTTATTAATTTTTTAAAGAAAAAAAATTGCTACTATAAAGTGAAGTATATTTTCATCTTATATATTCTCTTTATTTCTCTTCACTAATGTATGTTA